>NC_141687.1:1030666114-1031266114 GCF_964263255.1 Lissotriton vulgaris
CATCCAATCCAAGCACCAAGCACCGGGGATTGGTTCTCATTCCCAAAGACCAGCTCTTTTAAAAGCCATCACCTAGCTATGTCTTATAAAACTGTGCTGAAGATCATGTGATGTGAGCGGGCCACGTGGTAATTTAAAGCCCCAGTGACAGGTTTTCAGGGGAGCACGAGATGTGCGGTATTTCTCGAAAAGGCGCCTTTTCTGGAATGTTTCCATGGGCTGAAAGAGTTCAGTAGGACAATATATATCCTGCTGTTTAGTGTCCAGAGCCCAGTCATGTGCCTTGAAGTGTAGTTGAGTTCCTATATTCCCAATAGGCTCTGCGCATTGGAATAACAAACAGCAGTGTAGACGTAGGACTGAGGTCATCTAGGTCTCTACTGACTGTTAGACTTAATTACTTTTGCCAGCTAGCTCAGAGGTCACTAGAAACTTTCTCGAATGTTCAGGAAAGGGTTAACCGTCCTGATTTAGACAAGGGATTAGCTTCTGACAACCGCATAAACATGACAACTTTGCTCCCCCAGAATAAAGAGTGTATCTCCAGAGTCGTGTGAAAACAATAGACAACTATTTCACTCAGTCAGTCGTGCATGCTTAGTTCCACCAGATTGCAGAGAAATAGAGAGACGGGCATTTTCAATAAAAGGTGTTATTTTATTGAGCAGTCTTCTTTCTCATGCAAGAGAAATGAATTGCCACAATTGCAATACTTATCATAAAGTAAAGTGCGTACAGTAAAAGTAGTATTATGAAATAATACTGTAAAAGCATTGATATGGTTTCTTAGCCATATGATGCCTTAAAATGGATAAAATATATACATACATAAAAACATTGACTAACGAACTCCACTGGTGCTTCTAAGATATGCCTACCCCAGTGTACCTGACCTAAGCCTAATACTTGGGAAGGAGTAAGTTGCAGTTTTAAGTTAAGTTTTGCCAAGTATCTGAATCAAGAATTCTCTCTAAGGTTTTAATCAGCTCCGTACCTTGGTTATAGAATGAAGGAGGTCTATCTCGCTTCTCAGGACTCGATCTCCCAGCAAGCCGCGAGGGTGACTTGGGAACACCGGAGCTGGATTTTCTCGGCTGGAGAAAAAGACAGCGTCTTTCTCAGTGCGTCAAGGGGAGGGGTGGTTTCCGTCGGCTCTCATAACAGCTGGGCTCCCGGGCAAGTAGAACGTCGCTCTGCTCCCAACCACCGTGTGTTTGCTCAACGCAACGTTGGTATATTTATACCTGAAAGGTGCCGGGTTTGAGGTAAGGTTGGACATAAGACGTCACCAAGAACTAACAGTTCTTTCTGGACTCTAGAAGTTCTTGTGCAAATCAAAACAAAAGCAGGGGTTTTCCCGGGCTGCTGGAGGCTTGGTTTGTTTAAAGAACGTGTTGTGCTTTCTAGGAGTCTATAGGAGTAGCCTTGCTGTGTTTAGGACTGCATAGGCTATTACTAAATAGGGATATGATTCTAATGCCTTTATAAGGATATTATTAGTTATAACCACATAAGGGCATGAATCGGGAATATCGAATTAGGGTCCTAGATAGAAATACAACACCCACTCCACGTATTAATGTCCATCATTACTAAATAATAAGCAATATTAAACATACGATGCATGTGTGTTTTCCAACCCACCCCAAAATACATAATTGCATTTGAAATGGTGTATGGTTTATACACGAAAAATGAGTATTGGTACTGTACGCTTTTCAAGCAGGGTTATCATTCAGTTAAATGCATATCTATATCACTTGAATGAATTGCGAAAATTACACATGAAATGGATCTGTATACAGAAAAGAAGGTCGAGATCACATATTTATACGATATTGTACATGTGCTAGAGGCTGAGGTAAATATTGTCTCTAACGTCTCTAAAAAGCTCTTTTCTCTAAGAATAGTTCTACTTTAAGCAGAATACCGTGTGCCAGAAAAATTGTAAATATTTTTGAAGTGAAAGAAAAATAATTTTGCTTTCAGGGGAAAGGGGAAAAAAAAATGTGTCCCAAATGTTTTCAGTAGCATTGTTTAACAAAACTGAAGGCCGAATTCAGAGTTCAGGGAACGCTGTGTGATCATTGTTTTTAAAGGTTGTTCTCGTTGTTAGGAGAGAACATCATATCAGACAGACTCGCAACAAATTGGTCTACAACATCAGGTGAAAGTTCGAAAATGCTGTAATTGTGCAGTTTGGAGCGTGATTGCTATCATCGATGTTTGGATCAGCAATGCTCACAGAAGGTTGTACCTGTTTGGTGCTGCTTTCCTCTCGTACTTCACCGCCACCTACTCATAATGGTGAAGTCTCAACGAATGCAGTCATCAGAATAGGTAGCCGCTGAGGACAACACGTTGCATGAGTCGTTGCAGGACAAAGCAAAGCGTCGATATCCATTGGTACAGCTGATGGTAGTGTAAGACAGACGTCTAACACGCATTCTTCTCCGCATAGCAGACATCGAAGCACAGGTAAGATGCAATTCTGCCAGATTGGTCTGAATGAAAGACACCAGGTTGTACTCTTAGCCGGGCCAATCCGAGGACCTTAGTGATACGGTCTCGGTATCGTATTGCTAGGATCGTTTCTTCCATCGTTGCTGGAGTCTTGTCTTTGGAGTGGCTTGCCATATCGGAGCAGAAGGAACAAAAATAAAATTCCTGCCACAAGTCCCAAGATTAAGGGTAGGCCGCCAAAGACAGAATGGACAAAATTCGGGAAGATGCCCAGAACTGTTTCAAAGGGTGCTAACAGTCCCGAAAAAAAACTGTCTTAAATACATGTGCGATGCCACTGGTATCAGACATGTTTAAGATTTGGTTTAACATTTCTACGAAATGCACGGGGCAATTTGTCGATAAAAGGGTATGTATCTCTGATGCCGCCCTTGCAACTTGCAGATCATACGTTTCTTTTGACGACGTCAGAGGCACAGTAGTCTGTAAAAGAATAGACTTCATTCTGCTTAAAGTATCAATTTCAATAGAAGAGATATTCACATGAGGCCATATTGCCGCCTCCATGTCTGGATTGCTGTTTGGATACAATACTTGCATACAGCAAACGACCCTGGAAGTAACAGTAACGAGATAACATTCTCCTGGCACCATTCCACAACAGCTGTGGTCATTTATTAAAACGTAACTTTGGTTGGAAAGTTGTCTGAAGAATGGCTCTATCTGCTTTGCAGGAGTGCCTTGCAGGTGACATGAAAGGTTATTTGAAGACCCTTCGCAAGCTCCATGCAAGTTAATACCTTGACACAGAAGTGTACCGCCTAGTGATTTTTTACAATTATTGCCACTAAGGAATACTTCCTTTTTCCCTTCACTATAACATTTGTGTGTGTAAGGTAAATCCCAGGTTGATTTGATGTATCCTTTACCCAACCTTTCATACTGGCCTGCTGGTATATATTCTTGGCAATTTTTAAACTGGAAAGTTGTTATTGTAATTGTAATTGTTCCGTGTATTATCCACTCAATGACAGGTCTCTCTGACATTGCCAATGGTAATCTCTCAAGTTTTTCAATGCTTAGAATCGTATAATCTGCTCCTTTTTGTGCCAAACTGATTTGTTTATCAGTAAGGTTAAAGATAGAAAATAATGACGTTACGTTGATTAGACGCCATGGCACGTAGCCTGAACTTAGGTTTTGAAACGTCCAGCCAAGCTGTACAATAGAACGCAATTGGGACTAACCATGTTGTAACAATAGTAAGTGTTGCTCTATTATATCAAAGGCAGATGACACAATACTGTCCAGTGAATATATTCTGGAAGACAGAGCCATTAACCCATTTTCTACAACAGAAAGTGATTTTTCCAAATGTATACGATCAATTTCTCGTATTTTTTCTGCTGTTTCAATTTGCATTACTTTCCAAGCTTCGTTGTATGCAGCGTATATACCATCCATTATGAAACGTTTTTGATGCTGTTTGCGAGATCCCATTATGAAATCTCGCAAGTCAGCACCTTCTTTAAGTAAAGTCAAGCTGCTTAATTTCAGCCAGTGTGGATTTCTGTAGCCACTCAAGGCATAATTTCCCTACACTGTATGTTGTAACTATCCCTGGATGTTGTCTCTGGGAATATCTTGGGTCTGGCCTGGTCATTTTCAACTCCTGTTTTTTGTTCAGGAATCTATCTTGACAGTTGTTTTTTGTCTGTGGGCCAAATCAACCATTTTTTCCAATCAGGATTTGTTCTGTTTTGGTGAAAAATATGGGATACGTCTTTTTCCACATCCGTAGTGCTATTACTATCAGGTATGGGCTTTGGAATAGACGGTTTGTTTAAATCTTTTATTTTAGCTAGGCCAAGACAAGTAGTTTGTTGAATGGTATCATTCAGGAATATAATTTGTTCTGGGATCATGCAGGCTCTGAATAATGATTCTAGACCTTGTACCTGCCAATCTTTTGTTCCCCAGATGGTTTTTGTTTCAATGTTATTTTTCCAGAACTCAAAACCAAATGTAGACATTTTGTCATAAAATGTTTCAGAATAAATCAATTTAGTATTTGTCAACATTGTTTTCATTCCTGTTTTGTTTAACATTTTAAAATAAAACGTTTCTGGATCACTATTGTTAAACCCTGAGAAGTATGGAAATTTCTCATAGAATGTCTTCGAGCTGCCTTTTGGCGGAGTTGGACAATGTTCCCATTGATTATAATTAAAAACATTTCTAGGTTGTGCAGATTTATGCAAATAGTGATGACCATAGTGATTGTAACAGTATAATTCCTCATAATTTGATGAACCCTGTAAATAATCATGTTCTGTGATTTTAGCTGACATTACTAAATCTGACATCATATTTATATTTTCAAAATCCCAATCATCAGAAAAAGAACTTGGTATCACAAAGTCACTTAAGGAAACCTTAAACTGGTGTGGATACTTCAAGAGCTCAATCGGGCCATATATATCATAGTCAGTTCTGTCCCATGCAATACCACCAGGTATTGGATTGGCTGTGATGTTCACTGATGATAGTTCTCTTTTCTCGATGTAAGAGGATCTGTGAGACTTTAAGACCAAGTTGATGTTCTGACTTGCTGTGTCCATTGTACTATATTTTCCATCAATGAATCTACCCAAGCACAAAACCATGATGAGCCAAAGCAGGAGGAATAGTATACCTAACACAGTCCAAAATTCAATCCATGGTAAAATCAGATATGTTTCTTTTAGTTGGTGTAAAAGGTCGATCATTTTTTCTTTGAAAGTTTTTGCTGCTGGCTTGTCTCCATGTTCACTTGGATCATCGGAAAAGTCATCAAAGTTGATAAAATAGCCAGATGCTGTTCTGTCAATTGGTGGGATTGATTCCGGATTTCCATTGATCTTTGCATTTTCTTTTGTTACATTTGTGCATTCTGATGCTACATCGTTGTAGATTGGTGTATCATTACGAATTGTTGCAATTTGGGTTTCAAGAGGTACAAGTTCCATGGCTTTGTTGCATAGTCCCTTGTTATTCGCTGCAGGTTTATCGAATGCGATAAGTCTCTCAGTTTGAACCTCTTGGATTGTAGCAAAGTTTGGTCTTCTGCTATTTCTTGGTAGTCCACTGGGCCTGCTATTTATTATCTGCCACATGTTTGTGGTTTCACCAGATCGATGGAAACAATTCTGTTTTCATTTTTACCAGCAAGTGGCTGTAGTACTACTGATCTTGTTCCGCTGACAGCTAAGACAGGTACTGCTTTTCTGTAAGAAGGCCCAAATTCCTTCTTTACCACAATCTTTTCTCTGACCAGATCCCCAATCTTCGGAATCCAGACAAGTCTTGCTGGGACAGGTGGTTCTTCAGTGGTTGTTGGCTTAAACTTTATGTTACTTAGACTCTTTCTTGTTTCATTCAAGTCCTGTAAAACAGCCAAACGATCTTTGATATCAAAGGTTTTTTCTTCTACCACTAAAGTTTGACGATCCAGATTCTGGATTATCATTCTAGTACCAAATAATAGTTCGTACGGACTGATACCTCCTAGAGAATTTCTTGGCATGTTATTAAGACTACGTTAGACACTTATTAAATGTTTGACCCACCCATCACCCGAACCTAATACCCTCGCCGTTATAGATTGCTTTATGTCACGTTTTTTTCTTTCCACTACCGCATTTCCCTCAGGATGGAAGGGAGAAGAGTACTGCAATGCGATGCCCATGCTGGTCATGGCCTCTTTGTAAGCTTGAGAGCTAAACGCAGGACCCTGATCAAAATGTAGCATGCCAATTGCGTATGTGCCGATAAAGACTCGCAAATCTTTTTATAACAGTTCTGGCATCAGCCGAGCGCTGGTGGTCTACATTTTTAAGTTAATTTTGTCTTAATAATAATGGGGACGCATTTCTTCGGTTGGATTTCTGCGTTATAGATCGCCTGATGCTTTCTAATAAAGGTGTCCTGGCAATAGTCTGGTCCGGTTCACAACTGCGATCTCTGTTGCAGTCTGGACAATCCACTGCGAATTTGTAAAATGTGCAAGCTCATCCCCGGCCACCAGTATTCTGATTGTAATTGTATTAGAGATTTCAAGATCTGTTGGTGCCTCGGACCCAGTCCCATGTGTGCGTCTTCAATCAAGAAAACTCCCCGGTTCTTGTTTGGAATTACTCTATCCCCCAGTCCAGGGATTTGAGCAAAAGGAACAGAGTTTGCATCAATTATGTATGTATTACTGAGTGGATAGTTGAGAGGTAATGCTACATAATCGTCTTTTAATGAGGCTTTTACCGCCAGCATGGTTTTTCCATCTATGTGTTTTTCTGAACGCTTTTTTGTGGCTACGGAAGCTGGTTGAACCGCTTCCGCTGTGGCTCTGTTAGCCAATGAATTCCCTGCAACGTGAACGCCATCACGTTGATGACTCAGTGTATGTATCACGTGAGTCTTTTGTAGTTCTTTCTGTAAAAGAACTACTTGTTTCCAAAGCGTTTTATGCTTTATTGTGGCACCTGTGTCATCTTTGTAACCGTTTATGCTCCATGTCTGTATGTCACTGTTGTATGACTTGACGCAGTAATGCGAATCGCACACTATTAGTGTGGGGAATTCGCGATCGGCATTTTCAAGCGCCATCTTTAAAGATCTTATTTCAGCTCGTTCAGCTGAACAGTTTCTGAGTGATTCAGTTTTGGTAATCATTGGTCTGAATTTACCAAAGCGCCAGTGACCTTTGACAATCACGCACGATGCATTGTAGGATTTTTTTATCAACATCGTAGTGTTGTGCGAATCTGTCCATATAGATTACGCGAGTATATTGTTCGAGAGGAAGAATTTCGATTGGCAGAGGGTATTCTTGTTCATATTCTAGTTCATCTAGTTTTTTCAGTTTCGGGTCAAAATAGTATTTCACGTCTTCTGTAGCAAGAGAATTTTCCCATTGTATCCATTTTGGGTCTGATGCCACTGTATTCAGATTGCGTGGACTTGTTAATGCCTCAAGGGCTGATTCTGCTGTATAAACAGTTATTCTCTTGCCTTGGGCTAGGGCTCTTTCTTTTGCTACAGCAGTTTGAACCGCTGTCAGAATTTTTTCTGTAGAACTGAATTTCATTTCAGCCTGACTGTACAAATGTGATTTGTAAGCTATAGGTACCGTTTCTCCCTCATTAGAGGTCAGGTATGTGAATCCGCATTTTCCTGGGATGACTCGGATTACAAGGTTGCGTACGTTTTACCGAGTTTGCAATTTTGTTTTAGGTAACATATCTGTTTGTAGTGATCTCAAAATTTCTGTGTGTTTCTGAGTCCAATTTATTGGTTTGAAATCAGGTTTTATTAATTCATAGAGCGGTTTAACCCTCTCTGCATAATTTAGAATGTATGTTCTACCGAAATTCAGGAAGCCTAGTATTGATTGTAAATTTTTCAGCGTTTTTGGTGCTTGGAGTACTGCACACTTCTCTAGGAAGTTGTCTGCCAGGCTTTTGCCTTCACTTGATAATTCATATCCTAAAAATAGGACTGTTAGATGGGCAATTCTTGACTTTTTAAAGTTGAATTTGTAACCCTCTGATGCGAACCCAAGTATTATGGTGTTCACCGTTTTTAAGTGAGTCTCCAGGTCATCGTTTGTAAGATAGATGTCATCGACATATGATAATGCCTCATCATCATATATTTGTAGTAACTCTGTTACCCTTGCTGAGAATAATCCTGGGCTATTCTTGAATCCCTGTGGGAGTTGGCAAAATTGGTTTTGCGACCCCATGATTGAGAAAGCGGTCAAATACCTGCTTTCAGGTGCAATGTTTTGACAGAAGAATCCATTAAAGATATCTACTGTTGTTTTATATTTTTTGCGCACAATGTTATTCATTAGTGCTGCACTGTGTGAGTTTGGTACTGCAAAAGTTTTACAGCAGGAGTTTAGGTGTCTGTAGTCCAAAACTAGACGATATGAATCGTCTGGCTTGGAGACAGGAAACAAAGGATTGTTCATTTGTGAGGTGCATGTTTCAATCACCCCTTGATATTCAAGTTGATCTAAGATCTCCCTGACTTGCTTTTTAGCTTCTTGTTTAACTGGGTACTGCATTTGTGCAGTGGGTTGACTTTTTAACTGGATTTTGTGGGGAGGAGAATCCTCATCCCATCCTACATGATTTTGTATAATGCAGGAGTTTGGGCCACTGCCCATTTTCTTGCCAATGTGTATTTTTTATGAATCGGAATATGATTTGAGAAGGCAGGCATAATAATTTCTTCACCATGAGGGCACTCCCTGACAAACTCAGGTGGCCAGTCTTTCTCTGATAGAAGGACTTCATAGCCTTTAGAAAGTTTCTCCCAAAAGATACCTTTTATTTTCCTAGTTTTATCTCCTTCTATGCGTAATGTTATTTCATATCGTTTATGGGGCATACTGACTAGAGTGTCTGCAGTTTCCACTTGAATGTATTCATTCGTGTCCACTGTCTCCAGAAGATTCATCAGGATCTTGTGAGGTATTGTAACTTCTGCTGCGCTGTCTAGCATTGTCTGGGCCCTCAGAATCCTCAGCATTTTTATTTTTAATACTGGCTACCTTCTTTCTGGGAAATTCTGTTTTTTTACTTTGATGAGCAGGTTCTGTGTCTTTGGACTTGACATGCTCTTCCTTGTGTTCTGACCGTCCTTCTTTCCGATTTCTGTGAGGAAGTATGAAAAGATCGAGAGGGACGTGTATCAATATCTTGATATCTATCAGGTTTTCTCAATTTATCCCTATCTCTAAGGCTGTATCTTCTCTCAGAGGGTTCCCTTTGGGGAGACTTGCCTCCTCGGCCTGGAGATCTTTCTCTCCGTTGAGGAGACCTTCCTCTGGACTGGAAACGTTTTTCCTTGGGAGTGGATTGTTTATTACCCTCCCAACCCTTTTTTGGAATTTTTAGGTTATTTTTAATAAATGTTTTTTCAGGATTTTCAGTTAGTTTGGGGTTTTACCGGTTTCCCACCCAAACTATCTCTTCCTAGCTCTTCATAGGATTTTTCTATGATTCTGGCAAGTTCAAATGGTTGGTTTGTTATATCTGTCTCCTTCAATTTCTGGCGAATTGCCACTCATGCTGCTTCTCCTCTTATGTTGGCCAATAATATAGCCGAGACCTGCTTAAAGTCTTTTAGTAATTTCATACCCAGATTCAAGGCAGGGTCTGGACCATATTCATTTTGAATTTGTCTTAGTACATCTGGTATTACCGCCATAGACGGAACACCATGTGTTTTTGTGTAGATGGAAGCAAAGACTGTGCCCCAAGTGTCACAGTCCTCTTCATGTGGTGCAACCCCCATTGGGAGGCAGATAGTCAGAATTCTGTGTTTCTCATGAGGTGTAGTATTGGGAAATACTGCCTCTAGTTGAGTTATTTTCTGAGCTAACCAGAATGGAATTTGTTCCTGTTTTATGGGTGTTTTACCAAGATATGATTGTATGTTCTGTGGTGTAATTTTGTTTGTATTCCCTAGATGAGAGGTCAGTTGTGGGTTGTTAATTGCTGGTTGGACTGTTGCAGTCCGCATGACATATTGGACTAATTGTCTATGTATTTTAATTAATAGTTTTAGCTGAGCTAAAAGTTCCACGTCTGACATGATATCAATGTCTGGATGTGGTGTGTAGCTGGCTTGAACCGGCCACGTGGCTCCTGGTCTACCTAGTGGACCATGCCTGGTGATGTGATTTTGATGTTTTAGGGAGCCTTTAAACCAGAGCAGGTGCTCTTGATAAGTTAGTGGGATTTCAACGTCCTCAAAAGGAGTGTATATATCCGGAGGTTCCTCTATTTTGCAATAGTGGAAATCTTTTGTCACAGCGTGTGCTGCTGGAAAATGTATCCAGGTGTAGAACACCTCTGACTGCCGAAACTCATGTGCCTCTATCACGAATATAACCGTACCACCTCTGGGTGATAGTCCATTTTCTATAAGTTTAAGAGTTATTATTCTTCTTATATTGACCGGAATGATTATAGCATTCGGATCATTTTCTTGGATGGTTGTGTCATCCGCTAGGAGTCGAGCTGCTAATGCTTCTCTATCTCTTTCTTCTTCACTTTCCGTCATTTTACCGAAAAAAAAGTTTTTTGTTGCAGATCAAGTTTCAAGGAAACAAAGATTAGGTGCACAATATTTTGGAACACTGTATCCTTCAACGTTGACTAAACCAATAACTAATACATAGGATTCTCATCCTACTAAGTTCCGGCGGATATTAACCTTTCACCCACTCCAGACGTCTATTTGAGTTTTTACGGGAGAAAGGGGTCTGTGTGAAAAGCACGACTGAGTTCCTCTAGTGTCTTGCGTTAGTTTTATCGCCTTGCCCCACGTTGGGAGCCATGTAGTGTAGTTCCTATATTCCCAATAGGCTCTGCGCATTGGAATAACAAACAGCAGTGTAGACGTAGGACTGAGGTCATCTAGGTCTCTACTGACTATGTTAGACTTAATTACTTTTGCCAGCTAGCTCAGAGGTCACTAGAAACTTTCTTGAATGTTCAGGAAAGGGTTAACCGTCCTGATTTAGACAAGAAGGGATTAGCTTCTGACAACCGCATAAACATGACAACTTTGCTCCCCCAGAATAAAGAGTGTATCTCCAGAGTCGTGTGAAAACAATAGACAACTATTTCACTCAGTCAGTCGTGCATGCTTAGTTCCACCAGATTGCACAGAAATAGAGAGACGGGCGTTTTCAATAAAAGGTGTTATTTTATTGAGCAGTCTTCTTTCTCATGCAAGAGAAATGAATTGCTACAATTGCAATACTTATCATAAAGTAAAGTGCGTACAGTAAAAGTAGTATTATGAAATAATACTGTAAAAGCATTGATATGATTTCTTAACCATATGATACTTTAAAATGGATAAAATATATACATACATAAAAACACTGACTAACGAACTCAACTGGTGCTTCTAAGATACGCCTACCCCAGTGTACCTGACCTAAGCCTAATACGTGGGAAGAAGTAAGTTGCAGTTTTAAGTTAAGTTTTGCCAAGTATCTGAATCAAGAATTCTCTCTAAGGTTTTAATCAGCTCCGTACCTTGGTTATAGAATGAAGGAGGTCTATCTCGCTTCTCAGGACTCGATCTCCCAGCAACCCGCGAGGGTGACTTGGGAACACCGGAGCTGGATTTTCTCGGCTGGAGAAAAAGACAGCGTCTCTCTCAGTGCGTCAAGGGGAGGGGTGGTTTCCGTCGGCTCTCATAACAGCTGGGCTCCCGGGCAAGTAGAACGTCGCTCTGCTCCCAACCACAGTGTGTTTGCTTAAGGCAACTTTGATATATTTATACCTGAAAGGTGCCGGGTTGGATGTAAGGTTGGACCTAAGACGTCACAGAGAACTAACAGTTCTTTCTGGACTCTAGGAGTTCTTGTGCAAATCAAAACAAAAGCAGGGAGTTTTCCCGGGCTGCTGGAGGCTTGGTTTGTTTAAAGAACGTGATAAGCTTTCTAGGAGTCTATGGGAGTAGCCTTGCTGTGTTTTGGACTGCATAGGCTATTACTAAATATGGATATGATTCTTATGCCTTTATAAGGATATTATTAGTTATAACCACATAAGGGCATGAATCGGGAATATCGAATTAGGGTCCTAGATAGAAATACAACAGAAGAGTTCCAGAAAGGGATATCTAGGCGCTAGTTTCCTCTGCTTCTAAGCGTGCGGGATTCCCCGGAGATGTTTCGTTGCCAGAGAGAGATAATTAGCGTTGTTTAAGCCTCGAGTGCTGCATGATGCGGACAGGTTAATTGATGCACCGGTCTCAAGCAGGCGCCATTGAGTGACGTCAAGAGAGAGGTGTGATATAGGCATGTTTATTTACGGGATGTAAAGACTCGACGTAAAGGAAACCCTTCAAAGGGGTCGGGATCATATTCGCGGGCCCCTCAGAAGGGCACTGCAGGGGTAACTCAGGCCCCTGCAGCCCTGGAGGTACAGGGGAGCTTGCTCTACAGGGGCCCCCTTCTGTCTAAGATCTATGAAATACAGACAAGGGAGACCGAAGGGGCCCCTCATCACATTCTGTTTGTGAGTGTGGGCGGGGGTGAGTCATTTGGTGTTACACCACTGGGGCACTGCCATACTGGTGGTAGGAAGCTCCAAGAGTTGTTGCTCTGTAGTTTTAGGCCTGCCGATTGCAGAACTTTGTTTTGTTTACTTACTTTTTAGTAAGGTTGCTGGATTTCAATCCATATCACCACATGGCATCTTCAATCCCTCGTTCACCCCCTCTTTTAAACCTCAGAGACAACTCCAAAAAGGGGGGAAAACACAACAAGTACATGGTTTTTTTAAAGACCTGTGAAGTACTCAGGTGCGGCTGTGTGTGTGCCGGGGAAGCTGTCTCAGCCGGGTTTCTAGCTGCCTCATCATGGGGTGGGAGTAGGAAGATGTGCACAGCAGGGGGAAAGGGATTGCCAGTGCAAGTGACGCTTTTATTTTGTATAGGAATTTCTGCTGGCATCATAGCCCAATGTTTGCTATCTGTTCACTTGTATAGATGTGTATTCCATACAAGTGCACAGACAGCAAACCCTGGGCTATGACGTCAGCAAGAATTACTTTACAAAGGTAAAGCATCACCTGCACTGCCATCCCTTTCGCTCTGCTGTCTGTGCACTTGTATGGGATACACTTCCACGGCGCTGCTCACCAGATGAATGGTGAACAGGGCCATGGATCTGTCTCATTTTGCATCCAATGACACCGACGAAAAAACAGAGGAGGCCCTGGCAAGGAGAAACCAGGAGACATTTGACCCACATCTACCTACACTGTGAGACCTTTGGGAGGGGCTGGATGCCAAGGCGATAGTGCTGCTGATCAGTCCGACTGGACAGAATAGTATCAGAAGAGCAGGCAACAGTTTTTAAGTAAGTTCCAGTAACTTGAATGCATTCTACAGCATCACCAGCATTATCTACTGGCTGCATATCTTGGTTAATTAAAAAAAAATTTGCAAAACCTTTATTTAGGTAACTTCAGAGTAGACACATTACATTGAGCTACATATCAGCTCAATTAACGCAGAATCTTCCAAGTCAAGCATTAGAGATGTAAATCAACTTCACCCTGCCAAAAACAGGATCATTGTGAGACTGTAATCACAACACTATTGCGCAGGGAGTCCCTCTCCCCAGGGGGGTAACAAACTCGGCTACAGCGTCAGTTGTGGGTACCACGGGACAGGGGAACAGTAAAGGAGGGGAAGGCAATCACTGACCAGCAACGGCAGCCGTCGCGGGCGGGGAGCGCGGGAGAGTCAGTGCCGCTGGAAGGGGCACGGTAGTGGAGGTAAGTCACCAAAGGACCCCAAATGTCAACAGGACGGGACTTGGCAGGTAATAAATCACAGTATTCCAATAGCAAAGTCTGATACCTAGAGGCGTCCTCCAGCCAGCTCTCAACCCTAGGCGCAGGTCTACGGCCCCAGCACATGGCCACCCTACGCCTGGCCAGGACCAGCAGCATCGCAATCAGGCGGCGAGAAGCATCTGGACAGAATTTAACAAATGGAAAACAACAAGAGAGAAAGGGTATAATGAAGACAACTCTTTTACCCCTTCCGACCAAATGTGTAGTAATCAACAGAAGAGTGTCAAAATACAAGAGAAATTATTAAACGACAAAGGGCAAATCACAAAGCCGGTTTGTATCGATATACAGAATAGGGATTACCACCGTCTAGAAATACTGAGATTCAGTGAAGAAATAGGGTGCACGTGCTCAGTGAAGAAAAAGAACCCTCAGGCACCGACTGTGGAAGTCAGTAGCCAATTGTCTTCATTGGGTCCAAAAAGTTGGAAAAAGTGATGGAAAAGTGCCTTAAAAAGAGTGTGGGCTACTCGAACCAATAAGTCCTCACTAAAGTGACAAGAAAACAAAGATGGTCTTTGTTTTCTTGTCACTTTAGTGAGGACTTATTGGTTCAAACTAGCCCAACCAATTACCAGCCCTTTATTTTAAACAGTTTTTATCAGAGTTAGAGCTACCCTCTTAATAAAATTACTGTGTGATGAGTAGCCCACACTCTTTTTAAGGCACTTTTCCATCACTTTTTCCAACTTTTTGGACCCAATGAAGACAATTGGCTACTGACTTCCACAGTCGGTGCCTGATGGTTCTTTTTCTTCACTGAGCACGTGCACCCTATTTCTTCACTGAATCTCAGTATTTCTAGACGGTGGTAATCCCTATTCTGTCTATCGATACAAACCGGCTTTGTGATTTGCCCTTTGTCGTTTAATAATTTCTCTTGTATTTTGACACTCTTCTGTTGATTACTACAGAATTTAACAAAACCAGGTCAGGTTGGACCGTAGTGCTAGTAATGTCAGAGATAGCGGAACATACCTCCTGCCAAAACTCGGAAACATTAGGGCATAACCACGGTAAATGCGCGAAGTCCACGGCGGGGGCATCGCAGCCATGCAAGTGTCACTGGGTATGAGACCGAGTTTGTGGAGATGGGCAAGATTACAGTACAGTCTGTGCAAATACTTAAAATCTATCAGTCGAAGCCGGTAATTTGTTGACAGTTTCTTCGTCTGGTTGCAGCAGTATAGCCAGTAAGCCTGCGCAATGTCCATGCGAAGGTGCGCGCCCCACGCGCCAGATCTGTAGAGATGGAGGTGGACGTTAGAGTAAAGGCGTATAATTTGGTGACTAATTTGTGTGGGGTAGGGGATGTATACATGAAATCAAGAGCAGGCATTGTGGACGGGGGCTGAGGGAATGTAGAATGCAGCTTCCGACAGATAGCACGCAGCTGGTAAAATAAAAGCGTATTCAGCGGGCCAGAGGGATCATGAAGGGACTAAAAAGTGTTTCCAGGATACAAGTCTGCCACCGTCCACAAACTCAGGCGCGCTGCATGCCTAGACATGCAGAAAGGTTGGAGTGGAGGAAAATCAGGGTGTTGCACTATCGGCATAGCGTTAGCAGAGAGTAAGGGAAGATTGGGGAGCCGGCACAGGCCGGACCAGGCCCAGCGCAGTGTCTCAACTGTGTTCAACTCCACCCGCGGGCGCACCGCTGGCGCAAACAATGCCGTTGTCAGAGGCCAGGGGGATGCTATATCTGTCTCAACGTCCATGTGTGGCTGATAAGGGGTGGGATGGATCCAAAAATGCAGGAAACTGGCCTGGGCACATAAGGCATAAATCTTGAAATCAGGAGCGCCCATACCTCCGACAGACATGGGGAGAGTGAGACTGTTGTATGCAACGGAGTGAAATGATTAAGGAGCGCAGTTTGCAAAAAAAGTGAGCAGTGAGAGGGATGGGAATGTTTAAAAACAGATAAAGGAATTTTGGCAAAACCACCATCTTGGCGATTGCGATCCGGCCGGCCAGGGATAGAGGAAGGCGACTCCAAGTCAGAATCCTGGACTCCAGCCAATCCACTGCACACCTGAAGTTGGATCTCCACAGTTCGTCCGAATCCCTACTCAGCCAGATGCCCAGATAGCGCTTGGGGCCTGAGGCCCACACAAACGGAAAGTCCGGTGTGAACGGCTTAGTGGCATCAGTCAAGGGAAACAGCACAAACTTGCTACAGTTTACCTGAATGCCGGAAAGTCCGCCAAAGCGTATAATTTCCCAGCCAAGGGGGCTGAGATTTTCCCGAGGATGATGTGCATACAAGGTTACATCGTCCGCGTACATGGAGACGAGAAGGGAGCGGGCTGAAAAACCAATTCCCCTTTGCGTGTGGTGCTGCCGGAGTCTGTCAGCCAGGGGCTCCATCGCAATAGTGAAAAGCATGGGCGATAGAGAACACCCCTGCTGGGTGGCGCGCTCAATGCTAATGGGGGTCGGAGATCTGTTTGTTGATGCGGAGACGTGCCGAAGGACAGATGTAAAGGAGCATTAACTTGCGTATGAATATTTCGCTGAAGCCCATGCGCGGTAGGAGATAGAATAAAAAGGGCCACTCAAGCATGTCAAACGCCTTTGTAGCATCCAGCAGGGCAGCCACCGCGGGGAGGTTGGGGTTGATTTGGTGTAGAACTGAAAAAATTGTGCTGAGGTTGTGCGAGATAGCTCTGCCTGGAATGAAACCAGATTGATCCGGAAGAGCAATGAGGGGCATGAGTAGCAGAAGGCGGGATGAGATCCATTTGGCAACATTTTTATTGTCAATGTTAATTAAAGAGAGGGGGAGGTAGGAATCGCGGTGGTCAGCTGGCTTGTCGGGTTTGAGGAGCAGAGTTATCATAGCCTCACGAAGAGACTGAGAGAAGAGGCCATTATCGAAGGACTCATTATACATAGCAGTCAAGTGTGGTTCTAAGAGATCCGCATATGTTTTGTAGAAGGAGGCCTGTAGACATCAAGGCCAGGGGTAAGCCACTGATGGCGGCGAGTATTTGCTCCCTAGTGAATGGCTCATCTAAAAATTCCAGATGGTAATCCTCAAGCCAGACCAACGAAATAGTCGCAAAATATTGGTCAAAGGACTCCCGTGAAGGGGGTGGCGGGGGGCGGGGGGAAGCTGGGGGGGAGGGGTTGAACAAACTAGCATGGTATAGCTGTGAATAAAAGTCTAGAAAACGGGACTTAATCTCCTCCTCCGAGGTAGTCCTAGCCGAACCCCCGTCGTTAAGAGACGTAATATAGGCCGCAGCACGTGGAGGGCATAAGAAGTTTGCTAAAGTCCTTCCCGGACTGTCTTCTTTGCCGAAACGACAAGCCCAACCCTCCCTGCCCAAAAAGGAGAGTTCTCGGTCAGCTTCTTCAGAGAACTCCGTATGTTTTTGGTGAATAAGTGCCAGCGTCTCACGCCTGGGGTGTGCAGCCTGGGTGGCATCCAGAGCTTTTATTTCAGCCTCCAGCTTTGCATGAGT
The DNA here is from genome assembly GCF_964263255.1 of Lissotriton vulgaris. Taxonomy (NCBI): domain Eukaryota; kingdom Metazoa; phylum Chordata; class Amphibia; order Caudata; family Salamandridae; genus Lissotriton; species Lissotriton vulgaris. Next base: position 1,030,683,485 of record NC_141687.1, read on the forward strand.
GGTGCAGATGGAACGAAGGACGCCGGCCTGTTTGGAGATGCACTCACCCCAGATGACAGTTTTGAACAATTCCCAGAGTACAGAAGCAGAGTCTAAGGACCCCGTGTTTAGGTCATAATAATTGGTAATAGCAGTTTGAATGTCCCCACTAAAGACTGTATCTCGGAGGGCGTTTGGGGGGAGTCGCCAAGTAAATGCACACTGCGGGGAATGGGGGAGGCGAATCTGGACCGGTGCATGATAAGAGAAAGTACGCACCATGTGTGCGGCGTCGGTGAGCCAGGTTAGGACATCTGGGGAGGTCAGCCAAAAATCTATGCGCGACCAGCAGCCCCTCGCACCAGTAACGCAGGTGCCCTCTTGGGCGTCCGGCGGCAAGTGGCGCCAGGCATCAAAAAGACAGTTGTCAGTTAATATGGACGTAACGGCCTCAGTGGCGCGCGGGTGGGACATATGGGAACCAGATCGATCGAGTGCCTCCAATAGAGTGACATTAAAGTCTCCTCCCCAGATGACAGCCGCAGGGCCGCCAGTGGAGATGAGTTGCCATATGTGATTAAAGAAGTCTGGGGCATCTCAGTTGGGACCATAGATTGGGGCGATCGTCACAGGCTGGGACAATAGGGAGCCATGCAGGATTACATACCTGCCCTCGGGATCAGTTAGTGCCTGAGCAGTGTGCCAGGGGAGACCCCTGCGTATCAGAATGGAAACCCCCCCCTGGCATAGGAAGAAGAGTGTGATTCCCCCCAGTAACGTGCCTGGAGTCTGGAGAGGGATCCCGGCATAAAGTGTGTCTCTTGTAAGAGACAGATGTCCACCCGAAGACGCTGCAAGTGTGAGTGGATAAGTCTGGCCTTGTGGTGGTCATTCAAACCACGAACGTTCCAGGTTCAGCAGACTGTGTCAGTCATGAGGTGGTGGCCATAATTGGGATAGTACGCAGCGTGGGTGGGATGTGCCACAAGCTGATACAGACGGTGCAGCGCAAGACATGGTCGTCGGCTGGCAGGACAGCAGGGGGAGCACCCACAGAAAAAGATATGGTAAATATGTGGCAGAGAAGCGGAACATGCCAGTGAACAGGGGAGCGCCCTGCACACAGAGGCCAGTCGATTGCAGCAAGCAGGTGGGGAGAGGGACTAAGGGAGTAATGCTTACATGGTGGATTATTATCAATTGACTTGTGGCAAAGGGAGGCAAGAAACACAATGCAGTGTCAAAGTCCAAACATGAAAAAACAATGAGGAATGACCAAATAGTGGCATAACATACCACATCCCCAAGAGGAAAAAATAAACCCTGAATACCCCTCACCCCAACTACCCTCAGGAACAGCAATGAAGACGTTTAACACCCTCCCACCCCAACCCTACCCCCAACTTCCACATCCAAAGAGGCTCAGCAGAATGACCCCAAACCCCACACCCACTCCAACCCCCCAATCAGGCTGAAATTCCAACCCACCCCACCCCGGGGACCCACAACTAGGAGGGGGGAGAACATCAATACAATAGGGAATTATCCCGAAGGGAAATGGCAGGGCAAGGCAGTGAAGCAGGGTAGCCAAGCTAGAGTGAAAACAGGCATAGTTGAAAAGGAATCATCAGTCAAGGTACAGCACTTCAGTCATTGTCACTGAGGCGGTCAGCAGCATCAGACAAGGATTTGGATGACGGTGAGAGAACCAATTTCTCGAGCTCCTTGGCGAATGCCAGGGCCTCCCTTGGGTCAGAAAAGACAAGAGTTTTTGCGCCGTGGCGGACTCTCAGCTTCGCCGCATATGCCAGGGAGTATGAGACCTCATGTTTCTGTAGGATTCGTTTGGCAGGTAAAAATTCCCGCCGGCCCGCCTGAACGGTGGGGAGTAGTCTGGATAAAAAGAAAGTGAGTTGCCCTGATGGGTGATGGTGCCTCTGTCCCGTGCAGCACAGAATATAGCATCCAGATCCCAGTAATTTAACAATTTAGCGATCATGGGGCGTGGTGGCAGACCGGGACGAGGACGGGGGCCGAGGGAGCGGTGTGCACGTTCCACAACAAACACTGAGGAGAGGACGTCACCAAAAAGTTCCTTGGCCAGAGTCTCCACATAGTCCTCCATACAGGAGATGTTGGTCGATTCCGGAAGGCCCGTTATACGGAGGTTGCTCCGACAGGAGCGTGCCTTCAAGTCCTCATTTTTCTCCCAGATAACCGCTAGAATCTTGTCCATTTGGAGCAATTTTTGATGATCCTGCGTGGCGGCATACTCGGCACAGACACCCTGGACTCAACACGGAGTAGGCGACTATCATGAGTGTCCACAAGGGCCTTCACTGAATCCAGACGGGCCGAGAGTTGGTCCAGCTGGGTAGCGATGCCCATCACCGTTGACTTCACGTCCAACATGATTGCTTTCAAGTCATCTTCAGGGGAGGGGGGCGCATCCATGGTGGCAGCAGGGTCACCTCCCTCAGAACTGGAGCCATCTTGACGGGAGGACCTGCAGAGGTCAAAGGCGATCTTGGGCTGCTTCGGGTCAGTCTTCCCATGTTAAGTGAGACCCCCAGCTGGCAGACACCTAGAAATATCCAGGCTAACATGAGGGTACAATGTCTGGATCAACGCTGCTGATATGGAGAACTAACACTTCAACTGCGATAGAGATTAGCAGTCGTGCATCCAAGGCTCCTCAGAGGTGATATGGAGCACAAAGAGCAGCAGGAGGGATGGTGTGGCTGGGCGAACAGTATCCTACCAGAGCGAAACCCCACTTGGCAGCCAGAGGAAGGGAGATAGTCGGCGGGGCACTGGCAAAGTTCAGTCCATCCTTGGGCAGTCAGAACATCCTGTAAAGTCAGGGCGAAAAGACAGAGGGCACAAATAGGAATCGCCCCAACGCAGAAGATGATGGTGGAGGGAGTCAGTACCACAGGGTAGCTCCCAAGATGGCAACTCATTGCGCACGTGCAATCCAACTAGGCCACCGTGCGGAGAGGGCAGAGCAGCGCGAAGAACCTCCCCAGGCTGCAGGCGTCCAAGGTGTGTAGGGGGGGCAGGCCCAGGCGAGTGAGAAAAACACAGGTGGGTCTCCCGGGCAAGCGACGCCGCAGGGGCTCACTGAAGTCCATGCACCACCAGCAGGGGCTGAGGGGTGCTCTGCACAGGCGTACACATGTGGAGGCCGCGGCGGTTGAGAGCTGGAGTCATAGGCCAAATTCAGAGTATACCGGCAAGGCCGGTGCGGGGGTCTTCCACAGCGAGGCCCCACCAGATGGCCGTGTGGGCTGCTCCGCCGCACTCCTGGAGTCCGATCCCACTGTACGGCGTGCGGGGAGAGCCCAGGCTCAACAGCAGGGAGAGCGGGGCGCAGACAGGCCATCAGGGGAAGCAGGTGGAGGGCTGGAATCTGGTCGGCGGCGCCCACTCGGCAGGGCGGTAAGGAGGGCAAGAGGGGGGTGCGCACCAAGCAGGGGCCGCACCAGTGAGGAGGGGCGGGGGTCCGCCGCTCCTGTCACCTTTTACCAATATCAATATGCTCCTGGTAATGTCCCTCTGACCCCCAACGTTAGGTCCCAAGCCAAGCCAAGTGAACAAACAAATTGGAATGTTAATTGCAGTGGCAATATCAGCATTTGGGTGCACAGGCAAGATAAATGCCCCTGCTCCTAACATATCCTTTCAGTCCCTGGCGTTTCACACCCTGACAGTCCCAGGAGAGACCAGACAAAAGCCCAGAGATGGCAGTGACATTAGCATGTGTGTGCTAATTACGTGCCAAGTGCAGGTCGGCACAGCCAAATGCACATGTTCTTCAGCAGATGGCAGGCCCCATCATGCTTTTTTAAGTGATCAACAGTTAATGTGTTTCTGGAGACATTAATCCTTTCCCTACAGCCATTCAAAAGAAACGAAAGCACAGGGAGCAATAATTGTTCAACTCATAGTCCAGGGTCTCTCAACCTGTAGCTCATATTTGCATATGCAAGCTTGTTATTGTCCTCTACAAGATTAATTCGAATTTCCATTTTAAAATATGCACTGCGAAAGAACGTGCATTTAAGAAGCACTCTCCCACAAAACGTGGGCTTCATGGCGGGATCTGAAAATGGTGCCAGATGAGGTAAGTATCTTTACAGGTGCTTCAGATATCAAATCTTGATTCTCTCGCGTGTCACTTTGTAGGAGAAGGGGCAATTTAGTTATTTAGACAGGGCACTTCAGTTTAGTGAATGTATAGTATTCAGTAGTTCTTGTGTGCTACATGCAGTGCCATATGCTGATGAAGCACTTCACTGCGCTGAGAGGGTGTTCAGCCTGCTAGAGTGAGCAATTTGTCTAGTTGCAGCTGCGCGTGACCACATTTAAAGTAAACAAACTTGCTGCTGCTGGCCGGGCAGCAACAGCAGACAGGAAAAGTCTTTTAAAACAAGCGCGGCTGAACAGACGGCGCAATGTGCACCCCTGTTCGCTCCCGCAAGCTGGAGGCCGTGGGACACACACGAGTTTTATGAAAGTCTGGAGTGATTCCAAGAGGCCCTCTCCTAGAGCATTCAATGCGCATTGCGCTAGGCTCGGCCTAAAAATGACTAGGGGGCAAGCTCTCTCCCGATCTGTGCTGGCAGGCACGGAAAAAAAAGGACTGACGTCAGCCGCTGGGGCAAAGTCTCTTAGACACAGCAATGTCATCCCTGCAACCACAACACCGGATGCAGAGTCGGCAGACGCCACCTACCAACGTGCAGGGGTACTGCTACAGAAAAATCTCTGGATCCAGTCTGACGCCTGGGGGTAATTCTAAGGTAAGAAATCTATAACGAATGGTCTTTTTCAGATACCAATTGCAAAGCCACCTTTCCCGTAACAGTATTTGCAAGTCTCCCCTTAAAAAAAAAACGAAGACTATAGAGCCCTATGGCAGTGAGCTATATATATGTTCAAGGTTGACATGTAGGTTTGTATAGGTCTTAGCAGCAAAACCTTAATAAGTTTTTGTTTTGCTGAGGAAAGTGTATAGCCCCAAGGGCTAACACAGAGTTGAAGGTTGGCACTTCAGCCTGGCTGACTTCGGAATGGGACTACCTGACTGGCTGGCTACTGTAAAGTATAACATTAAGAGTGGCATTAACTGTGGGTAACCTCTGGGTGAAAGGCAAGTTTAAGACTTTTGAGGAATTGAAGGCCGAGTACGACCTGAGTGAGAGGGAATATTTTCGATATGCACAGGTTCATCATGCCTTGACTTCGGTTTTCCCTGAGAGTGTCGATATCCTGGAGTCTTGAGGATAGAATATTGGCTGGTCATGTGCCAGATAGTACTAATTCTTTGATTTATAAAAAGCTAATTAATGGTAGGACTGACCTGTTGGTGTCCCTCCGGGATGTATGTACCCTAGATGGTCTTGAATTAGACGACGAGGATTGGCAATCTGCTATCTCTTCTCCCGAGGAGGTTGCGATTCCGGCCCGTTTCCTGTTTGTGCAACTGAAGATTCTGCATAGAGTCTATGTTACTGGCCCACGCTTGGTTAAAATGGGTTATTCAAATGATGGTCTCTGTAAACGTGGTTGTATGCTGCTTGGGACGTTTTTACATATAATTTAGGAATGTCCTGCAGTAGCTGCTTTTTGGATTGGTATACACAATAAGATGAGGGAGGCTACTGGCGTTGATTTGTTGCCCGAGGCCAGACGTTGTCTCCTGAATGTTTGGGAACCAAATGACTAATTTCGCACAGACACAGTGGGCAACCCTAGGAAATAAAGTAGCAAAAAGGGATATAGCGCAGCTGTGGGGCTCTACTAGATCTCCCACGGTTGAGGCTTGGATGGAAAACATGGACTGGTGCATGTTCAGGGAGAAAATGGTCTATGTAGCACGGGGGAGACCCAGGAAATGGGGTAAGGTATGGGGTCACTGGAATACTTACCGTGGAGACATTTGCACTCCTCCTCTCATGGAGGTCCCTGAAGTTCCACTTCCCCCCGACCTGCCATTCCTTGTAGAGTACGTGAAATAATTGATTCTGTATTTGTCTCTCCCCTGCTCCCATCCCTTAATATGACTTGAGCACCCTATTGTATGGTATTTTATTCCTCCTTCTCGTCTGGACTGATATCCTACTGTACTGTGTACTTGCCTTGTTTGTTTTTATCATTTCAATAAAAAGTAAAAAAAAAAAAAAAGGAATTAAATTGGACTTGATGCCAAAGGCCAAATATATTTCCCTTTTAAAGGTAAGCAACTTTTAGAAAGTAGCCACTCTGCCCCTGCTGATCCAGTGGCCTCACAAAGGCCCTGACACACACCTTTCTGTCCACCTTGGGAGAGGTGTGAACGACTCCCATGCTCAGGAACAAAGGCAGTTGCCACAGAGCCAGGTGTGACCTCCTCTCCTGGGAAGGGTACCCCAGGAATGCTAGAAGGGGTGTTAGCCCAAAAGCCGAGCTTCAAAGAGGAAGCCGCCTTTGAAGGGCCGTCTGTGACAACTCACCTGAGCAGGCTGTCTTTTGTTTTTGTAGACCAGTTGGAGACCAGGCCAGAGAGGGAAAACCATCCCCACACTGGTTTTCCCATGAGCGCGTAGCCCTAAGGTAGCCAATCTCTGGGCTGGGCTACCAAGCTCCTCACAGTCGAGGAAGAGTTCAGACACCTTGAGAGTGGCAAGGATATTGTACTCTAGGATTGTCAAATATCACACATCGCCAGAACTTGGTCACCAAAGAGGAGTGGACTTACAAACCCACTGGCTAGTGACTGCATTGTCCCCTTTCCCGGGATAAAATGAGCACCCTTGGCACTCTGAACTTCAGTACATCATGTATTTGGAGAGAGAACCACGAGAGGAGTATCCTGCTGACCTAAAAGCTGCACGAAGAGAGACTGCACAATCGGAAAGACTGCACAAGCTGCACTTTAGGCTGGTGAGATTGGACTGTGCCTGTGGATCGGGGAAAATGTTATTCCCAGCCCTAGATTGAAGCAGTGACTCCAAGGATGAGTTGGCCTGCCCCCTGGAACAGCACCAGGGACATCAAAGATGTGGAAGCCCAAACTCACAAAACAGTGGCCACTCCTGAGAGATCGCCGCTGGCCATTGCGGTCACGCCAAAAAGCAAATCCGAAACAGCCAAAGGTGTCACCCGTGTTTGCCAGACCCAGGAGTGCTATTGGAAACCAGATTTGTCACCCAAGAGGGACACTAGTCCCCCCAAAGGATATTTGTGGTGACCGCTGTGTCAGGAGATCGAAAGCCCTGCTGCAGCTGACCTGCTGTCGCACAGGGGAAGTCATGGAGCCCAAAGTGCCTTGGTCAAAGTCGCCTCAACCCACTTGAGGACCGAGGGATCCACCGCAGTTCACCCCTGTCGACCACACAGCTCCAGAAGCATCATTGACCATGTTTTCTGCCTGCATTCTCGGCATTAGAACCATTCCATTATCATCTATGGCGGTTGTTTCCTAAAGGCTAGAACTTGACGGGAAAAGGCTCTGGTGACCAGGTAACTGTTCAATGTAAGTTTACTGAACTCCTAGACCTCTGCCCTGTCGGATTTGGTCACCCAACCTGAGAGAGTCGCCAAACTTACTATTTCAGATTATTAAGAAGTTGACAAAGATGTTGTTGATCAATGCTTGCTTGAGGTTAGATTTAAAAGTATTTATTTTTTCTAAAATTTATATCTCAAGAACCCTCCGGGGGATCTTGATGATCAAGGACTCTAAAATTTCAGAAAAATATGCTCTATTACACCATAGGTCTGTCGGAACATAAGGTGCTATATATGAGGTTTAAAACCCTTGTAAGCAGTGGGGCCCATAGCTCTTTGTTGGCCTTCTATATGTCAAAGGGTACGGTGTCAGTGTCAGACCGCTTGTTACTATAACTAGCATCATCAAAGGTGATAAAATCATTATTACAGGTTATTGTAGATTTTGGCAGAGCATAACAACGTTCTGTGGGTATCACAATTTCTTTATGTTTGCTTTCATTGCGCCCTGTGACAATTTTCCTGAATTTCATCGCATCCCAACCACCACACGACTCTTGTAGATTTCTGCAGGCTAATCTTACATAGGTCTTTATTGACTTGTGAATAGTGTCCAAGTGTTACAAGAACTTGTTAGCTGACCAACGCAATTTGCTTTTGTTTTTCGTACACGTATTAATAAATAATGTGGCTGAAGTGAACTGGAATTGACTGGTGGTCAGAGCTGCAAAGCACCTGAAATCGAATTACTGATAATCCCAAAAAAAATTCAACTCTTCTAGTAATTTCCTTCTCAAACAGGCAAACAGTAATACTCTGCCATTAATCTGTAATCACGCTCCTGGATTTTACAGTCTAGCACTGTGCCAGTAATTGTAGATGGGATGGGTACGGCTGTGAGTAAAATACATTTGGGTGAAGTTTGATTCAATATTGAACTGCTTTTAGGTGCCAGAAAGCATAATGCACATAGTGAACCATTAAAGAATGAGGCCCTGGATAGACTTACTTGGGTAATTTGACAAATGTAATTTACTCTGTCCTCTAAATTGCTAATGTATCTAAAGATAAGTCACAAAATGCCTTTTCACACTAAAATGTTTGTAAACAGTGCTTACAGGGCCTGCCTCCTCCGGTGCTAGAATGCTTCAATATAAAAAGCATAATCCCAAACTTCATCTGCAAGTAATTTCTGAAAAGCAAACACTTTTATACATGACACCTATCCTAGTTTGATATGCGGGTCCTTTAGTTCCACATAACACTACACACAATGACCACACAATCAACCAATCACTTAAACAACACTGTAGCTAAGTCTTGCTTTCTCCAAGTTAGAAGTAATCAGTAAGATATTAAGAACTGTTCCCGCATGCTCTTGGTGTACTGCTTTCAATGTCAAGATCTCAGCACAAATGGAGTACACGTATCGGTTTCAATGAGGCATGTCTTGATACCTTCTTTGAAGGATGCAGCTAATCCAGACATTAGTGACTTGCCAACAACTGTCTATACCTGTTCAACACTACAAGTCCTCATGTGGAATCGGACCTCAGTTATTCGTCATGCAATTCAATCCCTACATCTTCGTTTGACCTCCTTAATATCCACATCAGATTGTTCTTGAACCTGTGATATGATAAAAAGCATACTTTGGAAGTCCAAGATGCACCCCATTGGACTCTTTAATACAACACATCAACATATTAAAGATAATCTAACATTACAGAAAGTCAAAAACATGGAAGTTATCGCTCAATAAAATGTTCAATGTCTTTTGTTCAGTTCGCCTTGCCAGTCACAATATCACACCATAAATCCATCAAGCAACAGACCACACAGCTTGCAGTTCTAATCAATGGTGCTCAACAGGTGCTGTAAACATGTACTGATGATGCAAGCTAGTTTGTTTTTTCTACACAAGAGGGTCAAAAAGTGGGGCAGGGATTCAACTCGTAGTCTGCATTTACTAGCTTGAACCCCAAAACCGGAACTGCATGCAGACATCACCATTACAGCTTCCCACACAGGTCAACCCAAACGCAGAGTACTGCCAGAGGTCAAGACCATGCTACAACAGGTTGTGGTCATGTTTACTAGACATGCAGAGCAAACACAACAAGTGGACACAAACTAGAGAGGTCTAGTACATGAAGATAGCAGCCCCAGCCACTCTCATTGATTGTTTGGGATTTTAATTCCAGTCTTAGTCTATCACATAATATCATGACGAAAATCGTTAAATCTTTTGAAAAAGGTTAACTTAACAGATGTTCAGCCTTTCACAGGGGATGTGCTAAGTAGTATAAAAACATTTCACATTGCACGAAAAATTATCGGTTGAGACACATTCAAGTAATGATATAAAACGTAAATGCCTGAAAATTCCTTAGCTGAGGTTAGCTATGCAACCTTCAATCTGCAACGTAAAAAACACTTCAACCTTCCCCAAATCCTCCACAGTAGCGAATGAAGCATAACTCCCACCTGCTCTTGCTACAGGCAACGCTTATTCTTATAGCGCCTTTGATGACATCACTAATGGCATCCCAGTCTGAGCATTGATTGCCAGCAGGGCTGCATACAATGATTTAGCCATTCTAGTTTGATCAAAATCACTACCACTAAGTTGGAAAAAATAACTATAATTTAAGTACCAGTTTACAATAGAAAAACCAGAACTACTACAATAAGAATGCTAAACACAAGATTTCGGTCTTTTATTGAAGTACTCTACGCATTAGTATAAATAATAGAGTGTAACAGATTTTGCCTATTTTTCAGTGAGTTAGGTTAGGAAGGGGGAGGGGGCGCGATACACACATTTGGGTAGTTTATTGCGGCTGTAAACTACAAGCCACAGCTTAACAATGGAAAGATGAGGCGACGAATCACTGTACCTGCGCATAGGTCTGCCCCTCAGCTCGCGAGCCTCTCACAAGATGGTTGTTGGCAGACCCAAGGAATGTGTGCTGCGGCCTGTCAGTCTTTCCCGCGCTCTGGCTGTTATGGAAACTGTTGGCCTCCTGGTATCCGCTGTCGGAGTAAGAATTCATTTGCGTTGAGCTGCGGGAGTTTCCCAGTGATCCTGAAAAGAGAAAAGTAATGTGATAAAACTGTTTAATGAACATTTCCGACGGCAACCAATCCTGGGAACACATTCTAGTATTTAAAATGCATACAACAGACCCTCACTTTCGTGCAGTGATGTTTGTTCAGGCGAATACAAGGTGGCGGCTTCTGGCTCAGATCGCATTAGGTACATATTGGGGTAGGCTCCGTCAGACAATCTGGGTTTACTGACCCCAGTGGATGGCACATCTGGAATAGAAATGAAAGAAGGTACAGTGAGAAGAAATACTACTTTTAAATAAACACTGCGACAATGCCACAGTTCAAATCAAAACAAAGATCAAATAACGTAAAAAAATCTACGCATGTCAACGGCAGCAAATTTACCATGAAGTAATCTCCTGAAATCGCACAAGTTAAAGGCAGTATATTATCAACGAGAATATTTTCATTCAAGACGTTAAGAATATCAATTACCGCATTCTTTGACACAGACCGCACACCCATTGCACAAAAATCACACTTTAAGATAAACCATTTGTGTGGTATTTATATTGCCTGTAAGCCACATTCTGCTTAACCACTATCACTTGTTCCTACCGCTGGTTTATTAAATAGAGGCAATTCTGAATCTTCCTAATCCACATAAATACGGAATAAAACAATGTATCTACTCGTTTCTAGCTACACTAAAGCAGGCACGTGTCAACGCAAAATAATGACAGAACAGCAAAAGCCCAAGAGACAGCAAAATGAATATAACAGCGCTGGGAAGGATGTGAACTATTTCGAGAAAGCACCATCGAATACCAAAAACAGGAGAACGAAAGACGTGATTCAAAAGAGATGGCATCACATATAAATATTAGAGGCATTTTAAAAAAAAGTGCACCACTGACCGTGATCCTAGAATATGCTTATTGGCTCTAGGTAAAAAAAGACATCCTGACAAACATAACATTTACAACAATAGCTTTACTGTATACCAGAAGAAAGGTTGCCAAGTCCTGGGCAGGAGCAGCACACCTATGCAAGACAGCTGGTTCGAAGATTTAAAATCACAAAACAGGGAGATAACCTTAAATCCAATAGGGGCAGGGTGGATAATTTGCAAAGCCAGAAAAAGCCCAACACTATACACTATACAAAAGTCCAATAAACGAAGATCTAGATTTCAAAAACGTCAGTGGAGCACTGCACAAAGACACTAAATAGTTAAAAACATACAACATTTATTATAAGAAAAAGAGGAATTTTCCTCAACATTTTTACAAAAAACACAATATACATGTCATATGCATATACATTTCTTTGTGCAGTGCTCCACTGACGTTTTTGAAATCTAGATCTTCGTTTATTGGACTTTTGTTTTTTAAGACATTGCTGTGTTGTACTAACATTCGCAAAAATAGTATTAGTGATATTTGTGTGTCGAAGATTTAAAATACATTAAATGAACATCTTGAGCCTATACATAAACGCTACACCCGCCTCCTGCCCCGAAGATGTATGGCTACCACTGAAAAATTACTTGCACATCTGGGGTGGGGGCGTGGGATCCATTGGGGCTGTGGGACAGGATGTGTCAACTCAGACAACTGCCCCCACGGGCTGCTCCTATGAAGCAGCCTGAGCCTTTGGAGTATGCTGTATAAAGGTAAATAACAATAATGAGTTGCGAGCAAGAACCAGGTTGATAGAACGCGATGCCTTACATTGGCCTACCCGTTGAGTGCCGGGACAGTTTACTCCACAGCTGATGCAGCTCTGGGGAACACTTTCGATTTGAATGTGTGTTGTTTCTCTAGCTTCCACTCCACTGTAAGAAATCTGCCCGTGGCTCATCTTTGAGCCACTGAGTTAGTTACTTTTTGGACTTTTGAGGAAAGAAACGTTTGGAACTCAGGGTAGAGTTTGTTTGTATTCACCAGATTTGTTCAACTTGAAACTGTGGAGCATTATTTTTTTTTAATCAACTTCGATGTTCATGTCTGGACTTTAAGACTATCTGTGTTGCATTGACTACTAGTCAGCCTATTTCTGCTAATAAACAGATGCAATGCTATTTCCATGCACTTCTTAAGCCCTAGGCTGTTGTAAGTAAAGACAGAAATCACAAACATGTCAGATTTAATGTTAATAAACAATGGGTCTACCAAAAGTTTTTTTGACAATTTATGCCATTCTCAAAAATGAATTTTCTAGCATAGAGACCTTCAGCATTTTGGATTATCATATGTTGCATTCTCAAATTTGTTTTTCAATCAATCCACACTACACTCTATATTGCTTTATGGCCTGAATCCAGACTGCGTTTGAACTTCCCATGCAGCTGATTGGAAACAACCTTCTTGATAACGTTTCCCAGGTATAGTGCTGGTGCATAGGGTAGTAGGTTTGCAAGGCTGTCGTAATCTAGATTTGGTTTCTAAAGTAACAGTAATGTCTGTTCAGTTGTGATAGTCTGAGAAGACATACAAGGTGAAGGATAATTTAAGGATAACCAGGAGCAGTCTGACTTCTAGTGGCTAAAAGAATGTTATGCGATGCAGAGTTTCTTTAGAATTACCAAGCCTGCTTTTAGCGGTCAGAGCTAAAACACGGTTTCCAGTTTCTTAATGGTTTGAAGTGTTATGTTATGTTATGTTATGTTATCCGGATTTATTACGCGCGCAGCTGCCCCAGCAAAGGGGCGTCCTGGCGCGAGAACAGAACCAAGGAGACCGGACAGAAGGAGAGAACACAACACAACAACAACGGACCTAAGGTGCCAAGGGGAAAAGGAAGGTTTTTACCGCCTTCCTAAAAGCGAGAAGCCCCTCGATGGCCCGGATATGGGCAGGCAAGGAATTCCATAGCTTGGCAGCAAGGACTTGGAAGGAACGTCCGCCAATCCTAGATCTCTTAAAACGAGGGATTGTGGCAAGATGGAGAACAGAGGACCTCAGAGTGCGAGTAGGCACATAGGGAGAGATAAGTTGCTGGAGAATTGGAGGGGAAGAGAGTTTAAGAATTTTGAAAGTCAAAATCAAAGATTTAAACTTTATTCTCTGGGCCACTGGGAGCCAATGGAGATTGTAGATAGTTCTCCTAGCTGAGCAGAATTTGGGCAAGCCAACCAGAGCCCTGGCGGCGGCGTTCTGAATGCGTTTAAGGCGGGAGAGCTCAGCCTGGTTAACTCCAAGAAAAAGAGAGCTGGCGTAGTCCAATTTGGACAGGATCATGGCTTGCACGATAAGTTGGCGGGTGGGAGCGTCGAAATATTTAAAAGTGGACCGAAGCTGACGCAAGATCCCAAAGCAAGATGCAGCAGTCTTTTTAGTGTGGGTAGAAAAACTCAACTGGGAGTCAAACCACACCCCGAGATTTTTTACTTCAGTAACGGGGGTAGGAGTGGAGCCGAGCTCTTGAGGCCACCAGCTATCGCCCCACAAATGAGTTTGTTTTCCCACAATGAGCACCTCGGTTTTCTTAGCGTTCAATTGCAGGAAATTGTCATTCATCCACTGGGCCACGGATATAAGTCCCTCGCGGAACTTGGCTGCCTCGAGATCGGAAGCCCCACTAATCGCAACAGCCAGCTGAGTGTCGTCTGCGTAGGACACGATGGAAAGGTTCCCACGCATGGCGACATCAGCTAGCGGCTGGACATAAAGATTAAATAGAGTGGGGCTTAAAGCCGATCCCTGCGGAACTCCCTGGGCAATCGCATGTGGTGGTACTGGTGAGCACATCTTTTACCCTTACTAGGTAAGACAAAGGAGAATTGGCCAGGAAGGAAGGTTCTGGGAAGGAGGGTACAGGGTCAACTCCTTTCAGCATTTATCAGCCTAAGCAGATAAGGGATCCTCCCTTTAGGTCTTCCTGATCACTCCTGGAATGGCCTTTTTTGGGTTGGTATCCAAAATAGGCAGGGGTTGAGCTACCTTAATAGGCTGTGCCTCACTAGAAGCAAAATAAAGTGATAGCATAGGAGAAAGAGGATTTAGAGACCATCCAGCTGTAGAAGTAAGGTTCACCTGACATTCTCCAATCTCACCCATACATCTGGAGGGTGCTCAGTTTAAGACAACCTTGAGCAGCTCAATTTCCAAGTATTTTCTGAAAGGGGTGAAGTTTGGGTCATATCTTAGTCAAACATTCTAGGAAATCTACGATATTACACCAGTGATTTGCAGAGCTCTTCCTCCATTTAACACACTTTTTATTGTTTAGTAGAAACAGGAACATTACATGTACACCTCTGGCATATATGTACTCTGACATGTCTCCACATGGTGTATCAGCATTACTGCGAAATATGGAGTAGTACTGTCAATAAGTCCTTGAGTCTCGATAGATGTGTCTGAGAGCAGACCATGCTCCTATTCTATGATTTGAGATAACATATCAATTAATGCATTAGATTCACTCATAGATAGTGGTAAAATAACAACACTCTCAATGTGTCACCAGTTGATCAATGGACCAGATGTGTTTTCATAGATAGTACGATACCAAAGGGGATGATACCAAAGGGGATAATGGACGTAGCGTTTGAGCAAATCAAACACTCACCCCAAGTCAACTGATCTGGGTTTAATCCATCATCATACTTTAGCTCACTCCAACACCCCAGTTCAGACATGGCCATATGCAAATCAGTCTGACCCTGAGCCTCATGGGAACAGTCCAGCCCGAACTGCCAAGCCATGTCTTCCCTGGACCAGAAACAAGCATCCTGGGACCGGTTTTAGGTTCATAACCCTCATCAGCCAGGCTATCTTGAATCAAGTGACAAAGTGAGCAAGGGACCCACATCTGGGCATACTCTGCCAACTTGGGGCTAACCAAACAATACCAAAGGGGATGATGGACGGAGCGTTTGAGCAAATCAAACACTCAACCCCAGTCAACTGATCTGGGTTTAATCCATCATCATTCTTTAGCTCACTCCACCACCCCAGTTCAGACATGGCCATATGCAAATCAGTCTGACCTGTGCCTCATGGAACAGTCCAGCCCGAACTGCCATGCCATGTCTTCCCTGGACCGGAAACAAGCATCCTGTTGTTTTTGCATTTGTCACCCCGAGTGGGACGGATATGCTCAGACGTTAGTCCTGTGCTCTCCATGCCACTGGAATCAAGATATCCTGGCTGATGAGGGCTGAAAGCCCGAAACCGGTCCTAGGATGCTTGTTTCCAGTCCAGGGAGGACCTAGCTTGGCAGTTCGGGCTAGACTGATCCCATGGGGCACAGGGTCAAGACTGATTTGCATATGGCTAGGTTCAAACTGGAATGGCATGGTGAGCAAAAAAAACTATGGATTTAGGCCCAGATCTCTGTACTGGGGTGAATGTATGACATTGTTCTGCATTCAGTCCATCAACTGTTGTTTTTGCATTCATAGATAGTAAGCTCCAAGAAGTTGTGGCTTCAGAAGAGTACAATATAATGATATCATTTTCCTTAAGGGAAACTGGAGGCACATCATTTTTTGTGTGGTGTACTAGATGCAATGCTTAGAAGAGAATATTTTCCTGAGTAGGTAGGATCTAATTACAGTTTACAGATGGCCCTAGACCAAGACCAAGATGGGACATATTGTGGTGTCTGAAGTCTCAGTAAAACACTCTTAGCGAGACTCACATAGATAGCTTTAGATTAGCTCATTATTATCATTACCAGGTCACTGATATCCTGGACCCACGGATTAACTCTAAGAAAGGGCAGCAATTATCTCAAACCTTTAGATGGAAATAGCCATTTCTTCACAATCCTCTTGATTCTACGTTGTAGTGACACATCATTGACTATTACCACACTCATACTCACACTCTTTACTCGTTTCAGAGATGGGGTAGATATATATGTTTATTTGCACAATTAATTAAAATCATTGCAATTCAAACAAAATAACATAAAAGGCACTTTCCACAGAAATCAGGAGGACACGTCCTCCATTGGCCCGGCCCTGACACACGCAAGCTCTCGCGTTTCCACCCCCTGACCAGGGCCCCCCGCCCGGCACAGCTGCATTTAGCTGTTGCGTACCGATGTTATAAGCGATGCCTGTGGCTCACGCGAGCGGTAACGCCCTATGCCCCCGTCCATCCGCTATTGGGAATCCCAGCAATAGAGGGACCGTATCGGCACCCATGATGGAGCACTGGGTGCAGGCAGGGATCGAAACGATGGCTGACTTATATACAGATGGCGTCCTACTTAGGTTTGATGGGCTACAAGCGGATACAGGCATACCAGCAGGACAGTTCTTGTTACACGCCTCCATAGTACGCACCTGTACGGCGACGTGGGGAGACATGACGAAAGAACCGCAGACTCACCTCCTAATACAATACTTACACATCATGGGAGGTGGGACACATGTGATACACTGGTTAACACAAGCACGGTTGATGCACACTGTTGGTATCCTTCAGTCATTGCGAGAGAAATGGACAACAGATAGAGGCAGGGACTGGTCAGGCAAGGACTGGGAGAGGATCATGGAGGGACCAAGCAACAACCCCCGAAACTCCCGGTTTAAAATCATTCAGCTCTACATTGTACATAGAGCATATCTGTACAGAATAAACAAATAATTTGATATCGATACATCGGAATGCCCGCATTGCTCTCTGGTAGGTGCGGATATACTCCTCATGTTCTGGATCTGCCCCAGATTGCACGCTTATTGGTTGGCAGTGACGACACTACTGACCGAGGGGGCCGGAGCGGAACTACCACACACGTAGGAGGCCTGTTTACTTGGGTTATTTAGGATAACGAAGCACAACAAAGTCCACTCAAGGTTCTGGGAGCTAGGCCTCATCACCGTCAAGCGGCTAATCACCAAGCGTTGGAAACACAAAGATCCACCACAACCCCGACATTGGTACACCTCTTTTCACAATTGGGCGGTGGCGGAGGAGGTGACCCTGCGTAGAGAGGAAACAGCAGGCCTGAGAGTCATACCTATAGCGCAGCTGTGGGGAGATATCCTGCAGACTTTCCGCCAGGCATACACCGACCAAGACAGCGCTCAAACACCGCCCACCCCTGCTGGTCCTCCCATGATAGCAACGCCATAGAGGCGGAGGGCCGGAATGTATGATGCGACAAGGAGGAGCACTGGTGTGCTGCACACATGACACGACTGCTGACCGCCCTTCGTTGCCATCCTGAGCTGAAAGGTCCTCCCCAGATGCAACGCCTAGCGGAGCCACCGCGCTCCGCTCCCGCCCCGGAGTGAGCCGCCCTCCCTGATTGCCAATTATCAGCCCATACGGATGCATGATTCCGCCCACACCGTGACGCACAGACACAGCACTCACCCTCACACCCTACCAGACATGTCTCAATAGCGTATCCCCTTTGCTCTTTCCCTCCCTCCTTTCAGGTCCCGTTTCTTACTCCCCTTTTGACTTACTTGTTCTCCAACATGACAGGGAGCCTCACCCCGAGTTTCCTCCTATGTCATACTTCCCCTTCCCGTTTGCCCAGGTTCCCATTCCTGATCGTCCTCTCAAATTACCCCAGTTAGACGATAAGCAAAGAATTGACATCAGAACACCATGGTAGCCCCGGCAGACGACAGACGCGAGATGTCACTAGCAGTGACTATTGACACACGAGACAGAGGTCACGGGGACATCCCACATACTGGCTATACAGGACACATCTGTAACAAAAACATATAGCGTGGCATGAACGGCCCAAGACGCCTATCTATAGGAGTACCTATATAATGCCACACTCCTGCTATAGTTGGGAATGCAGCCACCGCTATGTATCATTACCAGACACGTTAGCGCATCACACGTAGAGGCATAACTAAACAATTGTTGTGAATCAGACAGGATGGAAACATCATACTCGTTTTAACTGGCACAACACTCAATGGAGATGAGCATGAGCTCATATTAGAAAAATGAGGAGTTGCTGTATTACACTTATGATTCCTTACTTCCAGCACTGATATCTAGGACATGAGACTATCACACTCTAATATTGATGTTGTATACAATTGTCATGGTACCTAGTATGATATAACCTCCGACTGTCTTACTTGAATGGTTGTAATATGTGATATTCTTATGCTATGTCCTCAATAAAACATATTCAAACAAAAAATAAAAGGCACTTTCCACTCTCAATTAAAAAAATCATGTAAGAGCAAATAGAACATAAAAAGCACTTTCCACTCAATTCAAAGACAAAAGAAGAAGTTTATAGCTATCACTGCAGAGGTTTATGGGGGACGTCTACTGGTAAAATTGAGTTTATCTTGATCATGAATTTTGTAAATAGGGCGGCCATCTGAGCAGAGTCCCCCTTCATGCCCTCCTCTAGGGCTTCTTGACATGTCCTCACATTAAGAGTTCTCCTGATGGGGCGCAATTAAAAGATGGGGTAGGTTCCCACCTGTGCAGACTAAAAGGTACTTAACCAGTATACCATTTAGGTCTCCAACATGTATCTGTTAGTAAGGATTTTTTTTTAAATAGTCAATATCAATCCAGGGTCAACAGATGAAAGAGGTTGGCACAATGCTCTGTGTCTGAAGAGCTTGCTGAGCTACACTACATTATTGGCGTATTTAAGACATGTAATCCCAACAGTATTATCTCATTTTGTAGAAGTTCTAAAGGCACATTAAAAAATAACACCTGAAGATGGTCTAATTCGGATTTAAAATACGGAAGGTAAATAATTATGAATTTTCAAATGACAAAAGACCAGACCAAGTCCAATGTTGTCACAGTTAAAATAAGGAAAAAGCACTGAGAAACTGCTGACGCAGCATCCGTCGACATCCTGCCAGACAGATGACCCTGCCGCTGTCAAGCCGCTGGCAAACCTGATAGTCACAATGGTTATGCCAACACGCAGACAGGGCACTCATATGGTCTCTGCCAGCAATGACTAAGACCATGTGCCCTTGGATCAACTAATTACAGTTTGTAGAATTATAGCTCTGCCTTGAGTGGTGCACTGCATTGGAAGTGCAATTTAAGAAGCAGATATCAGTGTGAGTCACAAAGTTATCTATATCTCACTGAAGCATTTTCCCTAACTAGTGAAGATGGCGATAAACCAGCAATGAAAAATATTAAACAAGCTGAACAACTATTGAATTTTCATAGTCCTGCTACATAATCACAGCAGAGTCAACATGCAACAGTAACAACCTAGGTGGTGAACTTCGCTCCATTCGCTGAGTTTTCTGCACTTCACGCTCCACGGAGCTCACAGAGTGCAGAAAACTCTGCTCCGCGTTGTGCAGCTGAGTTTTTCCCAGTTCGTGAACAGTAAGTTTTCAAGCGCGAGCTGCCGCTCAGGTAGACTTTTTACCCGAGCGTCAGGAAGACCAGCGCGAATGGCAGTTTGCACTGCACTCCGCCACTTGCAGAACTCCGCAGAGCTTTTTTGTCACTACGCGGAATTCTGCGTAGCGAGATTCCGCGAACTACGCCTAGGCCTGCTAACAATGCAAGAATAAAAGTAAATTAAAAGTAATTTTTTTATAAAGATTGCACAAAAAGATCGGAAGTGGTGGGAGAGGATAGACCCTACTTCACTCTTCTTGTCAGCACACTAGGACACAAGAGGAGCTCTGGACAAGCTATCTTTGTGATTGAGAGAGCTCAGTCACTGAGGCACTGCTTTTGGAGAATGGGGGCATCTTCATCTAGGGAATGAGAGGAGAATCACACACACTTCCCTGGCTGAATGATACGCTTCCAATCAATTAAGCGCTCCAGCAGTGACTAGCGGGACACGCTCTAGGTGAAAGAGGATTTTGAGGATTGTGTCAGCATAATCAGAGTCCTTGGGGAGAGGGAGGCCGACTTTTCTGGCAGTCTTCCATTATCACACTCATGAACACAAGTGCTGTGCTAGTCCTCACAAAGTTGCTGCATATGTGGCTCGAAGGGGAAGGCAGGAGACACTGCTGCAAAACTCCCATGGAGACTAACTGGATTCGTCTTTCGTTATAACTGGGTGGGTGGTGATATGGTTGTGATGTTGGACAGGTGTTCTGGTGCTGCTATCTACCCTGATGTCATCACACTTCAATTACCCTTAAGAAACAAGTAAGGACAAGTGTGCTCTTAAAACATACAGATCTCCCACCAAGGATTGTCGACACAAGGTGTTATTGTCCAGAGGACACCGCCGTTGATTTACTGTCAGCATGAAAAAAAGGAGAATCATTGCCCTGACTGCCTGTTGATGCAAAAGTTGCATGCTGCCACTCGCAAAACATGATCTTGGCTGTTCTGCCAATGGCTGTGTGGAATTTATTAATGTTTGCAACAAAGTTAAATTAAATAATTTTAAAACCCACACACTAAAGAGGAAGACACATGCACACCAAGACAATGAGCATTATGGACATAAAATAGGGCTTTCTTTATAGTGGTGGCAGATGCTGCAACAAGTCATATTGTAATTATGGAAGGAAACAAATGGCTAAAGTACAGAAGTTATATCAATCATGAACAGCGACTTTCAGGAACCATGCAATTGATCAAGGAAGCATCTTAGCCATGGCACAAAGGGCATTTATCTTTAACAGAAAATGAAATCTGTGAACGTCAGTTTTTTTGTTTTTAAACAAATGTGCAATCAGACATGGGGTAATAGTGAAACACAAATCCATCTGTGGAGTGTCACAATGCATATCTTACCCTCACCAGTAATTCCGAGGTGATGCTTCACTCGACAAGCACTATTTCTAGGTCTCGAATGAGAATTCTATCCCAAGTCGAAAAGCCCCCTAAAACCTTATATTAGATGTTAGACTAGTAGTCTGGCCAGATATAATATAGAAGGGCCTATGTCTGAAATATAATTACTGAAAGGCAGCAGAATAATAGGAACAGTGGCTTATTCCAGATATGCATTGGGAAACAGAGCAAATTTTAATAATTTATCTTTATATCAATACCGCAATCCATAGAACCGGAGTTATGAATTGTTAACGTTTTTAGTAAAAATGAACGCCTAAAAGATCAAAGCGCAAACCATGAACATCTAGTTGCGGGAAACCAGGTCCACATCAAAAAATTTGCCCGACCACGATAGAGCTCAATTCGGATACAAGAAGCAGATTTTACAAGGTCAGCATTTAACTTTAGACTTAGAAGAAATGCTGAGAAAAAGTGTCTGAGAAGGTAAAGTTCAGTGGGGCAAGGCTGCCAGGAGGTGGCCGAGGAAGGGATATCATCATCAGATGGCCTTGGGTCAAAGCTGCGGTGAAAATTTCTAAGTTCGCACTAAGCTGTCGAAATGGAGTTTAAAATCTACAGGGGCAAGAGGCAGTGGGCTGTAGTGAAAGAGAGCTCCACAAGGTTGGATTCCTCTATGGCGAAAGACCACTTAAAAGGATGTGCTGCAGCAGAGAAGAACATTGCGGGAGAATCCACTTAGTCAATGTGGTCAGTGATACACCTCGGTCGCATAGGCGATTAGGTTGGTCCCGGTCTCCTCATGGTTCTCAGAGCATATTTTTACCAACATTTTTCTAAATCCTCAGTTTTGGGATTTGGCCATCTGGGCACCTTTAGCACCACAACCAAGGGTCCTGGCCTTACCCAGCAAGGTGGGTCACCTCTTGGGGGTTCAGAACTCACTCAGGCTGGATCCAGGTGCGGGTTCAAGATGGTGGGAGCCTTTTGTGTTCCTGTGGCTCTGAACAGGAGGCCAGCAAACTAGCACTTGGAGTCACACTGGTAGTATTGGGTGCAGGTGAAGATGCAGGACTCAACGGCAGGGCTGACCTCTGAAGGTTCAAGGCAAGCTCTAGACAGAAAAAAAGTCCTTCCAGGTACAGCAGCAGTCTAGCAGAGTGCACAGCAGGTCACAGGAACAGGCAGTCCTCAGAGTCCTTCCGCAGGTCCAGTAGTGAAATGAAGAGTGGGTCCGAAGGTCCTATTTTTCCTCCCTGCTGCCCTTCCTCTGGTAGAAGGGAGAAGCTTCTAGGAAAGTTCTCTAAAGTGCATGGAATTTCCTGATTCCCCTACCCGGACTCCAAGCTGGCTGCAGTGACAAGGTGGAGTTGTTAGGCCCTTTGTGTGAAGGCAGAGCAGAGGTTATTCAGTTGCAAGTGGGGCTGAGCTAAGCTCCACCCCTCCTATCCTGCCAGCAGTTGGCCGTTCAGGCATAGCTAATACCTCTATTGTACAACTGTCTAGGAGAAATTCACAAAGTCTAACTGTCAGTTACACCCAGTCATGTGACACTGGCCAGGCTACAGGCACACAAGAGCTAAGTTCAGAACAATGACAACATTCTAAAAGTGTCATTTTGAAAACTGTAATCAAACATCAGACTTCACCAATAATAGGGTATTTCACTACAATTCCAAAGAACCCAAACAGGACATCGATAAGCGTTCCCAATTGAAAAGTACAGCGTATTTATTACATGTAATTAGGATTCTCCAATGTAATCCAATGAGACGGGTAGGACTCACAGAATTTAGGGGTTTTTCACTACCAGGATATGTAAAACTTAAAAGTATATGTCCTACCTTTCAAACACACAGCACTCTGCCCTATGGGCTAACTAGGGCCCACCTTAGGAGTGTGTTATATGTAATAAAAGGGGAGTTTAAGGCTTGGCAAGGGGGTTTTAATGCAAAGTCAACATGGCAGTGTAAAACAGGCCTGCAACATGTCTTAAGGTGCTACTTAAGTGGGAGCACCATCAGTGCTGCAGGCCCACTGGTAGCATTTATTTTACAGGCCCTGGGTATGTAGTACACCACTCTACAAGGGACTTAAGTAAATTAAATATGCCAATCAGGTGTTAGCCAATCAAACCACGTTTAGAGGAGTGAGCACAAGCAATTTATCACTGGTTAGCAGTGGTGAAGTGCACAGTCAATGTCAACAAAAACGAAATTCAGCAATAGTTGAGGAAACAAAGCAACATGTTTGGGGGCGACCATGCAGAGAATTGAGTGGTTGACAACTTTTGGGAGATCTACTACGCTTTACAGCAAAGATGTTTCTAGGATGTTAATGTAGAACAAAAACAACAAGCATTGGCAGTGCCAATAGGTCTCACCTATGAAAGAGGTACTGGCATTGACAATGTGTTTTGTCCATTATGTACACTAGTGTGGCTGCTTTTCAGCATGGCTAACATTTTGTGAGGTGAGTTGGGGTAGACTGGAGTTGGAATAGAATAAAGTGGGGTAGATTGGAGTGGGGTGTGGTAGACTGGGGTGGAGTGGGTGGGGGAGATCGGGGAAGACTGGGATATAGTGGAGAGGGATAGGTTGGAGTGGGGTACATTCGATGGATAATAGTAGGATAGAATGGAATGGAGAGGGGGTACTTTGAGTTAGGGTGGGGTACAGTGGAGTAGAGTAGATTGCACTGGAGTATACTGGGGTAGATTGTAGTGGGGCAGATTTGATCGGGTAGATTGGAGTAGGGTAGTTTGGATGGAGTGGGGTAGGGTAGATTGCGATGGGGTGGGTTAGATTCGACTGGAGTGTGGTAGATTGCAGTGAAGTAGGATTGATTGATGTACAGTGGTATGAACTGTGATAGACTGGAGTGGGTAGAATGGAGTGGGGTAGACTGGGGTGGAGTGGGGTAGTCTGGAGTGGAGTTGGATAGATTGAGGAGAGTCGAGATTGGAGTAGAGTAAGATTGATTAGGGAAGAGTGAAGTGAGTAGACTGGAAGAGAGGAGTGGGGTATATCGGAGTGGTGTAGACTGGAGAGGGGTAGATTGAAGAGGGATGATTGGAGTGGGGTGAAGTGGGGCAGACTGGAATGGAGTGGAGCAGATAGAAGTGGAGCAGATAGGGATTGGTTCAGGTGGGGTA
The DNA here is from genome assembly GCF_964263255.1 of Lissotriton vulgaris. Lineage (NCBI taxonomy): Eukaryota > Metazoa > Chordata > Amphibia > Caudata > Salamandridae > Lissotriton > Lissotriton vulgaris. The sequence continues at coordinate 1,030,707,863 of NC_141687.1, forward strand.
GACTGAGGAGGGTAGATTGGGGTGGGGTAGATCAGGTGGATTGAAGTGTGGTAGATTGGAGGGGTGTAGATTGTGGTAGATTGGAGTGGGGTGGATTGGAGCAGAGTGGGGTAGCTTAGAGTGGACTTGGATAGATTGCAGGAGAGCTTGGAGTAGAATGGGGGAAAATGGAGCCAATTGGACTGGAGTAGAATGAAGTATAGTTGGGTAGACTGGAGCGGAGTGAGTTGGATTAATGTGCACTGGAATGGGGTGGTTTGGGGAAGCTTGGAGTGGATGAGAGCAGAGTGGGTAGACTGGGGTAGATTGAAGTGAGTGGGATTGGGTAATTGGGTTGGACTAAGTGGAATAGATTGGAGTGAAGTGGAGTCTGGTAGATTAGATCATAGTGGAATTGGGTAGATTGAAGTGGGGTAGATTGCAATGGGGTGGGGTGGGGTTGACTGGGGTGAGATAGTTTGTAGTGGAGTTGGGTAGGGTAGATTGGGGTAGAGTAAAGGGAGATAGAGTGGAGTGTTGTGGAGTATCGCGGCATACACTGGAGTAGCGTGGCGTAGCAAAAGACGTGTATTAGAGTGGAGTGGAGTGGCATGTTGTGGAGTATCGCAAAATGGAGTGGAAGGGAATAGAGTGGAAGGGAATATGAGTGGAAGGGAATAGAGTGGAAGGGAATAGAGTGGAAGGGAATAGAGTGGAAGGGAATAGAGTGGAAGGGAATAGAGTGGAAGGGAATAGAGTGGAAGGGAATAGAGTGGAAGGGAATAGAGTGGAAGGGAATAGAGTGGAAGGGAATAGAGTGGAAGGGAATAGAGTGGAAGGGAATAGAGTGGAAGGGAATAGAGTGGAAGGGAATAGAGTGGAAGGGAATAGAGTGGAAGGGAATAGAGTGGAAGGGAATAGAGTGGAAGGGAATAGAGTGGAAGGGAATAGAGTGGAAGGGAATAGAGTGGAAGGGAATAGAGTGGAAGGGAATAGAGTGGAAGGGAATAGAGTGGAAGGGAATAGAGTGGAAGGGAATAGAGTGGAAGGGAATAGAGTGAAAGGGAATAGAGTGAAAGGGAATAGAGTGAAAGGGAATAGAGTGAAAGGGCACAGAGTGGAGTGCTGTAGTGTGGAGTATGCATGGTGTGGTAGTGCACTGTCATTATAGACAACACATTTTCAAATTGAAATCAACATTACATGTGCACTGAAATACGGTTTTACTGCACACAAACAATAATCTGTGCCGGTCATCACCCAGGGTACTGACAGGTTTGAAGGTTTTCATATTTTTGTTTCCACCACACTTCAGAATGTGGTGGTGGTGGTGGTGGTGGGTGTGGTGGTGGTGGTGGTGGTGGTGGGTGTGTTTGCGTATGCTTGCATGCGCGTGTGTAAATATTTTCTCCTCTTACATGGATACTCAGCAGGATTGCCACAAATTCTCACAGAGGTCAGAGAAAGATAAGAAAACACAGCTCCCTCAGAAGAGAGCTTGACATTTTACCTCTGTATTTGAATGCACAGTAAATGTGACAAAATAAGAACAATATTTAAAGGCTGGTTTACAGAAAGCGAGTTTGTGGAAGAATACAGTAAACAAGGTTTGGGAAATAGGAGGGGCATACTCAAGCTGGACAGTCTAAATAAAGCAAAAAAAGCCAACAAATAGAAAACCAGAAAATGTGAGTTACAACCCCAAAGCCAATGGTAAGCAAAGGCGGAATACATTCAAAGGCCCTCTTTCTGAATTTGAATTTGAATTTAAATTTGAATTTTTGAATTTGAATTTAAAAATATTTGTACAGCGCTCGCATACCCAGCGGTTTCATGGCGCTAGTGGTGATCAGTGGACGGCAGCAGAGGGTAGATTTAAGGGTAAGCTTGGGTGAACAAGAAAGTTTTGAGGTTTTTCCGGAACAGGGGGTAAGAGGGTGAGGTGCGAAGAGCAATCGGGAGAGAGTTCCAAAACGTTGGGGCCAGGACAGCGAATCTCGCTCCGCCCGCTCTCTGCTTTTTAAAGCGGGGGATGGTAAGAAGGGCCGAGTGGACCGAGCGGAGTTCTCTGCCTGGACAATAAGGTTTGATGAGGGAACAGATGAACTCGGGAGCCGTGCCCGCTCTAGCTTGGTAGGTAAGACAGCCAAGTTTAAACAGGGCCCGCTCTCTTATGGGGAGCCAATGCAGGGATTTGAGTAAGGGAGTGACCCGATGGTATCTGGGAAGGCCAAGGATCAGGCGGGCCGCCTGATTCTGCACCAGCTGCAGACGATGGATCATGTATGCAGGTGCTCCGTTATAGACTATGTTGCCATAGTCTATACGGGACAGTACCATGGCCAATATGATGATTTTTAGAGCTGGGGGGGAAAAGAAGCGGGAAACTTTCCGAATCACTCTGAGAGAGGAAAAAAGATGAAGAAACCACAGAATTGACTTGTGGGAGCACAGTAAGCTGGGGATTAAGGAAGATGCCCAGGGTTTTCACTTTGGGGACCGGGAGTGGGGGGACACCAAGGGAAGGGGGCCAGAAGGAGGAAGACCAGGGACTGCAGCCACCTCCGGTCAGGACCAGTTCGGTCTTGTCCGGGTTAAGTTTGAGGTGGCTGCAGTTCATCCAGTCTTGAATGAGGGTCATAATGGTTTGAACGTTCCGGGCGGATGAAGGTGAGTGGGACAAGTTGAAGATTAACTGGAGATCATCCGCGTAGTTGAACACAGTGACCTCCAGTTGCTGTAACATAAAAATAAGGGGGAAGATGTAGAGGTTAAACAAAAGAGGGGAAAGTGATGAACCCTGGGGGACCCCGCATTCTACTTTGCGAGAGGCCGCCGAGAAACCAGCCAAATGGACTCCCTGTGTTCTCCCCGCGAGAAAGGACTTTAGCCAGCAGAAGGCTAGGCCCTCTACACCCGCCGCCTTGACACGGTTGAGGAGGATGGTATGGTCCACCGTGTCAAAAGCGGCGGATAAGTCGAGGAGAACCAGGGCTTGCGGAAGGTTGATGTCGATTTCTTCACGCAATTTGTCCATGACTGAAATAACCACTTTTTCGGTAGAATGCAGGGGACGAAAACCAGCTTGGCAGGGGGAGAGGCAATGATTTGCCTCGGTGTGAGTGCTCAGTGTGGAAGTGATATGAGTTTCGAGAACCTTTGCAAGGTAGGGGAGGAGTGAAATGGGGCGGTAACTAGAAGCAGAGGAGGGATCGGCGTCCAGTTTTTTTAAGATTGGGATGACAGTTGCCGATTTATGTGAGGTGGGGACATGGCCATGAATGAGTGAATCGTTGAGGAGGGTCAAAGGAGGGGTGGGGCAGGCTAAGTAGATTTCCCTAAGTATGCTAGCAGGGGCAAAATCCTGGGGTGAGCCTGATTTGACCCGTTGAAGCAAAGGGCGAAGGGTATCAGTGGTGAGGAGTGGGAAGTTGGTCAGTTTAACAGTGGAAGGGGGGGGGAAGGGTCCACAAAGGAAGGGGAGGGTTGGGGAATGTTATGTTTAATTTTTGCCACTTTATCTATAAAGAACTCGTTAAGCGAGTCACAGAGGGATTGGGACGGGGGAATGGTTGATGTGGCTCTGGTGGATGAGGCAAGCTCATGAACGGTGGAGAAGATTTCTTTAGATTGTGACTCTGCAACCAGTATCCTGTGAGTATAAAATTCCGCCTTAGCTTCCAAGATGCTTTTTTTGTAGGTATGCAGAGTGGCCAGGTAAGCTGTTTTTAAGGCAGGGTCGTAGGTTCTTCGCCAAACTCGTTCAGCCCTTCTTGCAGCGAGTTTTTTCTCTTTAAGGTCAGAGGTAAACCAACGGTTGGCTGCATGAGCCCGTTTTACTGAAAGGCGCCTGAGGGGGGCAAATTCATCGCCCGCCTTTGTGAGCCAGTTGTTAATCGTGGCCAGTTGGGGGGCAGCTGTCAAGCCAGTAAGGTCCGGGCAGGTCGTGGCCAAGGCCGAGCAAAAGGAGGGCATGTTTACCTTACCCCATTTCCGAACCCAGGTGTTTTTGGGAAGGGGGGGTTTAACTGGAGGGGCTAGGGCCAGGGAAAACGAAATGGTGGAGTGATCTGACCATGGGCAAGGGGAGATGAATGTTCATAAGATGTCTTTAGCAAAGCAGTCAGCTGTGCTATCTGGTAGGCTTTGACCTTAAAATTGGGATAAATACATTCATGATGAATCCCTCTCCTAAGATGTAAAAATTCTCAACAGGAGCCACCAGTATAATTGCGAACAACTGCTGATGTACTCATGTGCAGGTCACTCATTAAGTACACTACATCAGGGTCCACCCCCAAGGACAAGAGGATATTGCAAAGTTTTGCCCAAATGACCCAGTCAAAAGCAGACATGTGACCCATGAAGGCCATATGAACAAAACCTAGTGTGGCTATCGTGCACTGATTGGTGATTGGTGACCTTAGCGTGCTGTCTGCTCCCCATGGCCTGCTATCTCGCCATTCTAGCGTCTGGACACACTTGCCTATGGTAGAAGGGAACCCACACCTACCCTGTCATAGCACGCCATATGACCACCACCATCTGAGTTAGTTGCCCCACAGGGCAGCCCCGGCAAATCGCCCTGTGGACCCTGAGCAGCTTTGAAACCTCCCACCTCTAGCCTACTACAGCGGATTACAAACACATATTTTTGCACTACACATGACTATATGCGCACAGTCCCTTGATCACTGTTCTCATTATGCCTCCATGTAATAGGTTATTCTCCCCTCACCAGTGTGTGAGTGTCTTGGACATTAAGGTTGGGGTCTTCCCCCATCTGCGTCTAGGTGTGTCCGCCGCCAGTATTATCTGAAATACTTGCCAGGGGACACTGATGAGGTGGTAGCTCTTTACCTGTCCCCGCAAGCAGATCCCATAGACCTGGGCACATTACCACAGCACGGCTATGCCACATATAACACATGATCTTTTTTGTAAATGCCTGCATGTCTTTGAATAGTCACCACAGGTTAGGAGCATCAATCATGTTTTCATACTGAATTTTTGCTGCTAAGCCATGTGTTAGGGGTTTACAACGCCTCCATCCTTCTATGATTGTGAATATTTACCCCTGCAATGTTACCTCTCTTTTGCCCTCCAGGTGTTTGCCAGAAGGTAGACTTATTTTATTTAGTTTTTTACACACACTCTCACTTGCACCTTGGATTGCAACACAAGTCCAGATCTCACGGGACGGAATCAATGAAACCAAACTTAATGAGAGCCAAGAGTATGTTACTTACCCTGAAAGCCTCTATTCATAGCATGTAGTGCTGCAGATTCACAAGCTATGCAAATCCATGCCATCCAGTGCTGGGCCCGGATCTGCAATTTGTTTTTGTTGAGAAGGTCTTTTAGAGGCCGACGTCCTCTCTCCTTCTAGAGGCACTAGACATGTTCAACAGTTCCTTTGTAGGATTATAATGTTTTTCCCTGCCATACAGAAAGTGAGGATATAGTCTGCCAAGTTAGCGTTTGCTGCTAAATATACTGAAAACCTGCCGGGAGGCAGGAGGGTGCATGTTGATCTGCAGCACTACACGCTATGAAGAGATGCTTACGGGATAAGTATATATACACCATTTGTAGGCTACCGGTACACATGCTATGTATAAACTGTAAAGCAGTACTCCTCTTGAGGGGGCTTTCAGCATCAGATGGTGCATTTGCCTGAAATCAAGTGCATAGAACTGGTTGTCCCACTAGAGCTTGTTGTCTGGTTAGTACATCCACACAATAGTATTGGGTAAAAATGTATGGGTCCGTCCATGTTGCTGCTTTGAGATTGTCTGTTATTCCCTAAAAAGTCCATTGATGCTGCTTTCTTTCTGGTTTCAATGAGTTCTTGGGGCTGTTGGTAATATTCTTTTTGCTTTGATTTAGCAAACTTGTATACATTTTACTAGCCATCTAGCGATTTCTGCTTTTGATATGGGATTTCCATTCCTTGGATTTCTAAAAGCTACAAATAGTTTTTGCGTTTTCATAAATGTTTTAGTTCTTTCCACATAGTGCATAAGGGCACAATTTACATATAGTGTATGTAATGCCCTTTGCGCAACTATCTCTGGTTTGGAAAAGGAGACTGGTAAGTCTACGGTCTTAATTGAATGGAAAGGTGATATAACTTTTGGGGGGAAATTTGGGTTTGTGCGTAGTCAAATTTTGTATTGAAATCCTTGAAAATACATTTCCTCAATTGTGAGTGCATGTATTTTGCTAACTCTTCTCAGTGAAGTAGTAGCAACAAGGAATGCGACCTTCCATGCTAGAAATTGTGTTTGGCATTTATGCATTGGTTCAAATGGTGTGGACATTAACTGTGTTAATACAATGTTTAGGTTCATGCTAGTACAGGAGGTGGAAGGGGTGAAATGACTTTAATTGCAGGTATACGAAAAAGAGATTGAAGTTTCCGGTTTTGTAGGTATACAGCAATTGCAGCTAAATGCAGTCTTATAGATGTGTATGCCAAATGTGCCTTTTGAAAATGCAACACGTAACATGCTTATTGCTGTTCAGATGGTGAGGAAAGGTGGATGTTAGCGCAGTAATGAACAAAACGTTTCCATTTTGATGCTTCACATGCTCGTGTTGTTGGTTTTCAGGCTTACTTTAGAATTACCATACATTTTGGCGGTAACTGTAGGTACCCGAATTCTCAAACCTAAGGAGCCAGATTGCACGTTTGAGTTGTGCTACATCGGGGAGCCTGATTCTGCCCCCACTCTGCGTTAGAAGATCTGGAGTCCTGGGAATATTTTCGTGATATACTAGGGAGTGCTCCAGCAGGGTTGTGTCCATGGTAGACGTGGCCCAGTGTGGGCAATGATTTCCTGACCACATAAGTAATGAGTGGGAGAGGTGAAAAAGTGTACGGATATATCCCTGACCAGTCCATCCATAGTGCATTGCCCTTGGACTGTGGATGCCTGGATGCGAAGTGTTGGTATTTTGTCACTATTGCACTTAGAGGTATCATTCGGTGGAGAGACCTTTCTAGGGACAGGTGGCTCAATTTCAGTGTCTGGGAGGAACATGTCATAGTAGTCCCATGGTTGGAGGGCGTGTGTGCTGTGTCCCCTTGAGTCATCGCAATCAGCCTTATGCTCTGGGCTGTATCCTCTCTCCATTTCCAGGGTAGGTGAGGGTGGTCTCATGCGTGGTGATGATGGTTGACTTAATGACATGGGGCTTGCGGCCCTGTGCTCGGTAGCTGCCTTCTTTGCTAGTGGTCGTGGTATATCTAAATCCATTGCTTGTCGTTTGGATGCTTCCTTATGACTTTTCTTTTTCATCAGTTTATGAATGCCTACAAATACATTGCCTTCTTTCTCTTGCATTCCAGGCTTGTAATGTGTTTTTGCCTGTTTATCTTGCAATAGTGTTGTTGACTAGGAAAGCAATTTTATCTTTTGGGTTGTTGGTGCCAAAGTATTAGCCGTAATCAAATAGTCACTGTGCTGTTTAAGCTTTGTAATGACCGATGCGCTCTTCGAATCCGAATAGCACAACGGCAAACGTTTTTTCGAATCAGACACTTTGTCCGGAGCCGAAGCCTGAAGTGGGTGTTTGGTCGATGCCGATGTGTGACTCAATGTCGATGGCTGTTTCGGCTTCAATGTTGGCCTGGTATCAGTTCCATCCCTCCTTGTAGGCTGGTCGCCCATTCAGGATTGAGAACCTTCTCGTCTAAGGCATGCTCTTGGTGTCGGCCAGAGCCTGAGGACTGTGGCATACCGAGGCGTGGAGGGGAGGTTTATGTATAATCTTTTTGCCACAAGGTGGGTAAATTGTACTCACGGCCCTTGGAGTGGTCTTCATCCTGAGACAGACTCTGGCTTCGGAGTCTGATGGGTGGTGGCTTCAACTTGCACCTCGGCTTTTCTCCCCTGCTAAATCCATCGGAGGTGATGTAGCGCTGGCTGGCAATAACATACCCTTGTCCGACCATTGCCTCTGCGTCTAGCTCTGCCTTGCTGTTCTCTTCTTCATGGGCGAACTCGTCCTCCGCCACCATTTCCATGTTATGGGCTACCGTCGGATCTCGCCACCTTCTCAGCTTCTTCTTGATTTTAAACAGGTTATATGCTGCAAAGTCATGTTCTTTGTGCTCTGGCGACAGACACAGATTACAGACTTTGTGGGTGTCTGAATAGGCGAACGTTGACCTACACAGAGGGCATCTCCTGAATAAACTGTCTTTTTTAGCCTTCATTACCCAGAGACAAACATTCAACAGTGTGGAAGTTGATTGCTTTTACTCAATGTTTACACAGTTCCAGCGTTTGCAGGAGCCGTGTGTTAGTCTCCGTCGTAGGTCTATGATCTGCTGGATCAATCTGTCATCCGTAGGCCATATGGTCATTGACAACTACAGGGCTCCAACGCTGTCCGTCCAAGTTCAATGCTGGGTGGAGGAAAAAAAAACGATCAAAGGAACCGTTGTTCATGTGCAATGCCTCTAGGAGGAGGAGAGACAATGCACGATATAGACCGTAAAAGGCTTCCTAGAGAAAATTGCAGAGTCTGGGCCCAACACTAAATGGCAGGAGTATGCATAGCATGTGTATCTGCAGCAAACACATGCTACGAATACAGGGTTATGATCACTAAGCTCATTAGATACTATCCTAATGCTACTAATTAAACTAAAAAGTGAAACTGAAAGAAAAATGAAATCAATGGTTGAAAAGCAACCACACCATGTAAACATAGGCAGCAAACCCTATTAGACCTAGAATCCGGAGAGCAATTTAGATTACATTCATACAATATAGAGTTCAAAGGATCCAACTCTAGTTGGATCCAAGTGAAAAGACTTGCTAAAAATGCATCTCATTTTAGAGGAAGATAACAAGGATGGATGGTAAGATCTCCTAACAACATAAACCGACATGGGATTTAAAGCTCTCATTGAGATGATCTGGAAACAATTTCAAAGCACAATTCTTATTACTGTCACTTCATTCTTCATTTAGGAGCTTTCTCTGCCTCCTGGTGACAGGCAACTCCCAATCCATAGGAAGGTGGGCAAGCAGAACAAAATACATTTTCAAATTAGTCTGGGGTACATTCAGAATGCAAGTAAACACAAATCCAACTACCAAAAAATGAAAGATGTGAAAAATAGACTTTTTTTTTTACTATCTCCCAGCTTGTTTTCCTTTATTACGACCGGGCACACATATTTTGACTATGGGTACTAGGGAACTGCAGAACAGTCACAGTGCATATGCTCTGCCTTTTAAAACACGTTAACAGATTGGATAACCCCAAATGACTCATCTAACTTTAAAGTAAGGCCAAAGTAAAACGGCGTGGAAACAGCACCAGTAGCTTAAACGTTCACTATCATACGGTGATAAGTCATTGTAGGAAAAAGCTATGAAGATCATACACATACTGCTATAATATTTTTCAAAAATCAAATTCAATGGTGAACATAGATTGTTGCAAAGATGATTCTCTAAGAACTGGTTTGCTTCTGCTAGCAAGCCTGCACATTCATTCATTAGATTCTGCTGGGGTCTCTTCTCTCCAGCGACAGTAATTAGTGCTTTGACAAGGTGTGAAACCCTTGTTCCGGGTCAAGACAGGGCTAGGAAGCCTGCTAGCAGGATGGGTGCAAGAAGTAATTACTGGCTACTTATGATGGAATTTGGGAGAAGAGGGGACAAATGGCAGATCGCCCTGACAAAGAATTGGCTGGAACCTTCCTGAACAGCGTGTTTATATAAAAGGCACACAGGGAGGGGTTTAGGACAGGAGAGGGTATTGGTTGAGGGAAGGCAACATGTGAGATATTTGTTTTTTTCGAATTGGCATTCCTCAAATGTGAAATTGATTACATGGAACACCCTACTTGCCGACAGAACTCTGTGTTTGGATATAGCTATTGGATTGCACATTATGGTCCACTAAACTATATGTATTGCTAATGATTGTAATATAAAACGTCAATATATAAAAGGAGGCTATGCTGCCAGGGGGGCTCTGATGCTATTTTGCTCCAAGACAGCCTAACTCTGCTGCCAGCAGTGGGTGGTTTGACTTCAGGAGCAGATCGTCAGTATTATTAGCATAACTTTGCTCCCAGCATAGTATTGAGGGGGGTGCCCCATCAAAATATGACGGCCCAAGTGGAAATTCTGAGATCCACATACTAGCCAAGAGGTCCTATCTTTTCTAAAGACTCCCAGAGCAGTGTTTTCTAGGATAGCTTAGCAGAAAAACACCGGAAGCACTGAAAAAGTAGGTCTGGGGATTATTATTCTTTGAAATTAAGCTCAGAATTGTCGCCAAATCACTGCCTAATATATCCAATAAGAACACCAGCTCCCCAGAACACAGTTGAACATGAGAGAGGCAGAAGAAGCGGGCATACATTTACTGCTTGCCTCGAGAAGGATAGGGGAAAACCTTCTTGTACTCTTGCATTGGAAATACTCTCAAGGGACAGAGCAACTGTTCTCCTTTTAGCCGTGTGGATAGAAAAGCCTGAAGAGAGAGGCTCTTCTGTGGCAGAGAGAGCTTACCAATTGGAAAAAAACACAATACTGCTGGAGCCCACAATGGACTGAGTGGTTGAGCTTGCTTCCGACTCCTGCGCTATGGCGCGTTATCTCAAAGCCTCCCCTACCTGTTTGGGAGCTGCACAAGTAACAGCGATAGCTTTCCAACAGCTGTGCTTGCTTTTTCGCTCAGCCTTTTGACACCAAATTCAATACGGTGGGTCTGCAACGAACACGCATCCAGTCTCAAGGAGCCCTCACTGGCTACATCGTCAAGCATTGACCACGCTGGAAAATTCCAAGAAACATGACGTTTCTGCGTCTGAAGGTGTAAATTAAGACTGAAATGATGCAGCAAAGTTACCTCAGCAGCAAGGAAACCTCGTCAACCACATTTTTCAAGACCATCACTTTTGGCGTCTAAACCCAAGGCTTCAGAGGGACCCCAAAGAACAAGTATCAAACTTTAAGAGATCTCCACTGGCTACAGTATCCTGCCTTGACGTTTCTGAGGATTAGGACTGCCATAAAAAATAGACTAAGGCCTAAGGTACAATCTTTACTGATGTGACTGGCTAGAGTTATCCCACCCAAACGCCATGTCAGATAGGGGCACTTAGTGCTTTCTTGGTGTTGAACCTCTTTTCTCTGGGTTTAACCTCTTAATCGGACTTTGCACATTTTTATGTCGTTTTGTTTAATAAATGATACCCATTTTCATTAAATTGGGTTGGGGAGTTCAGTGGTATATTACTTGACATTAATATTGTTTGGTGCTGCAACCTACAATACATTTCTCTCCAGGAAAGAATGGTACTTTGTGCCATAGCTACCAGAGTGAAGCCAGGTTTTCTCATGGAACATTTGCTTTGGACTGAAAAGATACTAGACTACCAACGTGCTGAAACAATTTCCTCTAAATTAATAATTCAGATCTAACAGAATATAAACGTGGCACCCTTTTCATATAAAAATGCATGCTAAGAGGCAAAGTATCATTGCAACAGTTAATAGGGGCTGGTCTATCAAAATGTATCCCTGAAGAAAAATCCTCTCACATATCCTAGAGCAGACTTCAACGAGTAGCTCGTAAGCTACTGGTAACTCTCCAACTACCTGTGAATAACTCGCATGTGTGCAGCCCAGTCTACTAATCTAGAAGCTTTTGCTCTGTTGAATTAATATATGTATACCAAAATTGAAAAGGGAATATTTAAGATGAAAATGTATGTTTTTTGAAAACCCTTGATTCCCATGCTATATTTAAAACTGATATTTGAATCATAAATTACACAGCACTGAGAGATTGATGACTAATAATATTACCTTGGCGCCAAGGCCGTTCTTGATTACCCTTGAAGAGGCATTCAACATTTTAAAAGCCTTTTTACATTACTTCTGGTATTCCTGCACTGAGGTGATCAAGGCTAGTAATCTAGTGTGGACAATAATATCTTTTCTTATGTGTATGGCACTAATAGTAGCTATGGATTATTTTCAGTGAACATAATAGAACTTAATACTGTAGAGGTTAGAGGCCCCGGGCCTAGAGAGTATCCCACTTACACCCCCATTTCATTTCAAATATGTTCAAGTGGAATTGGCAGATATCTGTAGCCCCATACTTCAAGCCAGCATCAGTGCAATCATGAGACAAATGACTGCAGAGCTTCCATCAAATTACGTTTTTATCGAAGACGTAGAGGCAATTCTCTCTTCACGGCCTGGGACAATCCTTGAGGACTGCAGTAGAGGATAAATATCTGGTTTGGTTCTTTAGGACCTATCTGTGCATTAAATAAAGTGGTCCATACTATTTAAATCCAAAATATATCCAATTGTTCTGCCGAGGTTTTCATAACTACTTGCAAATAAGATGCAGAAAGTTAAGCTGCTCCCCCCACATCACATGGAGTGAATCTTCCATGGAGGATGGTGGGGTACCCTAGGCTCTTTACTCGGCTTATAAAATACAAGGAGATGATGGACGAAGTGCTGAAACGTTTCAGACACTCGCCCCCAGTCACAGATCTGGGTTGAATCCATCATCGTTCTTTAGCTCACTTCACCACCTCAGTTCAGACCCAGCTATTTGCAAACCAGTCTTGACCCTGTGCCTCATGGGAACAGTCCAGCCCAAACTGCCAAGCCAGGTCTTCCCTGAACCAGAAACAGCATCCTGGGACTGGTTAGTGGGTAACACCCTTCATCAGCCAGGCTCGCTTGAATCCAGTGGCAAAGTGAGTAAGGGACCCAAGTCTGGACATACCCTGCCAACCTAATTAAATTGGCCAAATCCAAGCCTAAAGAAATCTATCAGATTGTGAAAACCCTGACCAGGCTGCCATCACCATCATCAGGCAATGACAACTCATCCTTTCGTTGTGAGGAATTGGCCAACGCCTTTTTTCTAAAAGTAAATACAATCTATCTTTCCTTCTCCGACCCAGAAACAGAATTGTCCCCGCAAAAACCCAATCCACCGATTACATCAGAGATCTCCCTCCATAACAAATATCTGGACCATTTCCCAATGCTGCACCTTGACACTCTTGAGACCTTAATAAATCAAATCAAATCAGGCTCACCCTGTGACCCAGCCCCCCCCTGAGATGCTGACCCAAGTCAATAAAGCCATTCTTCCCAATCTAATGGAGCTGTTGAATTCTTCCATCACGAGTAGGATAGTCCCACAGTCCTGGAAACATGCCATGGTCCGAGCATTGTTAAAAAAAAACACCCTTGATCCAACGAATTTTAACAACTATCGCCCGATATCACTGCTTCCCTGGGCTACCAAGATCTTAGAGAAACACATCAACATCAGTGTAACTCAGTTCTTCGAGCACAACCATCTGCTCGACACCTCCCAGACTGGCTTTCGCCCAAAACACGGCAAGGAGACAGCCTTGTTGGCAGTGACAGAAAAGACTAGGCGGATACTCGATCAGGGAGGGTCAGTGGCAGTCATCCTCCTTGATCTGAGCGCCGCCTTCGATACGGTCAACCATAAAATACTTCTGGACCGCCTCCTCGATATGGGAATCTCGGGAGAAGCCCAGGAATGGTTCAGGTCTTTTCTATCTGACCGAACCTTCCAGGTCTTTGAAGGCACATCGGTCTCTTCGAGTAAGCCTCTGGGATGTGAGGTTCCGCAGGGCTCTTCATTGAGCCCTACGCTCTTTAATGCCTACATGAGACCGCTGGCTGGAATAGTACGTCCGCATGGTATTAACATCATCACCTATGCGGATGATACCCAGCTAGTGGTCTCTCTCGCACAAAGGAATAACCCACTACCGCAGTCCAACCTAACAACTTGTTTCGAGCATGTCAAGAGCTGGATGACTAAATCATGTCTGAAGCTCAACGACGATAAAACTGAGCTAATGCTTCTAGGCCCTCCAACTCTCTCCACTTTGGAGCTGTCATGGCCTCTGAGCATGGGCACAGGCCCCACTCCTAGAGATAACATCAAAAGCCTGGGGGTGTGGATAGATAAATCGTTGACCTTCAACATGCAGGCAACCAAAGTCTCTGCGACCTGTTTTTGCCTCCTAAGGATAGTAAAAAAAATCCTTCCACTTCTCCCCTTTGAGGCCAGACAGATAGTCATTCAGGGCTTAATTCAATCTTGCCTAGATTTTAACAATGCTCTGTACCTTGGGGCGCCGGAGTGCACCCTACAAAAACTACAACGTACTCAGAATTGTGCAGCTCGCACCTTACTTGGTACCCCACGAAGAACTTCAATACAACCTGGCATAAGAGCATTGCATTGGCTCCCCATTAGGGAGAGAGTTAAGTTTAAATCTCTGTGCATTGCACACCAGGCCTACTGGAAATCAGGCCCAGAGATCAACCACTCCTTGGTATCGCCATACGAACCCACCAAAGCTCTCCGATCTTCACACGCCTTCCTAGCCCAAATCCCAAGGATTCACAGAGCGAGGGCCGGAGGTCGATCCTTCGCATATAAAGCCCTGAAAATATGGAACACCTTACCACTTCATCTTAGAGCAGTCTCTAACCTTTTGAGCTTTCGCAAGAAGCTTAAAACCTATTTAATCAATAGTGTTGCCTCACCCCTCTTCTTTTTTCTGAGCACTGATGGTAGTTTTTAGCGCCTCAGGGCAGCTGCTAGCGCTCAATAAAAAATTTTCATTTCATTCATTTCATTTCATTTCATTTCAACTTAGGGCGAGCAAAGCAAACACAAGGAGATAGACGGAGCGCTGAAACTTTTCAGACACTCACCCCCAGTCACAGATCTGGGTTGAACCCATCATCGTTCTTTAGCTCACTTTACCAGCTCTCCTTAACCATTATCAATATTTATTTAACTAATTTCTATGCAATCATGGGCCCCATCAATATAAAAGTACAACACAATTTGACACTGGCCTCACCTTAACACAATTCATGGCATTAATGGGCAAAGGCTGCCACTTTCATGCTCATATTCTGAATTAGCACCCATCTGCTGCTCTTGAAGGAACAGTCAACCATACAATGGCCAAATCATTTACTACCCTAATGGTAGTAAGAAGGCGATGCAGCAGGTGTTACTAATAATTCCTGTACCCCGTTCATTGGAAAGGGGTTGGGAGGGTATTTGAATGATGAGGGTTTCTTAAGATATTTTCTTAAAAGACACATCCATTTGTATAAAAACCTCAAATGCCACAGAAGTTTAAATATTCATTGATATCTCCAAATCGGTTGGATGATTGTAATTACAATTCAAATCATTCTCACATTGGCACAGTGAGTCATTCAAATATTTTCCATTGAAAATCATTCAGAGATTAAATTCCTTTACTTATCAAATACTACATAATACACATTATCCCAACCTATTCATTATTCCAGACATCTTGTTAATGATAATTCTTTAATTCCAGCATCAGTTCAAGCATAAACAAGTTCACATTCCGAAATCCCTAGTCAGCTTATTTAATACAATTTTATCTTTGCCACGTAATTAAAAAAAAAAACGAAAGTTAATGCCACTGAGATCTATAAGCAAAATTCTATTATGTATGTAAAACCGTTCCAAAAGCATGCCACAAAGTACATCCCTATAATATCTACACGTAGGCTGTGATGGTCTGAAAATAAATTAAATAAAACAAATGCAGGGCTGAGCTCTGATTCAATCAATTTGTTGCTTGTGATTTCAATCTCAAAATGAATCATGCTTCTTTTAGGAGCAATCTCTTTTCGTTATTGACTGATCCTTTCACTACTAAGAGAGACCGTATACAGGCACAAACCAACAGGATCACATCTAAGACCATCCTGATAATGTACTGACATCACCTTAAGAGGATTATTGTTCAGTATTCTTAACCCCACTTTTTCATATCCCTGGCCATACCGCTGCAAACAACACGCACACACACTCTTAAACTTAAAAAATATTGTTTTGCTGTCGAAGCCAATTGTTTGGACCAATTTGTTCCTGCAATACAGGCATATGCTCTCTTAAAGGTGCATAAAAAAATCCTTGCGCTTTTCAGACCGTCATATCAATTCCAGAGCCTGTTATAGCTTCTCAGTGACACTAACTGCTTTAGAAGTCAATACTTCTTTTGTAAGACTATTTGAAACCTTTGAAGGTTTAAAAAGGCATTTGTGTGTCAAGTTCAATATATCCAACCTAAAACGTGCCTGTTTTGCTTTGAGGTATTACTTAATAAGCTCTGGATACACCAGTAATTCTTAAACAAGCATTGGAAAGGCCAATAGGTATTGGATTTGCCAATGCTCGTTTTCTTGACTATAGTTTAGCATTAATTAAGTGTTCTAATACAGCAACACTTTGGGCATCTGGGAACGGTAAATTAGTGCTTAAGTACAACAAAGAGCAAATTATTATGTTCACCTGTGCGTGCGGATACATGTGTGACCATTTCATAATTGTTTTTGCTATACTTTCACAAAAAAACATTTTAAGATGGTTAACTATGTGTATGGGCAACCATCTAGGAAAGGCTTTTGGTATAAAGTACAACACAAACCAAAGATGGTCATTTGTGAGGTCACGTCTCTACAAACATTGGAGACCATCTTGGATTGGGTTTAAAACCCATTTATAAACTGGTGTCACCAATTGTGCCCACACATGATGCGGTGTACTGCTAGTAGCAGTGAGAGCCTGATACTTTTTTGCGTACAAAGATGTTGGTCTTTTCAAAATAAACAAAAAGAAAAAATCAATTATAAACAAACAACAGTTTATAAAAGGGGAAAGATGTCCCCAGGGACTAAAGAGGAATAATATATAGCATTGTAGCCGCCTTCAGTGCAAAGACAAACTGCTGACACTCACAATGAGTGCGGCCAAGGGTGGACTCATTGCCCTATGATGTATAGTGCAGAAGCAAAATTTGAATGACAATACAACAGTCCAACAGATGAAAAGGGCTGATAGAATGTATGTAACTTTGCCAGATTTCGTTGGTGGAAAAAGGTATTTGGTAAAGCTAGACTTAAAACCTAGAATAAAAAATAAAAAAACTATCTTGACAGAAAAATGGGCGTGCTATAAAATACACTACCATTAAATAATACACATAGTTAACTAAAAATAAATGAAGTGTAAGAGCACATAGATAGGGAACATGAAATGAAACATAGTTAGCAACCAATTACTTAGGAGGGGTTGTCACATAAATATTTTAGGAAGGCAGGTCATATTACTATTAAATGTGTTTCTGGGCAGCATGTTGTTCTTGAAAGTAAATGGAAAAAAAATCTTACCAGATGATCTCCAGGGGAAAGACTTCTCAGTAGAGCTACACATGATTAAAAACAAATTATAAAATTAAAATTCAGATTAAAGGAGTTGCTTCAAACAAATATATTCCACTGCATTGATGACAATATGTTGTACATCTGTAGAAAAAACAGACAGTCAGGTTGTTTTACAACTCTCAGTAAATCAGCAGGAAAACATGACAGTATACCATTTCAGCTCAGATCTACTATGAATTGAAACCCCCCACTGGACAACTATCTAATCTGGGTTTACTTGACAATCTGTTAGTATGCTACCTTATTTGCATATGTACTTTTTCAGGACCTCATCCAAACATCCAGGATAAATTTCGGCAATACATTTGAAACCTTGACTGTATATGCTTACCTATACTAGGCCTGGGCGGTAAATTCTGTTTCGCTCGCGGAATTTACGGAATTTGGGTAATTTCGCGTTCCGCAGACAACGCGAAATTGCCCAAAATTCTGCGTTACGCAACTTCGCAAAATGTTTTGCTTGTTCGCGTTCTCAAAATGCGTGTTCACAAGATATTTCCCCCCGAGCACGCAAACAGCAATTGCGAACAGGAAAAAAGCATTGTGAACAAGCAATTCCGCGTGTTCGCAGAGATTTTTTTCTGTTTCGCAGAGATTTGAGTAACGCGATTATGCAAATTCCGCCCACCCCTGACCTATACATTACCATTACCAAGTCACAAATTAACGCACCATATTACAACTAATATTATGTAATTAGTCCAACACAAAGATGGTCACTACAACGCATGGAATAAATCTCCAGACGATAGAATCTAAGAAAATAAGTTACTTACCACTAACTGTGGTTCTACAGCATTGGTATCTTTCATAGATGCACATGCTTGAATCATTCCCTATCGTCGAAGTTGGAGTCCAACGGTATATATATATATATATATATATATATAAAACAGTAAGTAAAACTCTTACCTTGAAGTTAATGGAGAAAACATTCACTTTAATAGCTCATCAGAATCATTAGAAATGGCCCAAAGTCCGACCAATCAGGCAGCAGCACCCTTGGAACACTCACTACAGAGGCTCCTGGCTCTCAGATTATCTAGACAATTGAAATATACCCACATACATATAATTATATATATCCATATATAAGCAAGGCTTCCAGTTTTCCGTTTTTACTGTTTTTTTGCAGATAAATACAGACAGAAAAACAGAAAAATACAGAAAATTGGGCTTCTTGGGAGTGACTCCTCTTGATGCCTTTCATAAATTCCAGATCAACTGCTAAACAGATGAACACCATGGGGACTTAAAAACAGATGACATTCCCTTAAATACAGGCATGTGCTAACATGTATTTGTATATAATGTTAATATTCACCAGTCGGACAGACATCAAAGTATGAGTGCATGTTGATCAGTTACATAAATATGGAAATTACCATTTTAAGTCTCCGTTTATTTTCAAAATATAAAATAAATATGGATACATGCCAATAAAATGGCCAAAAAATAAATATGGATAAATACAGACAGAAATGTTTAAAAAATAAATACCATAAAACCGGGAGCCCTAATAATAAGTAAACACCTGCAAAAAACTGTGGGAGCCTCTATGGGGAGGAGGGTGGGCCGCATGTGAATCTATGAAATATATCAATACTGGAGACCACAGTTGAAGGTAAGTAACTTATTTTCTTCTCCAGCGTTGGATCTTTAATATATTCACATGCTTGAATCACAATAGTTAGCAGGGAACAGTATGTACAAATACATGCATGTGCCATATCATAGTAAAAGCATAATGTAAGGTGGGAAGAAAAAAAAGAATCTCACCTTATTGGAAAAGATGACGTAGAACTGCTTGTCCTACAGCTGCATCAGAGTTTTCCACAGCATCAAGACAATAATGGCGAGTAAAAGGGTGCCTGTAGGACCAGGTTGCTGCTCTGCAAATCTGTTGAATGGGCACACCGGCAAAAAGAGCTGCTAATGTGGAGACCACTCTGGTAGAGTGGGCCTTAGCTGCAGTAGATAACGGTTTTCCTGCTTGTTGATTGCAAAACTGTATGGCTAAAGCAATCCATCTGGCTATAGTCCGTTTTGAAACTGGAAACCCTTTTCTGAGGTCTTCAGAGGCGACAAATAGCTGGTCTGCCTTGCGATTGCTGGTAGTCTTCAGCATGTAGAATTTGAGGCATCTCTTGACATCTAATGAATGTAAGGATTTTTACGCTGGTGCTTGAGGATTGGGGTAAAATGTCTTTAAAGGGACAGGCTTGTTCAAATGAAAGTCAGAGGGTATTTTAGGGATGAACTTTGGATTTGTTTGGAGAATAACACAGTCATTCGTGAACTGAAGGAAAGGCTGTTGAATTATAAACGCTTGTATGTCGTTTACTTGCTTGGCTGAAGTAAGTGCTAGAAGAAGAGCTGTTTTCTAAGAGATGCATTTTAGCTCTGCCTTAGGAATGAGCTCAAATGGGTGTCTCATTAAATGTGATAACAGAATGTTGAGATGCCAACTAGTAGGAGGTATCCTCGGGGGCGGGAGGGGTGTACTGGGGGATGGGGAGCCCGAACAATCCTTTAAGAAACTGTTTTATGTGTCTTGAGGACCATAAAGATGGGGAAGCCTCTATGGGGAGGAGAGTGGTCCGCATGTGAATCTATGAAATATATCAATACTGAATACCACAGTTAAAGGTAAATAACTTATTTTCTTCTCCAGCATTGGATCTTTAATATATTCACATGCTTGACTCACAATTATTAGCAGGGAACACTATATACAAATACATGCATGTGCCATATCATAGTAAAAGCATATTGGAAGGTGGGAAGAAGAAGAAAAAAAAAGAATCTCACCTTATTGGAAAAGATGACGTAGAACTGCTTGTCCTACAGCTGAACCAGAGTTTTCTGCAGCATCAAGGCAATAATGGCGAGTAAAAGGGTGCCTGTAGGACCAGGTTGCTACTCTGCAAATCTGTTGAATGGGCACACTGGCAAACAGAGCTGGCAATGTGGAGACAGCTCTAGTAGAGTGGGCTTTAGCTGCAGTAGATAAGTTTTCCTGCTTGTTGATGGCAAAACTGTATGGCTAAAGTAATCCATCTGGTTATAGTCCGTTTTGAAACTGGAAACCCTTTTCTGAGGTCTTCATAGGCGACAAATAGCTGGTCTGCCTTGCGTATGCTGGTGTACTTAAACATGTAGAATTTGAGACATCTCTTGACATCTAATGAATGTAAGGATTTTTCCGCTTGTGCTTGAGGATTGGGGGATAATATCTTCAAAAGGACAGGCTTGTTCAAATGAAAGTTAGAGGGTACTTTAGGGATAAACTTTGGATTAGTTTGGAGAATTACACGGTCATTCGTGAACTGAAGGAAAGGCTGTTAAATTATAAACGCTTGTATGTCGTTTACTTGCTTGCCTGAAGTAAGTGCTAGGAGAAGAGCTGTTTTCTAAGAGATGCATTTTAGCTCTGCCTTAGGAAAGGGCTCAAATGGGTGTCTCATTAAATGTGATAACACAATGTTGAGATGCCAAAGAGTAGGAGGTATCCTCGGGGACGGGAGGGGCGTGATGGGGAGCCCGAACAATCCTTTAAGAAACGAATGTATGTGTCTTGAGGACCATAAAGATGGGGAATGATTGGTTTGCCTATATCTGGATATCGGGGCCTGATGGACCTTGATGGAAGAAGGAGCAAGACCAGATTTTGCTGGGTGAAGTAGAGACGGAAGTGTCTTTTCTGGTAATGAATAGAAAGGATGGACTTCTGAGCTGGAACACCAGATACAAAGCGTCTTCCACTTGAGTTTGTATGTTGTGGTTATGAACTGGGCTATGGCATTGGCAAGGACCTTTCGATAATCAGTGGTTGATGACGAGTGCGTTGACACGGCCTGTTTCAAGATCTACGTCGACGTTTTAAGCAGTGTCGTCATTGGAGTGGAAGACTTCATCTTTACCAAAACTATGGTTGACGGAGATTTCGATGACGACATCACCAGTTTGGATGGTGGTGAAGAGAAAGTGTTCCCAGAGCTGAAAAGCTGCAGAGAAGATAACAAAACGCTGTTTCTGAGAAAAAAACTGTTCTGTCAGAAGGCAAGAAAATAGAAATACTGAGCAGAACTCATATGAACTCCCATAACACGACGTGTCATGTGTCGTAGAAAATCTGAGAGCCTGGAGCCTGACTGATTGGACTTTGGGCCATTTCTAATGACTGACAAGCTTTAAAGTGAAGGCTTTCTCCATTAACTTCAATGTAAAGGTTTTACTTACTGCTTTACAGATACTGGAGAATTGCTATTGACAAATATGACGATAGGAGTGTATTGTCTTACTGGAAAGGGATCTAATCCTTTTAGAAATATTAAAAACAGATATGAAAAAAGGAATACATTATTCACCTGTTACACTAATGCTCAATAGCAAATATGCCTTAGTAAGCCATACCTGTATGCAACCAGGTGCCTCACCAAAGGAAATTTATTATGGCTTTACTTCACTTATAAAAAAAAATGTTTAATTCTGAGTAGCCAGAGTTATGACTGTTAGTGACCGGTTGCTTAATGAATGGAGGAACTGCGTAAAGCAGGACTTTATTAGCTGCTAAGATGGAAGTGCAGGTTTTTCACACTCTTCTACCCATATACATTCATTCTCAGCATGGTGGTAAACTCTAAGGCAGGAAATGACAGAAGGATGGCAGCATTAACACCCACCACTGGTCCAACAAAAAGATTTCTGAAGACTACTGGCCCAAAAATAATAATAATCAATCATGAGAGTAGCAATTACAGCACGAGCAAGAGATACTCAAAGTTTATGTACAAAATATGCATCAATTGTTACCAGTCTTTGAAAAGGTGGTGGTGCTGCCTTTCCTCTAATCAAGCAGGCAAGCATGCCTCCAATGAAAGAAGCACATGAATGGAGTTACTCTGCCATTTAGGACCAGGAGGCTATCGAAGAAGTTACAAAACTTTTTAGAAGACTGTCTGCCAAAGACATTACCTCCACTGATAACACAAGGTGTGGGCAAAAAGCTTCTATAAATGCAGGACTTTTCTTCAGTCTGTTTCTTATCCCACAAAAGAATGTTTTGAAGACAAGTATATTTAAAAAACCTATGCACACGATAGGTTAATTAGAAATATTACTAGCTTTTTTTAATGTATACTCCAAAACATTAAGTGGCATATTAGATCATAAAGGCACTACAAAAGGAGTCCTTGGGCAGGAAGTGGCAAACCACATCACATTAATTGCCACACATCATGCTCTTTGCACAAGAGTGTGCAGTGCTCTACCTCATGCCATTATGCACATCTGTGTAATCATAGGAAAAAGATCCTTTTAGTTAAACAAAAATAAACAATAATAAAAAAGCAACTATGTTACTTAAGGACCAAGTGTTCACTGCTCTGGGAGTTGTAGTAAATCTCCCAGTTTAGTTCATTTATTTGTCATCAACTGTGCATGGGAACAGTATGTAAAGGTTTATAGTGAATGGTCATCAACTGTGCATGGGAACAGTATGTAAAGGTTTATAGTGAATGGTAAGGCGCTAAAGTGGAGGGCTCAGAGGCAGTGTAGGTGTGGTTATCTGTGTGCCTGTGTGTATTTGTTAGTAATACATTTCCAGAAATATAAAAGTGTGTTCAAGCAAACTGCACTTCAGAATTTGTCACTCTCTTCCTTGCTCCCTCCACGATGCAAGACCAGCAGATATGTTCAGAAAATTCCCTTCATTTTCCCTAATCCAACAGACCCACCAAAAGATAGCTATTTACTAATTTAATAACGCTTGAAAACATCACAAAAAATGTGGGGGGAAGAAACTGTTTGCCAAAAAGTCAAAGCTACGGAAAAGCAGTGTATTTCATCAAACTGAGGGTGAAGTGATTGTATACAATATTCTAAGTTAGTTCTGTTGCTTCTGTCCATGCTGATGAAGGAATGTCTAATCTAGGATTTTAACAGTTTTGTAGGACATTGGAACGTCACATCACTCAATGTACATATGATTGATGTTTGTTTATTTTGGGTCCTGAGTTCAGACTTAACGCTGAATTGCTTGCCACATCCTTGCTTCAACATTCATTATTTGGTCTATAAAGCAGGCAAGGTAATAAACTCCCGACCATAACATGAGGGTCTCGGTCCTGGCTTGGAAACCATCATTAGGGTTTTTAGTACTGATAGAATGTATCACAAAATAAAAAACATCTTACCTGTGGCTTTGCGGTACTACTCATCTGATTTTTACTGAGGCCCTTGACGACTATACAAAGCTGGTATGAATTTGAATGTGTTAAGTTATGAATATTTTGGATACACCTTCACCCAAGTTGAATCCTCCCAGAAAGGTGGACACCAACATTTGAAGTCAGAAATGTTAAAGAAATACCCATAGCTACGTATGGTTGCAGTTTATGGACTTTGAATTCTGATTTTAGGATTAACATCGAATTGCTAGCCTCTTCCATGCTGCAAGTTTGTAGCGATAGTGTGAGCTCAAACAAAGTTTATACAACTACACCAACACGGTTCTTCCCTATTCTGGAAGCAGGCTTAGATATGTGCTGTTGGAAATGACCAACAGAATGACACTCTTAATTATGGCACAAAAAGATTTACATCAGTCAAAAATAATCTAATTAGTATTTGTGAGGCTGATTGTGTTGTAAGCAAATTTGAATCTAGGCTATGAATGGGCATTAAGGTGAATTAAGAAGACGTGGTAGTTGAGCATGGCCTGGTCAAACTTATATGCAATAAACTCGTACAGACAAAAATAAAGAGACCAGTAAATAAAGGTTGAACAAGGCACAGATGCCCGCATCAAGATTCACCAATATGCCAGTGATACACAAATCTACTTAAAACTCTCTTCTGCTTCGGTCAACCAATGCCGCAAGCACTAACTGCACATCATTCAGACCTGAATATACATTGCCTAAAAGAAGCTCGACCAAACCAAAACAGAATTCCTGTTATTTGCAGAACAAACAAGAAACATTATAAACCTGGATCATGGACATGAAGCTTGATGGCTTCGTACCTCAACATTTACCAAATGCCAAGTCACTTGGATTCACCGTGGACATCCCCATCACTTTCAAGGAACATACAGCTAAAAAAAACAAACAAAACAAAGACCGCCCTGTACAAGATCTCGCCTCTAAATAAAGAACAACAATATATTCAAGAAATCTACTTCAGACCTGCTGTTCAAGCCCTCATACTATCGCTCCATGGCCTTCCAAACACCATACTGGCAATCCTCAATTTCACATACTGCATCGTGTCTCATACAGGGCCTGAAGAAATATCATCACATCGCCACAATCCTTAAGGAACTCCATTGGGTCTCTCTTGCCAGCTTGCATAATCTTCAAAACCGGATGCATAATTTACAAGGCCATCAAAACTAGCACCCAGCTTATTTTGCAGACAAGCTCATAATCTGGTGTTCTTGGCACACCTGCAGCCACAATGTCGATGGGTTAGAGATTTAGGGTCTTACTTCGAGTATGGCAGATGGAATACTCCAACAACTTCAGAAAACCTGTCCACTGTGTTACAGAAGTGTATTACTGCCTATGGCGCCTGTAATAGAATAGACTGGATATCGCTCATATTTTGACCCATCCCCCAAAATCAAAATACGCCTTTAAGAAGTGCAAAAAAGAAAGAAAAAAAAAAACAAGACAGCAAGTCTTTTCAATCCATGCACCCCGAATCTGGAACAACAACCCCATATTCATAAGGACCTGTACATTGCTGCTCCAACTTAGGCAACAGTATAAGACGTATCTATTTAAAGAGCACTACACCAGCAACCTCGCCTATCACTCATTAACTGTATGCTCATCAGCAACCCTTCACAGTGTTATTCTGCTTTCTGGCTAAATGCCAGCTATAAAAATAGCATATACATGCATAAGCACATACACAGGAGACGGGAGGAGGGGCCCAACAGCTTTGACGATTCTTATAATATTTAGTCAAATTGGAAGAAACTCCAATTTTATGACTTTTATTGAATTCAACTGCAACTGTTTTATTTCTTGATACCTGAATCTCGAAAGTACCACTGTGAACGAGAGGGAGATGTAAAGATACTGAATAAATAGCCACATCTTTTGATTTCTACTGTACTGCGAGAACTCTGGTCTGACTTGAAAAAAAGAGAAAAAATTCCAACGCTTTCTTATGATAGTTGATAACAGTTGGTAACCTATGCTTACCTTAAGAGAATCCAGGGGAAAGCAACTGACTACTAGAATGAAAAACTGTAGTGGTGACCAACTGCAGAGTTGGAATGTAGACACCACTACAAGAACCATTAGAAATGCAAAGCACATGCCTTGAAGATTGACCTCGCTTTGATAGGCTGCTAAAGTGACTTCCTCAGCAATGGAATTCCCAAGTAGAAGTTATGAACCTTAACCAGAAACCTAACTATAGCATCCTGGATGAACTGACTGCAGCAGAGAAGCTCCCGCAAGTCCGAGGACAACAGGTGTTTCATAGAGCCAGTGCACTTCACACGTGCCACGCAGCAATAACAATTTTAACAGTGGAAGTCATTGGAAGTAAGAGGAGCTAAGAACCATGTTATGTGGTAACAGTTGTGAATTTATTTGAAGCTCATGGTCAGTCCTGCTTGCACTGGCAGGACGATGAACAAAACTTTACTCTTGCAACAAACATACATATCTCTGGTGGTAGAAAGATCATTTTGTTGTGACAAAATTGAATATGGCAACATTCAGTGCAAGGAGGAAGTTAAGTTGTATGCTTTTTTCCCCTCCTAGTATCATATCCAAAGGGAGAAACATTTGATAAAAATAATATGTGTACTGTTGCGTATGAAACAGAGGAAGGAGATGATGATTCTCACAGATCAGCACAGATACAAGGCAATTGCACTTTTCTCCAAAAGCTGTCAAAAAAATGAAAGCGATGTGGTAGTAGAATTGAGAAAGAACCAACAAATAGCTCAAAATTAGTTAGAAACATTGCCAGGTGTTATGCCTGAAATAAAGGAAAAAGACAGATCTTTAAATCTCACCTACTGGTCTGTTGTCGAAGATCTAGTGTGGACCATACCAAAACTAAAGAACATACTTCGGGTTAGCTCACTGCTATCATTTGCGAGCTTACAATCTTATTTGCTTGCTTCTTATTCAATAGGTTTCTTGCCACTAGTGCACTTCCCTCCCTAGGAACACAGCTCTTTACCACCCTTTGACTGCATGCCTAGTATCCTTCAACATCTAAAGTCGGGGAACTACTTTGTTCATTTTCACTGAGCTCTCTATAGAAGCATGTGCTTTCTTTCTCTTTTTATATGGTAGTTCTCCCTCATTTCCCTAGCCCATGCTCTCAGTGTTGCTCCCCACCTCTCTCAGCTCAGCGCTAAAAACAGAAAAGGTAAATACTTTTTTGGGGCTTTGGAACACAAAGGCAGTATTTAGTGTGCAATCAATATTTGAATGTCAGAATAGGAGAGGACTCTTCTCTGGGAGGCCTAACAATCTGCTTCTGGCCTGCTAGAGAGCACCAAATGGTCTGAGTATTTGCTGTTCCATAATAAAATATATTATTTTTAAAAGCTGGTAATTTCAAAGAATTGCAGACATGACTTACTTCATTATGGTAGCTTTTTTTTGCCTTACACCTCCACGATGCCCTCTCTTTCATGCCTACCCATTGTTTTAGATTGTAGCTCTAGAGTTTTAATTATTGATAAGTATTTGTATGGGTACGTCTGTGTGTTATAGAAGTGTACTTTTGTCCGGCATTACCAGCGGATCGAAGAACTACACTTGGAAATCAGTGGGAACACAACTTCCCACCTTACATGAGGGAAGTGCTAGTGAAGTGCCGGATAGTCCACAGATAATGTTGGAGCAGGCAAGTGTGCTCTTGCATGCATAGTATACAAATATGGAATTGTATTCATGCTCCTGAAACCCGTGGCATAAAGATCACTATAAAAATTGGACTGTAGGGTGGAAAGAGTTATGGACCATCGAAAAAGCATCATGCTTTAAGATGATATGGAGTTTTGGTAAAATGTGAACACATGGCAATTTCACGACCCTGATATGCTGTAAAAATCCAGAGGTCAATTATAAAAGCAGCTGTAGGTGACTAGAACGGGTAAATTAACATTGTAAATAGGAATACTGCACTCTTACAGTCTTTTAGATTTATTGCAAAGAATCGAGAACATTGCATAAATAATGTAAAGATCTTCTATTCATACATCAGCAAAACCTTTACTAAACATATTATCCACACAGCTGTGATTAAGTGGGACATCTCTATCGAAGTAGCATAATTCAGACAAGAAAAACGAATACAGTTATATGTCCCTTAAAATGGCTCTAAGGCAGGTTTGAAATATTATCCCAGCGCCCTCTGATGCATTGCCAGGCGGCAAAAGTAACACAATTTGCACTAGAACGCAGAATATGCCAAAAAACAGAGCTGGTACTGAAATCCAATACCATGACTACAATTTAGAAAAATGATAAAATAGTAACAGGACTTTTGGATCTGGAGCAGTAAAACAAATATTGTACGCCTGATGTGTACCTCGATCCTGCTGAACAAATCTCCCAGCCTGACACGTTGGTCCTGGCCAAACAATTTAGAACAATTCAAAGAGTTTGGGTCAAGCTGCATCTGAAAAATAATATCACTCAACGGATATCTCTGGATCTGGCCCAGTCACCCAAATCCCCATGTGACAAACTGATCTTGGAATACATAAAAGGACAGATTTGTGAAATGTGTAGATAAGATGGCTTAGTGCCTGCAATTTGAGGAGATATGGATATTTTAGAATAGTGATGGCTGCAAAACCTGTAGTCTGTAGCATCGGTCCGAGTATGAAAAAATATGGGTAATTCTAAAAGGGTAAAATGGACAACAAATTATGTAAATCTTTGTTGTGGCCTGCCAAGACAATAATCCCATTTCATACCAATTTAAAACTTGTGAACTCGAAAGGAAAAAAAGGCAAGTCCTACAAGTCAAAACCTCAATCGGTAGAATACTGTTGCACTAGCTGGTGCAAGTGTCTTACTGTGGTAGAATACACCAAGGTCCCTTAAAGACCATTTGACCAAGTAGCTTTACATCGAAATGACTGCAAATCATATCTGGACACTGGTGAGAGGTCAGAAGTATGCAAGTACAGAAAGTTCTTATACCGCTTCCTGATGCAGGCATCCCACGCAATGACAGGAGTATGTGCTACTCTGAGATATGCCTCATCATATGATGTTTTGATGTGGTATTGGCCTACAAGACAAGTGGACAAGAAGAAAAAAACTGATCCTGTATGCAAGATGCAACATGTCCCACCAATAAATGCTCATCCAGATGCTAAAGGTCAGTGTCTCTGAACTTTCTTGCTATCCAATCCATCAGTCATAAGTAGTCTGGTGCGAGATTTCTCAATTGTGAAGGCTTCACACTCTGGAACTTGCTCTCCTCCCCCCTCTAAGTTTAACAAGACTTATTGACATTTAGCAAAGGTCTGAAAAACTACTTGCTTAATTATAGATATAAGTCCACGTTACCATGGTAATTTTGCAATACAGTGGAGGAGAAAAGTAAGGGGGATAAACCTTGTGACCATGGGGAGGCAGAGCGGAACTAATCCCGAAGGTGGGGTGCCAAATAAGACGCTCATGGATTGGAGTTTTTTTTCCTTCAGTGTCAATATTCTGGGAAACCCAAAGCGGGATTCTAGAGCGCGAAACGTTTCCTGAAGAGTTTCATTTTCAGCACTCTTGTGAAGGCTAGTAGATTACGTAAGTTTTTAATGCAAGTGTCCAGAGAGTTCCACGAAGAGGTTCTATGGGCTATTACCATTTATCTTTCCAACTTAAGCATATAAATTTGATTTGTGGTGTTTGATTCGAGCAGGCAACATAAAACAAGAGGATGGAGATTGACTGGACCTGTTCTAAAAACGATTATAATGTGTTTACATTCAGCCTTAACACACCTAGATGTACATTAGTATGTGCTAAACTCTTGTACGAACATCTGGGTGGTATATGCAGTACAGTTTGTTTTGATGTTGTCTTTCTTCTTGCAACAGACCTCCAACCCCATCTAATGCTTCAAAAAACTTTGTAGTGAGTGCTGCATATAATATATATATTTATACACATATATCCATATACACACATTCAAAGCATGCAGGAGACATATGGGTGCTTCAGTAACACCCCAAACACTTTTCTTCACTGGGTTCCTTAAAATGCGCCGACTCCCCACTTTGGAGCATCTATCTTTGCTACATCAAGAACTAAAGAAATTAAATAAAGCAAACGAGCAGAAGCCTGATACCACTACGAACAGTATTCACATATTTGGGAAATCCTGAAAGTGAAACGGGGAAGCCGTGGTTTTATGGAGAATATACACATAGTATCTAGGCCTTAACAATATGTGCGCTGTAGGTGGAGCCAGTGCTTAAGCCCTTCGATGCTCATGACGAGCTCAGCTCGTCATGCAGTACACTGCTCGTGTGCTCATGACGAGCTGAGCTCGTCATGAACAATGGGAATAAATCAGAGGTAGCACAGAGGGGGAATTGCTGCAGCACTGATGGTGTTAATTTGTAAAAGAATGAGTGCTGGTTCCTAAAGTTGAGTTCAGAAGCCCACGAGCAGGGTCATTAAATGTCGGCACGCTGAATATCAAGGCTATGTATTCTTAACCCTTTCGATGCTCATGACGAGCTCAGCTCGTCATGATGCACAGTTGAGCTGTGCTGATGACGAGCTGAGCTCGTCATGACACCAGCAAAATGGCAATTTCCAGCACAGCAGGGGGAAAACGCCTAGCAGCCAAGGTGTTAAATACATCTCATGCCTCATTCATCACTACCTGCCACTCCCTGTCCCACAATCGCTCTCTTACAGATCCTGTTCTCTTCCTCTTGTGACCGTTTTTTCTCTTCCTCGGTCTTTCCGCTCCCTCCGTCTTTCCGCTGTGTGTGTTTTCCCTCTCTTGCTGTCAGTAAATGTCTCATGAGTACCGGTGGGCCCTACTGGCTCAAATTAGCACTGAGTGAAGTGGAAAGTTGCACCCACATCTACCAGCCAGGATAGGAGTAGAATTTGAGGCTACAGCGCAAATCTGGAGCCCAGTGGCTACTGGCAACCACTTAGTCTTCCTGTAACCTACAACCAACCTGGGGGTAGAGCTGCTGAAGGAGTACTGCTGTATTACAAAACAGAGGACTGCTGGAGATTAGGAGAAAAAAAATAAAACACTCGCCCCAAACATGTATAAAAAAAACCGAAGCCAATTAATTCACTCTGCCTGTGCTATTTAATGAGGTTCATTTCAGGCTAACCATGGCAATCCATTGGCAACGCACAGGATAGGCTGTGACAAAAGCACTTAATGCTTGTTTTGTCCTTCAAACCATAAACTCTCGGTTAACGAAAAAGAAAAAAAACAGGGAAAGAGGCACAGGGACAAGAAGAAGAAAATTGAAAATCAAAGCACATCCGCATCCTGAGTGGCAGCTGTCAGGAAACTGGCAGACAAAAGAGGATGCAGTGCCAGAGCTGCAGTTATATGAAGAGCTGAATGGTGGGGACTGAAACGTGACTTGTATAGAAGAGTTTCAATTTTATCGCTACAGCCAACACCGAACTACAGAGCAGCAGAGCTTTTGAAAAGATCACTGAAAATATGCTATTCTCACACTAGGTCTTAGGTCAGTGCTAGTTAAGTCCCATAGTGATGACTAAGTAGTAATTATTTTGGACTTTGATCTTCTGTTTGCACAGGTATGCTTTTGTCAGTGAAAAAATGTATATGCCCATATGCCATAAAAGCACATCAAGACATCCGGGACCTTGTTATGAAACTGGTGAAGTGCCATCCCAAGTAACATAAAAATAAAAAAAAAGTCCTACCATTCAATAGGTACAAATAAACCTTTAATGCTCTTCAAATAATTTACTGAGTACTTTTATTCAATGTTCTATAAATCGTTAATACAAAGATGCACATATGTTCTTCATTCATCTAAAGATCAGTTACATTTAGAGATCAACTGCATTTTATATATACTTGTACTCTGCAGGTTTCACCACATTTATATAAAACAACTGCCCCCACTCAAACCCATCAAACTCACTAACTTTCAATCCATTCATTCATTCATACTGATAAAAACACACATTCTATTGATTTCTTAAAAATGGCAACTCATATAGCAACTCAATCAATTATAATTCACAAACATGATTACTCTAAATTGTCTTAAACAAATGTACAGAAACATCAAAAATGTCCCAGGGTTCTACATACGATTATGTAAGCACAATTTAGCAAAAAACATATACATAAACAAGAACATTATATACCGTCAAGGAAATAACCTAAAACTTCATTGTGTCAGCCAACACTTTAATATTGCACGTAAATCCAAAAGTTGATATATCAAAAATACATTTGTGTTGTTTATTTATACAAACAATGTAAAAACAAGTTATCCTTAAAAAGATAAAAATTATGAGCAGTTCAAACACATTTAATTACAGAAAACAAAAATCGACGCAGCGTTTTGGTGATATTCGATTGATGTTTCACCTTCTTCAGGACAGTTTTCTAAACAGTGGAAAATATGTTTGTTATTATTCAATACCCGTGTTGCTGACACCAAACTATCATAGCTTTCTACCAAAATCCATTCTGATCTGTCACTTCATTATAATTTATTCTAATGTTTACCAAATATCCATTTATAACGGCATTTAATAAAGATACATACTGCGATGTACATTCTAAGCATTTCATTAATAAATGTCAAACAAACATATTTAGTATATCTCCACCTCCACCATTTGAGAACGGAGTTATTTTAATTTATGTGGGTAGGCACCACTACATCTAAATTTCTTAAAGCAACAATTCTATTTCCAAATATCTCAGTCTATATTATGGTCCATTAAGGGTGTTAATAGTCTTTCACCCTACCTCACTGTTTTCGTGGGGGTTCTACAGTGTCTGTGGAGTACTCCTTTGCAATGGGGGAATCACTCACAATGAATATCTATAAACAATATAAATTATATTCTCAGACATATCATCATAGCCTCACTGGATTCTACGTCATCTCAGACTGGTGTATTATACATACCAATTATAATGTTTTCAATTTATAAGGACCTTGGATGGAGCCACCGTGTCTTTGTATTTAAAAATGCACTAGGCACATGCTGTAACAGTCAACAAAAAACAAATAGACATATTGACTCATCCAATAAAAAGGCTATTAACTTGCCTAAAAAGGCAAGTTAATAGCCTTTTTATTGGATGCTTTACTTACTGATAAAAGCTAAAAAGTCTTGTTGAGTCAATATGTCTATTTGTTTTTTGTTGACTGTTACAACATGTGCCTAGTGCATTTTTAAATACAAAGACACGGTGGCTCCATCCAAGGTCCTTATAAATTGAAAACATTATAATTGGTATGTATAATACACCAGTCTGAGATGACGTAGAATCCAGTGAGGCTATGATGATATGTCTGAGAATATAATTTATATTGTTTATAGATGTTCATTGTGAGTGATTCCCCCATTGCAAAGGAGTACTCCACAGACACTGTAGAACCCCCACGAAAACAGTGAGGTAGGGTGAAAGACTATTAACACTCTTAATGGACCATAATATAGACAGATATTTGGAAATAGAATTGTTGCTTTAAGAAAATTAGATGTAGTGGTGCCTACCCACATAAATTAACCCCTTCGCTGCTCATGACGAGCTCAGCTCGTCATGAGGCACACTGGTCGTGCGCTTATGACGAGCTGAGCTCGACATGAAACAATGGGATTCATCCATCAATCAGCACCGGAGGGGAAAAGCCATAGCAGCCAAGGTGTTAAAATAACTCCGTTCTCAAATGGTGGAGGTGGAGATATACTAAATATATGTTTGTTTGACATTTATTAATGAAATGCTTAGAATGTACATCGCAGTATGTATCTTTATTAAATACCGTTATAAATGGATATTTGGTAAACATTAGAATGAATTATAATGAAGAGATAGATCAGAATGGATTTTGTTAGAAAGCTATGATAGTTTGGTGTCAGCAACACGGGTATTGAATAATAACACATATTTTCCACTGTTTAGAAAATGGTCCTTAAGAAGGTGAAACATCAATCGAATAGCACCGAAACGCTGCGTCGACTGTTGTTTTCTGTAATTAAATGTGTTTGAACTGCTCATGATTTTTATGTTTTTAAGGATAACTTGTTTTTAAATTGTTTGTATAAATAAACAACACAAATGTATTTTTGATGTATCAACTTTTGGATTTACGTGCATTATTCAAGTGTTGGCTGACACAATGAAGTTTTAGGTTATTTCCTTGACGGTATATAATGTTCTTGTTTATGTATATGTTTTTTGCTAAATTGTGCTCACATAATCGTACGTAGAACCCTGGGACATTTTTGATGTTTCTGTTGATCTTACCCAGTCCCTATTGTAATTAGTAGGGTACCTCCCTTCCTTTGTAAACCTTAAACAAATGTAGCCATACAATTGCAACAATTGTATACATTTCTGTTGGTTTTTACATTCTGTGGATATCATTTGTGTGGCCATACTGACTGTTTAGTGCTGTCCCAGTGCATACCACTCCACCAGTTTACGAGCAGCCCATGGTTCTTGCGCCCGCATTTCCTAGGCATGAGAATACCAGGTCAAGCCTTACCAGGTGCAGATCAACACATTGTAATGTCACGGGCAGCAAAGGGCAGGGGCACGGAACCACCTAATACCCAGAAACACGAGACAGTGGAGTATGCAAAGCCTCCCCTGCCCCCAAGGAACACCCCACGCCCCATCCCATATTGCACTCAGCTCCCTTTTACTAGCGGCTCAGAGCAAGTACTAAATGGGAGTGGAAAAGTGAAGATTGATAGACCTGGAATTGGGGCGCCCATGCAGAAAACAACCCAGTAATACTCTGTGTGCATATTATTCTCCATCCTGGGTCCGACAACTCATGCTGCCCGGTGACTTGTAGGTTTGAGGGTGGGAGGTAGGAGGTTAGAATGGCTTATATGAGTTATCCAGTATCTCCCTGTTCAGTCTCTGGTGATCTTTTAACAAAGTCCTCAGTGTCAGAAGTGAGAATACAGGAACAAATAAATAAACAAATGCAGAGACTGGTTAAAGCACAACAAAAATCGGATTAGCCTTTAGATGCTTCCTGAAGGAAGGAGTTTAGACAAGATCCATTCTCGGGTTCTTCGTGAAGGCTAGGTCTGATGTGAGCAGGGAGGGGATCCAGAGCTTCGGTCCCTGACTGCAGAACCTTTACCTTTGGAGATGTAGAGAGTTCAGGGCACCAAAGGGTCAGCCTGGCAGAGCAGACGGGGCTAACAAAGGCATCGTTTTATACTTAGTCGCTAAGATACACGAGGATTACCCATAAAGAAGGGGACAAACCGGACAATTGATTGGCAAAGTAACAAAGAACAGGAAGGGTGCCCATAAAGCAAATTAGGAACAGGAGTGGGGACATGTTCTATACACAAAAAGGCATTTGCGAGGCGTTTCTGCCGTACTATATTGACTTATGCAGTGAAGGTGACAACTAGTACAGAAGAAATGAAAGTCTAGTGACCAGAGCAGTCCTCGTTAACACTGCGCAAGAATCATAGAAACGTTTAAACAACCCAAACACTAACAAAGGAGAAGGAGGCACTAAGAGACACGTCCTCAGGGGATCGCCCATAATTGGAAAGCCTGCCGGTTAAGTTTTACCTTACATTTGCTGATATGTTGGCACCAAAACTGTACACTACTGTGCAGTCAGCAGGTCACCTCTAAGAATCAACCAGAGAGCCTATGACAGCCGCTTTACATAAACCAAGTAGGGATCCCCTACACAAGACTTCCTATAGGTCACTCTTCATGCTAAATATAGATTATACAATTTTCTGCAAAATGTTGTCAATGAGGCTATACTCCCTGTTCCCCTCACTGGTTCATCAGCACCAAAATGAGTTGATTCCAAACCCTAACACCTCTCTTAACGCCTATTTAGAATTCTACAAGATACCCGGGAAGATACATTGGTTCAATAGTGATGTGAATAGGTCTTGAGAAGGCATGGAACAACCTTAGTTCACAATATTTTTTCTTTGTATTTCAGCACGTAGGTGTGAGCAAGAAAACTGTAAAGGGGATTACCTTGCAATGTGCTTGGCCAGCCGAGTGAGAACACGCACAACGACACTGCTCTCACAAGCAAAGGAAGTCCATTATCCACGATGCTCTACGCATTGGCGATGAAAGCTATTTGCCAGTCAACTTAGATCAGAGGATGCTAAGGGGTATGCCAATGGCAGACAGCATACGTGTCATTGTTATAAGCCGAAGATATGCTATTATTCCCGAGAGAAGAGGATCCAGGGGAAGAGATCTTTGACTGATCGCATAAATTAATTAGGACAATTTTCGGAATTTAAGAGTCAAACAGACTAAAACTTGCATT
Source organism: Lissotriton vulgaris (assembly GCF_964263255.1). Taxonomy (NCBI): domain Eukaryota; kingdom Metazoa; phylum Chordata; class Amphibia; order Caudata; family Salamandridae; genus Lissotriton; species Lissotriton vulgaris. The sequence goes on from NC_141687.1 coordinate 1,030,743,722, forward strand.
TTCTCCAAAGAGAGTGAACAGGCCACACCAATTCATTGATCTGGACATCACTTAGGTGCCACATTCCTGCAGATACGTGGGGAATGCATTTGCCAGGTAGAAGATCTGAGGGACGGGAACCCCAAAAGCCACCATGCACTCTTTCATAGAGGATATCATTTTGGAAAGCAGTACCTTATTCAGTTACGGACAGAACAAAATTGACTAAAATAATCATGTTACCTCAGCTTCGGTATCAATGTTTCTAATTCATCAATATGGCTCCCCACAGCCACCTTCTAAGACATGGATGCTCTGGTGGCAGAGCTGGTATGGGGAGACTGCAGCCATAGTGTAGCCCCAAACAAGCCAACTCCCAGGGTCCGAAGGTGGTTTGGGGGCATCAGACTTTGAACTCTACTTTCTTGCACTATGGATACAACGGGCTGTCAGATGGTTAGACGATAATCAATTGCAGGAAACAGAGGTGCCTGGAATGACCGGGAACATGAAGTCGTGCCACATCTTTTAATGAAAGGCAATCCAGTTAATGACAAGAGTCCCTGGTTATTTTGTATTGCTCGAACAGATGTGTACAAAGAACTCTACCACATGAACTGGCTCTGCTGCAGCCGGGACTGCCGGGAGACTGGATATCATGACTAGAGAGTGGCTGAGAAGAGTGGTGGACTGCTAAGCTGCTGAAGACCTTAGGGCCCTAGAGATCCAGGTGAAAGAATGCAGACTGCCTGCAGGGCAATCCTTGCTAAAAAGGCACAATTACAAAATCAATGTGGGAACAATTGTAAAATGACAGTAACAATTCTGACACACAAAAAGATCTTATAGTAGCTGCTCATTGGAGGCAAAAGCAAAAATATATAAACCGTTCCACAGACCCTCCTTAATATATCCAGAACTAGTCCCACAAGATTAAATGATGAATGAGAAACCGTGCTTGGGAGGGAAATTGAGGAGAGGGACATGCAAAAAAGCCCTAGAATACAATGGTCAGATGCACAATGATTACCTGCAAAGGACCTACGTGACCCCCAAAAAGAACTAATTCTGGGTTTTTCCATAAGGTTTAGGAATATCCAGTATTAAGAGACTTTTGGGTGGAGAGTACTAAATATCTCACTAAATAGTCCAGAGCTGCATTAACATATGACGTGCCTGCTGGGTGTCATCCAGAAACTAGAAAAGCAGGTAACATGTTCTTAGGCTTGGCTTTTGTTAATTTCCAAGAGAGCCATTGAAATGGCATGGAAGATAGCGGTGGCCCCCGTGAATGGGTAGGTGAAAACTATAGAGAAATGGGCTACATTTGAAAGCATGGTGTTCCACATGGAAGAGAAACAGGAACTATACAGAAGACTATTAGACCATCTGTGGGGCCAGTACTGTTGTCATTTGTTGGGGGAAAGACAGCCACCCGAGGAAACGCAGAGTCAGACGCATTGTCACTTGGAAACCCACAAATCATACGAAACTGTCATGGCACAGGCCACTAGCAAGGCACAGCAACTCCACAACATCCAAGTTAGAACGTTGTCTGGAATAAGTAGATAAAACAGTAACAGATGGTCTCCCATACCACACAGGTTTAAATGTTATATTCATAAGCTCTGCAAGCAACCAACTGATTAAAGAAGCGTGATTGTTTTGATAACATATACAACATACAGTACAAGAAAGTAAGACACAAACATGCATTACTGCAATGTACGGATGACATGCAAAATTACAGTTGTTTATTAAAAATAAAAAAAGAGAAGCAAATATTATTCTGTGATTACTGGAGGGCGAGGAAAAGCATGTTTAAATTCATGCTGCATTCATGGGTAGCCATTAGAGTATCCTTAGAGCAGGGGTACTCGGCTAACAGGGTCCCTATCACCAGTCACGATGCATAGTTTTAAATAATTTGATGACTGAAAGTTATGCAGCCTAGTGAGGAGCTTTTGAAATTTCTAAATAAAAATACTTTTTTTTTTCAACGATGCCAAGTTTATCAAGCGTCAGAGAAAACTAAGGAAGTAAATTCAAGGCGCTGATGAATCTTTCTGAATGTTCAGCATCAGAGTTTAATCCCCAGGCTTTTGACTTGGGAGCTGGTGACAACAGATTTATCTATGATGGGAGGCAGAGTGATAGTGGGTGAGCGCAATTTTCCAGGGATAGATATTGGCTTTATTTAATTATGACATTTAGGTAGATCCATGGATTGTTGGCATAGTAGTGGTAGATGGCCAGTTGGACAGCAATGACCGCGAGAAAGGAAAGAGTTAAAAATGTATAAGTGCAGGCGACATGGGGTTCGTTCTATAGCAAACGAAGTCTAAAGGACACGGCTGGTGCTGCCAGCAGAGAAGTACAGCATTCCCTTACAAGCCTAAATCATGGTTTTATGAATCAGAGAGAGGGTTAAGTCGGTGTCACTTTGGCCAGCACACCAAACATCATGCATGAGTCAAGATTTAATGGGGCCGTCCTTACAAAATTCTTTAAGAGATACGGCCAATGGTACCCAAACAGGCAGAAAATGAGAAAATCCATTTTTGTTCTAATAAATGATATGACCCAGACAATCTAAAAGTTCACCCTAATGGTCACTGAGAATCAAAAGAGAAGAGCAATGTTGCAGCTTTCTGCTTTTTTAGTATCTGGGTATGAAATGAGTAGAAAAGGAATGGATACCGAGTGGCTGGTTAGAACTTTTGTATGACTATTGTGCACTTGTTCAAAGAAACGTTTTGTTATTTCTGGCGCTAGCCAAGACCTTCTGATTTGACTAAAATTATATGTAAAATATGCTTATTTATAGCAGCTTTCAGCCAGCTCTCTTCAACCATTGATCTGAGATTGTGTTCTTCACATTTTTCTTTTGCCCACTATGGCATATATGAAGAAGCAATCGGTCAACCACTTCAGCCACTGGCTAACTTCACTGTGTGGCGGTATTCTGCCCTTTCACAAGGACCATATCTGTACACAAAGTAGTTCCCTCCAGTGCCAGGACTACTATGGCAATGTCCACTTTGAGACTAAAAATATTTTTGCCTTCAGCCAATGATTTTTCGGCACTCATTTCTTGACATCAGCACTTATTTTTATGTTTAAAGTATTTTATTAATTAAGTACAGTGGTACAGCAGTGAAAAACAGGAAAGAAACCAGGCAATAAAAGACAGTTTATAGCGTGAAAAATTGATGCTTTCTCCAGAGCTCACCGCCACCTGCAAAGTTCTACAGTCCCAGCTAGGCGAGAGCCGCCATGGGTGGTTTTCTCGAGCATTGAGTCCGAATGTCGATCAGAAAGCAAATAACAATCCCTCTGTACTTCACATTTAGTTTAACAAACTACCCCAACAGCCACCCATGCCCACCCCCCTTCCCTCCCCCCCGCCCTCCGTCCGGTGTTGTGCAAGGAAGATCTCAGAAACTCACAAGTCCTCTCCTGCTTTCTACCCAACATGCGTACACGGTTCCTCCCTCTTCCTACCGGTCGTTCAAGTGATCGGTGGTGTAAGCCTAAGGAGCCTCAGGTATCTGGGGCACGTAAGCTCCCTGAATTCAGTGGCTAGTAATGTATGGAATGGTTGCCACAGCTCTGTGAATTGGTCGACCTCCCCAGCCAGTGTAAGCGAAATTTTTTCCATACCCAGTACGTGCCACAGCCTGTGTAGCCAACTCGTGATCGAGGGAATGGTGGAAGTGCGCCAGTGTATTAGAATGTTCTGCACCGCTGAGCCCAAAGCGATGGCTATGTGTCTCCCTCTCCGGGATTTCAACGGGTACATTAAGGCATTTGGCAGGCCCAGCAGGGTATAGGCCGGGAAGCGGGGTAACTCTATTTCAAAACATTTATCTATTTCATCGATCACCTCCTTCCAGTAGTCCTGTATCAGTGGGCAGTCCCATAAAATATGCGTCAGTGTCCCAGTGTGCCCACAAGTGCGCCAACATGCAGTGTCTATGAGCCTGTTCATTTCGTGCAAGCGTTCGGGAGTGCGATACCAGTACGTTGACACCTTGGTGAAGGTTTCAGTGAGCCCCACATGATATGCAGAATGTCGCGCTCGGTATGAGATTTGCTCCCATTCCTTGTGGCTAAGCGTTCTCCCCAGTTCCCTGTTCCATCTCTCCCTACTAGGATTATAGATGTGTGTGGGTGGTGGCTGTAGCATTCTATACAGATCAGATATGAGTTTTGCATCCGATGTACGCGTCGCCATCCATCTCTCATAAGGGAGCAGGTTCCTGTCAGCCGCTTCCCGCACCCGTGGTTGTAGTGCCCAATGTCTGACTTGCCAATATCTCATCCTATCTGCCTCGGCCAGCTGGTAACTCTCTTTAAGGTCCTCAAAGGGGAGGATCCCGTCCTCACCGTACACATGAAAAAGTGCTCTGCATCCTTTCTCTCGCCAGTGCGTAAAGGCTCCCGGTTCTGTCCCTGGCGTGAAGTCTGGGTTGTCCACAATAGGAGTGAACGGAGAGGGGAACGAGGTAAGCTCGAATAGTTCACTAGTGGCATCCCATACCCTCAGCGGCACCCTTGTAACATAGGAGGCGTAGAGATTCGGGGGTCTGTGTTGTCTGCGCAGGAATGGTACTTCCTGCAAGGGCCGGCCTGCCACCGCCTGGTCCTGGAAGAGCCAGTGCTTATCCGACTCCCATCTGCTCCATTCCACCAGGTACCTCAACTGTGACGCCTGGAAATATTTGTGAAGGTCAGGGACTCCCAGTCCCCCCGCTTTCGGCGCTAAAGTCGTCAATGCTCTCTTCATTCGGGGTTTACGGCCCTGCCAGACGAATTGGGATAGTGCGGTCTGCATCATCCGTATCCAGCCTTTAGGGGGCTGGAGCGGGAGTGCCCGGAAGAGATACAGGATCTGTGGTAGTACTGTCATCTTCAGCGCTGCTATCCTGCCTAGCCACGATATCGTCCCCTTGTTCCACCTCCCCAGTTCCTCTTTCACTTTCTTGCCTAGCGTCTCGTAATTAACCGCCACCATCGCCGACAGCGTGGGAGCCAGCAGGATACCTAAATAAGGCACGTGGTTCCGCGACCACCTTAGTGGGTAACGCCTCTGCAAATCTCGTCTCGTCTCAGGTGTCAGGGAGACATCCAATGCCGTGGATTTCCCCATATTCATCTTAAACCCAGCCGCTCCCGCGAAAGCCTCGAGCTCCTCCATACACGCGGGTAAAGCCCTCTGCGGATCCTCTAGTGTAAAAATGACATCGTCTGCGTATAAGCTGACCGTGTGGGTATAACCCCCCATCCGCACCCCAGTAGCATCTGGGTTTTGTCTCACTCTCTGGGCGAAGGGCTCCATGTAGAGAGCGAAGAGGAGAGGGGATAGCGGGCATCCCTGTCTCGTGCCGCGTTCAATATAGAAGCGCTTCGATCCACAGCCATTGACACGCACTGTTGCTGACGGGAACTTATAACAATTAAAGACCATGCACCTAAATTTCTCCCCTATGCCCATTCGAGTCATCACCCGCTCAAGATACGGCCAGTGCACCCGGCCAAACGCTTTTTCGGCGTCGACCGAAAGGAGCATCCTTTCCCCAGGGATCCGCGAAGCTTTTTCCAGTATGTGTACTAACCGCTTGGTATTATCCACCGTTTGCCTGCCGGGTACAAAGCCGGACTGGTCCGGTTCAATCAGCCCAGGGAGATACTGTGCCAATCTCGCAGCTAGGATCCCCGTGTAGATTTTAAGGTCGACGTTTAGGAGGGAGATCGGTCTGTACGAGCCACACTGAGCCCTGTCCTTCCCTGGTTTGGGTATTACTGACACTGTGGCTTGCAGGAGATCCGGTGGGATAGCACCGGGGCAGTCGAAAGAGTTAAACAGCTTGGTCAATATAGGAGCTAAGGTAGTGCAAAATGTCCTATAGAAGAGGGTGGTGTATCCATCTGGTCCCGGGGCTTTCCCGAGTTTCAGCCTAGCGATCGCTGCAATAACCTCTTCTATCCTAATCTCTCGGTCCAGGTAGTCAGTTTGTATTTGAGCTAGGGATGGGAGAGTCACTGAGTCCAGATATTCATCAGGGTCCCCAGTCGTTGTGCCGTCCTCCGCATAGAGCTCAGAGTAGAACTGTCGAAAAGCCTCGGCTATTTCGACGTCTTCTGTAACCGTGCGCCCTCCTGACACCGCAAGTTCCTTGACTCGACGGCATTGGTGTGCGATTCTGAGCTTAGCCGCTAATAACCGGCCACAACGATCCCCTCCCGTATAATATGCGTGTTTCAGACGGAGAGCCGCATATTCAGCACTGTCCAGGTCCAGAGACGACAGGAGTTTCCTTGCTGCCTTCAGTTGTTTCCAAATTCTAGGAGCCCCCGTTCGCCGATGCACCTGTTCTAATTCCCTGACCTTTTGCGTGAGTTCTTTCCGTTTAACTTTCCTCTCCTTATTTTCGGTTGCAGATATCGTTATAAATTCTCCCCGTAGAACCGCCTTAAGCGCTCCCCATTGAGTCGCCAATGTAGTGTCGGGGTTAGAGTTATGCAGTTGAAATTCAGTCACTGCCTCGGTGATACGTTGAACCACAACTTTTTTGTGTAGGAGAGTGTCCCGTAGACGCCAGACTCCGCACTGAACCGGGGTCGACGGGGGTAGGAAGGTCCCCGAGACCGGTGCGTGATCTGATAGGGAGATGACCCCTACCTCGGAGGCAGTGGCCATGTCCCGAACCGGGCCAGAGACCAACAGATAGTCCAGCCGGGCATATGTTTTGTGTGCGTGCGAGAAATAAGAATAGTCCCTATCTGTGGGGTGAAATCCTCTCCAGAGATCGTGCATATCGAGTTCAGCTAGTTGTGTTTTCATAGTGTTCGACAGTTCCCCGGTCTGTGGAAAGCGCTGCGCTGATCTGTCCAGTGTGGAATCAAACACCAGGTTCAGGTCCCCCCCCAGAATGAGATGCCTGTCAGGAGATGCTGTGACATTATCAGTGTAGCATGAAGGAAATGTTCCTGACGCTCGTTTGGGCAGTAAACCGACCCCACCGTGAATTGCAGAGGCCCCAACATAAATCTGTATGCCAGCATTCTCCCTTTTTGCTCAGCCAATTTGTGTAGCACCTCACCCTTAAAGGATTTAGATACTAAGATTGCTACTCCTGCCGTTTTAGTGGTATTGGAGGAAAAGAACTGTGTGGGGAAGGAGCGGGACCGTAACCTATGACAGTCACCAGCCAGCAGGTGCGTTTCTTGCAGCAGACAGATGTCTGCCTGTGAGGCCTCTAACAAGGAGAGAACTGCCCTACGTTTTGTAGGATTGTTTAGCCCTTTCACATTCAAAGTCACTACTTTCAATTCTGCCATACCAGATTAATGTAACCTTCCAGCACCTGTCGAGCAAGAGCAGCAAGCGCCAAACCTGCCTCCGGATCGGTCTGTGAGTTCTAGCTAAGCTGAGTGAACATAACAGAAGCACCGGACAGAGCTTCCCCGAACTCCCCCCTCCCGGATCCCAAGGCCCCCGAACCCCAACTCCCCGACCCCCTCACTCCCATCCCCCTTACCCCAACTTGAACCCCAAACGGACCCTTCCAACCCATCCCTCTCAACCTTCTGTAGTCCAAATAGTCCCAGGCCTGCCCTTCTCGGACAAGTCTGTGGTGAATTACCTTCGTGGGCGACCTGCCACAAGCACTCCTCCCTCGCCTTCCCGCGCCCACCCACCCCCCAAAGCCAGCTCCATCAGTAATGCATTGTCAATCTCCCCCCGGAGCCACGTTATGCGGTTAGCGCCACTTCTTCCTCAACCACCGAGGTCTCGGTTGCCGTTCGAATTGCTTCCGCCATCCCAGCTCTGATTGTGGGCGAACTCGGTCTCTGCGAGGCACTGTGTCCTGCGTCTCGAGACCCTCCGCCAGCCTTCATTAGATGAGTTCCTCCTCCGCGGCGTGGACGATTCCTCCTCCTCTGCAGTGATCCCTAGTACTTCACAGACGTCTTGAAGAGACCGCAGCTGGTGAGACTCTCCATTCCATCGGAATATGAGGCGAAAAGGGTGCCCCCATGAGTAGGGCGTATCGTGTTGTCTCAGGAAGTCTGTTGCAATCTTAAATGCTCTGCGCTTCTGGAGTGTGGTTGCAGCTAGGTCTTGATACAGCGCTACTTGGTGACTTCTAAATGTTATTGTCTGTTTCTTCCTTGCTTCGTACATAATCCGCTCTTTCAGTGGAAAGTCAGGAAGGAAAGCCAATACATCCGGAGGGGGCCCTGTTGCACGCCGTTGCGGGCCTACTCTGTGAGCCCTATCTATCTTCACGGGGAAATCTGTAGGTTCGCCAAGGACGGTGCGGAACAGTTCCTGCAGATAGGCCACTATGCCGGAGGTCTCTTCTGTGGACGGCACTCCCCGGACCCTAATGTTGTTTCGTCTTGATCTGTTTTCCAGATCCTCATTATGCAGTTGAAGATCTACGTGTTGGTCTCTGAGGCGGAGTACCTCCTGCTGCAAGTGCGTAATCTCTTCGTCCTGTCTTTGCGTGGAGCTCTCAACTGCGTCTACCCTCGCCCCGAGTCCATCCGCTTCTCTGCGTAGTTCCCGTACTTCACCGGCCACTTCCTTTTTTAACTCTTGAAAGTCTTCCCTCAATGTCCCAAAAAGGGATTCTAAAAAGGATCTGGTGACCGGGGGCTCTCCGCTGCTCCCCCCTTGAGATCCGCTTGCGCCTCCCGACTGTGTTGAGGTCTTGTCTCCTTTACTTGGTGGTTTATTGAGCATTTCCGTGAGCGTGCGGTTACTTCCCTTGCCGCCCTTCTGCCCGGCCATCTCCCTCACTGCTCCGCAGCTCGTGTGCAATCTGCAGCAGGCCCCAGCCAATCCGTCACCCGACCAGGCCCTTATCTCTGGCGTGAGCCTTCGGGAGCCTCCGTTACTTAGCCCTGCCCCCGATGGTTTCTGCGACACAAGGTCAAGCCCCCGAAAGGCCCAGACTGGCTACGTGTCAGGTGTGATTCGGTCTCAGCTATACGCTCCTTGATTGCGCCAGATGCAGGCAGCAGGAAGGCCCGGGCCCGCAGACCGCTCAGCCCGACCGCAGTGTGGGAGCACCGCCGTGTCCGCCGCCGCTGCTCCTCCCTGCTCCGTGAGCGATTCCTCTCCCCAGATTAGGCGGTTCACCCCCGTCACAGGCGCCGCAAGGCCTCAGCCGCTCAAGACCAGCTCGCTACTGTCCTAATGTGTGCTACCCCATTCGAGTGATCCCCCCCCTCACCTCCAACGTCTGTTCACTCAGGGGGAGCTCTGCGCCACTTAGTTGCTGTCCCCAGGCTACTTCTCCTTCCCGGCTGTGCACCGGTTACCAGGCGCCGCTGTGTTTTCCAGTCCACCCCGGTGCAATATGTCGCAAACTTTCGCTCTACTCAGGGCAAATTGTAACTCCTCTGGGGGCTCCACATCCAAATACACTAACCCAGCCTGCACCTCACCTCCTCCGCTGCAGTCGTGGGGGAAGGGGGAAGCTCTGTCCAGGGCCCGGCTCCAAGCAGTCCATCTCCGACGCCCCGGCCTGCACCACTCCGGCCTCCAGGTGCGATCCGCAGGGCTTTGAGGATCCTCCACTTTCAGCAGCTGACCACGCAAGGGGAGCCTTTCCCAGCCCCGTCTCCGCTCTCCGGGGCAGCGTCCCTGTTCAGGCCGTGCTTCGCAGGCCCAGTGCCGCCGCGGTGCCAGTTCCACTCTGGTGTGGCGCTCCGCAAACTCTTGCTCCTCCTGCGGTCAATCCGCAATGCCCCTGGGCGCTCCGCTCTCTCTTCGTCACCCCGAGGTGCTTCTGCCGGATCGCGGGGGGAATTATGCCCAGGGCCCGGCCCCGCCGCAATCTGGCCTCGATATCCCCGACCAGGACCGCTTCAGCTCCCGGGGCAGTCCGCCGATCGTCGGTGATCTGCCCGACAGAATCCGCCACTCCTCTGGCGCCGCCTCTCTGGCGCCCTCAGCCTTCGGCTTTCTCCAGCTAGGCCGCAGCCGCGGCCTCGCGTAGTCCCGGGCCGGGACCGAGTCTCCCTCACCACCGGGAAACCGGTCAGCGATCTTTAAGTCCAGGCTCACTGTGCCAGCGGGTAGCCAATGGTCCTCCGCGCCCCTCCTGAGCTTCCGCCAGTACCCGCAGCTGCACCAGTGCAGCCTCGCCAGTGGTCCCGGCCTGCGTCCTCTCCCAGCCCGGCCGCAGCCGCGGCCTCGATTAGCCTAGGGGGCGGGCCCGGGGCTCGCCGCACTGTCCACGGTTCGATCAGCTCACCTCGGTCCTAGGCCGCTGGCACCGCCGGTTCATCTGTAGGTGGCTTCGTCTCAGCAGATCCACCTCCGCAGCCCCCAGGGTCTGCGCTATCGTCAGCCGGGCCTCCAGTCGGCGTTGCTCTGCCACCACCGCTTGGGGTCCCAGCAGCCGGGTTCACCGCTCCTGACTCTGCGATCGGCGGAGGAACCAGAGCTCAACTCAGCTGTGCCCCTATGCTCTCCCGACCACACCCGGTCCTCCGGGCCGATTGGGGGGGGAGAAAAGCTTGAATTCAGGGCTCAGGGCCTAGGCGGGCGCGGGAGCTCGGGAGGAACACGTCCGTTCACTCCGCCATCTTGGCCACGCCCCTCAGCACTTATTTTTACTCATGAAAAATATACCCAGAGCAAGAGAGGGGAAAACACAAAGCTTAGCAAACGTGTACAGCGAGGCCCACATAGCTGCCTGACAGATGTCCTGCAAGGGGACTCCCAGACCCAGGGTAGTAGTAGCCGCTGTGGCCCGAGTGGAATCGGCGCGCAGCCCCACAGGACGCTCCTTTTTCGCCAAGGAATAACAGACCTTGATACACAAAACGACCCACCGAGAGATGGTGTGCTTGTGCACCACCCGTCCCTTCTTAGCGCCCACATAACCAACAAAGAGCTGGTCGTCCACCCGGAACTGGCGTGTGCGGTCTAGATAAAAGGAGAGCGCACGTTTTGGGTCCAGACGGTGGAGCCTCTCTTCCTCTTTCGAGGGCTGCGGAGGCGGAAAGAAGGTGGGCAAGGTGATGGACTGCCCGATGTGAAAGGCGGTAACCACCTTGGGCAGGAAAGAAGGACGAGTGCTCAGAAAAACTTTGTCTGGATGGACAGAGAGGAAAGGAGGCTTAGAAGACAGAGCCTGGTTCTCACTCACTCTTCTGGCAGGTTCTGCGGCCTGTGGCTGGATGAAGGTGTGGGGGCGCCCTTTCCTTGGCCATGAAAGGGGCGAAAAGCAGAAGTTTGTTGGCGCTGGCCCGACAGGCCCAAGGACTTGGCTGAAGCCCTGGAGTCCTTGAAACACTCAAGTGCACGGTCTGCTTTGTCGCCAAAAAGGCGACGGCCATCGAAGGGAATGTCCATGAGCGTGGACTGGACATCCCCTGAAAAATTGGCGGACCTCAGCCAGGCGTGGCGGCGAAATAGCTCTGCCCAGCGATTCCGTGGTATCAAGTCCACATCTGATTGAATAGCGTGCTGCATCTCGCCCCTCAGCAAGTGCTTGGGCAAGCCGTGCCTGGGCCTCCTCCGGACACTGAGGCAGCACGTCCGCAACCGTGTCCCACAAGGAGTGGGTGTACCGCCCCAAAAGGCAAGCAGTGTTGATAGACTGCAACCCCAAACTCATTGAGGAGAACAGTTTCTTCCCAAACTGGTCGAACCTTTTGGATTCCCGAACTAGAGGAGCAGTCGGGAACGCGGTCTGGGACGTGGAGGCCTGGATCACCAGGCTCTCAGGGGTGCGGTGAACGGACAGAAATCAGGGGTCGCCCAGAGCCAGGCGGTGGCGTCGGGCCACGTTCCGATCCACAGGGGGCACTGTCGAGGAGATGGACCAAGTGCCGATCAGAACACCCCGTGAGAGCTTAATTGAACGGCAGCATATGCTCCGAGGAGCTTACTGGCTGTTGAAGCACCTCGTTGAGGATAGTCCTCACGGCCGCAGCAGGGAGCTCAAGAGCCAAGGCCTTGGCTTCCCTGCGCAACACCACACCAGAGGTAGCACCCTCCTCCGTAGCCATGGAGGGAGGAGAGATTAATACAGTGTCAGGCGAAGTATCCAGACCACTGTCCTCCCCCTGCTGATGCCCAGTTCTGACTTAACTGGCACTGTTGTGCCAGAGGGTCCTCAGGCCCCTCCCAGTCCTCCCCTTCATCCGTGTCCTGAAAAACAGGCAGAAATGACGGAGCTGGGGCATAGGTGAATTGCTCACCCAACGACGCCGGAGACGGCGACGAGCGGCGCTGCTCCGGCACCGGACCTGGACTGAAACTGGGGGCGTCGTCGTCCGAAGACGGCGCCGGGAGTGACACCATCGATGTCGGTGCCAGCGGAGGAGTCATGAGGTCAACTGGCGTCGACCGTGATCCAGGCCTGGATCCCTCGGGGCCCTGCGGCGTCGGGACCGAAGTCGAAGACGACGCCGGGGACGAAGTCGCCGGCCTGCTAGAGCCCCTAGTCGGGTCTGCGGGGCCCAAAGGCGTGCCGGCAGGCCTTGATGGAGGGAAGGGAGTCCTCATGGCCACGAGGAAGTCACGTATCTCCTCCGGCCTCGCCTGCAGTCCAGGGACTGGAGGGTATGGGATAGGATGCGACGCCCGCAGCTCCGGCGGAGCAGCGCGTGTGGTGTCACCCGAACCCTCAGCTGAGTCGCCCAACCGGCGGGGGGAGTCAGAAGAGCGATGTCGCCTCTTCGACTTTTTCTTTCTCGACTTACCAGAGGACTTCGAGCCCGACGAGCGGTGATGGCTCGACGAGCGTTTATGGCTGTGGCTCTGCTACCGGTCCCTCGACTTCTTCCTCGACCGGGACCTCGAGCGGCGTGGAGCCGACTGACGGATCTCGAGGAGCTTGCGGGACCGCTCCCGCCTAGCCTTCGAGGTCAAGGCCCGGCAGTCGGGGCACGACTTGTCGTCGTTGTCGGCCCGAGGCAGTAGAGATACAGGCGGTGGGGGTCGGTCACCGACATCAGGCGGTGACAGGCGCTGCACGGCTTGAACCCAGGCATCATTACCGGCACCAGGAGTCGATATCGACTTGAAAAGAATAGCCAAAATAGGCCAAAAAGTGAGTCAAAAAATGACAAGGGTACTAGCTTTTCCCGGATCTACTCCTGCTGGCGCAGAAAAAAGAAGAACGGACGTCAGCGTAAGAGCGGCGTCTAAGTACTCTGATGACGTCATCCCGGCGATCACGACATCGACGAGGGATGTGGAGCCGCAGACTACACCTACCAACGCGCAAGGGTACTGCTGACAAAAACTTTCCGGATCCAGTCTGACGCCTGGGGATATTCTAATGTAAGGAATCTAACACAAACCTGTTTCTTTCAGATATTAACTGTTCGTCTATGTTCACTGAACATTAAGGGAACAAGCACTGGGCAAAGTCAATAGGTCTGGTGCTGGTTGCCAATTTTTGGCATGTGAATGGTGCGAATGACTTTCGTAAGTCTGTAGACATTGTGCTCCATGATGTGTGCTTTGATGGGCATAATAAACATGTCAATGCCACACAGACAGACTAAAGGGCAACTAGAACTAGCGGGAAGCTTCTAAGTTGGTTCATTATACATATAATTTTAGTAAACTCAAAAGGTCATGGCTAACACTACACCTAAACAAGATAGGCAGAGCCAATAAGTTTCACATAGGTGAAGTCTATCGGCTTTGTCAATGCTTTTTACATATTGCAGATGACTTAAGATGTGGCATAACAGACTGAGCTGCCGATTTGAGGAAACAGGTTTAAGTCTCTGCGTCAGCTCAACACACTGTGATCCTGGCCCACTCAGATAATCTCGACTGTGCCTTAAGAAAAATTAAAAAGAAAAGAAAAAAAATCTGGTCTCTTTGAGTAATGCAAGTGGTGCTGTTATAATGTGCTCCAATATCTTTGGGCCCAGTTGATACACAGGGGGGGGGTTGAGTTTTGACGTGACTGACATCTTACAGCAGTCACAATTAATTATTTTAACTCTGAGGTTTAGCATGGATTGCATTTTAAAAGCTTAGATCAGTTTAAATTAAAGCCGGTCCATGAGTAGGGGGCAGTGTCACCAAGACGGGGAGGCAGATTGCATTACTGAGGACAATATTCAAAGGCTAGCAGCCAACCGTGGCTGTGTGCACAGCGTGGTATCCCCCTGACTCTGCCGTGCTGTAAGAGGATAGACAATCCAAGATGCGGATACTACAACAAAAGCAAAGAGCTGCAGACTCGGGGTACAGGATCCAAGTCTCTGCATTGGCTCAACATCCGGTGCTCCTGTGCGAATCAAGCAATATCCATAGTGCCTTAAAAAGCAGCAAAAAAAACAAATGTATCTGTGTCATGTAACTGATGCTTTTATAAAGCACATTAATACCTTTGGGTTGAGTTAAGCGGGGTTAGGGGTTTGGGTGAAACCACAGGAGCAGGCTAGGGTTAAGGAGAGGACTGCGGACACCAGACACAAGCACTCTAAGAGTGAACATAGATAATTTTAGAAAAGAGTGCCAGTGGAAGGACACTGACAACAGGAAGCAGTACTTGCTCCAAGCTCCACAGCTTGAACCAAGACTCTGAAATCCAGGAGGAAGTCGGATGTCAAGAGGAGCCGCTGACCAATAGGAAGACAGGAATTGAGAATGACAAAGAGCCACCCAATGGTAAGTAATGGGCGGGCTCCAAGCCCCTTTTAAGATTTACTTTTCCATTACAAGAGATTTCGCAAGCACAGCGAATGCGCTGTGCTGGTTAAACCTAAAAAGACTTGTGCAACCCAAATATTTAACCAGATACGTACAGAACAAAAGGCTAAATCCTCGGGTGGAGGTCTCCAACAAGAGGGAGTAGGCATCTCATGTGTCCCTATGTTTATGACCAATTCAAATTAGCCGAAGCAGCCAGTGCACCCCAATTCTGCGCTGCAGACTACAGACGTCGTCACTCAAGGCACAATAGCCATTTGGATATCCCATTTAGTGTATCTTCTTAAAGCAGGCTTCGTTGTGAGGAGAGATTGTGCCCTACCTAAAGACCTAACACCATAGAATGAAAGCAGCTTGAATATATATATAAATGTATGCTGTGCTAGCTCCAAGGCGCGCAATCT
This sequence comes from Lissotriton vulgaris, assembly GCF_964263255.1. NCBI lineage: Eukaryota > Metazoa > Chordata > Amphibia > Caudata > Salamandridae > Lissotriton > Lissotriton vulgaris. The sequence continues at coordinate 1,030,758,815 of NC_141687.1, forward strand.
GTTCACAGCTGAGACGCCTTCAGAAATCTTTTTCACACCAAGTACATTAGCACTTTGTGTTGATATACTCCGGAAAAGCATCTGTTACACAAGAGAAGCAAATAAGGGCAATTAAAGGGAGCGCGCGCGAGCGTCGACAGCCTTCATGCCGCTGCAGCATTGTGCGGCGTCGCATACCTTGAAGTATTTCAGATTACCATAAACTGCTGAATAAACACTGTGCAAGATTGCCCTCAAGGAGACCTGCATGTAGATTTTTAATTCTCGTTGATGGGGACCCATTAGCGTTAGGATTTTCGACGTCCCAGAGGAATTTTACTTCAGGCAGAAGACTTCTGTGACCAGAATGCCAATGAGGAGAAGCAATTAACAATTACTCCTCAAAGAGCGCCGCTTCAGTCAACTGCTCCAAAGAAACTGCACTTGTGCAGAGGTGAATCCCTGCCATCCGCTGCTGGAAGCGTTGGGCCGGTGCCTATTCATTGCACCTTCTTGCAGTTAAATGTCGCCTCGTATGTACTGGTAACCCAGCAACATCCCGGATAAACATATCCGAAGGAACTCCAAATAAAGCAGTTCTTTTTGTAAAAAAGATGAATCCTGGCGTCGAGGCACCAGGGAAACGATCGACATTTTTAGCAGAAACCTCTGTAGGGTATTATTCTAAAATAGAAAGTGACTCACCACCTGGGAATAACTCCGTATACTTGATTAAAGCGTGCATTTTCGTGTTCAAAATATTCTACTAACATTTGATGTATAGGAAACAGACACAGGAGAAAATGAATACAAACGGAGACTCAATACTACACCACCATTACATTTAATATTGTGTGACTAGGAATTTCTAGCATTTAAGAGACTTGAGCGATTTATTTTCAAACATTCCAGTACACCAGAGAAAAATAAAGCATGCCAAATTAATGGTACTGGGGCCATGGTAACACTAATGGATGCACAACATGGTGGCACAGTCCACATAAATCCATTTTATGAACAAACAGGTTATGATCTTGCGCTTCAGTCTTTGACATTAGTTGTATGTAGACACTTGTGCTGAAGTCACAATCGTGTGGCAACTTAAAGTATCCATATGGTAGCTACCACCACACAGATTTAAATGTCAGTCAATTTCCTTTTCTGGCTAAGATTCTCCTACACTGCCATCTCCTTCTTAGCTAAACAAGGGGTGAAGAAGACTATAGAACCTGCTTGCAGTAACAGGCATGTATGCATTGGTTCTATAGACTGCAGGGAATTTCTTAAACACTAAATGTAATTTGCTTGAAACAAAATACATCACTGTTGATCCATTTGGTCACCATAGAACAGAATAAAAGCTTTCTTTTGAAAAACGTGTTTATTCCAAATATTAAAGGCTTACATACACCACTGTAGTTTAAATACATCTCCATTAGAACATCTTTTGATACTGCTACCAGTTAAGCGTTAATACTCTGGATTGCTTTAAATTGCTCTCTGTCTTCGAGTCCCAAAATGATTTACCAGTTTTCTATTGTATTCATTTAAAGATACAAAAATAGATGCACTCGTGTATAGTTTCTGCAACCCATAACCCCCGAGTCAATTGGTATTATCAAAACGTTGCACTTACTACGGTTTATTTTCATTCTGAAAATAGTAAGTAATGAGGAACCGCTCTCAGCTTTATTATTAATATGTTGTTTTTTTTTAAACAGGTCAAAGGTGAGTAATTTACGTGCTGGATTGTGCTCCAGTGAATTTTCTGCACTGAATTCTGCTGCCATTAACCTCTTGGAGAGCACCTTACAATGCACCTGATATTACTTGCATATTATCTATGAAAAGGACCATTTTACGTAGTTAAAGACTTCATTCCAAAACCAAAGTGCACAGGTTTAGAGGGCACCCCGGCCTTATGCCTGTCTGATGCCTGTCTGAAGTGGACCAGGATAGCTTGAGGAAGTAGAAGAAGAGACAATCACCCGAGTTATGGCTGAAGCTCGTTGCCAACTAACAACAAGCATTTACAATGTAATAGGTCTCGCATTTGTGAGAGTTTAAGCTATTGGCATTGCAAATGATAATGCCTTTTATTTATCTGTTTAGATAATTAACACATAAATAAAAGGCATTGTCATTCACAATACCAATAGCGGAAACTCTTGGAAATGCAAGACCTATTTCATTTCAAAGAAGCAGCCGCCATTGTTCCGGTCTGCTTGGTGAGTAAAAGCGTGCATGGCGTGCTGAATGTTGCAGGAAAGCATTTTGTGCCTGTATTCGGAGAAACTTATTAAAGAAAACAGTGCTTACAGACTAAATAAGACATACCCTATAACAGCAGAAATAAAAGGATCAGTCCTTAAGAGAGGTTATAAATAAGGACAAGGCGGTAATAAAAATCCTATTAACAAATCAGAAGCGAGTGTTTACAAAGGACAATGACACAAGCCAATGAAAAATATGGGCGGAGAGTGGGCGGAGCTTCAACTACATACTCTAATACAGCACAGCTCGACCTAACAATACATCTTATTAAGATTAATCACTCCTAGTCCCACTGCATCACAGATCGCTTAAAGCATTCTGGACATCCAGTCTCTCTTTTTTTTTTAAGATGTTTCAGTAAGCAGACTCCTGTTTCCTTGAAATAACTGCATTACTGGCAATATCAAAACTATTTTTCTTAGTAAAAGTTTTTATTTTTAAGGATAAAAAGCTAACCGTTTCTTTGATGGAAATCATTTGAAAGCTTCAAAGCATACTGTAAAATAATGTATGTTTCGCCCACCCGCCCTATAACCGAATATAAGCAAAACAAAATCTGATATCCACTACTCAAAAAACAATTGTTGCTTACACACTAGCGCTTACTTTCTTCTACCTACTGTAGTCACTTTCTGTTCAGTGGCAGTTGGCATGGATCGAGAGGGGGGCGGGGTGGTAAAGAACAAGCTAATTAAACTTACTTCCTTGCTGCGATTCGCCTAGTCGTTCCTCCGCTCAGGCTGTAACAGGAAGCACCTAGGTTCCCCTAAATCAATCACAACGCTGTCATGCAGCATTGTGATTGGTCTGAGCGCCATGATTTGGCACTCAGATGGGTATTAGAAGCCTGGGCATGTTCACCACCCAGGCTGTAATGCAGCCTGGGTGGAGAACATGCAAAGTGCCCAAGCCAGTCAGCCAAACACTCAGGCACACTTACAGTGCCCACTACTCCTCCCTCTGCTCCTCTGTCAGCAGAGCAGCCCCGCCCGCAAAGCTGCAGCAGCAAAAAAAAAAAAATGATAACAGTTATTACCATTTTATTTTTCCTTTATTTATACAGCTTAAAGTGGTGAGGCGATGCTCCTCCCCTAGCGGAGGAGCCGCCACTGCTTATGTTCAATTTCAGCAACACAAGGATGTCAAGAAAGAGAAAAGACAATTCTACTGTTTTGGAAACACTTGGGAACGAAACAAAGCATTGAAAGTCATCAAAGACAACGTCTCACAAATACCATGATACATTTCAATAAAAGAGACAGTTACAAAAATATGCTTTGAGTTTGCAAATAGCCATATATTTTTTTTATTCTTCATTTATTCGAATTCCAATACATCTCTCAACAAGCCTGTTGCACACATTTTCCATTTACTGGTGTTATCTCATTCCACAAATAAGTAACACAATATACCACAGAGTTCCAGTCCTCCCCTCTCCCATCCCCCCACTAATCGTCATTTACGATGTATAGATAGCCTCAGTTAGAAGCAGACATCAGCCATAGGTGGTGCACGTAAACATTTCAATTATCCACTGCTAATCATGGGTTATATATGTGCACAGCTCAAGTTCCTTGTCTCATATGCGCATTCAATAAGTATCGTCAGTGTCCCCATGTCCCTCGGTATCCCCTCATTGCAAAATCTGTCTTAATGGCTCCCCAAGTTTTTAAGTCATCCTGGAGAGAGTGAGTGAGTGTGTGTGTGTGTGTGTGTGTTCCCCCCACTACCAGGGAAAAGCACCACATTTAAAGTGTAAGATATAAAAGTAATATTTGCTGTGGATAAACCTAAAAAGCGTACAGTGAAGCGGTCTTCATGTACATGCTAAATGTTTCATCTTTTTATTCTATAGATAAAATAGCAGTAAAAATATCAAAGTCAGAGGCATTGTAGGTGCCAGAATAAAAAAAACTAGCCTTTACATCTTGCAAGACATTTATTTTGGTTTCTTTTCCTTAGTTAAAAAAGTAAGGAGACCTACAGCAGTGTCTTCACCTGGTTAATTTATTCCATTTTAGAAAGCAACTACATGTGAGGTCAAAAACGCACTTTAATAGTAACCATGATGCCAGTGCTTCACCCATTAAAGATGCTCTTGTAAATGTAGTATAGCTGTTGACTGAGGGATCCCCCTTCCTGGATGGGAAAAGAAGATGGTTTGATACAAGGATGATTCCAGATATTAAGGGCGAAATAAGGGTGCAAGAAACCATTATACTGTACACCCCTAATAAGTGACAACATCACTGTGCACCTTTTATTTCGCCCTTTCCTTTATTTTTCTGTATTTCTCTGACAATTCCTATGTCCTCTTCTATGGTCTTTTATATTCGTAATTGTACTAATTAAACCTAAGAGATTCTTGAAACATTGATTGTGATAGCAGGGTCATTGTATAATTCATGCAAATGTACTAAATTCTTCTGAGTGATTTCCTTTGGAACATCGTTGTACATATAAACTTCATTACCCTAATTACCTAACGTGCCGTGTGGGTAGCCAGATATCCCTTACTCCACATATGTAGTGACTGGAAGGCTCCCTCCCTTTTCGAGGCAGGTCTTATCCGCTGGACTGTAGTGTAGTTCCTATATTCCCAATAGGCTCTGCGCATTGGAATAATATATAGTGTAGTTTAGACGTAGGACTGAGGTCGACTAGGTCTCTACCGAATATATTAAACTTAAGAGTGAGTGCCAGCCTGCTCAGAGGTCACTAGAAACTCTCTCAAATTCACAAGAAGGGATTCATTTCTGACAACCGCATAAACATGACAACTTTGTTTCCCAAGAATAAGAAATCAAATCTCTAGAGTCGCGGAAACAATAGATAACTATTTTACCCAGTCAATCGTGCATGCTTCGTTTCACCAGAGGTGCTGAGAAATAGAGAGACGGGCGTTTTCAATAAAAGTATTTATTGAACAGTCTTCTTTCTCAAGCATTGGAAATGAACTGCTACAATCTTAATACTGGTTATAAAATACAATGTATATAATACGAACAGTAATATAAAGTAGTACTGTAAAAGCATGATATGGTTTCCAAGCCATAAAAGTGCATAAAAGGTATAAAATACATACAGTAATAAATAATGACTAAAAGTACTCAACTGGTGCTTCTAAAAGACGCCTACCCCGGTATACCTAACCTAAGTCCAGTACTAGAGAAGAAGTAAGTGAAGGGTCGCCTAAGTTTAGTAGTTTTCTGCCAGGAATCTATTCCAAGAATTCTCTAAGAGGTCTAATCAGCTCCGTACCTTGGTTTTAGAATGAAGGAGGTCTTGTATCTCTCTCTCAGGACTCGATTTCCCAGCTACCCGCAAGGGTAAGCCGGAAACACTGGAGCTGGAGCTGGATTTCTTGGCAAGAGAAAAGACAGCGTCTCTCTCAGTGCGTCAGTTGGAGGGTCGGCTTCCTTCGGCACTTGCTGCTGCAGGGCGTCGGGCAAGTAGATAGTCGATCTGCTCCAAACCACCGTGTGTTTGACTGGGCAAACCTGGGCATATTTATACTTTGAAGGTGCCGAGTTTGACGCATGTTTGGACTTAATAATGTCACTCAAAGGCTAATTTCTTGGAAAACGCCAGGAGTTCTTGGAGAACTTAATATTCAAGCAGGAGGAAAAGTCCCTAGCTGCTAAAGGCAGGTTTTTCCAAGAAATCGTTGCTGATTCTTGGAACTTAGTGGGAGTAGATATGCCGCATTTGGGCTGTATGGCTCAGGCCAAACATGGTAGTGATTTCTATGCCTATATAAGGATATGATAAAGTATACCTATATAAGGGCATGAATCAGGAAAATTACACTAGGGTCCTAGATTCATTTATAACTTCCATTCCACAATCTTAAGTTCAATATAGCTAACCTAATAAGCACTAAACATATCTAAAGCTAGTGTTTACACTCCCACCCTAAAATACATAAAAAATGCACTTGAAATAGTTGTACAAGAGAAAAATATTGAGCATTTCTACAGTACGTATTTTAAGGAAGTGATGACATTCTAAGCATATAGTATGGTATCTAAATATGCAAACTGAATGAATCATGAATTTACATTTATGAAAATGGCTCTTAAATACAGACAGAAAGGTCGAGACCATTTCATAACATAACATGTCAATTGTTATATGAGGACAAGGCCAAATATTTTCTCTAGGCAGTGTTCAGAAGGAAAAATAATTTCTTGTTCTCTAAGATTAGTTCTACTTTAAGCAGATTAGTCTGTGCCAAAAAGTTCAAATGTTTTTTGGAGAGAAAAAAATCAATTGGTTGTGAAAAAATAGAGTTCCAAAGTTAGAAGTCTTTGTTTTCAAAATTTTGAAGGTCGAATTTCAGAGTTCAGGGAACGCTGTGTGCATGAATCAAAAGTTATTCTCGGTGTCAGGAGAAAACATTAGATCATCAAGGCTGGCAAAGAAATGGTCTACCACAGTAGGTGAAAGTGGAAATACTTGTTCAAGTAGATCAAATGTGCACAGATGTGAAGCATTGCCGTCAGCGCCAGGTGCCGCATTAGCAGTGTTCATATCAGATAGTACCTGTGTGCCTGTTGATCCTCGTATCTCACACTCAGTTATAGTTACTGGTGAGACCTCAATGAATGCAGTCATCAGGATTGGTAGCCGTTGGGGACAACACAATGCATGAGTCGTTACCGGACCTAGCAAGGAGTCGACATCCAATGGCAGGACTGATGGAAGTATAAGACAAATGTCCAACATGCATTCCTCTCCGCAAAGCAGGCATCGTAGAACAGGTAAGATGCAATCTTACCAGATTGGTCTGAACGAAAGAAACCAGGTGGTGTTCAGATCTCTTAAACGAGCCAAGCCAAGAATCTGTATAATCCTCTCACGATATCTCATGGCAAGGATGGTCCCTTCCATGGTGGTCTGGGTATCGTTGGTTGCTGGACTTTTCATATCGGAGCAGAAGGAATAAAAATAGAATTCCTGCTACGAGTCCCAAGATGAGAGGCAGGCCGCCGAACACAGAGTGCACGAAATTTGGAAAAATGCAGAGGACTGCTTCAAATGGTGTTAACAGTCCCGAAAAAAATAGTCTTAAATACATGTGCGATGCCACTGGTATCAGACAGGTTTAAGATTTGACATAACATTTCTGCGAAATGTATTGAGCAGTTTGTTGATAATAATGCATGTATCTCTGCAGATGTCCTTGCAACTTGCAGATCATACGTTTCTCTAGACTAGGTCAGTGGCACAGACTTTTGCAAAAGAATGGCCTTTATTCTGCTTAAAGTATCAATTCGTATAGAAGAGATATTCAGTGAAGGCCATATTGTAGTCCCACTGTCTGTCTTTTGAGTTGGATACAATACTTTCATACAAGTGACCATGGACGACACACTAACAAGATAAAGTTTTCCTGGCATCATGCCACAGCAGCTGTGATCATTCAACATAACGTAACTGCGATTGGATAGTTGCCTGAAAATGGGTTCTATCACAGTGAAGATAGTAGAGCAGGTGGCAAGAGAGGTTATTTGCAGAACCGTCGCAGGCTCCGTGTAAATTAAAACCTTTGCACAAAAGTGTACCACTTAGTGAGTTTTTACAATTTTTTCCACTAAGGAATACCTCTTTTCCCTTGTTCCAACATTTGTGTGTGTAAGGTAAAGTCCATGTCGAATTAATGTATTATTTACCCAACCTTTCATACAGGCCAGCTGGCATAGGCTGTAGACAATACTGAAATTGGAAAATCGTCACTGGTATCATGATGGTCCCATGAATTATCCATTCAATGACCGGTTTCTCTGAAACTGTCAATGGTAATCTTTCCAGTTTTTCAATGCTCATCACCGTATTTATCTGTAAGGTTAAATACAGCAAACAATGACGTTGTGTTGATTAGACGCCATGGCACGTAGCCCGAACGAAGATTTTGCAATGTCCAGCCTAACTGCATTATAGAACGTAATTGAGACTGGCCATGTTGTAACATTAGCAAGTCTTGTTCCATTATATCAATTGCAGAGGATACAATGCTGTCCAATGAATATATCCTGGAGGACAGAGTCATTAACCCATTGTCCACTACAGAGGAAGCTTTCTCTAAATTAATATGATCAATTTCTCGTATTCTTTCTGCAGTTTCCATTTGCGTTATTTTCCAAGCTTCGTTGTACACAGCGTATATACCAGCATCTATGAAACGTTTTTGCCATGGTTTGCAAGGCCCCATTAAGAAATATTGCAAATCATTGCTTTCTTTAAGTAAAGATAAGTGTTGTTTGATTTCCAGAAGTGTTGATGTCTTTAGCCACTCACTGCATAGTTTTCCTACACTGTATGTTGTTACTTTCCCTGGATGTTGCCTCTGGAAGTATCTTGGATCTGGCCTGTTCAGTTTTAACCCCTGTGTTTTGTTCAGGAATCCATCATGACAGTTATTGGTGTCTGTGGGCCAGATTATCCATTTTTTCAAATCAGGATCAGTTCTGTTTTGTGTTAAAATATATGGTATGTCTACCTCCTTTTCTGTAGGAAGACATGGCTTGACAGTTTGGGCTGGAATGTTCCCATGAGGCACAGGGTCAGACTGATTTGCATATGGCCATGCCTGAACTGAGGTGGCTGAGTGAGCTAAAGAATGGTGATGGATTAAACGCAGATCAGTTGACTGGGGGTGAGTGTATGATTTGCTCAAACACTCAGACCATCATCCCCTTTTGTATCGCTCAGTAAATTATGCAGACATTTCTAAATCTGACATCATATTATTAATAGTCTCAAAGTCCCAATCATCAGAAAATGTGCTGGGTGATACAAAGTCACTTAAAGAAACCTTGAACTGGTGTGGAATCTTCAGCAGCTCCACCGGGCCATAGAGGTCATAATCAGTTCTATCCCATGCTATACCACCTGGTATAGAAATGGCTGGGATGTTTACTGATGACAGGTCTCTCTTTTCACGATGGGATGATTTGTGAGGTTTTAGGACCAAGTTGATTTTCTGACTTGCTGTGTCCATTGTACTGTATTTTCCATCTATCATTTGTCCCAAACTTAAAACTAAAATCAGCCAGAGCAGGAGAAAAAATACACCTAAACCAATCCAAAATTCAATTCATGGTGAAACCAGATTTATTTTCTCAAGTTGATGAAAGAGTTCTGTTATTTTTTCTTTGAGAGCTTTATTTACTGGCGTTTCTTCAGGTTCACTGGGATCCTCAGAAAATGTATCAACGTTGATGAAATAGCCAGAAGCAGTTCTATTAATTGTTGGAATTGCATCAGGATTGTTAATAATCTTTGGAGTTGCATCTTCCTTTGTCTTATTGGTGTAATCAGAGGCTACATCATTGTAGACAGGTGTTTCATGATGAACTGTTATTTGGGTCTCAAGAGGCACGAGTTCCATGGCTTTGTTGCATAGTCCTCCTTTTCTTACTCCGGGTTTATCAAACGTGATAAGTCTTTCAGTCTGAACCTCTTGGATAGTAGCAAGATTTGTCTTCTGCTACATCTTGGGAGTCCACTGGGCCTGTCACGGTTTTTTAGGTTTCGCCTATTACCATTCGCTTGCGAATGGAATGGCGAAAATTCATGGGCTCGATCGAATAGTCAAACCACTGCGTTTCCACTGCGGTTTCTTTACAGTGCATGTGAGGTCACGTGACCACAAAAGCGGGTCACGTGACCACACACGCACGAGCATCTCCCTAATCCGCCTGGCCCCACCAGGCTCTCCCGCCCCCATCCGGCTTCCCTCCGCGCATCTGCCTATCCACGTGCATCTCCTCTCCCTATTCTCCCGCCCCCATCCGACTTCTCCTCCCCTCAATCTCGCATTCCCGCCCCCCCACCAGGCTCTCCCGACCCCATCCGGCTTCCCTCCGCGCATCTCCCGTTTAAATAGGCTCCAATTCGCTGCTTCTAGCAAGTTAGTGGTTATATTTTTCAGTTGCAGCAGTTAACAAAGGCTTCTCTCTCAGGAATGGCTTCACGTTAAGTACTGTGCCGTCCCCTTTCTGGAACGGGTTTTACATTTTTTAATATGATCGTGTGGGTACCTTCCGGTCATTGTTTACAGTTCGTGTTGAAACATCACTGAGTCGCTTGCAACAACCCTAGAATCGCCATGCCGCATTCATTCTTAGATGTTTCTGTTCTCAGCACAACCTGGCTTCATCCATCTCCGCCTCCGATAGCCGCTTGTCCCTGGCATTACCTTCCTCTATTTGGAGGCACCATTTTCTGTTCAGTACGTCTTGATTAATCGTCCGGCTGCCTCTTTAAAGCTATTACACATACAAGCCAGAAATATTGGCTTTGCCAAGGGTTGTTATTTGCATAAGATAAAATCAGCAACAACGATGACCTCGTTGTTCATAATATTGAAAATGATTCAGTTCTGAATTGAGACTGAAAGAACTTTTACGAGTTTCTTTCAAGTGACCTCAGCGGCAGTGACGAGAGGTCTGCTTCAGGGTTCAGATGTTTCTTCACGTGAGAGTGAGGGCAACAATGGAGAGCCCGATGGGACCCGTCTCGGTGCCTTTTTTGTTTTTTTATTTTCCCTTAAAGCCCTGGACGTGTAGGCTGATAATAGGGAGAATTAATCCTGACGTTTTCGTTTTTTTTGCCCTCAGCGGCTCCCTCGGGGTAGCAGCCACAAAGACTGTGCACTGACGTCACATTAGAACATGTTCATCTTCTTTTACAATATTTTTAAAACTTTAAAAATGTTCTCTAAATATTCCAGAACTTGGTTGGTTAGAATTGTAAAAACTATTTCTTGCTGTACTTTGGGGGAAAGCGCACCTTTCTGAAATGTTCTGCGACTGAAATTAAAATCAGCCCTGCCAAGACAAACAGACCAACCCCGCTCAAATGGCACGTTTATCGACCCCGGAAGGAAAAAGCTCTGCATCAGCCCAACTGGGATTCGGGCGTGTGATCTACCCAATGCAACGAGGCCTCTGCAGCAGGGCCCCCATCCACGGACCTGCTTTGACAATGTTACAACAGCCCCCAGGCACTAGAGAATGCTGAGGGTTGGCCTGTTGAGGCTTGATCGCCCGTGGTTTTAACATCACACCCAATACGATCGAAGCTGCTCTCTCGTTGTCTCTCTTACTGGCTCCACGTTCAAGCAAACACAACAACCACGACCCCACTTCCCACCGTTGCTTTCCACACACACTAAGTTATGTTTGGTACACTCGGCTGTGAGTGAGTCTGTGTGTGACAAATATGCGTAACAAAGTCTGGGTTCATTTAAGACCATGCACTCCCGAACTGACAAGCCCACGCACCACCCCCATCCCCCATCCCCCGTCCCCACAGGCCCGCCCTTCCTTAGATTTCACTCAGCCCTCAACTAGAATTGAACACTCATTCATTCTCCCGGGAAAGTTTGCATAGCAACATACAAGGACTATGAGTTAGGGAGGGTAAAACATACACCTCACAAAAATCTAGATTAACTTTTTATGGATTATATTTAACCCTGAATAAATGCACAAATATTTGCAAAGAATCGACAAGCAAGTTTGGAATACTGCAAAGTAGCGGTAGTGCCATCTTTAGCTCGACTTTGCAAAACTAAGCATTCATCAAAGATACTAAGCAAGTAGAGACACGTTTTGCCCAAATTGCCTGTCGTTCCACAACCTTAATCAAAGTGTACTGACTAGGCTTAATACCTCTGGGCATCTCTGAGGACAGGGCCGGACTGGTAACCAATTACCCCCATGCTACTTTTGTTACTAGAGGCCGATATAGAAGCAACGCTGCAAAACCATCCCCCACCTCAGCAAAACCAGCCCCCAATAACAAAACCGCCCCCCACTGCTGCAAAACCGTCCCCTATCGCTGCAAAACCGCCCCCACTGCTGCAAAAGCGGCCCCCAGTAAAAGAAAACCGCTGCAGAACTGGCCCCCAGTAACACAAGCACTGGCGTTGCCAATAGGTTTCGCATTTGGAAAGTTGGAGCTATTGGTTTTGTAAATGACATTTTATATTTATATATTGTTATTGACAATGCCAATAACGATATATAAATATAAAATGACATTTACAAAACCAATAGCTCCAACTTTCCAAATGCGAAACCTATTGGCAACGCCAGTGCTTGTTCTTTCTTACTACCGCATTACCCTCAGGATGGAAGGGACTAGAATACCGGAATGCAATGCCCAAGCTAACCATGGCCTCCATGTAAGCTCGAGAGCTAAACGCAGGACCTTGATCAGAATGTAGCGTGCCGATTGCATATGTGCCAATAAAGACTCGCAAATCCTTTATTACAGTTCTGGCGTCAGCCGTGCGCTGGGGCCAAAACCAAATACATCTAGTGCAGGAACCCACTGCGCCCATGATATATTTATAGTTGCCATCGCTTGTTAAGGGACAACAGTGGTCCAGGTAAACACACGCTAATGGTTTATCTGAAATCAGAAGGGGCGTCTGTGCAGGACGTTTCACAGTAGAAACTTTTATTTTCTGGCAGATTTCCCATTCTAGAACGTAGTTTCTAGTTTGTTTCCTCATGCGAGGCCACCAGTATCTCTGTTTTAATAATGACACTGTGGCGGAAACTCCTGCGTGTGCAGAGGCCAACCCTTCATGTGCTGCTACAATTAGTCCTAACCTATGTTCCCTGTTTGGAATTGCTCTATCCCCCACTCCAGGGATTCGAGCAAAAGGAACATTATTCGCATCAGTTATATACGAGTACTTTACTGGAAAGCCTTTTGGGAGTGTCTTACCACTGTCTTTGATTGAAGCAGTGACAGCTTGCATTATTTGCTGTCTATTTTTGTTTTTGACCGAGTGATTGCAGCTACGGAAGCCTTTTGCACAGCTGCCTTCGCGGCTTCATCAGCCAATGAATTCCCTGCAACGTGAACACCATCACACTGATGACTCAGTGTATGAGTCACGTGAGTCTTTTGTAGTTCTTTCCGTAAAAGAACTACTTGTTCCCAAAGCATTTAATGCTTGATTGTGGCATCTTTAGCGTTTTTAAAGCCCTTCTGAACCCAGTTCTGCAAATATTCATTTTAAGATTGTACACAAGAATATGAACTTGCACACTATTAGTGTGGGGAATTCGCGATCAGTATTTTCAAATGCCATCTTGAAAGCCTGTAGTTCAGCTCACTGAGCTCTCCGAGTGATTGAGTTTTAGTGACCATAGGTCTGAATTTGCCTTCGCGCCATCAACCTTTAACAATCGCGCACGCAGCATTATAGGCTTGTTTACCCCCAATTGCGGGCTGTGCTGATCCGTCTGTATATATTATACAGCCGTAATGTTCTAGAGGCAGAATTTCGGTCGGCAGAGGACATTCGTGTTCGTATTGGAGAAATTCTTGTGTTTTCAAGCTGGGGTCAAAAATGTATTCAACGTCTGTCGCAGCAAGAGAGTTAAACCATTGTATCCATCTCGGATGTAGAGCTTTAGCATTTGGGATGCTTGCTTTCGTCACTGCCTCTAAGGCAGGTACAGGTGTAACGATCATTATGCGTTTACCCTGCGCGAGAGCTCTCTTTTGCTACTGCAGTTTGAACCACTGTCAGAATTTTTTCAGTAGAAGTGAACTTCATTTCAGCTTGTGTGTACAAGTGTGATTTGTATGCTATTGGTACCGTTTCTCCTTCTTTAAAGGTCAGGTACGTGAATCCGCATCTCACTGGGATGATTCGGATCACAAGATTGCGCACGTTTTCGCGTGTCTGTAACTGTTTTTGTTAACATGTCTGTTTGGACTGAACGCAGAATTTCTGTGTGTTTTTGAGTCCAATTTGTTGGTTTAAAATCAGGTTTGATTAGTTTGTAGAGAGGTTTAACCCTTTCTGCGTAATTTAGAACATAGGTTCTTCCAAAATTCAGAAAACCTAGAATAGACTGCAAGTTTTTCAGCGTTTTTGGAGTTTGGAGCAGCGCACATTTTTCTAGAAAGTTTGCTGCCAGGCTTTTGCCTTCACTTGATAACTCATATCCTATAAATAGGACGTTTAGGTGGGCAATTCGTGATTTCTTAAAATTTAATTTATACCCTTCAGATGTGAATCCAAGTATTATGGTGTTCTCTTTTCAAGTGTATGTCTAAGTCGTCATCTGTAAGATAGATGTCATCGACATAATATAATACTTCATCATCGTACGTCTGCAGTAACTCTGTTACCCTGGCTGAAAGTTACCCTGGACTATTCTTGAATCCTTGGGGGAGACGGCAAAATTGCTACTGTGTCACCATAATTGAGAAAGCGCTCAAATGCCTGCTTTCAGGTGCAATGTTTTGATAGAAAAACCCATTTGAAATGTCTAATGTGGTTTTATATATTTTGCCCACAATGTTATTCATCAGTGCTGCACTATGTGCATTTTGAACTGCAAATGTCTTGCAACAGGAGTTTAAAGTCTGTAATCCAATACTAGACAATATGAATTGTCTGGTTTGAACACAGGAAACAAAGGATTGTTCATTGACGAGGTGCATGTTTCAATTACCCCTTGGTATTCAAGTTGATTTAAAATCTCCCTGACTTGTTTTTTAGCTTCTTGCTTAACTGGGTACTGCCTTTGTGCAGTAGGTTGATTTTTTAACTCGATTTTATGGTGAGGAGAATCCTCATCTCATCCTACATGATTTTTATATAATGCTGGAACTTGGGCCATTTGTTCTGGGATCTGTGTGTGGGTGGGGAGGGTATCTGTCTTAATGGGCCTAGAGAAGAACGCTTATTTTGTTGTAACTCAAAAGACAGGCGGGTCTCGGCAACAGAAATTTCATGGTCCACATTCCAGACCGCCTTTGATAAGAATGCATCCAGAGTACCTCTTACCCTCCCCCCCCCCTCAAGTGTGTTTTCCCACCGTTACCAGGCTTCAAAGTCATTTTCAGATTTCCAAAGTGCAAGTAGTCGTAATAACTAGGATGAAGTGACACTTTTGCCCCCAAATGCTTAAAAGGTTTATGGAGTCAATAAACGGTACCGCTAAGTGCCTTTTGATCTCGGGGGGTGAGGGCCATGGATTTAATGACTCAGGAGACTGTTTGTTTGAATGTTTCTGGGTGGCTGTTGCACTCCTTACAACACCCCCACAATACTGATTAAACAAGCATTTGCAATGCAATAGGTATTGCAGCATTTAAGTTTGAGTCCTGGTATTGGTAATAATATTGCAGCAGAAAGTGGCTAACTAACAATATGGCAACTATAACCCAGCAATTTATAGGTTGTGGCGTAAAGGTTAGAGCTACCGACGTTGGATCTGTGCAACCGGGTTCAGTCTCGGTTCAACATCCTGTGATTCTGGGAAATCACAATCACCCGTGCCTACCAAAAATGAATGTCCTTGTGTAACGTAATTGGTGCTCATGTAAAGCGCTCCAAATCATTCGGGTCGAGTTTGGGCTATATGAAATCGTAAAAAAAAGCAAAATAACACTGGCCTGGCATTTGTGATCCACCCCTAGCCGTAGGCACTAGTCCATAGCCCTTCAAATGGTATGTGTAGAGAAGGGGGGTCCCCGCAAGGGAAACGTGTTATGTACACCATACACGAAGAACAGAACTTATTTCTACTTTCTCAACTCAGTAGACAATAATCAAAACTAATGAGAACGGTATTGTCTTTTATTTTACAATACCCAGTATCACACATTTAACAGTACATTCTCAATATTTTTCAGAAGGCCCCAAAGTGGGGGAAGAGGAAGGGAAGGTGATAGGAGGGGGTGTGCTCAAAGCAGTGTAAAGTTAAAGAAAATTAAACATAATCAAAGTGAAAACAATCGTAAGCAATAATAACACATGAATCAGAGCAAATCTAATACAACAGCCTAATACTTAGAGCATCCAATATAGGAATGTTACACAAAAGACCTTCAACGGTCACACATGAACCATTAGGAGTGAGTAAAGGACAAGTGCCGGAGGTCCGCGTCAGAGAAAACGAGCCGTCGACGTTTCGACCCCTGGCCGTAGGCTGTTAGGTCCTTTAACGGGGTCTTCATCAGGACAGGTGTAGAGGAAGGGGCAAGGTGGGAGGGGGCGATAATATCTGTGAAGTTAAAACAATTGGTCAGATCACTATTTTTAAACCGTCATCCAATTAGACAAAGTTTAACTGCACTAAATAATAAAAATTAATTACCATGGGCTTAGGGCCTACTAGGCCTCCAAGTGTAGGAAATATAGAGTAAAACCAACCAAAAGTCTTGGTCAAACTCAAGTGATGTGAATTCACTGATACACAGAGGGGAAAGCTAACAAATTGTCACATACGGGTGAGACCTCAAGGAAATGGGTTTGTTAAAAACAAGATGTCACTCACATAGGTTATCTACCAATCAGCCGATTGGTGAAGTTCCCTGTTGTCAACCCACACGGGGGAATGGGATACCGGGCATTTTCCACGAACTGCAATTAGAATGGTAAAATTAGTTCAAGGATTAGTGTGTAACATTGACCTGAATGTCTGCTCATCAGACCGTGCGGTTACTTACTTAAAAAAGGGGCAACCTAAAACATCACTGTAGATCTATTCACTTGAAACTCGCTTCTTCATCAAGCTTATTAGGGGAGAAGCTTTGCTAAGGATGAGAAAATAGATGCAAATTGCAAAAAGGCTGCATCACTGTAATAAATTAGTGTGGATACACATTTGCGGACATTCTTAACCACGTACGTACCACTAATGATGGTCTGTCTGTGAGTCACATCAAAGATGGCATCAAGGGTCGTGATTGATCAACCGTTTACTCAGTTTCAGAAACGTAGCCACCTTCACGGAAAAATTAAAGAGACGAGGATCACCATTCAATTACCAAACTGGTTTCTTCCTACACGCATTCGAAAGGGTAGGTTCAAAACAAAACTTACACAATATTGTGAAGTCACATCAAATTGGCATCAAGGGTCGGGATTACTCAACCGTATACTCAGTTTCAGAAATGTAACCACCTTAATGGAGAAATTAAAGAGACGAGGATCACCATTTAATTACCAAACTGGTTGCGTCCTACACGCATTACGGAAGGCGAGTTTAAAACAAAACTTACACGATGTTGTGAAGGGCGATTCACATCCGTAACGCATCAGCAACAGACCCGCAAGATAATTTGGCGGAGTTAGTGCCGGAGCTGTGATTGTCAAATTTCGCGGGAAACCAATCCTACGGGAATTAAAGAATCGGGTTTCAAATTTGTGCCAGGGTATTACTTGGTTTGTTTAGAGTGAGCCGCTCGTTATGGGAAAACGTATGGTACTCACAAGTGCTCGAATGATACCGCAGCAGTCTGTACTTGTCCAGGGAAATCCGCAAGTCAGCTTTGCGGAGTTGGAGGCGGAGTCTACTAGTCACTGACTCGTGAGACATAGAAGAGTTACTCAAAAAAACGCGTAGTCAGAAGGATGCAGTTTACAAAGTAACTGAAGGATGAAGCAATTTTTTCTTAGCATAAGATAAATATGTGTACATTGTAATATTTACAAACACTCATGCACCTCTCCAACATGAGGGTGTAGGCGAGCGGAATCGAACTTGATATTGCAAAAGACATTTTGATATCAGCTCAGACAATTCTCTAACAAGAGGGTATGGACAGGTTATTTCGCACTTATTCAAACGTTGAGACTACATCAATCAGAAGATAAATTAGTGCAAAAATACATAAATTATAATGTGACAAAAACCATTATGAGACTAACTCATGCACTTCTCAAACATGAGAGTGTTGATGAGTTTGTTTTACATATTTAGATGGTAAACCTTCATCAATCAATAGTTCAACCTAACTACGTCAAACAATATATGGCAAGAAACGTTACGAGACTGACAAAAACACTTTTCAGCCATAAGAGTGTGCATCCATCAATAGTTTAACCAAGTGCTGCCAACTGTGCCAAACTACTATCCTGTTCATTCAGACCATTTTTTATGGAATCCAATAGGGACATCCATTTGGATTCTCGTGTATTGAGAGCTACTTGTAGGTTACCTCCTCTGGTGCCTAGGGATACTTTTTCAACCACCCACCATCTTAGGTCAGACACCATATGTCCTGCCTTCTGCCAATGGTCTACTAGAGGGGCACCTAATACCTTACAACGGAGCCTACTGCAGTGGGAAGAGATACGGGATTTTATCTTCTGTTGAGTTTGCCCCACGTATATGTGATCACACGGGCATTTTATAATGTAGATCACACTGCTTGAGTTACAGTTCGTATAATGTCTCAAGGTGTAGGTACGTCTGCCATGAGTGAATAACTTGGTCTGGACAGTGGTATCGCAAGCAGTACAGGTACCGCATCTAAAATGACCCACCAGAGGCGGTATATTCCATAATGTTGTTAAGGTTGGATGATTCTATGGTTCAAGGTAGGAGTGAACCACCATGTCACGTATGTTTTTTGCCCTTTTGAATGAATGGAGCGGGAGATTTGTTTGTTTTATTTCATCTTCCACCAGATGCCAATTCTTATTGATAACCTGTTTCACCTCGTTACTCCGTGTAGAGAAGGTTGTGACACAAATAATGCGTTCTGATTCAGTTGGGGTGGAGGGTCCAGGAATCAATAAGCTTTCGCGTGGGTTGTACCAAGCTCTCTTTCTGGCACGTCTGACCATTCGTGTAGGGTATCCACGTGCGATGAGACGGTCATTTAGGATCTCTGATTCCTTTATATAATTTGCTCGGGTGGAGCAGTTTCTCCTGATCCTCAGGAATTGCCCCACAGGCAAATTGTCTTTTAGATCTCTTGGGTGGTGGCTCCCATACTGTAGCAGGGAATTTCGCTCTGTAGCTTTTCTGAAGAGCGTCGTCTGGAGATGATCCTTATCCACATAAATGGAAATGTCTAGAAAAGGGATGGACTCATTGCTGGATTCCATTGTAAATTGGATGTTGGGGTTTCTGGAGTTAAGCCAATCATGGAATTTAGCTAATTGTTGTTTACTCCCCTTCCAGATACATAGAACATCATCGATGTATCGGACCCAAACGGTCAAACTGGTGTGAAATGGATTATTAATTGAGAAGATATGCTGGGTTTCGTAATGGTCCATATAGATGATAGCCAGATTAGGGGCGAAGGTAGCCCCCATCGCTACCCCCTTGGTCTGAACAAAAAACTCTTTTTGAAAAATAAAAAAAGTTCTGTTTCATTGCAATGCTCAACAACTCAATGATGAAGTTCGTAGGGACTTGTACAGGACCTGGTCTTTTGTCTAATACCTCCTGTATGACATCCAAAGCATCCTGCTGGGGGATGCTAGTATAAAGCGATACTATATCGCATGTCACTAAAAGCTCCTTTTGTTGGTCAAATGGTCTCTCATCTATCAAATTGATAGTTTGTGTAGTGTCCCGAAGGTAGGCCCGGGTATTTAGTGCGATAGGTTTAAGGAAGAAATCAATATATTTACAGAAAGGCTCTAACATCGAGCCACACCCCGATACTATCGGGCGACCAGGTGGAACATCCAGGTTCTTGTGAACCTTTGGTAAGGTATAGATTGTGGCCAGTCTTGGAAATTTTTGATTTAAGAATTTGAATTCCTGCTCACTTAAGAAGCCGTCGTCCAAACCTTTCTGCGTGGGTGACAAAATAACCAGTGCCAAATCCTTTGATGGGTCACTCTGTAACTTACGGTAGCTAATTCCATCTGACAACTGTCTATGGATCTCTTCCTTATATTTCGTCAAGTCCTGCACAACAATTGCACCGCCTTTGTCGGCGGGTTTGATGACCACGTCTTTATTGGTGCCAAGATCAATCAATGCCTTCTTCTCTTTTTTACTCAGATTGAATTTTACAAACTTTTTCTGTTCAAGGAGCTGGTCAACTGCAGATGTCACAATCCCTTCATATGCTAGGATCTTATGGCTCATCGCATAGGTTGGTGGGAAGAAGGTCGATGGTTCTCTGAGTCCAGTAGTGGAGTTCTGTTGCCTAGTTGTCTGGTTGCGGAAATAATATCTCAGCCTGATCTTTCTAAAAAATCTATATAATTCTGTTTTGAGCAGAAATTTGTTGGCTGGCGCAGTAGGGACATAGGAGAGGCCTTTACACAAAGCCTTGATTTCTTCATCTTGTAATTGGTATTTGGAGATATTAATTACAGGATTCGTTGGCGGCCTGCTGGCACTGGGTCCATTTGGTCCATTAGTGGGAACGTAATTCACCACCTGTAAGTGTTGCGTCTGGTCGATATCTCTCCATGCACTTCTGCAGTTCAGGATAGTAGTTTGGCACAGTTGGCAGCACTTGGTTAAACTATTGATGGATGCACACTCTTATGGCTGAAAAGTGTTTTTGTCAGTCTCGTAACGTTTCTTGCCATATATTGTTTGACGTAGTTAGGTTGAACTATTGATTGATGAAGGTTTACCATCTAAATATGTAAAACAAACTCATCAACACTCTCATGTTTGAGAAGTGCATGAGTTAGTCTCATAATGGTTTTTGTCACATTATAATTTATGTATTTTTGCACTAATTTATCTTCTGATTGATGTAGTCTCAACGTTTGAATAAGTGCGAAATAACCTGTCCATACCCTCTTGTTAGAGAATTGTCTGAGCTGATATCAAAATGTCTTTTGCAATATCAAGTTCGATTCCGCTCGCCTACACCCTCATGTTGGAGAGGTGCACGAGTGTTTGTAAATACTACAATGTGCACATAGTTATCTTATGCTAAGAAAAAATTGCTTCATCCTTCAGTTTCTTTGTAAACTGCATCCTTCTGACTACGCGGTTTTTTGAGTAACTCTTCTATGTCTCACCAGTCAGTGACTAGTAGACTCCGCCCCCAACTCCGCAAAGCTGACTTGCGGATTTCCCTGGACAAGTACAGACTGCTGCGGTATCATCCGAGCACTTGTGAGTACCATACGTTTTCCCATAACGAGCGGCTCACTCTAAACAAACCAAGTAATACCCTGGCACAAATTTGAAACACGATTCTTTAATTCCCGTAGGATTGGTTTCCCGCGAAATTTGACAATCACAGCTCCGGCACTAACTCCGCCAAATTATCTTGGGGGTCTGTTGCTGATGCGTTACGGATGTGAATCGCCCTTCACAACATCGTGTAAGTTTTTGTTTTAAACTCGCCTTCCGTAATGCGTGTAGGACGCAACCAGTTTGGTAATTAAATGGTGATCCTCGTCTCTTTAATTTCTCCATTAAGGTGGTTACATTTCTGAAACTGAGTATACGGTTGAGTAATCCCGACCCTTGATGCCAATTTGATGTGACTTCACAATATTGTGTAAGTTTTGTTTTGAACCTACCCTTTCGAATGAGTGTAGGAAGAAACCAGTTTGGTATCTGAATGGTGATCCTCGTCTTTTAATTTTTCCGTGAAGGTGGCTACATTTCTGAAACTGAGTAAACGGTTGATCAATCACGACCCTTGATGCCATCTTTGATGTGACTCACAGACAGACCATCATTAGTGGTACGTACGTGGTTAAGAATGTCCGCAAATGTGTATCCACACTAATTTATTACAGTGATGCAGCCTTTTTGCAATTTGCATCTATTTTCTCATCCTTAGCAAAGCTTCTCCCCTAATAAGCTTGATGAAGAAGCGAGTTGCAAGTGAATAGATCTACAGTGATGTTTTAGGTTGCCCCTTTTTTAAGTAAGTAACCGCATGGTCTGATGAGCAGACATTCAGGTCAAGGTTACACACTAATCCTTGAACTAATTTTACCATTCTAATTGCAGTTCGTGGAAACTGCCCGGTATCCCATTCCCCCGTGTGGGTTGACAACAGGGAACTTCACCAATCGGTTGATTGGTAGATAACCTATGTGAGTGACATCTTGTTTTTAACAAACCCATTTCCTTGAGGTCTCACCCGTATGTGACAATTTGTTAGCTTTCCCCTCTGTGTATCAGTGAATTCACATCACTTGAGTTTGACCAAGACTTTTGGTTGGTTTTACTCTATATTTCCTACACTTGGAGGCCTAGTAGGCCCTAAGCCCATGGTAATTAATTTTTGTTATTTAGTGCAGTTAAACTTTGTCTAATTGGATGACGGTTTAAAAATAGTGATCTGACCAATTGTTTTAACTTCACAGATATTATCGCCCCCTCCCACCTTGCCCCTTCCTCTACACCTGTCCTGATGAAGACCCCGTTAAAGGACCTAACTTAGCCTACGGCCAGGGGTCGAAACGTCGACGGCTCGTTTTCTCTGACGCGGACCTCCGACACTTGTCCTTTACTCACTCCTAATGGTTCATGTGTGACCATTGAAGGTCTTTTGTGTAACATTCCTATATTGGATGCTCCAAGTATTAGGCTGTTGTATTAGATTTGCTCTGATTCATGTGTTATTATTGCTTACGATTGTTTTCACTTTGATTATGTTCAATTTTCTTTAACTTTACACTGCTTTGAGCACACCCCCTCCTATCACCTTCCCTTCCTCTTCCCCCACTTTGGGGCCTTCTGAAAAATATTGAGAATGTACTGTTAAATGTGTGATACTGGGTATTGTAAAATAAAAGACAATACCGTTCTCATTAGTTTTGATTATTGTCTACTGAGTTGAGAAAGTAGAAATAAGTTCTGTTCTTCGTGTATGGTGTACATAACACGTTTCCCTTGCGGGGACCCCCCTTCTCTACACATACCATATAGCGCCCAGGTCCCCGCGACTGCATGGGTTCAACGCCCCTTTGTGTAACATAGCCCTTCAAAGGCAGGCGACCGTCCCCGTACCGGCGTTTCAGCTGCGATAACGTGTGTGGTTGACCATCTCTCTCCGACACAGTTTTAGGTGCTGAAACGTGACTGACTTCTATAACCGGTGCAGAAATTAGTCAGGAGTAGAAGAAGAGATAATCCTAAAAGCGGGTGCCATCTGCTTCTGTGTCAGCTATCTAAACTCCTCCCACGGCAACTGCAGTGGGGTTACTGGGAGTCACGGCTCAGCACGCCAGCCTTACAAAGAATCGCTCAAACTGTCAATCAGCTGCTAAACACTGCACAGGCGTGCAACACAAAGTGCAAAACATCAACGTATAAACGCGCACTCGTGCAACTTGCAAACAATGTGCAAATGTGTAAGGCCATAATATGTTACCCAAAATGTGCACTGATACAACTATATGCAAACATGCAACACCATAAAGTGCAAACAAGCAAGCCAGCAAAATGCAGATATAATGCAAATAAACACAATCATAACATCTGCTCCAACACTCTTGACTAATTGGAACTGGGGAAGCAGGTTTGAGTCTCCACATCTTGTGATTCTGAGAAAATCTTTCCATCTCCCCGAGCCAACAAAAAATACAGTGTGTCCGTCTGTAGTGCAACTGGTGCTCATGTAAAACGCTCCAACATATTCGGGTCAAGGTAGCTATATAAAACTGCTAAATAGATACATACATAAAGTCTTTGGAAGTTCCTTGACATATGGTAACCAAAATCAGCGAAGTTTTCGGATCGTGTTAACTGTGTTTATGGTATGCGCAGGCAAGACTTTATAACAAGGAGGTTAGAATGGGTGAGAAGTTACTTACAAAAAAATATATCAGCGCAGGCACAGGACAGGGTGCACGGCCAGAGCCAGCACAGGACAGGGTGCACGGCCAGCACCAGCACAGGACAGGGTGCACGGCCTGCTCACCAGCAGGGTGTCCCTCTACAGAGCAGCGGCAGGCAGCAGCAAGGCGCCGGTGAGTGAGAGGAGAGAGGGATCTGCTTGTCACCCCATCCGAAGCCGAATCGAGCAAGCTCACCGCCGCAGTCCGAAGTAGGGCTGCACTATCGGTACGGGTTAGTGTACATTTTAAACCGGCTTATTTCACCATCAAGACCCAAGGCTTCCCCAAAATAAACACAAAAGGGGCAGTGAAATTGTCATGGTCACAGGCTAATCTCCACTTGACTTCAAATCGAAAATCACGTCCTCTACAAACGAGACAGGCTCAGGCTCGGCCCCGGCCCTGGCCCTTCTGGTGTATCACGTGACATCATCTGACTGTGTATTTTGGGAGGAGGCGGTCCGCGCGCACACACACCGTTCAGTCCTTGGCCGGGCCACTTCTGCACGAGCTCCAGCTGAATCCGTGCAGAGTTTACGGCGCCTGCTGGTTGGATGGCTCAAGGACTGCACGCGCACAGGAACGATAGGAAGAGACAGACAAGCCTATGTCGAGCTGGCGCTGGTGTGCCTCGAACTGGTGTAGCGGGCCCTGACGTCTTTTGTACACCTCGTGTCCCGGCGAGGGGACGCATCACTGACGAGCTTACCGAAGCTATTGCAGACAATGGCTGTGAACGCGCGCTTTAGGAGACACGCGCTGTGAAAGTGTGGGAGAGCGCGAGAAGAGACGCACGCGCGTTCACAGCGGGTGTCTCCTAAAGCGCGCTGTCACAGCCATTGTCTGCAATGGATTTGGTAAGCTCGTGCACATATGATGTCCCACTTTGCGAGCTACACAGCAACAATAGTCTCGCTAGCGTGAAGCGCATGACCCTGCATTGCTAGGCGAGACCTAAAAAGGCTTGGTGGTGCCCCACCCCTTCTAGGAAACATATTTAAAAAGTCCTTGCAGGGCATTTTCGGACACACATTGGAAGGAGCAGTAAATAATACATGAGTCTCCTGACAGTTATTTTACATTCTTCGCATAATTGTTAGATGTTCCATTGCCCGCCAAAGACACTCACATGTTCAGCTTTTGGTGGGGGACACAAGATGAGCCTCCCAGCAGCCCCCTTGCAAGTGGCCCTATGAATTGCGCAGGAGCAGTCAAACATTTTTAAAACAATTGTTAAAATTGGAATGCCCATCTGGGGCAACCCACAGCATTTTTTATATTTGAGGCAGCTGGCGGGGGAGCCCCACGGCCAGTGCAGCCCCTGCCGGAGCCACTAGTGCAAGCCAGCCACATTTCCCTTTTATGGTGGGTGCCCCAGTGCCCACCCTGGAAACCCACAATATTCTCTGTTAGGGGCAGCAGCGGGAGCCCAGCGTCTCAGCCAGCTCCATGGCTAGCACCATACTTGAGGCTGGTTGGAGGCAGCACCATTCATTTGCTCTTGCCTGTGCGGAAGCAGCATTTTACACTGTAGCGAGATGGGGTGCTGGGACACTGCTGCACCAGGCTCTGGGGGATTTGGACCCCAGAGCGAGTTTACGGCTTGGAGGGCCCCCAAACATTCAGGGCCCCCCAAACATTCAATCAGGGATGTGGTCCCTGGGGCCCAACAGTGGACTGGGGAGCGGCCACCTGGCCCCTCCCTTTCTATATTAGATACTGTCCCGTGGGGTGGTATCCAAGGGGCCTTAAGCAGACTCCGGGAGGAGGGCTGCTCACCACCTCCTTTTAACTAAAACATCAGAAATGGGGGATGGGGTCCCCGGGACCCAACAGTGGCTCGGGTGGAGGGATGCTGCATGCTCCTCTTCACTTTATGTTAGCAACGGGCCACGAAATGGGCTCCCAGGGTCCAACAAAGCCTCTTTGGGGGGGCAATGCCACCCCTTTTACATTCGATACGGCCCCGGGGGATGGCATCCCTAGAGCCTCTAGCAGGCTCAGGGAGGGGGCTGCATACCCCACTCCCCTATAAATAGGTTTACACTTCTCCAAGCAGTCCGGAGGGTGGGAAGCATTTTCTATTTTTATTTTGCTGCGAATTCACAGCGAATTTATGGCATAATGAAAAAATATAGGTTCATAGCACAGGTCGGGTTGGTGGTGGTCAGGGGAATGGGTTTTTCCCTACCCTGACCCCTTATATATATATATATTTTTTTTTTGGGAAAACCTTTATTTGCAGTTCAAAGTACATCACTATTCAGCCGTACATCCCGGAGGCTAGGCAGCATTATCAAAGCAACATAGAGGTGTGCACAAAACAGTAACAGGAGCAGTCAGGTTTAATTTTATATGTTATAGAAGTGAACCTAAGGAACAAAATGAGAACCGAAAAGGGACAAGAGTAAAGAAAGGAAAGGGGGAAAAAGAAGGGGGAAAAGAAAGAAAGATGGCAAGGCAAAGGAGCATAGGAGAGCGGTAAGGCATATATCCAGGGGGAGAGGCGGGAACTTCCGCATCGTGGAATAATCATATCAAAGAGCATACATGTGTGGGGGGAGCAAGAAACAGGATTACAACACGTGAAAATTGGGTGGAGGGAATAGCTACGGTGAGAGACGAACCTCCGGCCGGACTACCTCCGGGGGCACACAAATTTCTCCTCTATACGCATTCCAGGCCCCCCAGACCATCCCCCACATCTTGGGCCTACCCCGGGCTAAGTAAACAGTCTTCTCCCGGAGCATGCACCAATCCATGTTGGTTTTCCAAAGACTCACAGTGGGGGGGGGGGGGGGGGGGGGGGGAGGGGGGGGGGGTTTGGAGCACCCCATCTCTGGGCAATGTCCCTCTTGGCCACCATGTTCCCCAGTGTGACCCAGCGGGTTTGAGCGGTATTGTAATCAGTCGGACCCCACACATTCAGCAAGCAACGTCTGGCTTCCGCAGGCAAATCCACACCAGTCACAACACGCATAACCGCATGCACTCGTTCCCAATAAGAGGCTATGACATGGCACTCCCAAATGGTATGCATGAAGGTGGCCAGCACACCACATCCCCTCCTACAAAGGCCGTCCTGGGAAAGCCCCATAGAATCAACCTGGGGGCAGTGACATACACCCTGTGAAGTATTTTCAGCTGAACCAAGCGCAGTCTGGCCAAGATTGCTACTTCCTTAGGGGAGGACACCGCAGACTGCCAGTCCTCATCATCCATCTCAATCCCATCATTCATCCAGTGGTCTCGTACTTTCACCAGCAGGTCCGTCCGAACATTGATCAATTTTTTATAAGTCAGGGAGATGGCGCTGTCCGGCATATGGCCGTCCAGCACCCTGTCCTCCAGCGGGGATGACTCGGGAACTTTTTCACCTACAGGCAGGGTGGACGTAAGGGCATGCCTCAACTGCGCATATCTAAAGTATTCAGTGGCCCCCAGTTGAAATTCAGCCTGTAGGGCGGCAAACGATTTGATTTCCCCTCTGGCCATCACGTCCGCCACTTTGGAAATGCCGATGAGATCCCACCGATCAAACCCTTTTGAGTGCCACAATCTCCTCAGTAAGTCAGAGTCGTAGAGGGGAGTAGCCATGGTGAGTCTACCCTTCCACCCCAGTGCCTTCGTGACAGCCCTCCATAAATGCACCGCGGTCCTGGTGGGACCAGTCAATTTCCGGTCCAGAGATCTAGAGTACAGCGCTCTGTAGTACATCCCGTCATTCATGAGCCAGCAATCCATGGCGTAGCCCCGGTTAATCGCCGGTCCGTAAAAGCCGTGATTGAGAGCCGCCAATTGAGAAGCCCAGTAATACCGGCGTACATCGGGCAGGGCAATACCACCGTCGTACCACGGAATGGTCAGCTTGACCACGGCAATGCGCGGCCTTCCTTCCCATAGAAGGGTACGCTGCAAACCTTCAATCTCCCTGAAGTATTTGGAAGGGACTGGGTCCTGCGTGTTTTGAAGCACATACAAAAATCTCGGCAGGGACATCATTTTGAACAATGCCGCTCGGCCCAACAAGGACAGCGGCAATCTTTTCCAACCCTCCACGTCACGCCGAAGGCGCGCTAGAGGAGGGAGCAAGTTGTTGGCGTAACGTGCCCTGGCATCCGTTGAAATATAGATGCCCAGGTACTTGAAGCCCTGCTGCGAGACCTGTATTGCACAGCCCCTAGGGAGACGTGGAGTGTCTCCGCAAAGCACATAGAGGTAGGACTTGGACCAGTTAATAACCAGGCCCGAATATCCACCAAAGGTACCCAGTACATCAAACACCACAATCAAAGATCGACAGGGGGAGGTAAGGTAAAGCAGAATGTCGTCCGCGTATAGCGAAACGCGATCTTCGAATCCCGGTGACCACTTGATCCCACTAATGTCAGGGTGAGTGCGGATCCAAGCAGCAAGCGGCTCCAGTGCAAGGGCAAAAAGGAGCGGCGATAACGGACAGCCCTGTCTAGTACCCCCGCGCAAGGCAAAGGAAGTGGACATGCAGCCATTGACCGTTATGTTGGCCAACGGGGAGGAGTAGAGAAGCCGGACCCAACTAATGAAGTCAGGGCCGAACCCAAACTTGGACAGCACCGCCCAGAGGTAGTTCCATTCGAGAGAATCAAACGCCATCGTCGCGTCCAATGAGGCCTGGACAGTTAGCTCGCGGAGCATGTGCGCCCGCTCCAGGACAGCGTGAAGTCTTCTAAGATTAAGGGCAGTGTTGCGGTGAGGTATGAACCCGGACTGATCTGGATGGACCAAGTCCGCGATCACACCCACGAGCCGATTGGCCAGCAACTTAGCCAGGATTTTGGGCTCGGCATTCAGCAATGAAATAGGGCGATATGTCCTACAAAGGTCTCTAGGCTTCCCCTCCTTATGGATGACCACAATGGTGGCCAGGCGTTGATCCAGTGGAAGTTCACCAGCCTCTCGGGCTTCCAAGAACATACTTCTCAGGGGCACCGCGATAGTGTCTGCTTTGATCTTATACAGCTCCACCGGGAGACCGTTGGGACCTGGAGCTTTTCCGGAGCGTAAGGACCGTATTGCTAACGCCACCTCATCCGCCGTTATGCCCCGGTCCATGTCATCCCGCTCGATATCCGACAGACAGGGGAGCTCAACCCCCTCTAAAAAAGAGGTCGAGTCTGATTCAGTCAGGGCGGAGACTGATGTATAAACCGTCTCAAAGTAGTCGGCAAAAGCCGAGGCGATAGCGTTGGGGTCAGTAACAACCAGACCATCATTGCCCAAAATCTCAGGTACCACACGGGAAGCCAACTCTTTCTTGTCTAGCCAGGCAAGGAGCTTGCCCGCCTTATCTCCAGCATCATAAATCCTCCCTTGCTGTTCCCTGCCCATCGCCTTGGCAGCGTCAGTGGCAGTGGCTCTATATTCCGACTGCTTCAGGGAGAGAGCATGTAACAGTTCGGGTGTCGGTCCCAGCGCCAACTGCGAGTTCAGTCCTGCAATATCCGACTCCAACCGTACCATGTCTTCATCCCTTCGTCTGCGCGCCTCGCCTATCAAGGAGAAAGCCTCTCCTCTAAGGACAGTCTTAAAGGCCTCCCAGAGGGAAAGGGCCGACGTTACCGTACCTGTGTTCTCAATAAAGTACAGATCGATAGCTTTAGCAAGGAGGTCTCGAGTCCTGGGGTTGCGGAAATACCAGGGATTGACCGGCGCCACCCTGGTCGCCGCCGCGATGCCAAAGTCAAAGGATACCCAGACTGGAGAGTGATCCGATATACCCCTGGCCATAAGGCGAGCCCCAGAGACGGTCGATGCCTGAACCGCCGGTGTCAAAATGTAGTCAATTCTAGAAAGACTGCCGTGAGCCCCCGAATGGAACGTGTACTGTCGTTGAGCGGGGTGCAAAAGCTGCCAACAATCAATAAGGCCCATAGTGTTCATGAAATCCGGGAGCCATGCTTGTGCGCTGCGTAGATCTCTGGACGGAAAACGATCTAGGGTGCCCGAAACCACAGAGTTAAAATCCCCGCCCAGTATTAACAACCCCTCCGGGAGGCCCAAAATGGCGCCTCCGAGATCTTGGAAGGTAGCCATTTGCAAACCCGGGGGGACATAAACAGAAACCAAAACCAGGGTACGTCCCTCCCATCTGCTCACCACAGCAACATAGCGGCCCCTATCAACCACTGTAGACTCCACCTCCAGGGGAAGAGACATGCGCACCATTATCCCCACCCCCCGGGATCCCGAAGAGAACCCGGAATGGGCCACCATTTTGAACCCCTTTCTGTTCAGAGCCCGGCATGTATTGCCAACGAGATGAGTTTCTTGCAGGAAGATAACATCGGGAACACAATGTTTAAACATTTGCAATACAACATCACGTTTAATACGATCCCCCAACCCATTCACGTTCCAACTAAGCACATTTAAAGACTTACCCCCCATCATCGAAGATGCCCCGTCCCAACCATCCCCCCCAGAAAGCAGCCACCGCAACGGTGTACTCAAAACAGTTATAGCCTCGCCATGAGAAAGGGAAGAGAAAAAAAATAAAAGAAGAACACACAAACCAACCACCCCCCACCCTGCACCCCTGCATTAGACTAAAAGCCCACCCAACTAGCAGTGTGCCTGTCGCCCCGTATAAACTAACCTACAAAAAGCCCCCAGAGGAGAAAGGAGACTTCCTATCACCCCCCGTTACCCTCCAGAGTTGAGAAAACAGGAGAAAATAAGAAAAAGAAACAAAAGTCAGTGAACGATGACATCCGCAGAGCCCTCCGCAGAAAGAAGATCAACATGGTAAAGTTTATTCCTGGGAACCTGGGCCGCCCGACGCCTCTTCAGACAGATCCTCAGGATTAGTCCGACGCTGAGGCAAAGTGTCCAGCCAGTCTCCAGCAGCATCCGGCAAGGCAAAAAACAGCGTCCGAGCACCATGTTCTATTCGAAGTTTCGCTGGATAGAGCATGGAGTATCTCAGCCCCATCTCCCTCAGTCTCCGTTTAACTCCCATGAAACTTTGCCGGCGTTTCTGTACAGCCTGAGTGAAGTCTGGGAAGAAATTCACGTCAGCATTCTGAAATCTCAGCGGACCGCCACTTCTCGACACTTGTAGGATCGCGTCTCGCTCTCTGTAATTAAACAGTCTGGCAATGATAGGGCGCGGGGACGCACCCGACTTTGGTTGGCCACCAGGCAGTCTATGAGCTCTCCCAACCGAGAAGAATTTACTCAGGCCTCCGGGCGCCAAGTGCTTAACCACCATTTCCTCCACAAACAAATCGGCCGCGTCCTCCTCCGCACCCTCCGGTACACCTGTGATGCGGACGTTCTGGCGCCGTGCCCGTCCCTCAAAATCATCAAGCCGGCGAGCAAGCATCAAATTAGCGGCCTTCAAGTCCCGAACCTCGGTCTGCACGTCAGACATATCAGTAGTCAGACTCGACGTCTTGATGTCGAGTGACTTGACCCTATCATTCGTCTTCCCGAGGTCGGCCCTGATGAGGTTGAGCTCGATCGTGAGGGTATCAACCTTGTTGGACAGCACCTCATGCTGTTTGTGCATTTCAGCCTTCACGCCAGCAATGGCTCCCATCACGTCCCGGAGGGTGGGTTCAGTATCTTCCGGGGACACGTCCCGTTGCGGGTCTTTGGTACGGCCCGATGCACCTGGCGAACCTTTGGAGAGAGAAAATAGTTCAGGGATGGTGGGCTGCGATTGGGGGGGTTTCCTGCTGACCCTCGGAGGCTTCCCTTTGTCTGGGTCTCCTCTGCCCGCCATGTTGGGCGACGGGGATCGAATGACCAGAGAAGGGGTCAGGCCAACAACACCACCCCACTCGATCGAAGTGAACAAGCACCTCCACCGTCCCCAGGGGACGTCGACCCTCCAGTAAGGGCAGTATAGTCGCCAGACCTTAGCAAAGCAGTTCGTCCCCACTCGAAATGCCACCGCACAGGAGCTCCGTCGCCGCCCCAACAATGCCAGGCAGCAATGGCGTCGTCGTCATCAGGCCTCCAGACGGTATAACTCGTACAGGAAGCTCGGATCTTCAATCTGAGAACGGGCGCCGCATCAGCATCAGCACCGCAACTGATTCCCACCGCCGTGGGACAGGATAGTTGACAGGATCAATACGGAGGATCGGAGGGTCTTCGGAGCTCCGAGCTTACGCGGCCATCTTGGTTGCCCGCGAAGCTCCTCCCTTATATATTTTTTTAAACATTGTTCTGAGTACAAAGAACTGAGATGGGAGTTCTAAGATGGCTGCCACAACATCGCTGTTGATGTGGTGTCAATGAAATGTCAGATCCACTGATTCTCCGTGGCGTGAAATATACAAAATATTTGAGCCTTAATTTTTAAAAAAATACTAAACAGATTCATACCAAATCATAAAAGGCACAATTCTGGACCAAGATCTAGCTTTCTGTCAAATTCGGTGAAATTCCATTCAGATGTTTCTGCGGTATAGTTGTTCAATTTTACTATTGACATATGATGGGGAACATGCATTTTGGGACTCCTGCTTTTTCTCTGCTCCTGCTTGACTGATCACCTCGAAACTTTCCAGAAAGGAGCGTTGGTGGATGAGTCTTTTTGGGAAAGTTTTGTGAATATATATACATATTTTTAACTTGTTAACCTATCAAATTTGACCTGTTGTGTCCTCTGCTACCCAAGCAGACCTGTTAGTGCTTAACACATTCTTCGAAACACTATAATTTGACCATCAACATGCAACAAAGAGCAAGACCTAAGGTAAATCGTAATACCCTCACGTAGCTCTACCAATAGTTGACATCTAGCCCAATGTATTGTGCAAATGTCCCCCAGCCATGTCTCATCTCAAAGTGCCTCTGCAATCACTGTTTCAAGATGGCAGCAGTAAGGTGAGCGCAATCACCGATATTATATCACTTCAATAGACCAGCCTTTATTTACAGTCAAATCAGGTCCTTTTCCTCAGTTAGCAATAAATTCCCTTTTAAGATGAGTGATGACCACAAACCTATGTAAGAGCTTTAGAATCACTTGCTCATGGGTAATGAATGAATTCCACCCATGTTCTGACTGGTTCTAGAACCCGGGTGCTTGGGAACAGTGCTAGTGTCAACTGAAAACAACGCAGCCCTCTGTGTTCGACATTTAATTAAAGTATACATTACGTGCTCAATGCTTTCGACTTATTGCTTGTCGTAGGAGTTCACATGCATACATCGCAGACACCACTGCCAGGATTCCATTCATACAGCTGAGTGTAGTTTCAGAAACCCATCCCCATAACTGACAGCACTTTTAGAAGCCTCGTCTCCATAATTGACAGCGCTTTCAGAAACCCATCCCAATAACTGATGGCACTTTCAGAACCCCAATCCCATAACTGACAGCACTTTCAGAACCACGTCCCCATAACAGACAGAAACCAATCCCCATAACTGACAGCACTTTCAGAAACTCATCCCCATGACGGACGGAACTTTCAGCACTCCGTCCCCATAACTGACAGCACTTTCAGAAGCCCCGTCCCTATAATGGACAGCACTTTAGAAACCCGTCCAATTAACTCATGGCACTTTCAGAACCACGTCCCCATAACAGACAGAAACCAATCCCCATAACTGACAGCACTTTCAGAAACCCATCCCCATGACAGACGGAACTTTCAGAACTCCGTCCCCATAACTGACAGCACTTTCAGAAGCCCTGTCCCCATATTGGACAGCACTTTAAAAACCCGTCCCCATAACTGACGGCACTTTCAGAACCCCGATCCCATAACTGACAGCACTTTCAGAACCACGTCCCCATAACTGACAAAAACCAGTCCCCATAACTGACAGCACTTTCAGAAACTCCTCCCCATGACGGACGGCACTTTCAGAACTCCGTCCCCATAACTGATGGCACTTTCAGAACCCTGATCCCATAACTGACAGCACTTTCAGAAGCCTCGTGCCCATAATGGACAGCACTTTAGAAACCCTTCCCCATAACCGACGGCACATTCAGAACCCTGATCCCATAACTGACAGCACTTTCACAACCACGTCCCCATAACTGACAGAAACCAGCCCTCATAACTAACAGCATTAACTGACGGCACTTTCTGAACCCTGTGTCCGTAACGGACGGCACTTTCTGAACCCTGTGTCTATAACGGATGGCACTTTCTGAACCCTGTGTCCATAAATGACGGCACTTTCAGAACCCCGTCACCTTTCACTCTGCATCACATTAGCCAACACCAAAGGGAGTGCACTGAACGTTTTTTTAAGTTTGGTCCACAATATTTAGAGAGGTCAAAATTATTAGCGATTCTAATACAAATACTGCATTTGTAAAAGCATTTATGATTAGCCCTCGGTGCATTTAAGCTCTGTACTGCCAGGCCCGTACCTTATGCTGGCAATGCTCGGCGATTCCGCCCCAAGCC
This sequence comes from Lissotriton vulgaris, assembly GCF_964263255.1. Lineage (NCBI taxonomy): Eukaryota > Metazoa > Chordata > Amphibia > Caudata > Salamandridae > Lissotriton > Lissotriton vulgaris. The sequence goes on from NC_141687.1 coordinate 1,030,793,054, forward strand.
TGCATCGTTCTAACTGACTGGCCACAATTTGCCTTTCCACCTCCAGCTCTCTGGTGAGCCGCTGAAACTGCAGCTCCTGCAAAAAAACACAAACATGCGCATTACAACCTCAAATGACATCTGAACAGATACACGCATTTGAAACGGTCAGAGTGCTAATTTCAGGGGGAAAAACTCATTATAATGTGCTAAAGCATTTCCAGTTCGCTTGCCCGCGGCAGGTTCTTATCATTCGGGAAATGAAATCACATATTTGGAAACAATCTCACCTAAACAGCGCAAACAGCAGCTCTAGATAGTTTTCATGATGAATTAAACTGACTGAAATAGAAAAAGATTACAACAAACCAACTGGCGACTTCACAAAACGGTCTGCCAAAGTCAAATCATTTGCCAACCAAACGAAGGTGCGCAACAACATTACCACAAGTTAATGTATGTAAAGCGGACTTATTACTGGCGGACTTATCCTAATTTATGAGCGGCACTTTAAGGGGTCTGCGCGTTTCGAAAAGTGGCACCCCCAAATTGTAGGTGAACATGTTCTAATTTGTGCCATTGAAACACCTCTCGCCAGTAGCTTCCCACATTCTCGGTCAAACAGGCGCAAGTGCTAGTCTAGGAATGGATGCACTTTGGTATTTAAATGAGATGGGGTAAGAAAAGGCGTTTATTTATCATTAGAAATATTTTCTGCGGAGAGCAAAACTAAATGTGCCAATGCACTTTTGTACTCAGTGGAATCTCTGAATGCAGAAATGTATACATTAGAGCATGCTGAGAAATCCACAACAGTTTAAGATGGAGCACTCCTTATTGCTTTGTAACTCACCAAAAACCTTACTGGAGAGATTTTGACGCTCAAGGCGCTCATTACTTTAGACGGGGATGATGCCTTACACACTTAACCACAGTAACTTATTTTGCAACTATTTGTCATTCTAGTGCTCAGACTGTGTATTCTTCCTACACAAAGTGCAAAACTTTCAGGTGGCGGGTGACTGGTCCACTATATGAGGCTGCTCGGAAGGTCATTATCCCAGAGCGGTCTCAGTCTTTATCAAGGTGTCTGGAAACGTTTTAGTTGAGCGCATTAATATTATTACCAGTTACCAGAGTCTACAGACCACGCACTTCATTTAGGGTGCATGAGCAATGAGTTTGGTAAGTTGGAAGCGTGGTATCCCTACCAACTCAATGAACCCACTCTCCTCTGACCTGGGCATCCACTGTGAATAGTCCTTACGAAATTAGTGGGCTATATGATGGGGGCATCGCCCTACCCGACCTACAGAAACATTACTGGGCCCCACACACAGAAACCGTAAATAAGTGGGCCTTCTGGCTACTGGATGTGCCCTCTAAGAATAGACAGAAATCCAATGGAGCATAAAGGCTATGTGGCGGCCCTCTAAACTTGCAAGAAACGGGACTCATTGCCAGACCACACAGTGTCGGCTCTAAGAGCCTGGTCTGAGGCTACCAGAAGTCTCAAATGGAATCCCTACAAATGAAAAGCCCAAATGGGACCGTGATACATTGAAGGACCTCACGAGGCTGCAGGGGTTATCTGGAATGAGATGTGATTTGGATCAGCAAACTGGGAGATGCCCACATTTTATGTTGGGGGGGGAGTAGAGTGGATTGTGTCTCTCGAGGAACTCAGCAAAGACTTCAGTTAATATACTTCAAAACATACATCCAGGTGAAATATGCCATAGCAGCCCATTTAACTAGAAGTACCGGAATAGTGGACTTCTTTCCATTGGAAGACAGAGTTCTGACGGAACATAAATACATAACTCAGTTTCCCCTCGTCAATACAAGGTTGACCTGGAAAAAAAGACATTGGAACATTTCTGGAGGGAGACTGGGAGGAGATGTTTATAACCCCTGATGATTCAATGAGAACGGGATTCAAACTGGTGCAACTAACGATCCTACATAGCACCTGCCTCCCCTAGCGAAGGACTTGCTGACATTAGGGCCCAGAGATGAGAAGACTGTTCTGGAGATGTGAAGTAAGGGATAGTTTTATCCACACCAACTGGGAGTGTGCAAAGTTGGTGCACTTTTGGCAGGTGATGGGAAATTTCTTTCTGGTCTGTCTGACCTTGAGGAACCCAATTTGAAACTATATATACTGGATATATGTGGCGATGCAACACTGCAGTCAGAAACACTCAAAGTTGTTTGTCCGCTGAGGACTTATGGTGGATAGGAGAAATGTGACAAAACAAGGGGGAGCAGCAGAGGCTCTGGGCTTTGAAAGGTGGAGACAAGACATGGAATGGTGCTTTTTGAGTATATGAGAGAAAAGGGCGCCCAAGCAAGTGCGAAAATACATGGGCCCAGTGGAGTTCCTACAGAGGATTTGTCTAGAGGTATTGATGGCACTGGAAGCAGGCAATCACCAGGCACATGTGTGAAAAGTTCCAGCAATACGAACATTTTAAAAGAAAATAATAAAATGTAATAACATTTCCAAATCAATGTAGAAATATAGAGAAAATTGACATTAGCAAACGCGACATCAACATCATCAAATTTGATTAGGGGAAACCATAGATATGGATTTTTAAAGGTTTGATGGCAAAAACCACCAAGAAAAAGGAAAGCAATCAATCAAAAGTCACTGTTCAAAGAAGACCAGGATATACGTGCGATTTCAAGGTGACTGTGATGGAGCAGTAGTCAGATACACCAAGCGGGCCGTCATGGTCAATGATTTACCTTCAATTTTTTTTTTCTCTTTCTTTCAAGGAAGTCAAAGCTTTCCAGCGGAGCAAGGTTCAAGTCTGTGGCCAACTATGGTCCATTGATGTTGAAGATGTCATTGTCGAACAGCTAGTTTTGGAGGCAAAAAGTTTTATAGCGAGATAAACCTGGATTTAGTAGCCACCAAGAGAGCTTTACTAGACGAATAGATTTACTGTCCCTCTGGGTCCAAAGCTTTTCCTCGCGCTTTAGTCACTTTTTGGGAAATGGTAATCCTCCAGCATGAGAAGGCTGGATGCTGTAGCCAGGCAGGGCTCCACAATGCTAACTGCCTTCGTTGTGAGGTCCCGCTGAACCAGTTGTCAGCACAGCATAAAGCTCCCAGCAGTTCAAACCTGAATTTCTTAGGTTTCTTGAGAGTGAGCAACTTGGCACATTTCAGCACTTAGTAATTTTTCCGATCTCAGGAGGACCAGCACACGGTTAAAATGTTCTGGAAAAGTTCCCTTCTGGTTACTCTTGTAGCCCCAGCTCCTCAGGGCACCAGGCTCTCTCTCAAGCCAGGACTCCTGCAGAGTTCAGTTTTCTGTGTTCTGTGTTCAGCTGGGCCTTCTTGGAATCAGGACGCCTTCTGCAGGTACCCCTGTCGCAAGTAACAGGAGGCTAACCACTAGACCTCTGAAAAGCAGTCCCAGCCCTGCGTGCCAGCTAGAGCTATTAGTCCTTGAGTCCCTAAGTCAAAGTCCTCTCTTCCAACAGGAGTTGGGAGTCAAGAATGGCCCTTCCTTCACAAGGAGTCTTCCCAGGTCAAGAATTGTTCTAAGAAGGTGATAGTGGAGGAATATGATTTATCCGGTGCATTAGCTAATGATTGGAGAAAAGCTACAACCCAATCCTAAGTTTCTCACAGACCGCCCGCCACCTCCTTTTGCAGCACTTCTTCTGACTTACAGTAAAAGTACCCAGGTGCCCCATTTCAAGATGGTGAAACAGAGCTGCCATTAGGCAGCTCCTAAACCACGTTCCTATTAAGATGAAGTCTCTCCCACATGAGAAAGTCAAATCTGGTTTTCCTCATACTGAGACTGAAGCGTGGATGTCTGTAAGGGTACTGGGAATGAACAGAAGTCCTCCTTGGCATCTCTAAGTCAAAATATGTCGTGCTTTGACCTATGCGCACCCACCATATAAAAGGTGTTACATATGCATGGCTCAAGATGAGCTACTGTGACCTGCCAGCCCGGCTGACACGTCAATGTTTTTAAATGCTTTTTCCTTTTGTAATTACATATACAGAAAATCTCATGAACAAACCCTATGTATATATACTGCATGAGCATTAAGTGTGCTCAAGTGTGTCCTTATTTTAGGTTTGGTTGGGAGTGGTACATACAGGGCTGGACCCAGTTGAGTCCTGATGAAGAGCCCATAAGGGAATGGTTCGAAACATGTTGGCTATCTATTACTGAGACAACCAGACTCATTATGGTCTCATTTTTTCAGTAATAACCCCTGTTTTTGACCTTACAACTAGGGGTGGGAATAAAAGGGTGGCACACTAGTTCGGTATTTAAAATTTTTCCTTTTTCAACTCCCCTTCACTTAGTCTACACCAGTAAGCGCTCCTGCGTAATCGCTAGTCGCAGCACGCCTCACTCTGTAGAGGATTGGGATGAACCCCAATGATGAAGGATGCCACCGAGGGGTAACCCTGGGGGGTGAGGGGTCTCCAGGAAAAAATTATTTTTCCGATAAATTGACTGCAGCAGATTCTCTCTGTATCCTATCACAAATCCCTTGGGCAGGTTCTCTTCGAATTATTCGATTTGTGTTTGTTACATAACAGTTAGGAGGATAAACTAGGAGGTTTTAACTCTGTTGATCTTTTAATGCGATTTGTTCTGTAATTTGGGGATTCGTAATAAAGGAGAAAGACCAATCACAGATTCCTCAAGCTTTAGAGTCAGGAAAAAATTGGCAGAAAACATGTCCTCTACATGGTTATAATCCGGCCAATTAATAAGTAAAGCTTGATGATATAAACGAAAAATAGGTAAAGCGAAACCACCAGCAACAGAATCCAATTGTAATGTTTGTGGTTCAATCTAGGTTTTTTTTTTGCCCTATAAAATGTCTTATTTCTGAATATATATACTACCAAGTGAGGATTGGGCGGGGGGGGGATGGGCTTAACCATTATATCAGAAAATAGGAATAGGAATAAGGGGAGAACATTCATTTTAATAAGAACCCCTCGTCCCATAATTGTTATAGGAAGATCCTTCCATTGCTTCACAAGCATTGGCATAGCCAATAGGTCTCGCTTTTGGGACCTTATAAGTATTAGTTATACAGCACAATATCCTTGGTGCAACAACATCAACTTTTGCATAGTTAAACACTTATAAGTCCCCAAAGTGAGACTTATTGGCTATGCCAATGGTTGTTACCTCCGCGTCTAAGCTAATAATGCTCTTAACTCCATGGCTGCTATGCGTTTTCCCCATCTGTGCTGCAAATTGTTGTTTTACATTGTTTTATGACGAGCTGGGCTCGTCATGAGTGTACGAGGAGGCTACACCATGACGAGCCCAGCTCGTCATGAGTGTGGAAGGGGTTAAAAACTGCCCAGTCGCATCTCAATGTTTGACTTGAATGAAAACTCAATTATGTTGAGTTCAGTGTAGGCCACAGCAGTGTGTGAGATGCAGAGCTGCGACCAAGTATAAATCGCATTGCAAATAAACTGTGCTGTGTTGGTGCGGACTGATGCTGTGGTGGTGCGGACTGATGCTGTGGTGGTGCCGATTGATGCTGTGGTGGTGCAGAGTGACGCTGTGGTGGAGATGCTTGATGCTGTGATAATGCTGACTGATGCTGTGCTGGTCCAGAATGATGCTGCTGTGGTGCTGATTGATGATGTGGTTTGGGAGTGATGCTCTAGTGGTGCAGAGTAAAGCTGTTGTGGAGATGCTGTGATAACGCGGACTGATGCTGTGCTGGTCCAGAATGATGATCCGGTGGTGCGGATTGATGCTGTGGTGCTGTGAGTGATGCTCTAGTGGTGCAGGGTAAAGCTGTGGTGGAGATGCTGAGATAATGCTGACTGATGCTGTGCTGGTGCCAAATGATGCTGTGGTGGTGCTGACTCTTGCTGTGTTGATGCAGATTAATGCAGTGTTTTGCTGAGTGATACTGTAGTGTTAAGTGATGCAGTGGTGGTGCTCGCTGATGCTGTGCTGTCTATGATTGATGCGGAGGTTGCGCTGACTGATGCTATTGTGATGCTGAGAAATGCTGTGGTATTGTTGATCGACATAAATAGAGTGAAGATTTAATGCACAATACGTTTCACAGGTGAGCCCCATAGAGACCTTTCTAAGGCACCTGGGCAGCTAAGAGAAATTCAGTTTTTCCTACAAGTTATCCCATTTCTACATAGCATCACAAACAGCTATTTCTTAGTAATTGAGGAGTGTGAAGAGATAATTAGAGAGAGGAGAGAGAATGAGAGACAAAATAGTGTAGGGTGTGGGGTTTAAATAAAGTGAAAAACTAAAGCACACAAATAAACATACATTTTTTGTGTGTTGTGTGTGATTAAAAATAATGTACTAAAGTTATTAAAAAAGTACTGTTAAATTGCCTGTGATCCCTAATATAACACATATATGGATAAATAGTGAAATAAGTCCACCATATTGTGGATAAAAATTGATCACTAACAATACTGTATAAAAGACTATACATTAAAAAGTAAAGTCTTATGGAGGAGAGAATTGTTTGGAGTTCATCGTAAACAGAATCTCCTCAAAGGGGCAACATCAATCACAGAGCATGGCTGTGTGTGTAGTAATAACAATTAACCCAAATCAGATTTGGCTGGATGTTTAGTGATATTCACCAAATATGTGCCATTTTATTTTGGGGGTGAGAGATTTGTGTAGTGTGAGTACCTGTTTTAATGAGTTGGTTGAGAGCTGTAAGGCACCATGAGGGACAAATAAATAAAGTGTTGAAAAACGGAAGCAATGTCTACTGTGCCTTAAGTAAATGGTTATGCCAAAAATAACAGGGACAGCGTGCCTAAAATTCCGATTTTTATTACTAATAATAACAGGGACAGATTACCGAAAAATGTGATTTTTATTATTAATTCTTTTCACAAATCAGAATTGACAGGTATTTTAGTCTAATTCCCTAAATATGTCCCATGTTTTTATTTTTAGGATGAGAGATGTGTAGAATGTCAGTGCATAATTTAATGTGTTGGGGGAGAGCTGTATGTCACCGTGAGGGACAAATAAATAAATTGTAGAAAAAAGAATCAAAGTGTTCGGGGCCTTGAGTAAAAGCTTAAACTAATAATAACAGGGATACAAGAGGAAAATGAAAGTGACGAAGAGGGAGGGAGAGAAGGGAGGGGGTAGTGCCAGCAGAGGATCATGATTCACAGCGATATAAGACACAAAAAATTAAGCGGACGAGAAGGGAGGGAGAGAAGGGAGGGGGTAGTGCAAACAGAGGAGCCCGATTACAGCAATAGAAGACACAGATGAAGCTGACCAGGAGAAGGTAGTGCGAGCAGAGGAGCATTTATCACACGCTGTAAGGTTTAATGTGCCATTTCAGAAACCCAGATGGCAGCTGTGCACGCGCTCGTGAACTCAAGCTGGAGGCAGCAAAAGCCTGTGGGTAGCACTTTGAAAAGCCACTAACTAAATGTCTCGCCGAGCAACGCATGCACCGGCTCAGCGAGACCTAACAAGGTTACGCATTTTGTCAAGTGCAGAGATAAAATTTAGCTGGAATAAGTCCTGCAAACGAGAGGTTATGAAAATCCCTAAATACCGAATGGGTGGAGTCGTTAAATAATGTCCCTGCATTGGGAGGGGTGATATATCGGGAGTCCAGTTACAAAGTAGGGCTTCTGACTTTGCGTGATTTATTTTATACCCCAATTGCAGTAAATTCCCTTATTTAGAGAGAAAGTTCACAATATGTTCTCTACATAGGCAGCCAAATACAGGGCTGTATCATCCACAAACACCTTGAGTTATGCGGATCCAGGGACAGGAGCTTTGGATGGCTCGGTCCTGCCTGATGACAGGTCAACGGTTTAATAAACATGGAAAAAGAGTTGAAGATAGGGACAGCCTTGTCACGTCCCCCGGCTAATATAAAATAGAGCCAACCATCTTCCCATTAACAATTATGGAAGCCTGAGCATCACAGTATAGATCTTTCACTACTTGGCAGAATTTAGATGAAATCGCAGCATCTAGCATTATTATTTTTGCTTTGATTTAATTTGTGGTAAAATAGTCGATTGATTGAAGTAAGTAGGGAGTATTGGAAGCCTAGACCCTACCTTGCACAAAGCCATTTTGATCGCAACGTATAGGAGAAGGGGTCACTTGTGCTAATCGGTTTGCAATCATTTTTTTAAAGATCTTGTAATCGACATTCAGTAAGCCTATTGGTTGATAAGAGTTGACCTCTTCCTCAGATTTGCCATTTTTAACAAAGCTAATCACTGCAGCTTGAGTAAAAGTGTCTTCTTTTAGAATCCCATTAAATAATGATATCAGAAAGGTGTTCAATTGGGAAGAGAAAGTAGTGTAGACCACAATTGGAATCCCATCTAGCCCACATGCTTTGGCAGATGGGGATGTATTCACTGTCTAACTTCTTCAAATGCAATATCAGCAAGCAGTGATTATCAATGTTCAACTGGTAATACAGGGCAGTTAATCAATCCCATTGAGACAGTTTATAGGTTCCTCTGAACAGGTGTTATGGGACTCTGAGTAAAGCTCCCTATAATGATTAAGAAAAATGGCAGCAATTTCAAGAGGCTGAGATGTAGGTCTCGTAGTGGCGGGGTCATTTAATTTTTTAATGCTATTGGCCCTACGTTTAGCTGACTAAGCCAGATATCTACTGATATGATAATTTTCTTCATATCTTTTTTGCTAGAACAACTAACTTTGGGTCCGGATACTGGAAGTGGTTAGGGGTGGGCGCGGAAGCGGCCTAACTGGGTTTAGGTGCGGTTTGTGTCCTTCTCTTTAGCCACAGTTTAGGTCACGAAATAAGGACCATGAAAAGAGTTTCCTGAGGCACTACTGTCAAACTCCAACTTGTGGAAAACTCCGCAAGGAGCTCGAAAAATTGGCATAGGAACGCTCCTGCTAAAGAGATGGAATTCAGACTATTTAGAGGTGAATCCAGGACGGACTCCCCTAATGAGGCATCTGAACAATTAGGTCCTAGAAAGTCAGACGCTCAGCAGGGACCTAAAGATTCAGCTGCTTTTGGGGTCCACTGACACTGCCAAAGCACTAACAGCACCATACAATCCCCTCTTGATACAATTAATCAAGTCCCTCCATTAAGGATAGAAGTAAACCTCTTGTTGCCCAATGAATTACAGCAGATAGCTTACCCGTTATTTTCAGGACTTAATATAAAGAAGCAGTCCAAATCAGCAAGTTATATGACATCCAAGTCCAATGCAAGTCTGGATACTCACAAGTGCTAATTTGATGAGACTGGGACTGGTTTAACTGCTGATACTTCCTTGTTCACAACTGCTGTGGAGGTTGCAGCTGAAACACTACTATCGACTGCGCCCACAAATGTGCCCACTTTGCAGATCTGATCAGCACTCCCAAATACAAACAAAGTGACCGGATCAGAGGACTCCACACAAACTCTACTACACCAAATTCTGGAAATATGACATTTTCTCACGAGGAAGCCCTCTTTCATCACAGGTTGCAGAAGCAGAACGCCGCATATCCTACTTTGAAGCTAATGTGCCTCGTCAGACCAACCTAATAACTGAATTACAATCAGAGCTGGCCAGTCAACAAATAAAGGTGGATGATGCGGAAAACCGATCACGAAGATAGAATCTACACATAACTGGAATCCCTGAAGGCCGCAAGAATGGTCAATCAGTCACAGAAGTAGTCTCAGACCTTATTGCTAAGTATGTGTGTCCAGAAGTAACACAGAAGACTGACCTTACCATCTCACAGGTCTATCGCCTGACAGCTGTCCAGTACCCTACCGCTAAATACCCAATGAGTTTTGGGGACTTCCGAATTAAGGAAAAGATCCTGGCATGTGCGATTTGCAACATCTATCAGACGCATGATAAATTCTCTTTTAAAATGTTCTCAGACATGTCTGCTCTCTCTGCAAGGCGCAGAAAGGAATTTAGAGGCATGATAAATGGTTTCCAGTGGCTTGGGGTACCAGCTGGCATTATTAAGCAGCCTAAATTGAAAGCCCTCCATAAGGGGTAGGTTCATATCTTCTAGTCAGTTGTGGCGGCACAAGAGTTCCTTCAGTCCCTACAGCACCAAGGAGGAGGGAGTAGGGGATAGAAATGTTTATAAGTTTTCAGGCCTGACTAAGAGTATGACCAGGATCAGAAACCCCTTCTTTCCTTTCTCGGGATAGGAGCAGTCAGATATACAAGGAGGTTGGAGCATAGGGTTTAGTCATTTTAGGCTGCCAGCCACCACCTTGGGTGCCATGTCATACCACCCCAATGAAGGGAAGGGGAGGGGGTAAGGGAAGGTCACCGTTTGGGAGAAGTGAGGGGTAAGGTCATTGGGAGTATAAGGGGGACCACCCGGGGAGCCCTTGACTGGGGATCTGGAATTAAGGGGGTCCATGAGATGGGGGGGGGGGTTTGAGGAGTCACGGGGGAGGTGAATGGAAGGGGGGTGAGGTTACTAGGGGAGGGGGTAAAAAAGTAAAATGTAGCAGAAGTGAGGTAACTCAAGGTAGTAAAATAGCATATTTAGCGGTTACCTTTTTACAAACATATCTTTTAGATCACTAAAGGTAGTATCGTGTAAAGTAAGCGGTTTTAACAATCCAGTGAAGCGACTATCTATGCTGGCATGGTAAAAGGCCCTACAAGTTAATATAATATTCCTTCAGGAGAAACTATAAGGAAGGATCGTTAATGGACAGAGCCCCTGGCTTTATTCAACATGAAATTTATGCTTTTTCTGATGCGGTTATTAGGGGGGTAGTGATACTAGTAGGTAAAAATCTACAGTGTGAAATTACAAAGGTACAAATAGACCACAGTGCTAGATGGCTTTGAGGATTTCTGAACAACTCTAACTTTGTGAGCTACTATGGTCCCATTGAGGACTTTCCTGAGATGCTGCAGTCCCTTTATGACTTTACTACAACTCAATCGGAGTTTCTTGAGCTCTGTGGTGATTTTAACTTATTGCTTGATCCAGCTAATGATTCCTCACAGGCACAAAAAACTCAGACAAAACCTAAGTCGGGAAGGGTCTGTCAGTCCTTAATTCGGGATTTTGCTTGGTTGACTGTTGGGAGAGATTAATTTCCAAGCGAGAGGAGGTATACTGGTCATTCAAGAAGATTTCACTCCTCTCGGATCGATTTCTTTCTCATCTATCACGCTCTCCTAAACACGGAGTCCGAGATTATTTAAAATCCTCTCTCTTACCACGCAGTATTTTCAGTTAAATTTAAAGTTCCATCCCAAGCCCAAATTGGGTACAGATGGGTATTTGATATGTCTGTACTAGTAGACGAGCAGTGGGTTGCCCATATGCGCTTTGCATTAGAGGAGTATCAGAAATTTAATTAACACAGCCTCAGAATGTGCAGTGTGGGGTGCTCTTAAAGCCTTCTTTAGAGGGCAAGTAATCACATATAAAGCCTATAAGAGGAAAAAAGAGAACCAAGAAACATCACAGAAATAGAACTTTATACAGCTACGGCATGCTATCTAGCCTTACCTTCCCAGGAAAGTAAAAACAAGCTCAGTAAAGGGGGCGTGGCTTGGAGGCAGATGCGGGAAGCTGTGTGAGCGCTGAGCTCCACCACGAAAACCCACATTAATCCTTCTGAAATGCCACCTCGGACCCCCCTGCTGGCACCGAACGACCTGTGACTGGGATGGACCTGAACGGGCGCTGCTCCTGTTGATGAGAAGGGCGGACTCACGGAATTATGAACAGTTTCCCGGACCGAAACGGCCAGTGGTCGTGCCCACAAAATGGCGGCGGAGACGAACTAAAAGAAACGGAGCTCGGTTTGAGCGGCGCTAGCGCCTGCAGGCTGCTGAATGGACAGCTCGACCATCCGGGAGCTGGGGGATGGTAGAGGACCCCCCTGAGAGCTGGTCCTGAGCTGCGGGGAGTGCAGGCGGAGCCGACCTGCGCTGCGGAGGCCGCGAGAGACAACGACCAGCAGCGGCGAAGTGAGGCGGTTAGCCCGGAGGGTGCCGAGGACCTGGCGACCCCCCGGAGCTGAGCTGCGCGGCCGAGAAGCTGCAGCGGCCTTGGGTGACGGCCGTGGAGTAGTAAGTGGAGCGTCGGTACAGGACCACGCACTGGCGAGGAGACGGAAGTGGCTGGGAGAAGGGACAGAGGGCGAGCATGAACCATCCCTGAGGGATAGACGGGGGAAGTAACGAGGTGCGGAGAAGGAACGGGCAGAGCTGCAGCGAGACAGACCTAGGGGAGTTGGAAGCGAAAAGATAACGAAGCCAGAAAGCAGCCCATGTTTGGTGTTTCCAGATAAAAAGTATTGCAACATTTACATTCTTCCGTTTTAAAGAATCCAACATTTGAGGCCTGGAAAGGACTCCTGGTGTCCAGAGGAGGCGGGCGCGAGGGCGGAAATCCAACTACAGAAATAGACCTAGAAAGCAGCGCGCTCTGAAGGAAGCTTTTCTGTCTATAGCACCACTTGCAAGATTCAAAAGAACAGGAGCTGGCTTTGAGCGAAGCTAGCACCTGCAGGCTGAGGAATTGACCACTCGATCACCCGGGAGCTTGGGGACGGTAGAGGACCCCCCCTGAGAGCTGGCCCTGAGCCACGGTGGCGGGGAGAACAGGCGGAACCGACCTGGTTGGCAGAGGCTGCAAGAGATAACGACCAGCAGCAGTGAAGTGCGGTGGTTAGCATTGAGAGAGCTGAGGACTTGGAGACCCCCCGGAGCTGAGCTGTGCAGCCGGGAAACAGCAGCGACCGCGGAACAGTGAGTGGAGCGGCGACACTGGACCACGCACTTGCGAGGGGGGTGTGGCAGGCTCTGAGGCCACGGAGGCGGGTGCTGGACCCCGGAGACTCTGCGGCCTGGAGCACGGAGGTGAGCGCATGCAGGCAGATGGAGGTCGGTCCCAGTCAGGCCCCTTGAATTGGAATCAGGGCTTGGAATTAGAGCGCTGACGCCCGAGGGGATTGTGTCCTGCGGGGGAGCGAGACTCTGGGGTGGAATGCGCTCGGCACAACTGGGGGATGAACTGAGTTAAGAGGCTCCCCTCCTGAACTGTGGCGGGCCCGGGCGCTGTGGCATTTGAAGAACCAATAAAGTTGTCCCCACACTCCTCACACTAGTGATACCATAATGAAATGAGGCGAACGGGTATGGCTCTGAATTGACACGAGAGTGGGAACAGGACCCGATCAGAGTTGTGAATGACAGAGTCACTTCAGCTAGGCCTCAAAAGAAGAACATGAGGAAGAGGCACTGAAGCGGATACTGGACACAAACGCAGCGACTGGCGGCTGGGTGCTGGACAGGGCTGGGGAGATCCCGACCAACTGACCGGGTGCTTGAGTGGACATAGTTGGGATGCGGGGGTTCCCGGTGCCCCTGCCCTCGAATACTTAGACAGCAGTGGAGGGGAAAGCCGGTGTGGTCCGACCCCTGGCGCAGAAGGCATTGCAAGCGAGCCCTGGTTCAAGCAAAGCGGGTGCGACCTGCTTGAGCCACTAGCGAGGATAGCGGAGATGCTGGAGGACATCGCCATGGGGAAACTTAAGGGGAAGAAGGATGGGGCACAACCGCTCTCGGACAGTGAGTCCCCAGGCCGGGGTGAGCCGGATGCCCAGGAAGCTCTTCAGGAACCAGGAATGCAGCAACAATTTGATAAAATTCTGGCGGCGATTGCGGATTCCCGCGCTGCTTTGCAGCAAGATATTGCACAAGTCGCAACGGGCCTTGTCCTCCTGAGAGCGGACCATTCTAAGCTAGCTGATAGAGTGAAACAAATGGAGGGGGTTCTCTGGGACGTGGAACCAGCACAGACTGCGTTATAGGCGACAGTGACAAATGCCCTAGACTGACTCGTGGCGTTGGAAAGGCATGCTGAAGAAGCCGAAAGTAGAAACCGGCAGAACAACATCCGCGTGGTGGGTCTGCCGGAAAAAGCGGGAGGGTCGGACATGGTGCAATATTGAGAGAACTGGCTGAAATCGGTGGTGGCCCCAGAGGGGTCCCCCTTCTATACGCTGGAACGGGCACACAGAGTACCTGCGAAGCCGCCGCAGCAGGGGTGACCTCCTCGACCGGTGGTGGCGCAGCTGCTGCACTTCTGTGACAGATTTGCTCCTCCAAAAGGCCCGCACTGATGGCCCTTTTCACGTAGGGAATAGCAAGGTCAATTTGTTCCCGGATTACACCTTTGAGATTCAGCGGTGCCGCTCGTCCTTCCTGCCAGTTAAAAAAGAACTGAGGGTGGAGGGTATTCAGTACTCCTTGTTATTTCCAGATAAACTAAGAATCATCCTGGATGGTAAGACCTGCTTCCATGAGACTCCGGAGGAGGCCTGGACGTGGCTAGAATCTTATATGGCTGGACAAGATGGTAAGGACCGGCGAGCCCAAGAAATCTCGGAAGGACTTTCAACGCACAATTCACAGCGCCTTTGGCACCGGAAGCGAGGCCTGCGGAGGCCATCACCATCGCAAACTGACTTAGAACGGCGGGGAGCACTGGCAGCGGTGACTGCCTTGTCAGGAGAGGGGATGGTGTACTCCCGGGAGGGTACGGACTCGGAGAAAGATAAGGAACGATCAGACACAGAGATTTCAGATGTAGACAGCATAAGGTTGCCATTGATCACGCCGGCAACAGCTGATGGGATACTGGACGAATAGTGGCTTGCAATTGGGGGAACTTCACGAGGCAGTTGAAGACGAGGAAGGAGATGAAAGACGCTATTGTAAAGATGGAGAAGAGCTTTATTAATGCTGTGCAGGGGACGGGGTCCTTAGTTCCGATTAATGCAGTGTTTAGCTCGGACAATTAATCGGAGTTCAATGGTCCTTACAAGGGTGGGCGGGGTGGAAGGGTTTATCAAGGTAATTCGGGTTTCGGGATAAGAGTAAGTTCGGAGAGTACGCAGTAACCCGTTGGCACTGAGCACCCCCACTGCCCATAAGGCATGCCCTCAGTAACTGCTGGTGGGCTTAGATGTGTGTTTATTGTTACAATGGTTTGGATGGGGGCTAGCAGTTTGGTTCTAGAACCTGTTCTTGGGGCGGTGAGGAAGCGGGGTAGTTTGGGGAGTAGTTGGGTTAGTGGGGTCACCAGTGTGTTTACAGAAGTACGAACTGAATTGAGGACACTACACTTTAGTGATGGGGGCGTTACCTGATCTACGTTGTACCACCTGGAATGTGAGGGGACTCCACAGGGGACTCCACACCATGACGAGGCGTCACAAGATCCATGCATATTTAGTTAGAAGAGGAATACATATAGCATTGCTTCAGGAAACTCCTCTCACCAAGGCGGAGGGTCTGGCATTGCAGCGGAGATAGAGAGTACAGGTATTTAGTACAGCATACTCTGCGTTTGCACGGGGGGCAATGATCTGGATAAGGGCCAGGGTTCCTTTTCAGGTGACAAGACAGACTATCGACCTGGAGGGTAAATTTGTGGCAGTGGAGGGAAGACTGCGTGGTAGGGACATAGAGCTTTGTAGTATCTATGCACCGAATGTTGAGCAGGCGCGCTTCCTTGAAATTTTATCTGGAACATTGGCACATTATTTTACAGGTTCGGTGGTGCTGGGCGGGGACTTTAATTAAATAGTGGCTATGACACTGGACAGGTCGCACCCTCCTCTGGTGGATTCCCCGGTCCTTAGGTTATCTAAATATAGGCAAAAGTGGCAAAGTAGATTGAATTTGGTAGACATATGGCGCATGCACCACCCACCTGACCGGGATTATTCCTACTTTTCTGCGATACACGATTTACATGTCCGCTTAGATGCAGTTTCATGCTCTACACTGATAGCACCTTCTATAGTGCACACTGAATATCTCACCAGGACACTATCTGATCACAACCCCCTATTGTTTACTATGCACTGGATGGCAGCAGAGTCTGCCATTCTCACTTGGCGACTTCGTCCTGAAACATTAGATGACCCAGTATTTCAGAGGGAATTAGGAGAAGGGATAACACATTTTAACGAAAATGCTGGCACGGCCTCCACCAGGGCAATGGAATGGGACCCTTCAATGTAGTAGTTCGAGGGATCTGTATTGGTAAACATGTAGGAGTGCGAAGGTCCTATTACAGGACGTGGACCGGGCTGAAAGAAGTTTGAGGAAGGCGAACTCGCAAGGCAGGGGCATCCCGAAAAACAGCCAGAGGTAGTTGACGCCAAATAAGCAGTGGCCGTAGAAATAGAGAGATTGCGTTGCTTTGATTATAAAACATATCACAAAAGCGCATGCTGAGGGAGACAAGGTAGGGACATTGCTAGCCCTGTGCAGCGAGGTATGCCCATCTTAGCACTAGAGGATAGGGATGGTAGTGAGGTGTTTACTCAACGTGAGATTTTGGACCGTTTTTCGGTGTATTATGAGGCATTTTATAGTAGCTCGTTGGAAGCAGGTGAATCTGATATCGACACCTTCTTGGATGGGTTACTATTCCCGCAATTGGAAAAGGACCAGGCGCAATGCTTGGGTCGAGATATATCGTTGGAGGAAATTAGGAGCGCTATCAAGCATATGGCCCGTAACAAGACAACGGGGGTAGACGGATTGCCCGTGGAGTTTTACTGGCAATATGTGGACTTATTGGCTCCAAAGTTATTGGAGATTTACAAAGAGGCGAAGGAACTAGGTAGACTCCCCAAATCAATGAGGGAGGCCCTTGTCATCCCATTACTAAAACCGGGGCGGGAGGAGAAAGACACAGCCTCCTACCGACCGTTATCGATGCTGACCACTGATTACAAAATTTTGAGCAGGATTTTGGCGACTCGCCTATTGCAGCACATGACTGACGTTGATTCATGAAGATCAGGCCGGATTTATCCCGACAAGAAACACAGCAACTAATGTGCGGAGGTTGGTGAGGCTGTTAGAAGAGGATCAGCCTGGTGCGCTGAAGCTCACGGTGCTCTCAGTGGACATAGAAAAAGCGTTCAATAGTGTGGAATGGTTGTATTTATACAAAACACTAGGACGATTTGGGCTAGGAGATGAGTTTGTAAACTGGACCAGGGTGCTGTAAACTTCTGCCGTGGCCAGAGTAAAGGTGGGGGCATTGATATCGCCCCAATACCGAGTGGCCCGTGGAACGAGACAGGGATGTTCGCTCTCCCCATTATTGTTCGCCCTAGCAATAGAACCATTAGCGGCAAAAGCCAGATTGGGAATAAGCTATGGAGGCCTGGAATACAGAGGGAACCAACAGTATATTTCACTGTATGGAGATGACCTGTTAATGTTCCTGGGTGGGTGATGGCCTGGAGGGAGCAGCGAACCTGCTAACAGAGTTTGGGGACGTCTCAGGCCTAAGGGTGAATTGGACTAAGACGTGTCTGTTCCCGGTGAGGCCGGGCGAGCTGCCCCCTGCCACAGTTAGGGATGTGCGATGGGAGCCGACCTGCTTGGCATATCTGGGTGTATATGTGTATCATGGAGCCAGTGACATGTTGGAAGGGAATGTGGGAAGATGTGTGAGGGCATTGAAGGGTAGCATGACCTTTTGGGCAAATCTCCCGTTGTCTGTGATGGGTCGGATAGCGTTATTGAAAATGGTGGCATTGCCTAGATTGTTGTACTATTTCAGAACGTTGCCTATCTGGATACCGTGCTCAGTCTTCAAGTCCTTAAAATCCTTGATTGTAGGGTTTCTATGGGGCACTGGAAGACGGAGAGTGGCCCAAGCGACATTGATACGACCAAAGGCGGAGGGCGGTCCCCGATTTCGAGTTATACTATCTGGCAGCTCAATTACAACTACTGACGCAGGCAGTAGTGAAGGAATTTAGGGGTCCTGAGAACTTGAGAGGCAGGGGGATCCCACGGCACGTGCTATACTTTATAGTTATGCAACAAAAGCTGGATCTTGGGGGCCTTTCCCTGGAAGAAAAGACTTTGAGACTGTGCTGGAACCGCTCTCAGCGTCGGGCAGGAGTGTTACATCCTTATACGCCTGAGATGCCGCTGGGGATGATTACAGGTGGGCGATTGGACATCTTTATCAGACTGGGAAAGGCGGGGCTTCAGGTACTTGGGGATCTATATGAAGACGGGGCATTGCTGCCTCTCCAGGCATTACAACAGGAGAGGTACGATCTGCCTAGGGGAGGGTTCTTAATACATGCAGTGTTGGTTTCCGCACTACGAGCACACTGGAGGGAGGGGCTCACAGAACCTACAATGACATTGGCATGCCAATACGTGGTGATGGCAGCCGGGACCTTTAAGGCGGTCACGTGCCTGTATTCCGGAATGCTGAACGAAGGGCTGACGCCATTGGATGCACTGAAGTTAAAATGGGAAACTGGCATCGGGAAGCCTATACCGGAGAAAGCATGGGAACAAATAATGCATAGGGCATGGAAAGGCACGAGAAACGCATGGTTCCAGCGAGTGAATTTCTTTATACTACATAGGGCATACTTAACCCCGGGCAAGATTAGGCAGTATTTCAAGGTGGAAGACGCAGCATGCCCACGTTGCGCGAGGGAAGGTGTGGTGCTGGAGCACATGCTGTGGGAGTGTCCTAAGCTGGGGAACTTCTGGGAAGATGTAGGAGACGTCTTAAATGAGCTCCGAGAGAGACACTTAACTTTTGACATAGCTACATGCATATTGCACTGGTTCCCAAACACATCCAAGACCAAGGTGACGAACAAATTCGTGGATATGGGGTTACTACTAGCTAAGAGGGAAATTACGAGACATTGGAAGTCAAGAGAAGGCCCTAATAGCAGGAGGTGGAGTGTTGAGTTCTTGAAGTGGGCGAGTAGTGAGAGCGCCATTAGACATCAGCAAGCGCAACTTCTGAACAACGAAAAAGCACTAGAATCCGCGCACGCATGGGAGGCATTAGTACAATCCTTAGCGGATAACCATGCAGAGGAAGGAGAGGGAATCGAGCAAGGTACAGTCGCCTTACAGGTATAATACGCAAGACCTTAAATAGTAGCCACATCACAAACTAAATCTGGCAGATTGTTCATAGTAACACACACTGGTGGGGGAGGGAGGGAGAAGGAGTTGATCGGTGTTGGTAGCAGTTTGGGTAAGAGAATTATGAAACTCCGTACAGGAATGCTTGACAAGATTAGATAGGGATGGTTTGAGCACTAATGTGGTGAATTGACAAATTATTGGATGGCCCTTAGGTCTTAAGTTGGAAAGGAATGTGGGAAAGTTTGATGTACGGGGATGGTGATTGATTAAGATTCATGTAATTTGTGCAAAAAAATAATAAAATTTGTTATAAAAAAAACAAGCTCAGTCAAGCGAAGCATAAATTACAAGATTTTTTTTACATCCAAAGAGATTTTAGCCCGACTCAGTCCTGTTGGATATATTTAGGGATACAGCTCTGATTTTGCCAGAATTTCCCTGCACTCATCTGAAATTTCTATGTGGTGAAACTCATCAATTTGGGGATGCTGGTTAGGGGTGTAGGACTTGGCTCTTGTTGCAAGAAAGCAGGTTTGGTAGAATGAACCAGGACTATCTTGACCATCATGGGGCAATAGGTATATCAAACATGGCTCTTTCTTCATCTTGTTTATGACGTTTGGGAATAAGGTAAGAAAGGGAAAGCATAGGCAAAGGTCCCTGACCAAGCTATTGAAAATGTGTTCCCTCACAACTTCATAAGGATATACCTGCTGACATAATAGTAGCATCTTTTTCAGATTGACCACAAACAGGTCTAAATTCAGTTTGACCTAGAGTCATAAGATCTAGTTTAATTAGGCCTGATTAAGTTCCCTCTTGTGGCATTCCTTGTATGTTCTGCTTAAAGCATCTGCCTATGCCTGGTCTATTCAGGGAACATGCTTGGCAGTTATTTGAATGTGGTGCTTGAGAGCCCGATCCCATACATTTATAGCCTCCGTGGATATGGATATATATTGGGGCACTCTGGTTGCTTTATAGTGCAATTAAGTTGTTTTGTCAATGCAGATAAACACAGAAATGTCTTATTTCGGGATGGAAGACCTGCAAACCTAAAGCGATGGCCCTTTTAGTTTCAGAAGAGTGATGTGAAGGCACGCTTTGCCCACCGACCACAGATAAACTTACAACCAAATCCTTCAGACGTGCTCCCCAGCCCTCCAGGGTAGCTTATTTTGTCTTGACGAAGCAGAATTTATGTTGATAAAAGGGTTATCCAAATGTTGTATTTTCGTGCCCGGACCACCATGGTAAGTATTGTCCCATCCTCTAAGTTATGGAGATACGGTTGTCTAACAAGCCTTGGCTTTGAAACCACTGCTTATCCAACTTCTCTTGCAATGGTTGCATGTGCAGGAGGGAATTTGGGATTAAATGAATGCAGGATGACATTCTCAAGAGAGACTTGTACGGGACCACAGTGATGGAATTCTCCTTCTGTAGTTTTTGTACTAAGCTGTTAATTTTGTCACCTGCTTTTGGATGAGAAGGCCTTGCCTATATCTTTGTCCAAACGTGTTCCCAAGAATTCCATATTTTTGTGGGGAGTTAACACTGACATATGTCTGTTTAACATAAGGCTTACTTGTTGAAGTTGTTGAGCAGCTTTTTTTTTTTTTTTTTTTAAACCTTTATTTTCGAATGCACAATACACAGCATCTGCCTACAACCCAGTCGGGCCGGCCGCTATGACAATCAACAGAAGAACAGGCCACAGTGCGCTGCGGATGGGCCATAGATCACATCTATACAGTGCAGTGGCATCAAAAATCATAGGAAGGATCACGTAGGTTTCATTTTATAATTTTGATGAAAGTGAAACAAACAACACAAACTCTCACATGATAAAAACAGAGTCTGGGGTAGTGGAGAGGGGGAAGGGGGAAATCAATCTCAAAGAATAAAGGCAATGTTCTAAGGGGCGGGAGTACGGTGAAAAGGAACATCAAAAAAGCATATTGGTCAGTCTGTAGGAACGTCAACTACGGGGACGAGGGAATATCTGCAGTAAAATCTAGTGGGGGGGTGTAGATGTCTCCACGATATTCATTCCACTGTGACCAAATCCTACCCCACTTCCTGGGACGGCCACGAGCCTCATATACCGTCTTTTCCCGAAACATGCACCAGTCCATGTTTTCTTTCCAAGCACTTACTCCAGGTGGTATGTGGGAGCCCCAAAGTTGCGCAATGTCCCTCTTAGCAACCATGTTGCCCAGGGTGATCCAAAAGGTCTGAGCGGCAGTACAATCCGTAGGCTCCCACACATTAAGCAGGCAGCGCCTCACCTCAGGGAGGAGAGAGACCCCGGTGACTCGCCCCATTACATCATGCACTCTGGACCAAAAAGCGGAGATCACCGGACATTCCCATATAATATGGAGAAAAGTGCCATCCATACCACAGCCACGCTTACACAACCCATCAGCAGAAAACCCCATCCGAACCAGACGCGTACCAGTCATATAGACTCGGTGGAGGATCTTCAGTTGCACAAAACGAAGGCGGGCCGGAATAGCCACCTCCAGAGGGGAGGAAATCGCCATCTGCCAATCCTCGTCATCCAGTTCGAGGCCATCTGCTGTCCAAGAGGCCCTAAGTCGCACCAGAAGGTCAGCCCTGGCATTAATAAGCTTTTTATAAATTAGAGAGATCGTACTCTCCGGCACATGGCCGTCTAGAATCCGATCCTCAAGCTGACTGGGGGATTTCCGTCCCAGGGGGGAACACGGAAAGCAGGGCATGTCTCACCTGAAGATAACGAAAATATTCCCTGGCATCCAGTTCATATTCCACCTTCAGGGCCTCGAAGGACTTGATTGTGCCTCTGGCCCAAAGATCTTCCACCCTGCTAATACCGATCATTTCCCATCTGTCAAACCCTTTCGTCCGCCACAGGCCACCCAAACGCTCTGAGTCATATAACGGAGTCATGCGCGTCAATCTATCACTCCAACCCGTGGCCACAGTCGCATCTTTCCATGCACGCACGGCACATTTCGTAGGTCCAGTCAGAAGTCGGAATGGGGCTTTCGAGTATAAGGCCCTATTAAAGTTACCGCCCGGCAATAGAAATTTATCCATAGCAAAGGCGGGTGCGGGCCCCGGGGAATAAGTCACGTGGTTAATCGCACCAAGCTGCGAGGCCCAATAGTAACGCCTGATGTCCGGGAGGGCGATGCCACCATCATACCAAGGGAGCGTGAGTTTGGGCAAGGAGATGCGAGCCCGTCCCTCCCAAATTAACTGCCTCTGAAGACCTTCAACCTCTTGAAAGTAACGAGAAGTAACAGGATCAAAAAATGTTTGCAAGGCATACAAAAATCTAGTAAGGGACATCATTTTAAAAAGTGCCGCACGTCCCAATGGAGACAGAGGTAGGCCACGCCACCTCCGCACATCCTCTTTAAGCCGACGAAGAGGAGCATGGAGATTTCGGTCATACCGTACAGAGGAATCCATAGAGATGAAAATTCCCAAATACTTAAACCCAGTCTCCGCCACTTGGATCGGGAATCTACGAGGCAGCGGAGGCTGCTCCCAGCTATAACATACACGCACGATTTGGACCAGTTAATAACGAGTCCCGAGTTCTTCCCAAAAGAGGTAAGAACATCAAAGAGCACGTTAAGGAATTTCTGAAGCGAGGTAAAATAGAGCAGAATATTGTCTGCGTAAAGAGAGACGCGATCCTCAAGATCCGGTGCCCAACGGATCCCCTTAAATCGAGGGCTCCCAACGAAGCCACGCCGCCAGTGGTTCCAATGCCAAAGCAAAGAGAAGTGGAGAGAGCGGGCAACCCTGTCGAGTGCCACGCCCCAGCGTAAACGATCCAGAAACTCTGCCGTTAACTACAACCTGTGCCAGCGGCCATTCATACAGAAGCCGCACCCACGCAATAAAGTTAGGGCCAAAACCAAACTTTGAAAGGGCCGCCTACAAATATGGCCACTCAATGGTGTCAAAAGCCATCGTGGCATCCAGGGAGGCCAAGACAGCGGGTTCAGTAAGGGTCCCAGCTCTCGCGAGAACGCTGTGGAGTCTACGGAGATTGAGCGCCGTATTCCGATGAGGAATGAAACGGTACTGATCCGGATGGATCAAGTCACAGATAACTGTCAACAAGCGATTAGCAAGGACCTTAGCCAGGATCTTAGGTTCAGCATTAAGCAACGAGATAGGGCGGTAGGAAGTGCACCGATCACGAGGCTTGCCGTCCTTGTGAATGACTACTATGGTCGCCAAACGCTGGTCAGAAGGGAGGAGGCCTGTCTCAAATGCATCAACAAACATAGCACGCAGATGGGTCGCCATTTTATCTGGTTGCAATTTGTAGAGCTCGATAGGTAAACCGTTGGGACCCATAGCCTTACCCGATCGCAAGGACCGAATGGCAATGGCAATCTCGTCCACCGTAATAGGCGCAACTAAAGCGGAGTTATCCTCCTCCGACACACATGGCAGCGCAATATCACGCAAAAACAAGCGGGAGTCGGCTTCATCTCGATCGCTCACAGACCGGTATACTGTTTTGAAATGGTCCACAAAACATTCGACAACCTCACCCGGATCAGTCACGCACACTCCAGTTTCACGGGTCATTACAGGCACCACACGCTGCGACTGGAGCCATGCACCTTATGAAGATTCTTGGAGCCGTTTTGATGGCAAATGGAAGAACTTTGAATTGATACTGGCTGTCAGCTATTTTGAATGAGAGATATTTTCTGTGTTTGGGATGGCTGGATATATGAAATTAGGCATCTTATACATCTAGAGTGGACATAAAGTCTCCTATTACTAGTTGAATAATTTCTTGCAGTGCTACCAAGGAAAAGGTCTGCTTCTTGAGAATTGTGTTCAACTGGTGAAGATCTAATATTGGTCTCCATTTGCCAGATGTTTTCCTTATCACAAAAAAACATGAAAGGAAGCCTATGTTTTGCTGGGAATTTGGGACTCGTTTGACTGCCCCTTTATAATTATGGAAAGCTCGGCTTTAACAGCCGTAGATGCTAATGCATTTTCTGGATGGTAATGTTGATGGAGGTTTTGTATGAATCTCAACGTACCCCAGTCGCGGGAAGCTCATGACACATCATATTGTTGCCAAGGTCGGTGGTAGAAACAGGTATTTCCACTTACAAGCGTTATTCGATATGGTGTGGCCGCCGTCAGAAAGTTGTCACAGTCTTCAGGAAGCTTCATGATTTTTGCCTTTATTGCTTGTTTTAAAACAGCTGGTGGTGGGGGTGGTCTGTATTGCGGGATATATTGTTGACAGATCTCTTGACAGGTCTCTTGATATAGTTGTTAAGGGTAGTATCCATCTTTATAATAAAACTGGTTCCTTTCCCTACTACACCGAAAGGGAACGGTTTAACGCTATTGTAGTAAACCTAATGATTGTACTGTGTTAGTGTCCACTTTCATGAATTGGTGAGTCTCATCCTCACGTTTGTCAAATAAAGATTCTCCATCATATGACATGCCTAACATTCAGTTTTGTACCTCATGTTGAAAAGATGTTGCTCTCACCCACCCTTGCCTTCATAATACCACTGCACACAATTCTCTAAACCCAGTGGTTGCAACATCCAAGCAGTATCAACAATGGCAGATGTTATTTCTCCTTCATGTAGAATGGCTTGGACTTCAGATATTTTATTGTCTGTCAACAAAACTAAATATGATACAATGTCGCACCACATTTGCATATTGCTAAGGTGTCCGATGTTCTAATCAATGTTGCAGCCGCTGCTGAAAAGCTTTGACCTATATTATCAAGTCTACTTCCTTCTCTGTCCAGTGGAGAACAGGGTGACATTGGTGTGCTAGATCATTTTGCAGCGTACATTCCCATGGAATCTCCAAATGAGTATACATCAAGGTACAAGGGTATGTCATCCGGGGACTATATATTTATCTTAATTTTTTGAACAATGGAAGATACTATTGGCAGGCTTTTCATTGCTTTAAGGCCTTCAGACAACACATGACCAATTATTAGTATTGCTCATACCATTTTTCTTGCAGGTGGTTTGAAATCATAAAAGAAATCTATTTCTTTCGTTGAGACTGGAATGTCAAATCTTTTAGTTGCTCATCCAATCAAGCTATGAAAGTCACCTAGATCATCTGAAGTAAAGTCTGATGAATTTAGGGCTGCATCTCTTTCAACAGGTACTTTATATTGGTCTCATTCAGGGCTGGTGTCATCTGTCGAACAGGACAGAAGTTCTCCTTGCTGGTAGTATGTATAGGGGTCTTCACTGTCAGGATGATCTGATTGTACTATGTGGGATGTTGTTGGAGACTGTATCAGTGTGCTTATCTGAGTTGGTCACTCAAAGGTGTGGTGGATTGCATTTGTGGTGCCACAGCAGAGTGTGAAACTTGCGGATTAATTGGTTTCTTTTGTGCCTGGGGCAGGTACAGGAAAGTGTTTGGAGTAATTTGTCAATATCAACTGCAGGTCTTTAACTAGGTGTAATAGTACCTACATCATAGGTTGTGCTCAGAAATTAGAGCCATCTTCATACGGCATATCCTTGTATTGCCATTCTTGTTCCTGGTGTTCTTGGAATGACTGAAAAGGAACTCTGGATGTAGGAAGTTCAGACTTTCTTTTGTAGAGATATTCAGGCTAAGTCTCTTCATTGCCGTCGTCATGTGAGACCTTGTATTTCACATTTATTTGGCCATGACTATATGTTGGCACAAATCATCCATCTTCACAGTCTTCAGAGTCGAAAAGGTGCTGTGGAAGATTTGTGGACACCTTACTCTGAGAAGTACGCTCAGGTACTAAATGAGTTTGGGCACACCTCTTTCTGAAATCGGCATAACTTGTGTTCTTGCTGGGCTTAGTAGAGGATGTTTGCTTACATTGTTGACGGTTCAGTCTTTGACAATGTAGTTGTTGGTGGTACAGTCGAAGAGGTGATTGTAGTTGATAGTAAAGTCAATGATACAATCGTTGACAAAATCGAAGTTGTCTTTGCAGGTGCTGTTGACACCATAGAGTAGTGTCTATGTAGGGATTTGTAATTTTTTTCTACAACGATGATCCCGTTGACGACATTGTCACTGATGGTCCTGAAAATGAACGTCTCGACTATAATGTACCTTTCCCAACACCAGAGGTATTTCTACCATTGTTTTGATGGCTCGGACACTGCCTTGGGTCTGGATTTGCTATTTGGTCTTTTCTCCTCAGATAAATGATTATCAACCCTTGCTTTCTTTTGAACTTCTTTTGGAGGTTCTGAGGAAATAGATGGAGATTTGTCAGACCTCGAAGATTCAGGGTGTCTCTCCCCAGAACATGCCCTCTTATGATGTGTTTGAGGATTTTTAGATTTATAGTCATATCAAAAGTCTGCACTCTCTCAGAGTTTTAGTTAAAAAAGTACAGTACATTTAAATTACTTGAATTTATGATTAGGATAAAGGCAATAAATGCACTCTTCGTGAGGGCCCTCTGAGTGAAGTCTCTTTTCACCAATGGTCCAACAAGGCCTAAAAAAACAGGTTTGTTTTAGATGCATCAGATGTGGTCTGATTTATTGTTAGATGCTATATCCACAGAGGTGTGTAGCATCTTTACTAAATAGAAACAAGTAAGGGTTCAAAATGTCACTTATCTTTGAGAAACTGACCAAAGCTAAGTGGACTACCTTCACACACAACATGCATTAGAAATCTGAAGGATAGTGGCCTTCAGTCTGATTGTCTCTGACTGATTACGTTAAGTTACTTTTTAAAAGCTGTGAATAGGCTACCAAAGAGCCTTTGTTAGAAGACTATGTTTTACATCGAACTGCTGTTTGGATGTTACAGTGAGACTCCCAGTGCGGTGACTGGAATGATTAGGGGATCTGAATCTATGGAAAATCAAATTTTGGAAAAAGAGGAAATGTTGGTAAACAATCATAAAATAGCAAATTTACACTGAGTGAGTTGCCGGAGCCCAGTGTGACAATGGTAATACACCCTACTCAAGACGTTACTGCCTCTGCACACATCTTCCAAAGTCATCAGTTATTTCCTCCCGAGGAATAAATTCTGAATGTTTAATTGTCACCAAAATAATACAGGATTTCCTCACTTGCGTTCCAGACTTAAAAAAAACATGTTTCCCATCTTTTGCTTTTAGGATACTTGTTCATTACTTCCCGACAGATACATGTTCCCAACATTCTTAGCTGTAGGAAAACAACTTTATTTAAAGGGTGTTTTGTTATTCCACTGAAATGTACAGCAAATATAGCAAGGAAATGCCAAGACACTAGAAAACAGCACTCCCACTCTGTCTAGCTACCTAGATATTTGCCGGGGGGTGCGTGGGCGGAGGGGGGATGGGAAGGGGGGACGGGGGGGGGGGGGTGGAGAGAGTTTCAATCATGGCTATTTTCCTTGATTCGCTTTGGCACGCAGCAGCCTCTGTAACAGACCATACTTCACTCACTTCCTTTAAACCTTTGGCGGAAATCCACCAACTAGTGTTCCAGATAACCCTGTAGTGGCAATCATGAAAATAATAAATGTAAAAATCTATGAAGCTCCAAGTGCATACTTCTGTGTAACAAAGATTATTCAGAAATTCCCTTTCTGGTTATTACTAGTCAATCCTAATATTCTAAAGCTACAAGTAGCAGGTTAGATCCTCTCCTATAAACGGTGCCCTGTTCTACTCTATTTATATTGCTTCTTTGTGCATGATTTTTATTCCTTCCATGGGCCTAACCAGCTCTACTGGTCCTTCGCCGCCACTGTCCACCCCATGGGGCTTCCGGTCTCCTGATCCTCTGCTGCCCCCTCCAACCCACATTGTCCTTTAATTTAAAGCTTTTTTGAGAACCCGGCAGCAGCCATTTTTTGCTGTGCTGCTGCACCATAGAAAAGCACTTCCGCACAAGCCAAATTTCATTTTTACTTACAGATCTAAGTGACGTCTACAATTTGGGCTCTATAAATAAGGAAGAAAAAACTCCTGCATCATTTTGTGGGCATGCGCACATGCATGTGTGCTGATGCATATGCACTCATGCGCTTGCCTACAAAATGGACATGGTCACCAGCAGCAGCATTGACACATTTTTATTTATTTTGGACGGAGGCTGCCCAACTTCTGCAAACTGAATTGGAAAGTTATTAGTAACAAAAGGTGATATCTGTTGGCTTTGACAATGCTTATGCACGAACTCAGTCATATGAAGCTAGGTGATGCTAGAAAGTAGGCAAATACAGACAAATATTGTGCAGAACAAGAGAGCCATAGGGAAAACAGCAACTTTTTCAAAAAAATTAAAAATGCTTAGTGTAATGATTTCTGAACCAATGTGGGTATCAAGTTTCGCTTTGCATTTCTTTGAACCGATGCTGGATACATGCAATGTGGTGGTTTAATAGTATTTATTCCTCTTCGTTTATAATGAAAACATTTATGGCTTTTTTAGGCTATGAGAGTAAGTGGCAAATATAGTTATTCAATTTAAAAGCATAAACACATTTCAAAATAGAGGCATATGATTATTCATAACCACATCCAGAACCGCAGTATTTCGTTTTGAAAGTTTGCTTTTTATAAACACTGTGTGGTCTCTTGTTGAATCTAAAAGGGTTGCAATTGGCGCCAGACTCAAAGATGGACAACAACAACATTACGAATCTCCTGCAGGGCAACCAATGAAGCTGTAAAGCATACACGGTTTGACTGTAAACCATAATATGCTAATGTTTATTACATGACATCCCTCAGAAAACCGGCAAGTTCACTGTACACAAGATAGAATGGTTCATCGAAATGTGCTGAGAATCTATGAAAACACCACTGCAGCTTATACGTGGTACATAGATTATGTTTTTAATCCATGAAGAATGTTCAAAACGTACAAGAGATATCAAAGTTTGGGTAGATCGTTTTAAACATGTATACACACTAAACAAGGAAAAAACACAAAGGCTCAAAAGATTGACATCTAAATTTGACTTCAAGATTATCAATACGCACCTTGAAGTCCTTCTCTTAAGTAAGCCCTGAAACTACATCTAACTCAAAGGTTATCAATACTGATTCTTCTGCTGGGCATAGAAACACAGATGATCCTGAACAGTAGGAATTCATTTTTTTTTTATAAAAAAGAGAAAAGGTCCAAGAGAAAAGCTGCAAGGAAGAAGAGGAAAGCAGCAAGGGGAATAAGTAAGGTCAAGTCAAGGTCCACCCGATTACAACTATGTCAAATGACACAGAGCACGGTCATGATGATTACAAATATTTCATGTAAGAGTTTGGTAGACAGGTAATGATTTAGACTAGTTACAAAGAATGCGAATCTAAAGGCTTTAAAGATATTTAAATTCAACGTAGGTGGAGAGAAAAAAACATACATATGCAACAAACATGCTCAAGAGTAAAGTCACGTTCCTCATTGTCAAAAAATAGAAAGAGTTATTTTACACTTGCAAATGGGGTTTGCGAATACGGAAATAACGTAAACTTAAATACAGACTTATGGCACACGCAATAATTAAGAGTCCAATCTTCCTTTTTTTTTTTTTTTTTACTGACACTGTCCATTACATTTTAACCAACCCTCCAAACAGCTGAGTCCAATCTTCCAACGTTGAACTGGATTTTGTACTTTGAGTCACTTTATTAAGAAAAGAGCTTTGATCAAATTTACCCATCACGTGTTTTTTCATAATCACGCCTTCCTCATGGGTAAAAGTACAAAAAACAATAATAATGCATTTACTTTTCTATGCACAATTCTTATAGGCATGTCTGTTCTGGGGTACTTGGCGTGGCAAGTGGGACAGAAACGAAACCGAGTCCTTTTCCATCAAATGGACATTCTCGGTTGTCCAGGGGGCTGAGGTCCATAGAAGTGGTAGATTGTGGAATGGAGTTGAAGGAGTACATGACAATAGGGTTCACGAATAGGCAGGATTGTAGATTCAACTGATGAGGAGCGGATCCGAGGACCCAGCGAGAACACCATGTGAAGTCGAACTGGAGCTAAGCCACACAGAGCATTTGCCTATGTGCATTACCAGAGATAGGTAGAGTCACTATACCATGTGACTCGAAAAGACATCTTCAAACAAAAACAAGTTGTACACGTCCTAGCCCAACACTAGATGGCAGGAGTATGCACAGTATTTGTGTCTACAGCTATACAGAGTGAGAGTGAGTGTGTTTTTGTTTGTTTTGAGACCTCTTCATCTACTGATCTGTTCAAGTGTTATTCCCATTTTGCTTCTGCCCACCACAGCATAGAGCAGTGGACAAGCTCACTTCAGCCATTAGTTTGCTTCACTGTGAATGCCTGCAGTTTGTTTGTGAACATCTAAAAAGTAATCCCAAAGCAGGTATGTCAATCTTTGCTTTCATAGCAGTGAGTCATTTTTTACCTTTTTGTTTTTGCAAGCATATGCACATACCATCCTTAAAAGGTGGTATATTCTTTTACACGTTAAATGCATATGTTTGCCTAAACAATAAAGGCAACAATCTGAGGCTTGCCAAGACCATACAGTATTTCACTCCTGTGTATGAGCATATTAAAATAAAAGATCTACTCATGGTTCTCAATTTGCCGACCTTCAGGAGGATGGAAGGCTGGTTCTTCTGAGGTTCTAACTAGTAACCTAACTAGCTTTTACTCCACTGGTGAAACTTCATCACATTTAGCTATTCACCTGGCTATCAAATTTGGGTGGACCCGCAACATTAGGTCGATTTCCCACATAGTTTTACTGCATTGTCAGATATTTTTTTACAATCTCCAAATACCAACACTCATTTAAACAACAATATGCCTCTATTGACAGTACATCATCAATCACCAGGAAAATGCCGATGCCCCAACAAGCTCCAGAGGCACAGAGCCTCCTGGCAGAGGACCCAGGAGCCATCTGCCCCCTGCTTATTACAGTACACGTCGTATTGGCCATGTGAACCTGCACCATTCTCTCTCTGACATACGGCAGGATGGCCTTCAGAGCCAGACGTAGGGCCCTCAACTCCAATAGACTGATAGGGAGACAGCTTTCCATTAGAGACACATGTCCCCTGATCTCCACCTCTCACAGATGACTTCCCCCAGCATAGCATGGACGCATGCATTACCATCGTCAGCTCAGGGCGGGGAAGGTGAAAGGGCCCTAATACTGGACCAATTGTGTTCGATTAGCCACTTTCACATATTGTGAGCCTTCTACTCGGAGACGTGGATGACATAAGTCACATTTCCTTGATGATGAGAACATTGAAACTCCAGATTCCATTGTGAGACTGCACGTGCCACTTGATGTAATTGATCAGGCTGATGCAGAAATCTAAGAGGCAAAGAAAGCATCAGAGATGCTGTGACCAAGATCCAGGCCCAAAGTTTAATCATCAGGCTCATAGCCCTGGACTCTCTATCCAGGATATTTCTAATGAACAGGAGACTCGGTCAAGGAGTCATGCTCAACTTTCACTCACTTGTTGTGAACCCCAAAGATGTCAGAAGGTTTGCCGTCATGTGGAGGTGGTCTATGACTTACTACAGAGAATCCATCTAAGCAGCCAGTAGTTTAAGTAGGAGAAATCTGGCATCCCAGACATCTGAAGGTCAGTAGCCATCACCACCAACACTTCTGAAAACACACAAGGGGGGCTGGTGACACAAACAGGGAGCATGACAAATTCAAAATGCTCCTGGCCTACCTTGAACTGCAATTAATGCCTGTGGGACTGCATGATAGATGCATGTAAAAACATGTTCAGCAGGCTAAAGGATCCCATCTAGTCCCAGAGTCCAGAGGATACAGGATCTGGGCCAGCAAGAGTATTTTTTAATTGGCCCATCCACAGGAAGGCATATGGATTTTGAAGGTTCTAAATAGGTCGAAGACTCCCATAATACTTCTACACAAAGAAATAGCGAGGTTAACCACCATCTTCTTTTTCTGAACCCAGAAGAAATACTCACACCTCATGTATGAGCATGGACAGGTGCTCCTCAAGTCATTTTGATGTGGCAAAAGATTTGGTGGGGCAAAAAGAAAAGGTAGGGGCGTAGCCATGCTCAACAATTCGCAAGGCCCATCTGACGGACATGACCAATCGCCACCCTGACTGGCAATGCATAAACCCCCCCCCACAAAATGGGTGAATGTCACTAACAGCAAGCTAAATCAGCTTGGTGGCTGTTGCCATAAGGTAAAGGGACCAGGAGGTCTGATGCCCTTCCGGATGTCTGCTTGTGGGCAGGAGTACGTGCCAGGGCTAAGACACAGGGCTGACCCAGACTAAGCTGCAAGAAGGGGAGTTGGAGTGCAGTCACCGAGATGGGAAGGAGTGAGCAGGGCACTCCACCACCCCACTACACATGGACTGAACCAGGGTATCTTCTCTTTCCTCCTGCCCCTTGACTGCAGGACAAGCACTCTCAGGCTTGCAGGGGGGTCAGCCGCACAACATTTGGCCTGCCACCTGGCTCAGGCAGATAGCTGAATCATCTTTAGGACAACCCCACTTTCTGGGCTACTGGACCTGAGAGCATCGTCAGCATAGCAGGTACTGAACTGGAGTGGCACCGAAAACTGCAGGGGTAAAGTAGGCCATTTAGGAGGTAGAATGGAAACACAAGCAATAACCGTGGGCACAAATGCCTAGGGACACTATATATTGGTTAGAAGACTGCCCAAGCGGTCACTTTTTTTGGAGAGTGGAGGGAGCATCACATCTGCACACCTCAGAGGCTATAAAAGTGGGCAACTTGGGGATGGGACCCACCTAATGGATGCTGGGTGGACCAGCCACTGGCCACAGCAGTACCACCAGCCAACAGACATGTGGATGAGCTCAAGAGCTCCAGCAAATCAACCGGGGGCGTCCGCCTTCCCCCCCAACCTACCCCCTCACCCTCTGGGATAGGCAAACTGATTTTAAGTCTAGTGCAGACTGACCACACAGGGCAGATGCGCTGCGGAGTGAAACACAAGATCCTTATCATCCATACAATCTGGGCAAGACAATACAGTGGATCAGCTTTCTCCTACCCCCTCCACTGTCTGCACGTCAAACTCTGGCTACACTTGATGACACACTGCCTGAAGCAATTCACTTAGGAAATATTGTAAAAAGATAAAGTAACCGCCAGTCACTGGCAAAGATAGAACAAACACCCACAGAAGAAGGGTCTAAAGCACCTGATGGACCCTAACCAGTGAACTATGGCAAACTGGCATCCTCAACTGAGAACATATTATAAGCCATTAGCAACAACAGGCTATCCTTCTAAGGGAATATTGAGAAAATCTGAACAGGCATGTCCTGTTGTGACACTACCTTCGCAACCCAGAAGAACAGGTAATAGGAGGTGGAAAGGTGTGTTTCAGCAGCAGAGGACCAGGTCCATATAATGCAAGCCATGATCAGCTGACCAAATCAGTAACCAAATGCCTGGCAGAATGGGCCTAAGACGCCGAGGAAGGTCCCAGACAAATATAACTATATTAAGATAGTGAGCATCCCAGAGGAGGGCACATGCATAGAAAGATTTGGTTTCTGCCAGAGGACCTCCCTCAATGCTTTGTTGTGGAAAGAGCTTACCAAGCTTTGGCAGCAAACCCTCTCCAGTGACTCCTTCGTGACCCATCATTGCATGACTCATAAACTATGCCAACAGAAACACTATCCTTAAAAAAGCAAGCACTGACAGCATGATCCTGAGAATACCCATGCCATGTAGCACCACTGCTCGTCAACCACTGTGAAACAAGAACTTGCCGATGCAGCTAGAATTTGCATTGCTGTACCCTGCTAAACTGCTGGTTAGTGTCACTGAAAATCTTTTTTGACACTTCAAAAGCAGCCTGGGACTTGGTTGAAGAGCAAAAAGTATTTCAATGAACGTTGGCAAGGCCTGGAACCATGTTCTTGAATTTGAGACCCAAGAAATACCCACAACTGCAAAGGAAAAGATCTCAGGAACTCAGGGGAGATAGAAGGAGAATCCCATGTGAGACCGCAATGGCAGAGAAGCGAGTGGGTCAAGATGCAGTAGTCAAACAACCTTGGGGCCATCCACTCGCGCGGGTGGTCAGGAGGATGTGAATTTCAGGACCAACTTCAACCCACTTCTCAAGAGATCCTTAAGATTCCGGTTTAAACCAAGTGATGGGGGACATTGGCACATCATGGTACACAGTTGCGGACTGTGGGTTTGAGGCTACTCAGCCCATGTTGTAGAACACAATTACATAGGGGAAAACACAGCAGGCATGCATACATCTATTACAACTATTACTGATTTTTTGGGGATGGCGGGAGAATGGCTGCAAAAGAATAGTGCCAGCCCACACCCTATAAATGAGGTTACTGATTAGGATTAGAGCGCCAGATGCCTCAGGGAAAGAAGTATAGGGTGGGGGGAGGTTGGGGAGAATTAGACTATTATGATTGACTTGCAATTTTGTTTGATGTTTATTGTTTTAGTTTTCATTACAGGACGTATGGGCATTACTATCACATTTGTCACAGTTTAACCGTGATGCACGACATGACCACAGGACACTATCTCCTGAAATGTGAATGTATTAAATAATCTAATTAAACTGGGAGCAGTCATGCTCTATGCTAAAAAGCATGCCCCTCACGCCTTTCTGCTCCAGAAGACCCCTATAGGGCACTAGTTGTGCATTCCCAAAGCGCTATGGTTACACAAGAACACTTCCCTCATGCTTCACTCGGGGTTCAAAAGGTCACCATCCTCCTCGGAAAAAGCATTCCCTTCTGTTCCATCATCAGCACAGACTGACCCTCAGGGTCGGTTTGTTATGGTTTGGGTGAAGGATGGAAGAACACCCATGACACTCACAGATATATACCTACGTCCTTGCTTGCAGGAAATCACACTTTGGCTCAATGCAGGCTCTCAATTGAGTACTCTGCTGGGAATGGCAATCCTGGGTGGGTGGGGTTTTCAATCTAGTATTGAGTCCCATTTTGAACATGCACAGTCTGGCCTCCACTAGCAGATCGTTGCCCTGCAAATAGACAGCCCCCCTAGGTCTTATGTACACATGGCACGGATGGCATGAAAAATAAAGGCAATACACCGATTGCTCTAATGCACGTCATTCTTCTTCACACACACCTACATTTTTGTCCTAGCGGCAGAGTCCACCACGATTTCTCGAGTACGAACTTTTCCAACAGGCTCTCCAACCATTCACAAATTTAACAAGCATTTGCAATGCAATAGGTCTCGCATTAGGAAAGTTTGAGCTATTGGTATTGTAAATGACAATTTTTTTTATTTATGTGTTGATTTTGAAAATAGCGAAATTAATAGCTTTGTCATTTACAATGCCAATACTTTTAACTTCCGCAAATGTGACACTTATAGCCTTTGTAATGCAATGTGTTGTATTTACGTGATTTAGATGTATTAATATTACAAATAAAAATTGCTTTTAATTTTTATAAATAATTAATACTTAAATACAAGTTATTGTAATTTATAATGGCAATACCTTAAACTTTTGTAAAAAACTTTTGTGAAGATTATGTTCTGTGTATTTTATTGTGACGAAAATCCAAAACAGAAGTGAAATATTAGTACCCGCAGGAGGAAGCAGACACCGTGCCTGGCACAGTTCGTGGGGACGACCAAAACGAAAGGGCATCCCAGAGCCCTCTGCGTGATGCAAGAGGAGGAGGGGCAGTTGGAATCTGTCAGACAGGTTGACACTGGAAGCCTCCATGTTTGCATGATCATTTTCTCTCTCTCTCTCTCTCTTTGGATGCAGGCAATATGGATGGGCAAGGTGGCCATTTAAGAAGCACCTCATTTGAACTTTGTTTTATGGATACCCTTTTCATGACTTCAGTTTCGTATTAGTTGAAATGTTAGTTTCAGTCCTATGCCCTGTATATCTTTGCATTTAGCTACTCATAAAAAGACCAGTTTAGCTTTGCCTAGCACATAGAGTCCGGTGTCACAGGTAGCCCTCCTAGATGCGATCCTCATTCCTCTTTTGCCTCCATGTGTTTTCCTTTGTCATGTCCCTAGTCCTTAATTCATTTTCCTTTCTACAGCCACTTTGCCCAAGGCCAAGTTTATTTTTTTCAAGAGAGCTCTTTGATGGACATCTCTTCGCGTGTATGCACTTACCCTGGTAAGATAGCACATCTGTCTTCTCAAACAAATTGGACTAACAATCACTCTGGTACAGTGACCGTGTTTAAGGCTGAAGGTCCTTGCATGATACGAAAAACTACGATCTGCTGCCCTTAGTCACCATTTTTCCAGCCTGTCCTATGTTGCCCCTCGCGGTTATTGGCAGTCTGCAAGTCGATGAGAGTGCACTGGAGTTTTATAGGTACCACTAGCAAAGCACCAGCGTTTGCTGGCCAGGAAGTCGCTGAGAGAGTACGCCCACATATGATGGAGCGACAGCTGAACTGCCCCCTAGTACCAGGCTCTGGGGACACTTGTGACACTTGATAGTCTTGCAAGGGGGGCAGTCCTTTTTACCTGTACCTCCTGGGGACAGAGTTCACCAATTCTTTACATATAAAATCTATTCACTCCCCACTAACTGGGCCCTTCACTTTCCTCTACATAGATGTACTGCATAATGTGTCTGGAGGTCAGAACCTGTAAGTATGGTACCCTTTGCAAGGACATACTACATGCATAACACAGGGCAGATGCATCTTACTATAGGCTACACATATACACTGTATCTGGCAAAATGTTACAAATAAGGTTCAACAGATACTCTGCGTTTTACTCTTTTCGAACTCCGGCACACCCTCAGAGGTCAGGATTCTGCTTGAAGACCATTTCCGACCTTATTTCAGCAATGTGTCCTGGCACAGGAGTTCCATGTCCAAAGAGCGAAAATGCAGTCATTCAGGAATAACCAGCTGCTTTCATCTGAAAATAACTAGATATTAGCCTCCTTGACAAAATCATGGGGTGAGCCATGTAAGGTAGCTTGACCCCTGTTGGTTACCTGCCAAACCTGACCTTTAATGTTACTGTTACATTGACGTTATACTACTAGTGTGGACTGCAAATGTGCATTGCCTAACAAGCCACAAAATGGGCTATGTGACTACCATTAAAAGTCTGCATTCTGGCAAAAACAGCATGCCACA
Organism: Lissotriton vulgaris; assembly: GCF_964263255.1. Classification (NCBI taxonomy): domain Eukaryota; kingdom Metazoa; phylum Chordata; class Amphibia; order Caudata; family Salamandridae; genus Lissotriton; species Lissotriton vulgaris. The sequence continues at coordinate 1,030,830,190 of NC_141687.1, forward strand.
GAAAGATACAATCTCAAAATCCTGTTTCATTTATCTGCAACAGCCATCAATGCGGTTCCTTTAAGTGTGCGCGCAGAATGCTCGATAGCTTTTTCTAGGTTGATGAAACCGATGTGACGCTCAGACAAAAAGAACCAGTCGCGTGCACAGCTCCTGTTTTGTGTTTGCCATCCGGTGTAGCCCGGGTACCCAGGAGGGGGCCAGGGAGAAGGAGGAGTGTGGCGCCTGTTGCGGGGCTCCTCTGACCTGAGGGAGCCCCGATTGAGAAGAGGAGACGCGCCGTGAGGAGCCCCGCCGGAAGAGCGCAGTCGGTGAGTGGGGCCCAGGGCTGATGCGAAGTCTGTGCGTGCCTGTGTGTATGCCTGTGGGGGAGGGGAGGGGGCCGGGGAGAGGGAGTGTGTGCGCGCGTGTGTGCGCGAGGGAATGTGTGTGCGCATGCGTGACTGTGAGAATGCGAGGCAGGGGATAGTGTGCCTGTATGTGTGCCTGATGTGTGCCGTGTGCCTGCGTGTGCATGCGCGCGCCTGTGTGTGTGTGTGCGTGCGTGCATGCAGAGGGGTGGGGGCTGCCTGTGTCTGTGTGAGAGCCAGGGCTTTGCACCGCGCAGCTATCAGACGCGCGCTCCCGAGGTGAAATCTGACAATGGGAAAGCGCGCGTCTGATTGCTGTCCACTCTCCTAAATACGGGCAGCATAAGTTGTCGAGCTGATGCATTCATGCTTCGCATGAATGCCACATCAGCTCGACCTAAAAATCAGCATTTTTTAAAGGACAAGTGTAGGCCTGAGAGGGGTGTGGCAACTGAACGCCTGGTGGCTGCATGAAGAACAACTTTCTCACTTACTCAGTGATGTAGTCGTGGAATACATTGAGCAAAATGAGGAGCAGATTAGAGAATTAGAAGTATATTCAAAACTCCCCCAAACATATGAGGCAAATAGACAGCTTTGAGGCCCATAAAGACAACCTGAAAGCGAAACTATTAAATTCTTCCCAATATGCCTGGTTTCATTCACAGCATAGAGCATACAAGTGGGAGGACAAGACAGGTAAGTTGTTTTAATGACTCTGCAACAGACACATAAGCATGAATAATCCCCTCTATAAGGCAAGTCACTGACGCGGTTGGGATTGCAGACGCCTTTTGGGTAATAACTATGTAGCACCATATTCTAAGCAGGACCCCACAGATCGATTTGCAAGTATGCAATAGCAGAAGAACTTATCTTAGGCACGCTATCGGAGACAAACCAAGCTGAACTAGACCTTCCAATTACAGCAGATGAGATTCAACACGCTAATATCAGTATGCCCTGAGGTAAGGTCCCAGGTCTGAATAATTCTTATAGGAATGCCTCAAGAAGCAGGCTTTACTGCTACTGCCACAGGTGCTCATCACAGAGGTGCTGACAGTGGGCAACTATCATAAGATTTGTTGGATGCCTTAATCTCGGTCATTCCAACGCCTGACAAACACCTTAATAAGTGCCCCTCAGGCCGGACAATATCACTAATGAATGTTGTAGTAATACTCCTGGCCACTGGACCGGACTGAATTATGAACTATTGAGAGGCACTCTGCATCGTTTTTGGCATTTACAGGTGGCTCTTGCATGCACAAACTCAAAGGCCCAGCAGCTTTGCTACGTGACAAAGCATTTGATACAGGCCACTGTCTCTCTCTGCATCAGATACTGAGGAAGATGGGCCTCGACTGCCCCTTAAGGCATTTCAATATTATATGCACAGACCAATGGACCAAGTGACAGTGAAGTGGGTACTTTCTGTACCCTTACCCATCAAAAGCAGCTGCCATCGGGACTGCCCACTCTCACCTCTGGGGTTTGCTTTTGTGATTGAGCCTGTGGCAGAGTGGATTTACATTTTACTGTTACAGTGTTTGTACATTCATTCTTTTCTCGGCTCTTTATTTGGCACCCGTCCAGAAAAATTAGAATTTCTGACAACTGCCTAACTGGCGTATGTGCGAAAAAGAGAATTAATGATAATGGAAAATGCCACTGGGCGAAATAGAAAACATAGATAATTGCTGTTTTATTAAAAATATAAACACCATGAATTAGCCGACTAAGAAAGATTTTGAATTAAGATGAGCACTGAAGGTCTCTAACAGTCTACAGTTATTTGGGTTGAGACAGTGTAATTGTCAGCTGCAGTCACATTGAGAAGTTGCTGCAATACAAACCTGAGTTGTTTTAACAAGAAAAATAACAGCTCTGAAATGTTAGGTTTCTAACAAGCAATAAAGCCAGTAAGAGGGTTGTTATTCCTAAGGTGTGTGGATATTGCTGTGCACATATATCGTCTGTCTCTGCCCTGTTTCTCACGGCAGGCCCCTGAGTTTGTCTTGCTGAAATAGTATAGTTCAAATGTTTGTTTAACTGCATTTTAACCAGTAGTATTGCATTGTTAATTCATCCCTGAACCTCCTGACAATTCCAAAAAGACAATGCAAATAAACTAGCAAAAAAAAATAATATATATATATATATATATATATATAAACAAGGAGCAAGACTAATTTAGGCCTCATGCAAATAACCACTACATTATTTGAGGACTTTGCCTTACAGTCTGATGTTCAATATTAAACACATATTCCTGCGTACAGAGAGTTGCCTTACAAAGCCACAGCTCACGGTGTTCTAATAAGTGTACCGATGACACTTTAACATCTTGTGTGGTGCAAACAGTAATCTGAATGGGCCACCAAATACTTGTACAAATTACATTCGCCTTCCCAAAATAATTCATAACAAATATGTTGTTATGGTAAAACCGCCTGGGAAACATTTAGCTTCCCTCTCTTAACTCAATATAGTGATAGTAATTAGCTGGAAATGGAGCTACACATAATGAGCACTGTTTAAGAATAAAAAAAATATATGACTTGTGCATTAACACTAGCAAACAAATCTAGAATTTCATAAACAAATAGACCCACTATTCACTCATTGCAAAAGCCTTACTTCTAGAGTGATTGCTAAGCAGACATTGCCTTCATATGCATTACAAAAAAAAGCAAACTGACAACTGTACTGCCAGAGACTCTCTCACAAGGGGAAGTTATTTAATGTCATGTGGCTTACATAATGGGCAAGATCTTTAAGGGATATACTAATAAAGCTTAATTACATTCAAAACAATATTACCCACACCAACCTGATGGTATTTTAATTATTTTATGACTACCTCTTAAAGGGGTTCAACTTTAGAAAATTCCTTCACAATGTAGGTGCATAGAAGTGTTGAAATTCTGCAGGATCTTTGTATGATTTTTGCAATTGCATTTAAACAGCACTTACTACCCGCGTCAAGACTCTTTTTGTCGAGTAGCACGCTACTCCAGAACCCAAAAAGTATTAGTGGTGAATTAGTTTAGGGAAATATGAAATTAATTTGAGTGGTGGACATCAGAGTCTGTTAGTTGGAATGAAAAAGATAGTGGAGGGATATAGGAGGGAAGTGTCTAGAAAGTGTTTCTTTGGAGAGCATAGCAGTAGGAGGATGTTTGGGATAAGAAAAGGAGAGATGGAGAAGGGAAGAGTCTATAGAAGTGGATTTGGGAGAGAGATGAGGTATTGGATGAGTCTAGGAGGAATACATGAGGGACGGGTTTAGAAAGGTTTGTTTGGGAGATCTGAATAGTCTAAGAGGTTGGAGGTGATGCAATAAGGGGTAGAGGAGGGAAGAGTCTAGAACAAGTTATTCTGGGGATCTTGTAGTATGGGATTTGGGGTGAGTCAGAGTGGCAGTAGAAGATATACTGAGAGAGGTATTGGGTGGGAAATAGGGTAGTGCATTGGATAAAGTAGTGAATGAGGCTTAGGATCAGTCAGAGTATATATTGAGAGAGGTATAGGGTGAGATATATGGTAGTGCATTGGAGATGCTGAATTAGGAGTAAAGTAATAAATATAAAGATATACAAGTACATGGAAGGTATATATGTATAAGGAAGGTATTATAACTAGAATATAGTTGTATTTAATAAACTCAGACTTTCAAGTGTTGCTGTAATTTAAGCTAATTTATTTGTTTTAAATTAATTCTTCTGGGGCGTGGCCAAGATGGTGGCGTGAGCGGACGTGTCCTCCTGAGCTCCCGCCGCCCACCTTGTTCAGCACGGGCCTTCGCTGTATGGAAGCCCCTTTTCAGCCACCTCTACGGTCCGGCCAGCATTCCCAGTGGTCCCTGGCGTGAGTGGAGCCGGCGGTGACCAGCAGGGGCCTTTTGGCGGCGACACCCGCACGGCCTGCTTTGAGGCCTGCGAGTGTGGCGAGGGGCGGAGCCGGAGTTGCACCCGGAAGCAGCCGAGTTCGGATACGGCGGCCTGGGGTGGATCTACACGAGACCCGGCTGCGGTGGGTCCGGCCCGCGTGTGCAGGTAGCACGAGGCGCCTGGTTCGGCATTGTCCGGCAACTACTGCCGACCCACCGCCCGCCGGGAGATCTACCCGGTGTGAGCCCCCGCTGACAGCGGAGGAGCGCGGCAGCGGGCTGGGCGCAGCCTTCCCCGGCCCCGGGAGGGGTCGACGCGATACATCAGCGGGGTCTGGCCGGCACCCGTACGGCGACAGTGTGTGGAGACGGCGCCTCAATCGCAACAATGCAGACCGGAGGTGAGGGGCAGCTTGGCAGCAAAAAAGGGCGGACATTGGGGGAAGAGGTCTCTGCAGGGCCCCCTGATATGGTGTGTGGCGAGCTGTAGTGTGGCTGCTAGCTTTAGGAGGCCAGCAAGGACCCTGCCTGCGACCCTGCATACCTTAAGTTGAGCAGCTGGCCAAGCAGAGGAGGGTCTCAGCGGCCGGGCTATAGGCCCCAACAGCATGAAGCCAGTTTCCGTGGCATGAAAACACCCCAGGGAGACAGTTAAGGTGGTGGCCTGGGGGTGTAGTCGGCAGGCAATTTCTCGCAGCAGCGAATACTTAAGGGATTCGGCCTGGTGTGGGCACTGTTCGAAGGAGCGGCAGAGAACTTGCAACGCCTAGCGTGGTAGAGAGGTTTGTTACGACCGGGGTTAGCGGGACGGGCCTGAGACCGAAGTGGTTGGGCCAGCACACAGCGCAACAAGTTGAGACGCACCCCCCACCAAGGCACCCTAAGGCCCAACTAACTGCCGAGCTACCCACAAGGCCAAGATCGCACTCTCGGAGTAGGGCCGCTAAGAAACGAAGGACCCAGAGGCGCCTCAGAGCCAAGAAATCTCCCCAGGACAGTGATCCCAGGGTGACGCGAGCGTCATGTCAGGGGCGAGGGTCCGAAAGGCCAAAACGGTGAAGGAGATGTTTGCTAAAGCTTAACCGTCCCCGCCATCTAAAGACAAACCGACGGCCGAGACCGCAACAGTGAGTGCAGAACCCATCACGAAAGCCTTCTTGGAATCTCTGATCACGGCCTTGAGGGATGATATCCACACCCTCAAGAAGAAATTTTCGGAAGAGATCCGGGAAGTGCGCAGGGACATGGATGGCATTGGGGAACGGGTAATGGAGCTTGAAACCAAACAGGAGGGGCGAGATGCAGAGATGGAGGCGCTGCAGCAAGAGATCATAAGAATTCATGATCAACAGGTGGACTTGCAAACTCACCTCGAGGACCTAGAAAACCGCTCTTGGCAGCACAATATACGCATCCGAGGGGTGGCAATGTCGGATGATACTATAATTCTCTAGAGAACTTTTCAACTATGTTCTGGGACGGCCCCTGGAGGCAGAACGGAGGTTGGACAGAGCACATATGGCGGGACCCCAGTGGGCCGCGATGGCTCCCCCCCGGACATCTTGGTCTGTATACAGGACTTCCGAACAAAGGAGGAAATTCCCCAGAAAGTGTGACACCTGCACCCCATCGCCTTCAAGAATCAATCGCCGACCCTGTTTCAAGACTTGTCATCACTTACGTTGCAGAAACGCCGCATCTTTAAGCCTGTCACGAATTATCTCCAACATAATATTCCTTACAGTTGGGGCCATCCCTTCCGTATCATGTTTAAATTGGAAAACAAGCTTCACCAGCTCCGCTCTCTGAAGGAAGCATGCCGCCTGTTGGATATTGATCCACCGGTGGAGGGGGAGGAAGTGACGACCCGCCCTGGGGATCCGGGGGGCCCGGCATCCCAATGGTGTCAACAAGGCAGATGGCGTCGCGTCAAGAAACCCCTGAAAATCGAGATCGAGGACGGCCAGTGAGCAGCGGTGGTCTCGGACCTTGCCTCTTCACATCAGAGTTGAATAACCCATGCAGATCCCTTGACACGGAGGATTGTTAGAGGTTCACATACGGTCGGTGGCAGGAGGGAGTGAATGACTTACATTACCCCATGCTACATTACTGCCAAACACCTATGAAGATGGACTACGGTTGGGTTTGCTGTATTTTTCTTTCTTTTGCTGTTGGGGGGATTCAGGTTGGAGGGTGGAGGGGATACATTATCAATCACCTCAGGACAATGGACGATGAAGCTGGATATGACTTAACTGTTGGGGGTGGCGTTACCTTTTCTTTACAGCAAGTTACCAGGGGTAGAAAGGTTGAGGAGGGTGGGGGGTTCCAGGTCCATGAGTGCATGTATGTGTGTGGTAGATTGGGGTTCCTGTTGTTTGACCGGTGGCGTTGGAGGGGCAGCCTTTGACAGAGTATTCAGATCCTCTGGGCTGGGCATGCCACAGGAGCACTGCAGAGAAGGGACACAGAGGGTACTGGGTTAGTGACTAGTTATGCCAAAGACTAAATTACGTCTAATCACTTTGAATGTCAGGGGCCTCAACAACCCCGTGAAGCGGAGGGCAGTCCTGTCGTTTCTGGAGAGCTCTAAGGCTTATATTTGTCTTCTCCAGGAACACACTTATTGGCCAAAGACTGTCATAGGATGAAATCACGCAGCTTTCCATTCCAATTCTTCTCCTCAGGCCCCACTAAGACGTGGGGGTGGCAATATTAGTGGCCCACCACTTCAGGGGGAAGGTGACGCAGAAGGTAGCCGAAATAAGAGGGAGATTGGTCTCCTATAGATTTTCCCTGGGGGAAGCCACCTTTACAGTTAGTTCAATTTATGCACCTAACGAGGGTCAGCAGAAGTTTTTTCACCAGGCACTTAGTGAGGCGACCGCGACACCTGATAGGCACATCTTGGTTGGGGGGGGACCTAAACTTGGTGTTTGACAACTTACTGGACAGATCAGGGCAGAGCTCCAAACAAGCAGGAACTTTATATGGAGGGGGGTTAGCTAGACTGGAGGAGTTGGGGATGGTTGATCTCTGGCACAGCTTTCACCCGGGAGTCAGGGAATACTCATATTATTCTAATGCCCATAAAACCTTTGAAAGGTTGGACCACTTTTTATCTTCCACGTCCCTTAAGGCGCTTGCGACAGAGGTAGAGATAGGAGCTGCGGCGCTTTCAGACCATGCACCGCTTTCGGTGGTATTTTCCTTCCCACCTGTGACTAGGGCTGCGCGCTACTGGAGGTTGCGCGATACGCTGCTCCACCGTAAGGACACTGTAGAGAAAATCAAAGGGGCCATTGCAGACTTTTTATCACATAACCACACTTCAGACAACTTCTTGGCCACACATTGGGCGGCGCTTAAGGCGGTGTTGCGAGGTGAATTCATCGTGGTCTCAGCGGCGGAAAACACGGAGAGGGTCCGCAAGCGCGAATAACTCACGCTACAGACGCGAGAGCTGGAGCAGATGCACCAAAGAACTGGCGCACCTCGGGTATGGAAAGAGCTTTGCTTGGCGCGACAGCAGCTGGCTGCATTGGATCAGGATAGGGCGGAATTCGCGGCCCTGAGAGTAAGGCACATGTACTACAGTGGGGGGGGGGGGGGGGACAGGTGCGGTCGCCTTTTGGGGCGTGCGCTCCGGGAAACTCAACAGCGACACATGGTACAAGAGATTGCTACACAGGGCGGGGAGCGGGTCACCGAAGACGGTGACATAGCGAAGGCCTTTAGCAACTTTTATACTTCCCTCTATGCAGGGGCGCGGCTTGACTCCGCCGACGATTAAGCTTTCCTAGAGTCAGTCCCTCTTCCTGCCTTGTCAAAAGACCAAGCCGTTCTCCTATACAGCAAGATTCGTCCTGAGGAAGTGATATCAGCGATCTCGCGTCTCAAATTGGCTAAGGGGCCGGACGGTTTTACGGCAATTTTTTTCAGGTAGCACAGTTGCGGACTACCCTATTTAACTCGTTTGCGGAGACCGGTGCAATCCCACGTGATTTACTAGACGCCACCATATCGGTCATCCCTAAACGAGGGAAGGACCGCACACAGTGCAGAGTCTATCGTTCCGTGTCCCTCCTTAATGTCTACCTCAAAATACATACTGGCATCCTGGCTTCGCGGCTGGCCCCACTCATGCAGGGGCTGATTGAGCCAGACCAGGCAAACTAAGAGGGCCCTACACCTGATAGAGAAGGCCATGCGGACGTCAGGGGAATACATGATGGTCGCCATCAACGCCGAAAAAGCGTTCGATCAGGTCCACTGGCCATATTTGGAGCAAGTCCTGATAAAGGCGGGGATAGGAGTAAAGTTTCGAACGTGGGTCCTGAATTGTTACACCTTCCCCACGGCGACAGTGCGAGTCAACGGGTGCTCCGCGCCCCGTTTTCCCATTGAACGAGGGACGCAGCAGAGGTGCCCGCTGTCACCCCTGCTCTTTGCGCTTTATATGGAGCCGTTGGCTCAGGTAATGCGAGTCGACCAGAGAGTCAAGGGGATCAAGTTTGGTGCATACGTGCACACAATCAGCTTATATGCGGACGATGTCCTCCTCTCCCTGGCCTCCCCTAGTGATTCTCCGCCGGCCTATGTTGAGATTCTGGACAGGTTTGCTGGTGCGGCGGGCTTTAAAGTTAACATGACGAAGTTTACAACTCGGGAAGGGCCCGCTGGGAGAGGGAGTTGGGGCAGGTGTTGAGCAACAAGGAATGGGAGGGCATGTACTATCGAGCATGGCACTCCGCCTATCATATGGGGTTGACAGACACCTTCACCAAATTGGGGACATACTGGTACTACACGCCTGAGAGGTTGCACGAGATTGATCACACAAGGGAGGCCTGCTGGCGGGGAATGGTGAGAGGGGCTCGCTGTCCCATCTTTTATGGGAGTGAGCCAAGATCCAGGGGTACTGGAAGATGGTCCTTGATGAGTTAGATGCACACTTTGATACAGAAGTCCCAAGGTTCCCTGCTTATGTACTGCTAGGTTTACCTAATGCTATCACCTACCCGTTGAAATCACGTAGGGGCAGATTGATTGCAATTGTTCTGGGCTCCGCTGTTCAGAACTTGCTGGCCTTTTGGCGCACCCAGCATATCCCCACATTCCAAGGTAGGTTGCATCGCCTTTGGTCAGATCTGGGTATGGAAAAGTTATCACTAATCAAAGCAGGGGAAGGGGCCAAGTATGCAGAATTGTGGCAGCCGTTCTTGTCCCTGCTGGCTACAGAATTTAGAGAGGTAACATGCCCCCGATACCTGCGTTTGTTACGCTTGTCACAGGTCGATTCTTGAGATGCTCTGAAGTGGATGAATGTGTGGAACTGGGAGGGCACTTGACCTGGAACGTGGGTGGTGGGAGGGTAGGTGGGGGGTGGTATGGAGGTGGGGTTTGGGGGGTTGGATCTGGTTTTTGTTTGGTTTTTTGAATGCGGGCTTGCTTATGCTTATACAGCACTGTCCGGTGTGAACAGACTTTCATGGGCTAATTGGGCTCCACAGACGTTCTTGTCACTATGTCTCCATACCATTTTCCTATGCATTGCATGTCTTTCGATTCATGGGAAGTTCTGATAGTATGTGTGCAAGCTGATTTTTCAATAAAAAGATTTAATACAAAATTAATTCTTTTCATTTTAATAATTCAATAGTGAAGCAATTGTAGATACATAGTTATGATCAAAATTACTAGTTTACGCAGTGACCTATATACATGTATAACATAGAAAAGTATAACCATAAGTAATATGTAAATTTGTTGAACAGGCCATACAAATATCTTTATATTTATAAACATAATTATAGTAAACATTTATACAAAGGAATAGACATATCTAGATAAATACATATAATCCGAATAAATGCTTATATACAAAGGGACTTGCTTTACATTTATGTTTGAGAATGGTGGTTATGTGGGGAACAGCCAACTCTTGAGAAGTCATCAGAAGATAAGAATGTTATTTGTGGATCGTATGTTTGGGGATTAAAGAGTTCCATAGTTTGGCTGCTTGAACAGTGGAGGATGTGCCACCTATGGTTTTGTTCTTGTATGGTGGGATTTTGAGGTGAGGTGTCCATCTAGAGCGGAGGTTCCTTTGTTGAATTTATTTGGTGATTTTATTCCTGATGAAGAGGGGCCCTGTTCCATGTATCGCTTTGTGGGTGATACAAAGCAGCTTGCCTTTGGATCTTCTGGCAACCGTTAACCAATTAAGGGCCTTCAAGGCAGGGGAGGTGTGGGGTTGTGGCTTTACATGTAGGAATAACCTGGCAGCTGAGTTCTGTTGTAGTCTTTTCATAGTTGTTAAAGATGATCGGTGATAGAGGCTATTGGCGTAGTCGAGTTTAGATAGTACAGGAGAGATAGTAGCTGGACCGTGTGTGAAAATCCCAAGAGGTGGAAGATGTGTCGCACAGTTTTTATAGTAATGAAGCTTGATCTTGCTAGTTTGTCCACTTGGGCATTCATTGATAGCTTTAAGTCCATGGTTATTTCGAGGTTTCTTACTTCCTTAGATACTTTAGGTGGTGTTCCCAGGTCACCAGGCCAGGCAACGAGGGGGGCCAGGCAACGAGGGGGTCAACATTTTTCCAATCACCACATGCGAGCATTTCTGTTTTGGAAGCATTCAATTTGAGATGGCTCCTCGTCATCCACTGATCCACAGCTCTGAGTCAACTGAGAATTTGTGACTTTCCAATGACTTTGGAGCTTCCCAGTTTAAGGAGTATTTGTGTGTCATCTGCATAATTAGAGCATGTGAGTTGAAAATCATTGATCAGTGCTGGTAATGACTTCATGTAGATGTTGTAAAGCATGAGGGAGATGATAGAGACTTGAGGGGCCCCTGCTTTTGTGAATTATGGTTTGAATGAGAAAGGGGAGGGTATGGATGACATTTGTTCTGTTTTGAAGGTAGGATGTGATCCAGTCGAGAGCAGTCGCCTCTGTGCTGGCTTTGCAGTCTGTGTATTAGAGTGTCATGGTCAACTGTGTCAAAGGCAGTTGAGAGGTCCAAGAGAAGTTGTAGTGCAACCTCATTCCAGTCAACTATGTTCCTATGGTCATCCCAGATGGCAATGAGGGCAGACTGTCTCTCTTCCTGGACAGAATCCTATTTGGAAGTCTGAAAGCATGGAATTATCTTCAATGAATGGACACTTCTTGGCAGATGCTGCTCTTTCTATCAGTTTGCTCAGGAAAGGTCCATTTGTAACTGGTCTTTAGTTGTCAGATTAAACAAGTCCATGTTTGCTTTCTTTAGTAATGGGCATATGTATGCCTTCTTTAGGTCTTCTTGAAATATTCTTGTAGTTAAGGAATTGTTGAGGATTCTTCTTACTGGAGGCAGAGGTAGTTAGAAGAATGTTCTTGAAGGTTTGTGGTGGACATGTTTAGGAAGGGCTGCCGGCAGGCTTGCCTGCATCAACCAAATCCATGAATTCACTGTGTGATATTTGTTGGAACGAATGCAGAGACTGGGTTAGCCTACTCTTGAAGGGGTTTTTGGAAAAGGGTCAGTGGTGGTGGTTTTCCTTTGTTTTAAGTGGAGTCCAATGTGTCTGCTTTGGTTCCTTTGGCTCCTTAATGATTTGTGAGTTTGTCTGAATTCTTGAGCAATGGGATGAGTTCCTTCTAAGCAATTTGGTTTACAAAATTCGGGGAAAATTTTATAGAATTCTTTATTTGCACATTTAGTATTTTGGATTCTGTCTGAATGTTATCATTTTTAGCTTTTTTGATTGCTGACTTGTATCATTTGTTACGTTTCTGTAGGTGAAGTTGGTCTTGACTGGTGTTTGATTTCAGTCAGGTGCATTGAAGCTTTCTAATTTGCAGTTTTATTATTTTAGCTTTTTATTTCTCCAAGGTGCCGGTTTTCTTTTACTCTGCTTTGTTGTCCTTAGTGGAATTAAGATATCAAAAGTTTCCTGTAGTCACTCTTAGTTTTTTAAAGGAATGTATCATGCCTAGATCAGTATTGGACGTTAGTTGTGTTTCTAAGTGTTCAAAATTGAGATTGTTCCATGGTTGATAGTGGGATGCATGTAAGGTGGTTTTAGATGTGTTGCTTTGTGTTGGAAAGCAAAGAAAAAATGGTCTGACCATGTGACTGGAGTCATCATGTGAGAGGTAACTATTTCAGTATTTGCAAAAATGATGTCTAGGATGTGTGCAGCGATGTTTGTGGGGTTGTGGACGGTCTGATGAAGGTTCAGTGCATCTAGGCCAGTGTTGGGTATGTCAAACCAAATATTTAGGTCACCAAGAAAACACAGGTTGGAGTGAAGTGTTATCAGGTTTGAAACTGTGTCTAGAAGTGTGTCTGGGAAAGTTGCATTGCTAGGTGGAGTTCTGAAAAGGAGTAGGAGTTACAGGAGGAAGATGGTGTAGGGTTGCGTTTGGTTAAGAGGTACTCTCAACTTTGTATGGAGACGCTGTCCGCTTTAGTGATATTAAATATTTGCTTAAATACAACAGCTAGGCCACCTCCTGTTTTACGATTTTGTGTGATATTTGGCTAACCTAGAGGAACGGCTTCATGCAACACTGAGGCTATGTCATCTCCCAACTATGATTCAGTTATGAAGAGTAAGTCAGGTTGTGTGTCAGTGAGAAGGTCGTAGATGTGATGCTTGTTTTTAGAGAGTGATCAAGCATTTATTTGTAGGCAGTTTAAAGAATGTTTTGGTAATGATGTCATTTTGTAGAAGAGTGAGCAGTATTTTGTGGACTTGTAGCAGGTGTGTCCTTAGTGCTGGTATAAGCTGTATGAGGATAGCAACAGTGTAGCTATTCTCAATTGTAGACCTCATCCAGCAGGCTAAGAAGGCACTTTGTTGGGTCTGCTTGTGTAGCTGGTGAAGATGGTGATTGAGATGTGACATGGTGAACTGTGTTGTTTCTGTAGAGTAGCCTTGTTGTGCAGTAGATCTGGAGATGCGAAGTTGTCAAGAGTGGCATGTTTTTATTTTGTTTGTGTCTGTTTAGGGTGGAAGCCCTATGAGTTAGGGGAGGTGATTCAGCATGAGGTTCATGTTGCAAAGTTCTAAATTATATGAGAGGCAGTTGAAAAAGAGTTGCTGTGTTGCTCCATGTGTTAGGTGTGGGGGAAGAGAGAAAGCCCAGCATTAGAGTTGGTTTAGTATGTGTATTATTTGTGTAGCCGGGAGGGTGGGAGTGTGTGTATGTTTCTAATTTGTGATGGAAAGTATTATGAGGTAGTGTGTGTGTGTGTGATATTTTGTTGTGCTGGTGTGCGTGATATGTTTTGATTTGTAAGAGTAGTGAGAGGAGAAGATGTAGTTGTTTTCAGAGAAGTATTTGTATGTAAAGTATTCTTGGTGAGTGGAAGCTGAATGGTAAAGTGGGTGGTGATGTGTTTTGGAAAGGAGTGTATGTGGTGCGTGATAGGGGAGGGACAAGAGTTATGGGTTTTTGTGTTAGATATGATTGCTGGAAGAGGTAATGTGCAAGAGTGAAATGTAAGGATTGTGTGGTTGTGTTTTATTTGCTTTAAAGAGGAGTACACTGGTGGATGAAATGATGGAAGGTTGAGTATAGGTGTGGTGGTGACAGAAAGGGGCATGTTAGGAGTAAGTAGAAGCTAGAGCTGGGGTTTTTTGTATGAACAGAGTTTGTGTCTGGATGAGATATAGTTATGTATAGTGTGGATATGTGTTGTTTTAGTGATCTGTGGATTTGTTAGTGATATAGGATAGAGTGGTGTTTTGTGTGAGTGAAGGTGCCAGTGTGTGATAGTTGGGGTAGAAAGGTGTATAAGTGAGGTTTGTGGCCTTTTTGATTGTTGTTATGACAATGAAAACTGATTAGGGTTTTTTGTAGTAACAATGTAGGCTCAAAACAGCTCCCTCCCAAAACACCAGGCTCAAAGATTTAATGTCAAGAACCCATTGTGAAGGTAGGAAGGACTTGAGGGAGACAGGGTCCAGTTTCGCTCCATTGAAGGAGATACTGGGAAGCCTGAAGGTGTGTCTTGGAAAGACCAATTAAAAATCCCAGGTTGAACAGCAAGGACACCATGGACTATGGTTGGTCTCATGCTAGCTGCCTCAACACCCAGCCCTCAAGGTACAAAAATACATATCTCAAACCATCTTCCTGAATATGGGTTGCTGATGTCAGTCCCAATGGCAGAAGAGCGAATAGGTAGTGGATGGTGCCGACCTCAAAACACAGGTATTCCCTATTCAAACTCTGGATTTGTTTTTATAAATACACATCCCTTAAGTCGAAAGATACCATCCAGTAGCCTAGATCCAAAGCGTGCAGAACCCCGCGTTATAGAAAGCATTTTTAACTACGCTTTGTGGAGAAGAAAGTTCAGAACTAAGAGGTCAAGGATTGTATGTAGGCTACAGGTAGCTCTCCTGGGAACAACAAAATACAGAGCAGCATCACTGCCCTATCTCTGAATTCAGCAACAGCTCTACAGCCCGCTTGCTCAACAGCAAAAGGACCTCCTGCTAGAATATGTGAGCATGACTTTCGGAGGTGACTGAGTGAACAGAAGGAATGGAGAGGGAAGATTGCTGTGGGTCAGGGAAGTGCATAGCTCTGCTGAACAATCCGGAAGACAGCATTGTCTGCAGTAATGGATCACCAGAATTCAGTAAGTAAAGACACAATACCCGTACTGGCCACACAAAATCATTCAAGAAACATTTATATAAGAGTATCGTTTTCATACTTGTAGCTTGGTCAAATTCGGAATTTTATTTCCAGACAATAGCAAGATATTCCACTTCTAGTTTATTAGTAGCAGGATAGCTCAGTTTCGGTTTGCTTGTTCCATTATTATTACCTCCTGGTAATAGTACTTCAGGGGCCCTCTTTCTTTTGATGAGATCACAAATCCCACTGAATCAGTATATTCACCTATCCCTACAATCAAGATATCATTCTCCAGTATTTGCATCAGGAAAAAATATGTTATGCTAACTGTGCCACTGGAGCCAAGCAACACTCAAATGACTAGCCCCAAGTTGAGCAATACCAGTCTTGGGTTGTTTGTGTTATGGGCCAGGGATGTCCTGTCCTGGCAGTTCAGCTGGACTGTACCTGTTGGAGCACCCTAAAGGCTGATTTGCATGTGGCTAGGTTCAAACTGAGGTGGCATAGTAGGCAAAAGGTCGATGGATTGCAAACGCTACCCGGAGTGATTGCCATTGGTCAGACTTATTGCAAACATTCATCCAATCACTTTTTGCATGTTAGATGTACCGCCCTAAGTAGAAAGGGTATGACCAGGCGCAGGTTTGGTGCCCACTGTGCCACTGCAACCAAGGTACATACAACTTACAAGCCCCAATCAGGGTGGAACTGGTCTTTGGTTACATGTGTTCAGGGAGGACCTGGCCTGTGAGTTCGGGCTGGACTGTTACTGTTGGAGCAGGGTCAAGTCTGATCTGCATATAGCTGGGGCCAAACTGAGGTGGCATGAAGGGCAAAAGGACGATGGGTTGGAATGAGACGCCAAGCAAGTTGTTAGACTTCTAGAAAGCATTCTTTCCATCACTTTTTTGTTCATCACTTATGACATCACTTATGACGTCCCCGGCATAAAAACCAGGACAATAGCAAATCACACACACTTGTATTTATAACTGAACAACTCTTACTTTATTCAGTAAAAGTAATTCAAATGTTATTTAATATGGCGCTAAGCATGATGTCAGTCTTCTAACCAATGCAGTAACCGTAATTGCCTATGGAAGGATCGTCGATTTGATTTAAAACATGTGGTGAAGTATGTACCTCTAATGGTTCGCTCGATTCTAAACTGGCTCCATGGACTGTAAAGTAATCTCTTTAGTTGCGGAGAAAAAAAGTGGAAATGTAGCAAATGGAATTTTGTATTGAACACCAGGAACTTACATTATCAAGCTTGTGGGATCCCGGTGTGCGATGAACATGCACTTGGAAGTGCAGATGGTGCGATTAAAAAGGACAGAAGTCTAAAGATTTTTCTGTCTGGATCGGTTTAAATATTGGCTTCAAAACATGCGGGTTGGGAGACTGATGCTCTTGCAACAGAGTTGTGTCTGTCATGGTCAGGCTTGTTGGACTCATTTAAAACCTGAAAAGGCTATCGGCAGCGCAGCCGCTCTAGAACCTGTGATGCTTAATATAGTTAAAACAAGACACACACATTGACTCTCCCTCCCCTTCACTGCCTTCACTCACAAGTTTGGTCAGGTGTGTCTCGGTATCGGTTATGAACAAACATAGCTGAATGGAAGACGCAGCCTAATGTTAAGAATTCTTTTTTAAACTAATCTATATTTCAAGTTTGGCAATTCCTAGATGATGCCACTTGTAACCCAGATGGTGCTTTGGGCAGCTAGCAACTGAACATAGGTGGAGCAATTTCCGGTTTAATAGCCAGTGTGCTGCTGTGTTTAGGTCTCGCCTGGCGTTGAAGCACGCATGCGCTGCTCGCCCTGCGAGAGCTTCTTGAAATCGATACAGTTTCAGAAGGGGACTTTAAGCCACGCCCTTGTTTTCAATTGGCTTGAGTCACAGTTTATGTTAAATGCTGGTGCATGTTCGGAAATCTGTTTTTCTTTTTGTTACTGCCATGTCCAATTTTAGGACAGCCCGTTTGGACAGGCCAACGCCATCTTTGTTTGGCGTGACGTAGGAGGGTGTGCTGCTGGCTCAGTTTACGGGAAACACTGGCTCCTCATTGGAAATCCTACCAGATCCTCCCTCCCCTTCCAAAAGCAAACTCCCCAGAGATGAGCTGTTCATTGTTCATGGGCTTCCTGATTCAGAGGGCTAAGTTAGCAGCGACGTACGTTTTATTGAACCTCATGTCACTTTACTTGTTAAACATCACAATGTTTGTTTTCAGCCCACATCGAATTGACAATACTTGAAGCCACTTTTTTTTAGTTGCTTGTCATGTTTATTGAAATGGAATTATGCCAAAGGATCGAACGTGCCTTGTTCAGGCGCACCTCATTCAATGATTTGCCGAGAATATAAATTTGCGACTTTTTTTCTTTTACTTCTGTGCCACACTTCCTTTCTGACAGACCGGGTGTATTACTGTATTAGAATATTTGAACCAGGCCTCTTTTTTGTTTTTTAGAAAGCATGTTAGAAAGTCGTGAAATAGGAAGGGTTTTAATCTACTGTAACATTTACATATTGTATGATTACATGAAACTGAATACATCCTTCTATAAAGCTTAAACCCTTTAAATGTTTACAAATGTTAACGTTTTCCAGTACTAAGCATAAAAGAACCACGTCGGTTTTTTGGCTTATTTTTTTTTTTAAACCAAGCTTTGCCGTTTTGATAATGGTTTTGCTTTGTCGGTTTTTTAATACATTATTGCTGCCTAAAACAAAGCTCTGTGATGAACAAGTGTACGCCTGACGACTCACAATATGCAGGCTGTCGGTTTTTTACCTTTTTATTAACTTTTACATTATTAGTTGCCAGATGCAGCTTTAACGCGCAACGTTGCGGTCTAGATTTAGAACGGACCTTGCGGTTTTTCAGGCCTACTAACCATTGTTCTGTAATTTAACACTTTGTAACCAGTTGGCGCTTTTATATTATTATTTTTTGTAAGCAATAATAATAATCTAAAAAAAAATCTAAGTTGTGCAAGTACGCTCGTGACAGTCTAAGAATCGTAAACTGTTATTTTGAAACTCATGCATTTCTAGTGCAGCACTCACTAGAGCTGTCCGTTCGTTCCGAAGTGCTCCGATTCAAGACAAAACATAGTTTATGAACAACAGCTGTCTGTTGTTTCAGGTGACAGAAGAGTAGACACGATTGCTACAACTTCAGAAGAAAATGACCTACCTGGACTTCTAAGTTCTACTTAGACATGATTGGAATTGCAGATAAATGTCATGCACCGGATACTTTGTGTAGGGATGCTGCTCTTACTTGTTCTGCAATGCAATAGGTCTCGCATTTACGCGAGTTTGAGCTTTTGACATTGCAAATAACAAAGCCTTTTATTTTTGTTTTCGTTTTTAAAACATATATAAAAGGCATTGTCATTTACAATGCCAACAGCTTAGATTCTCATAAATGTGAGACCTATTGCATTGCAAATGCTTGTTATGTAGGGAGACATTTTAGTGTCCCACCTAATGGCTGAACACCGATATGGCAGCCGACAATATGATACAGGCTAACATACAGTCTTAGATAGGAGAAATTACATTTATGTGTAGAACTACTAATGCTGATCTGTGATTAGCAGCTTAAAGTTCAACTCTCCGGTTAAATGTCACCATAAAAACATTGGAATTAGAGAGCGAGGCTCAACTCTTGAATTCACCACTGCAGGTTGGTTTCAGGCCCTCAACGAGATTAGTCTGCAGCTCTTTTTACCTTTGAGAGAATTTGTCCGAAGCCCAACAGCATGCTGAATTTTCAGTAAAACATACCTTACCTCGCGGTGTGTTTATACTCTTGACTGAAATTCCAATACTTGCCTGGGATCAAAGGAACAACAGAGCGAAAGACTGGTCGAGGCACTCTAATCATTTGGCTTGAAAAATTCTATTGAGATTTTCATAAAAGTAAAATTTGAACCTTCTGGGTACATCAATTAGGCACTAAATAGATTAAAAAGAGTACAAGAATGAGTAATCAGAAGGAAGAGGGGAAAGTAATCGAAATAATTAGTGAGAAGTAAATGTACTATAACTTCTTCATTAGACCTCTTGTAGAAACTGGTAGCAAAGAATCATTGAAAGCGTCTTAATTCCATAGAGACCAGAAATTGGTGGCGTAATTAAAGGGGCTCCTTGAGAGAACAGTACCAGGTACTAAGATGAAGGTCTTATCTCAGACTCATTTGTTCAGGCAACTTTTATTCACAATAGGGTAACTGTTTTAATGTTAGGGACGTTGCTTGAAATTAGTCAGGTGAAAGACCCCAAGAAGGTAAACTAAAATGGAACACCAACAATTAACAAGCATTGGAAAAGTCAATGGGTGTCACCTATAAGACTTAGTTGGCTTTGCCAGTATTTTTTTAGCCATGCCGTGCAGCACCACAGCTGTTCTGCAGCACAGCTACTATAAAACAACAAATTACACAATGAAACGCCCAATGCATTATTTATTTTGTAATACAAAAGGGGGTGATGGACGGAGCGTTTGAGCAAATCAAACACTCACCCTCAGTCAACTGATCTGGGTTTAATCCATCACCATTCTTTAGCTCACTCAGCCACCCCAGTTCAGACCTGGCCATATGCAAATCAGTCTGACCCTGTGCCTCATGGGAACAGTCCAGCCCGAACTGCCAAGCCATGTCTTCCCTGGACCGGAAACAAGCTTCCTGGGACCGGTTTCGGATTCATAATCCTTATCAGCCAGGCTATCTTGAATCCAGTGGCCAAGTGAGCAAGGGACTCACGTCTGAGCATACCCTGCCAACTTAGGGCGAACAAAGCGATACAAAAGGGGATGATGGACGGAGCGTTTGAGCAAATCAGTTATCCCCTTCATATGCCAATCAACTGGCTTGTCAAACATTAAATAGTTCATCAATGCTGAGTGAAACGTCTGATCATGAATTCCAAAGGGACTGATCTGCCATGTTTCCGATTGTCCAATACGGTAGTCAAAACTTAGCTCAATTCAACCTCAGGCATATTCGAGGAGTATGAAAAAACTCCAATATTCAGGGAGAACATAACAGGATGGAAGGGTTTAAAATCAAATATTTTAATTAAGTGGGACCGTAATTAAATAGGTTTGAGATATTTCTGGTATAAACAACCAAATGGATGAGTGATAGATAGTAGAAGCATACTTGAGCCCTGTGAAAAACTTCATCAATCTACTCGCCACATTCTGTACAAGCATTTGAGAGTGCAAAGCCTACCCATTAAGTTGTTTGGCACTATTGACAGATAGCAAATCGTCATTTTTCAAAATCAAACTAAACTGTACTCCTTTGATTAGCTTCACAATGATTAAAGGTTTTGTGAACCTACTGGGATTAAAACCATGACCATGAGGTCAAGCAGGGATCCTGAAGTAAATGCATCAATCCATTAAGCGATCAGTCCCCGAATTCCTCCTATAACAGAAAGTAATTACACTTATATTAAAAGGATATTTATTCTCAATCTATTTCAATTGGCAAACTATGCAAGTGTAGATGATATTGCATCTTAGCTAATTCTACTCTTATCCTACCACACCCCTGGCTACCATCATTTACATGAGAGTTCCCTTTAAAAGAAAACCACTGATGTATTCTAGCAATAATCTAACTATTATAGCATCAAGTGTCACACAATAAGCTGTAAAAGACAATTTTGCTATACCTCGTTATGACCAGTGTTAAAGAAAATGCACTATTTGGTGCTAGAAACCATTTGATGTGCTCATCTTAAAGACGAAACGCAAATGGCATCACATTTGATTAAACATCTTCACTGCCAAACTAGGAAAGTCTGTGACCGGGCAGTTGCCTTCGTCAATCATGCTTCTTTGTTTGATGCACCACTCTCCACCAAAAAAGCCCTTTGCCAACTTTTCTGCAGGGAGGAGTAGGACTCAGCCAGGACAGTATCACAAAAGATAAACTGGGTCTCCAGATCTTGGACAGCTACCTAATCTCTACCCTCACCAAAGATGCAAAAACAGCATTTCATGAATTCTGTGAGTGGACGTCATTAACACCTCTTATTTCTTGGGCAGGTTTTGAAGGCATTTAGTGGAGATGGAGATGCTGGGACTTGCATTACGAATTACGAATGCATTTTTTGTAAAGATAAATAATGGAGATTTTTTGAGATTGCTACTTAAGATTAACACTTTTTATTTTCCCAACCCAACTGATTCAGGCTAGGAAAGCCAGAAGAGACTGCTCTGGACACTGCAATAGTCTTCAATCCAAATACTAAAACTGAAGAACACTTTGACATAATCTTAAATGTGCAATTTGCTGATGAAGCGAGCACAGAGAAACCGTTTACAAATTCGGCTCATGGATCTCTTGTGCATGTAATTAGTGCTACGAGTCTACACACACAGTAAAATACTATTATTTCCACAGAATGTTGAACGATGGCGAGATAAAACTGAAAATCGCCTAGGCAGCTATTGTTTCTTCAGTCTATAAAATGTCTGCGCAGTTACGCAGCGTGTACACGTTACGATATTCCCTCCATAGCATTGTTCTCTGAAGACTTGCTGTGCTCCGAAATAGGCAACTGTTGAGATTAAAAATTACCCTGAGCCAGCATCGCAATAATTCATGTTCAATTTAATTGGAAATAAAGAGAGCTAATGCACAATAGATGCCATTTATAAAGAACTGCCAAAATATTCGCTAGTATACGCTTACTTCAGAAATACACAAAGGTATCAGCTGAAAAAGGGAAGTGATTCTGCTTGGAAATAGTGTAACCGTATCCCTTTATCTGGATTCCAGTCCATAGGAAAATTTGGGCTGCGGTCAGTTCTGCAGTTCATTTTCTGATACATGGAGCACAGCTGCATTTGTTATTCGATTTAGCAGGTTTCACTATAATGACAGGATCCAGTATTACTGTAAAAAGATTAAAAAGTCCAGAATACGTGAGCTTTTATCAAAGAGTGATCTGTACCTAGGGTGAGCATGTTACCTCATGCACAAATTTCAGAAAGTCAGCCGCAAGGCTCATAAAACCTTGAACCTAATTCTGTATGTGAGCAGGAGTCAAAGGAGAAATTTCAGTTTAGTATTGCCACATGGTTTCAAACTAAAGACACAATCAAACTGTCTGATTTTATGGCAAAACCGGAGGCTAAAATTATTGCAATCTCCTTTTATTGCCACCACTCACAGTAGCCCTTTAAAGAACTTCGACCACTAACAAAAGCTCCAACATTATAAAAGTAATATTCCTTCTTTTTTGCTTCTGTTCCATGCAGATAAGTAGTTTTCTATATGTAAAATATACTTTAGTAGTAGGCCACTTCTTAACCTTAACAGGGTTGAAAGAACTATTTAACAAATATTTGATAATGTAATTTAATGTGGTGTAGAATATTGATGTTTACACTTGTGCATTGACTATGACTGGATTAGTAAACTTCAGGAAAACAGTCTATACATATACTCATTAGTAAATATGAGGTTGTTAGTAGTTTAGGAAGATGTTCTTATGTTTGTGACAATAAAATACAGCTTTGCAAATAACGTTAGCAAACGGCAAGATCTGCCGTTGGGGGGCGTAAGAGGCAGGGCTGCGTGCAGCGTCGCATGACCTTGAGTAGTGTGCGCGACCGCGATCTATGGCACATGCTCGCTGGCATGTGTTGTGCTCTGATGTCGCAAGTTTGGAGAGGGGTCTCCCACTGCTTGCAGCAGCACTCTTCTCAGATGACAGGACTGGGAAAATTGACAATTGGCTATTTACTTAGGGCACGCCTGCCTCATGTATCGTAATACGCAGGAGACCATTTTAGAAGATTGGATAATAGAAATGAACAGGAATGTAATTTTGTGAGCTTGGGTAGGTTTAATGGATCGAGTCAGCTGTTTATTTGTTTAATAATAAACAGCTGAGAAGAGTTATCAATGGATCATTACGGAGGAAGTGGGAGTTGTTGAGGAATTGATATTTGGATACTGGTTTGATCTAAAGTAGTTTGATACAATATTTGGTGCACTTTGGTATATTGTAGTTAAATGGTGATTATAGTGGAATAATATTTTTGCTCGTGAGATAGAGGAGTTTTGGAAAATGGCTGAATATAGTGCACAAAATAGAAAGGACGTGCCTTTAGAGGATAACATCAATAATATGTTGCAGAAGTGTCCCTTTGATCTTAATGACAAAATGGAGGAACAATTAAAGGCGATGTTTCAGGATAGGAGTATGATATCGGAGGGGGGGATATTTTAGTCAGCTGCTGACGGTTCGCAAGGAAGAAAAGGTGGAAAAGTTAGTAGAAAAAGAAAACATTACGTGACCTTGATTGGTGCCAACGAGCAGAAGAAATTGTGTACAAGAGCAGGGGGTGAGTTAAAAAATGGGAACGAATATGGGCTCCCTGGTGAAGGTTTAGGGGGATGGCGGTGGGAGATTGATATGTAGCAGCTGAACTGTCAGGACTGGGGGATGAGATGTGTGTCACAAGCAGTGTTTCCAGCTCTACAAATTCGCCATGGGGTGTAGGCTCACCCGGGGCACTGTTTCTACTGTGGTGGGTATGATAACCTATTTCCTCGTGACTGAAATTCCAATTGTTGAAGTATAAAGCTCACTGTATACTACTGCAAGTATTAAACAGAAATGTTGTTTTTTTGAGCTTTGCTAATAAAAAGTTATAAAGAATAGAAAAAGAAAACATTAAATCAAACCTGACACACAAAGAGAAAAAATCTGGGCAGGCAGAAACGGAGGTTTGAGAGCACACAAAAGATGGTGGAGTCAAGGATACGCATGGGGGCCAACAGAAGGGTCCAGAGAAAGGTAGGAAAAAATTGAGTAGTGTACGCAAACATTCTGTGGTTTGCTGTGATGAATCCTCTGGTAGCGCAGAAGTTGAATTGAGCTGTTCTTCTGAATTTGATTCAGATGTTGAGAACAGAGATACAATACAGAGATCAGAGCCATTAGAGAAAACGCAAAGCAGACAGAGAGGGCATTGGTTGACCCGGTGAGCTTTATAAAGACCCTATAGCTCACTTTATGTTTGATCCCACATTATTGAAACATCCATTTTCACCACAGTGGTTCCCGGCAGCACATGTTGCTGAGTATTTACAAACATTGTTGGGGAAACAAATTGGTAAAGATGCAGGAGATCAGAATGTCCGAGGCCAAAATTGAAAAATAAGGTGATGACGCCCAATTTGGATGCTAAGATTCTGACAATTTTTGGCAAAGGGGAGATCTAGGAAGGAACTGGAAAAAGGCCTAGGGATGTGTCAGGAGAGACTGTTGGACCTCCCTGAACCACTGACAAAGATCTTTGATATGGCTAAGGAATCTTATGTTGGTACAAAACACGCTGGATGTAGAGGAATTAAGAGAATGGATTCAGAGGGCAGTCAGCCTATTAAGGAAAGCAAACACGGCTTTGTCTGTTGAGAGCAGGAAAAGTATTTTACCTAAAATAGACCCGAAATTGGCAGAATTAACGAATAACTAAGTAGGGCAAGCTGCAAATTAATTACTCAGATAATTTTATAAAAGGAATGTCAAAGTATGTGGGGCATTTAGTTCCCTGCAAAAATTACAATTTGAGATCAATAAAGTCTTTGCCAGACGTGTTTTTGGTTGGGCCGGGCGGACAAACGGTTGGTTCCCCAGCCGTGGTCAGGGCATCATAAGAACTTTATTTTCACGAGGTTATAGGCCCAATCAATATCACACCTCATACCAAGCAGGGGGATTTTACAACAGAAACAAAGGAGAAGAGGGAGAGGAAATCGTGGCGAACGTTGTTTTTACTGGGGATCAGGTAAGAATAGACCCTTTTGTTAGCCCATTAAAATTGTGTGACAGACGTGCTCAATTTTTCAGCAACTGGACTCCAGTAACAGGGTATCCTTGGGTACTAGAAACGGTACACGGTTATCACATAGAATTTATAAAAGAACCAGTACAGTTCCATCCCCCAGTAATAAGATTCAGTTCATAACTATCAGAACTATTGGTGGGCAAGGAGGTTCAGGAATTGGTGGTGAAGGGAGCAATTGTGGAAGTAAGACAAGAGTTAAAAGGATTTGTACGCATTATATTGCTGGTTGAGAAAAAGGACAAGGGCAGGAAACCAGTGAAAAATTTTAGAAATCTAAACGATTGGGTGGAGTACCACCATTTCAAGATGGAAGGCATGCGTTATTGAGACACATATTGCAGACGGGGCATTGGTTGACCCGGTGAGATTTGAAAGATGCTTATTTAACAATTACGATATGGGAACCCCATCAGAGATTTTGACAGTTCAGGTGTGGTGGAAAAATGTAAAAGTTTGTTTGCTTACCATTCAGTCTGTCTTTTGCCCAGTGGTGTTTCACTAAGATACTATGACTGTTAGCAGCGTTTCTAAGGGAATATGAGGTACATCTATTTATCTGGACAACATACTGTTTATGGATCAGGAGTGGTCAAAGATAGTGGAATACACAAATATGGCAGTGTCCGGAGGATCTGGGTGGAGTATGTTGTGAACAGGCAAAAGTTGTGTCTGGTTTCAAGTCAGGAGATTCAGCTTTTAGGGTTTATCGCAATTACAGTAGGACAATTGAGATTACCAAGAGAAAAGTTGGAGAATAAGGAAGAAACTATGGAAGGTATTGTGTTTAGAAAGAATTTATTTGAGAATGTTGGCGAGAGTGGGAAGTCTGTTATCTTCAACAATTCAGGATATTTTCCCAGGTCCTTTGAATTATCGAGCGCTTTAGAGATTAAAACCGAAACAGTTAAAAGATGGATTGAAGTACTCAGAAGAGATTGTACTTACAGAGGAAGCCAGGAGGAACTTGGTTGGTGGTTAAGGAATATGGAATGAAAAGCTATTTTTACGGAGAATCGAGACAAGATTAAAGAATCAGATGCAAGTTCAGCAGGTTAGGGGGCATGTTGTAGTGCAGTTTTAACAGGAGGAATATGGTATGAAGGGGAGAGCAGGTTACACAAACTTTAGAAATATAGGCAGGGTCCTTTGTGATAAGGAGTTTCATGAAAGACAAGGCAAAGTGTTCAGTTCTTTTGAGGATGAACAATATTTTGGCAGTAAGATATGTGAACAAGTCGGGGGATCCGAGGTCAATGGATCTGGCAATATTATTTGAGACAGAATATTTTAGTGCAAGCAGATCACATACAGGGATTGAGCTATGTGGAAGCAGATTGGCTTTCAGGGAATTACAGGGATTCGAGCGAGTAGGCTCTGAACAGGTCAGTTTTCCGGAAGTTAATGGAGTTTTGGGGTCTATGTCAGATGGATCTGTTTGCAAACAGGATGAAAGCCCAACTAAGGTGATTGTTCAGTTGGCGTTCAGACCCGAAGTAAGCCGAAATAGATGCATTCCAAGTAGACTGGAGGGGCCTCAGACCATATGCATTTCCTCCCCTTTCAATGATTACTTGAGTAACTTTGATGGTGCGCAAGTGAATAGAGACAGTGGTGTTAATATTAGCTCTTTGGAAACCTCAGCTTTGGTATCCAATACTTCTAGAAATCTTGGTGGATTTTCCAGTTCTGTTGCCAATATTTCAATCAATTCTAGTAGGTCGAACAGGAAAGAGGCACGATATGGTAATGACAGGAAAGCTGAGATGGGTGGCATGGAGAATTTCAGGTGTGTTTCTGAGGTGCCAGGGTTTTCAAAAAGAGTTACTGATCTCATTAAGGAGTACTGGCACCAGATACTAGACAAATGTATAGATTGGCATGTCACAAATGGTTTTCTGGTGTTTGGAGAGTATCTTTAATTACATTTTTGTGGATGTCGTAGAAGTAGTGAATTACTTATCTGAAATGTTTGAGAATGGATTATGTTATAGGACGATTAATGTACATAGATCAGCAACTCCCACAAGCTATGTTTTGATTAATGGCATTACAGTAGGTCAAGATGTTTTGGTGAAGAGTCTGAGTATAAGGTTTATAAAAGGAACCAGTTTCTAGGTATAAAATTCTATTTGGGATGTAACTAAAGTACTGAATAATCTGGAGAGATTGGGTGCAAATGAACTGAGTTTGAAGGCTTCATCTCAGAAGTATTATGATGTCTAATTTCATTTAGGAGCGTATCCAAGGTTTGGGCCCTTAATGTTTTATACAGGATTTTTTCACCAGAAGGAGTGGGCTTTTATTTAAATTAAAGGACAAAAACTATTTCATTGTTGATATTTTATAATTGTTTGATGAGCATTAGAATCTGTGTGTGGTATGTTGTGCTTGTATCAAAGAGTAGGAGAGGAGAACATTACAGATAAGTTCTGTAGCTGTGAATCAGTTGCTTATTTCTTTTAGGCAAACTACACACATGTATGGACAAGGATGGACGGAATGCAGAGCAAATAAAACATTCACCCCCAGTCAATGGATCTGGGTTAAATCCATCGTTCTTTTGATCACCATGCCACCCCAGTTTAGACCTGGCTGTGAGAAAGTGGCTCTATATATACTGGGCCAGAATAAGGTACAGTGTGTATAGAGTCCACAAACCCCAGAGGTATAACAGAGGTTAAAGTCAGGACTGACCTTACTCTCAAAAGTGGTAGCTTGGTCGAGCAGTAAGGCAGTACCAGAGGACAGTGTAAAGCATTTGTTGCACACACTCAATCAGCAATAGGTTTCCCACACTCAAGGACTGAACTCCAGGCCAATTGTTTTTTTGTCAACAGATATAGTTGTTTTATTTTTAGAACCAACAGGTATAAAAATATACTTTTCTCGATATGCGTACTCTCATGTAATTACTTTGCAAAGAGGCAATAAACTTTGTGAACTTAATAGATACAGGGGTTGCAGTAGGCAACACAATTCTAAATACACTATAGCATTCAGCTCAATGGGTTTTCATTATATATGTACAGTTGGTTACTTTGTAGATTACTTTGGTAGTTCCAGGACTGGATCCTAGGTTCAGTCCTGGGGTCTAAGCTGAAACCAATTTAGTAAAATCGTTTTAGTTATAGTACTGATTTTTCAGGAATATAAAGCTGTTTTAAAAGTTCCCACTTAGAAACGTTTCAATAAAAAACTGGCAAAGTTATCCAATGGGAGAAAGTTCAGGTTGCAGGTAAAGTATGCTCTTGTTACTTTTGTAAGCCAGTACTAGGCTCCTGGGTCCAGCACTGGGGTCTCAGCTTTAAACAGGTGAGTAATTGCGTTTCAGTATTTAGTATGATTTTTACAGAATATTTCAAATTTTCTAAAGTAGACACTTAGAAGAAATTTCATAGAAAAACAGACAATGGATTCCTATGGAGAAAATACAGATAACTAGTAAACCCAGTAAGGATTACTTCTGCGGTTCTTTACTGGGCTACAAGGTACAGTACTGGTTTCTCCCCTGATCACAGGTGAGTACTTCGGAAATCGGGTGATTTTATATGAATATTTTTAGTTTCCAAAACTTCACACTTAGAAGATTTTTCGAGTCAGACCAGTCAATGTTATCCAATGGCAGGTAAGTGAGTTATCAGCTTCCAAGTGAGTACTTGGCTGGTGAAGTTAGGGTTCTGGGCATAGACTCAGGGGTCCCCCAGGGTCAGGTAAGTACAGCTGGTTCACCCCAGCGGCACAGGGGCGGCCGGGTGCAGAGGTAGTTAGGCCCAATGTTATCCAATGTGGGAAAGGGGGCCTCCGGTTGGTGGCTGCTGGCTAGCAGGCCAAGCGGCTGTGGGAGCTGGGCTTCTGGTCACTTGCTCAGGGCAATGGGGGGAAGTAGGATAGGGTACAGGTTGCAATGCCAGGGGCACTCTGGCGGCTGGGTGCAGGGTGCTTTTGAGCAGTCGGGCGCTCAATGTTATTCAATGAGGAACTTGAAAAGGGAACAAAGGCTGCAGGCTCGGGGACGAAGGATCTTCTGGAGCGACAAACACTTCGAGGGGTAAGTTGGGATCTTGGAGGATAGGTAGGCACCCAGGAGTTGGGCACAGGGGGCCACGGGTGCAGGGGTATCTTTTGATGTCGGGAAATCTTACCCCCTGCTGGTCTCGGTCAGAGGGGTCCTCTGTCCTGAGGCTGCAGGCATCGTCGGGGTCGTCGAGGAGGGTCCTTGGGCACTTGACTTCGGGTCCCAGTCGCCGGGGGGACGTCCTCTGGTCTTGGAATACTCGGGCACGGGTCGGGCACGGCGGTTGCAGAGTGGGTTGGTCCGGAGCTTCCTGGCTGGCACCAGGGGCGTTGTTGCAGCAGAGCCTCTGCTGATGGGAGTCCCAGGCTTTAAGAGGGTCAAGGCAGGCAGGCCCTCTGGATGTCCCAAGGTTGCTGTCCGCAGGAGTCGCCGGGATTAGGCTGGAGCAGGTCCCAGGATTGACAGGCCAGTAGGGCTGGGGCCAAGTCAGTTGTTGTTGTCCGGTTGTTAGCAGCTGCACAGCGGGTCTTCTTCTTGATCTTCTTTCTTCTTTTCTTATTGGGATCTGAGGAAGGAAGGTTCAGGGAGCCCCTAAATACTGAATTTAGGGGCGTTACAGGTAGGGCAAGGACAGGGACTAATAGGTCCCTGTCCAGGGGCGAGTACACCCCCTAGCCTGCTCCTCTCCTGTGGGAGGGGGGCAGGAGCCTAGATGTGATTGAGCAGGGCTCCCCATCTTCAAGATGGCCAGAGCACAGAGTTGTGCTTCATCTCGTCTCCCCCACCTGAGGGGTGGGGATGGCACAGGCTGGCAACCCCCCCGCTTCCTGACGTAGTTTTTACCGCCAGTCTTCCCGCCAGTGTGGGGGTCAGGCCTGGTGGGGGCCAGTTGCTGGGTACAGCAAATGGTCTGGAGAAGCTCACAGAGGTGGCATGCCTTTGAAGCTTCCCCCTGCCCATCCTGGGGAAGGAGACCTACCACCTCGCCCAGGATGTGCATTGTTGCAGGCCCAGGAGAGCGGGGGGGCTCTACACCCAGGGGTCGAGCAACAGGTCTGCTGTGTGGCAGCCTCTGCAGCCACTCAGCTCAGACTTGGTTTGTAGGCTAGGTTTTCAGGGGGCATCTCTAGGATGCCCTCTGGTGCATTTTACATTAAATCCCACACTGGCATCAGGGCGGGCTTAATGTGCTGAGAGGTTTGGTACCAAACTTGTCAGTCTTCAGTGTAGCCATTATGGTGCTGTGGAGTTCGTAATGACAACCTCCCAGCACCATATACTCTTAATGGCATCACTGCACTTACAGTGCCCAGGAATGGCCCTGGGTACTATAGGGGCACAGAGTTCATGCACCTGTGCCCACACCTCTGGCATAGGGCACCCTGCTAGAGGGGTGACTGAAGTATGCCTGGGCAGTGAGTTCTGTGGGCATGGCACACAGGGATGTTTGCCATGTCGACTCTTCGTTTGGTTCTGTACTTAGACACTCAGCCTGCAAAGGCAGTGTGTAGGTGTCAGGATACAGGGCCCCTGAGGGTGGCACAATAAGTGCTGCAGCCCTCAGGGGTCTTCTCTGGTCACCGTGCCCTGGGTACCATTTACTAGGGGCTGACAGGCGGCCAGATATGTCAATTGGGGTTTAGTTGTAACACAGTTTTAGGGAAGGAACACAGGCCCTGGGTACCTGGTTGGCAGGAGCCCAGGGCACACTCAGTCAAAGCACATCAGCAGTCAGAAAAAAGTGGGGGCATACCAATGCAAGAAAGATGGCACTTTCTCACACTGGCCATATGCAAATCAGTCTTCACCCTGTGCCTCATGGAACAGTCCATCCCGAACTGCCAAGCCAAGTCCTCCCAGAAACAAGCATCCTGGGATCTGTTTTGGGGCATTACCCCTCATCAGCCAGGCTGGCTTGAATCCAGTGACAGTGAGCCCGGGACCAATGTCTGGCAATACCCAGCGCACTTGGAGTATGTTGGAAAATATTTTTTAAGACCAGGCAGTGGCCCCAGAGACCTGGCTGCCCTTAAAAAAAATTAATGAAACTGAAAAGTTTCATTTTTTTTTTTAAATGCATCCCGTTTTCCTTTAAGGAAAATGGGCTGCATTTTTTAAAAAAAACTGCTTCATTACAAATGCAGTCCCAGACCTGGTGGTCTGCTGAGCCCAGCAGGCCACCATCCCTGGGAGGGCCTGTCATTCCCAATGGGCTTGCAAATTGCGAGAGGCTCATTAATATTCATGAACCTCGCAATTTGTGACCCCATTGGTAATCGCGACCAGTGTAAAACATACTGTTTTACATGCAAAATAGCGCATCGCAATTTGAAATGCGCTATTTTGCAGGCCATACATCTGACCCCAAGTCTTTAATAAAATCCAGACTTTCTGTTCATCATCACTGAGGAATATCAAAATTTTGCACAGGTTGCAACATGGCGATCAGTTTACGGACAGCCATTGTAAAAAAGGTTGCAGCCTTCCATTCATTTATTAAGGCTATAGACTATTCCACTCACTGAGCGGTTTTGCAGGAGATAGTATCAAAGAAGCTACAGTTATTCTCATCAAAATGTGGTCTGGATTCATGGCTCATCAATAGGGCTCACCATTATAGTATTTATTATTTTATTATTTCCGTCTGTATTTATCCATATTTACTTTTTGACCATCTTATTGGTATTTAGCCATATTGATAAATGGACTTCTAAAATGGCATATTTCAAAACGTATTTAACTGATAAACATGCACTCATACTTGGATGCCTTATGTGTTTTAGCAAATTAAGTAGCCAAATATAGCAAACACTACACTCACAGGAAACTATCAGCATCATAATACAAATATATGTTAACATATGCCTGCATTTAGGGACACCTCAACCTGTTTTTTTGAGTCCCCATTCTGTCTATCTGCTCAGCTGTTGTCCTGGAATTCACAAAAGACAGCAAGGTAAGTCGCTCACTAGTATCACATTCTTCAATATTTTTCTGCTTTTAAATATAAATACAAACAGGAAACATTTTGTTTCCCGTCTGTATTGATCTGTAAAAATGGAAAACTAAGAGTATTACTCCTAAACCAGTGCTAGGCAATCCTGATTCCAGACACAGACAAACACACAAATACATCCATGACCCTCATTTTGAACTTCTTCAATTTACACCCATCTGCTGTCCTGCAACTGAACTTGCTGAGAAGCTACATTGTACCCCTTTTCCTTTAATCTGAGGAAACGAGAAGTGATTGTTACATTTCATTTTCTTGTATGCTCAGAAACCTACCTTTCAATTATTTTCGTGTTCATGTCAATGCTTATCCTGTAGCTTTGCTAGCTCTGGTAATGATAGTAGTGAGGAAAACCTTTATACTCATGGTGCCTTGAGGAGTAATTACAGCTTTCTATCCGAGGGGCTGGTCGTTGGTCCTACTCGGGGACGCAAAGGTCCCTTATTGACTAACAACTTGCACACATTTTGTCCCCATGCAACAAAGTATCAGGTAAATATTCAAATCAAAGTTCATAAATGTGTCTGCTTTCGTACACCAGTATTTACTACTGATAGAGTATCTCAGGGGGAAAAAATATGGTAGGGCCGATGTACAATCTATAGAAAGACCCCACGATAGGTCTATTCACAGCACTACTATGATAGGAAGATCTTTCCTTTCACTTTCACACTTGTGTCATTCTAAATCTAAAGACTAACAGCCATTCAAAAAAAAAATTAAAAAACAAATGAAAGCATCTTTCTTGCACCCAAATAGATCATTTTCTCAAATGACACCCGTCTCACATGAATCTAGGACACAGATCCTCATCCTCAAATTAAATCTTTAAGATATGAACAATTTCTTGATAATGAACCTAGACAGTTTAGGACAACTATGCCCCAGGAGGCAGTAGGTAAAGAAAGTCAGGGGATGATGAAACTATTTAGCGCAGTATCTGGCTGGGGTGCTGAGGTAGAACAACTGATTTAGAGTACTCAAAACTGCAGGTATAAATAAAGCAGCTGAGCTAGAAGCAGAATCCTGCTGGTATCATGACAGAGGATCAATACAGGAAAGAAGAAGCCCAGGCAATATTGATTTTTCAGCCCAACAACTCCAGGTGATACATGCCGCAGCGTAAATTGGTTATGCACCAAAAATAATCTTTGTACTACAGGAGAATGGTACATACTTTCCCAATAAAAGGATTCCTCTCTTGTGCTGTGCATGATCTCTCTTCATGCGACACTTGATTAATCATTATATGTAGTGGCAATTCTGTTTTAGGCTGTGAACTGTCACTCATTCTAACATCAGTGTTATGCAATACTCAAACATATACATATTTGACTACTCATGTTGACTGCGTTAGACGCCAATGCTCACATAACATAAATAATACAAAAATGTTAGGAAATTAGCAAAGGATCGCATGCATGTCAAACTAACAAGGATGTGCAATTCTTTTTCCAA
Organism: Lissotriton vulgaris; assembly: GCF_964263255.1. Taxonomy (NCBI): domain Eukaryota; kingdom Metazoa; phylum Chordata; class Amphibia; order Caudata; family Salamandridae; genus Lissotriton; species Lissotriton vulgaris. Next base: position 1,030,863,472 of record NC_141687.1, read on the forward strand.
GCATTTATTTAAAACTGTTACACATCAAAAGATCACCCTAGTTTTAACTATTAAAATGGCAACATGCAATAAAATACTAAAAATTATATTTTTTTGTTATTGATTATAGTTGACAGTAAACATATACCTGACTGTGTATACAGTAGTATTACCTGCTCTTTCACAGAAGCCAGAATGGTTGTAGCAGTTGTCTTGGACTCCATGCTGGGGCTTTTTGGGGGGCATTGGGCGGTGTATTTAAGCCTTTCTTCCTCTTTCTCCTTCGATGAGTTCACCTCAGGTGCAGGCATCCCTTCTACAAAAGAAACAGGAAATTTATAGGCCGAAATTCTAAATATTATTTTGCATCATTCACTAAAAAAAACAAGTCAGGAAAAAATGTCAAGTGCTGCTAGAAGCTCCAGAAGCCTGTTTTTTCTAAACTTCACTTCCAGCTTGACAAACCAAACTAAACATTCAATCAATAAATTACTGTAAAAGCCTAAGCTGGTAATGCCTCCAAGAAAAGAAATCACATGAATTACTGTTGACTAATTTAATGTTTTATGTACGGCTCACTATTGTGCAGTACTAGCTTTACAAAATGTGCTTGAAGGTGAACGTTTGAAAGAATTGTCTTGCTTCTCGCACAATTCCTCTGCACAACGTGGAAAGTTCTCAGAGATCTTTTGGATACCTATCCAATCAAGAGTGGATTTCAAACTTCTCCTAATGACCCACTTAGCAATGTTTTGCAAAGTTACAATAGAGCCAATAAAATCTAGGTATACATTTACATGAATCAACTCTCTTCCAAGATATGGAATGTGACAGCTCCTGTTTAGGAAGCAGGAGGGGAAATAACAACAAGCAGAAGAAGGTGCTTTATGTTTCAAATGCCCATACAGTTTCAAAATGTATCCTCTTCCATCTATTAAACTACACACTGGCAATTCTCAGGAAAATAAAAATGGTATACCCACTCATTCAAACACACATTCTTCCTCCTGGGACATTTTCTTACGCTATTATAGAAGGTCTATGGACTAAAGCCTTCCAACTGGGGTGCCTTAATTGATCTTGTGTGGGGGAGAGGGTCACCAGTCTCTGCCAAAGAGAAGCATCATGCTTTAAGTGAGAAAAATAGAGCAAAAGTAAGCCACTTTGTAGTGAGCCGTCACTAACATCTTTTGTCATCTATATTCTGGCTGGGAGCAAGTGTCAAAGGGGAAGGGACTCCAAATATCCCCCAACCCACAACCCCCGCCCAGTTCAGAAAATCATATTGTAAATAAATTAACACTTTATTAAGGCCTGGCTGACCAGAATAGATTGCATTTCCAAAAAGAGTAACAGAGCATACCTGCAATGTTTAAATATGTTTAGAAATATTTAAACATAGCCAATTTAGAATAACTGAAAAATTCCAGGAGGGCCTTGATCACTTTTCCCCCCTTTTTAACAAGGGGGCACGGCCTTATAACGTTTAGATATCAGCCCTATCTAAATTGCCTCAATTTAAACATGGACAATCACTGAATAATTTGGGGTTATTCATAGGATTATAGTTATTAGGTTACAGAAATGTGGTGCTTACCGGTAACATTTGAAGACTGCCCTTTGTCTCACTGAAGTGTTCAGTCCATGCACTGCAAACATAGCAGTTGTAGCACTTTGACTGCTAGTATAGAATAGAATTTACTGTCAACTGGTAAAATGCGGTGTTGCTCACAATGCAACTGTTGGCATCAGTCATGTTTGTTGTGACCTTCTTATGTAAAGAGAAATTGATATAGGTCGCTACAAGCATTTACACATGGAAAAGATTATGGTGTCAATGTTATTAAAAGTCAATTTTGCTGGATCTATCTAAATAGGCAATTTCCTCAACAGATACATCCACAATTCTGGTTTGGTGTCCAACTGAATCCTTTTGGTCTCAGAAGACATGTTTCACAAGATGTTAGTACAAATCTATATGAAAGAACTATGGATAAAAACAATTAAGGAAAAAAAAGGAGTATTTTATCTGAAGTGCCACTTCAACTGCGTATAACTGCAACAAAAGTACAAAGAGATGAGAAACAGCACTTAAGACAACCACTTTCCACAAAGATCAAGCATGAGTGAAGCTTGTGGTGTTCTTAGCACCATGGAACCCTTGTGGGCACTTGGAAATAACGATGTGAAATAAACCCGGCCAGTTTTTAGAATGGTTGTTTTTCTCTAAGGTATAACATAGCAGAAGGCTTTTTTCCAGACTATTTAGCCTTATATATTTAACTGAAGTCCCCATGGAAATTAATCGCCTTCCACAATATGGAATTTTCTGTAAAAAAGCACTTCTAAGTCAGGCCTCTAAACCTTTAGAGTTTACTAGATATAGATACGTTATAAAACAATAATTCGCAAAGAAAATAGTACTTGTAAAGCATGCAGCTACTCAAGAGTGTCAAGGCACTACAGGCCAAATAGAGCAGGTCTGGCAAGAAGACTGACACAATCTAAAAGGCATCATTAAAAAGCCACGTTTTCAAGCATGGTTTAAAAACGCCCACATCCCTGGTCGCACAAAGATACAGGGGAAGGGCATTCCATCTTGCAACAGCTAACTCCAAGAAGGAAGTGCCTCCCCATCTCTTCCACCTAGTCTTCGGCACAACAGCCAACAAAGCATCTGCTGAACGAAGGGTTCTGAAAGGATGGTAATGGGTGAAACGTCGTGATAGATATTTCGCGGTGGTTTTGCGATGAATCGCGAATGCATGCGCTAATAGGAATGCTATGATTGGCTGGACGCAACCCGATTAGAAAGTTGCGCCCGCCATTTTATCTTCCAGGAACGGTTACTGTGGCTGAAAATTTGTGGGAAAGCTAACTTAAGTGGTCAGGGTGGAGGTACTCTGAACCAAGTTTGAGAAATGGCTGTAATCATGACAACTTATGAGCCCAAAATTTTTTTTTTTTTAATCAAGTGCGATATTCGCGACGACACCGCAACCGTTAACGGGGCTTCTCCGTATGTACCGTCATGGGGATATCGCAAGAATCGCAACGTCCTCGTGAATATTGGTGAAAATAATTTTGGGGGATAATAAGTGAATCATTAATACGCATTGTTATAGAGATATTGAGATTCTGATAAATGTTTTATAGAGTTATTTAGATAGCTTTGTAATGATTCTAACCATCACACTAAATCGCTATCATATTTTTATGTGGTGGTGGCTATTAAATTCCTCTTCTGCTTTCCATTTTTCTGACGTATCTGTGGGGATTCTGAGTACGGACATCATTGCGATGTCCGCCCTCTCTGCGAAAACGTAAAATAGGTTTTAGAGATTGCTGTTCTAGAAAAACATGAGTTTAAGTGTACAGTAATAAACCCCTAGCATGTAAAATACTGTAATATGTATGCACGTATGTGTTATTCACTTTCTGGAAAAGGTCTTAAAGATGGATTTTATAGAAACTAAGTACCAAAGGACAAGTTTAAACAGGTTTTAAAGAAGCATGTATATAGTAATATGTGTAGTGCAATGTTTAGAATGGATGTTTTTTACTTATTATGCTTGGATGTGCTGGTGGCAGTTGAATGTCTGCTTTTGTTATGCATTCCTGGTATGTTTCCGCGACCATTGTGTCATCGTCACGAAGATCCCCAAAAACTTTAAAAAGGGATATTTTAAAGAAAATTAACAATATTTCGAGTTGTAGGGTGGCTCTGACAAGAGCCCTTGAGTATACTGTGTGTTTATGATCGCTACATACAAGACCAGATGCAGAATTTCTGGTTACTAACTATAACATTCCTGTAACCTTAATTGTTTTTCAGTGAATATATATATATGTGTATATAAAGCATTACTTTGTGATGTATACCCCTTTAACGATGACAGGATGTACTATCAGTCATGTGACCAAAATGCTATTTTAAAAGTACCTTCTTCCTCCTTCTCATGACATGTGATCAAGCCTCGGCTGAGGCGAAACGCGTCATGGCGACTGGTGGGCTGTTTATTCTCCACGAATAAATGCACTAAAAACTGAAGCACGGAGTCTGTGGCTTTACTCGATCTTTCTGTGTGGCGTGGCGTGGCGTGGCTGCGCTTTCTGCTGCGTTTGCATTGGACTTCACGAAATATTTTGTGCCTTACTAACTTCCGAGGCACTGAGTAAAGCCCCTCTTCAGTAAGTGGCGAGAAGCGGCAGGAAGTGATTGGTTCCGGGACCCGGAACCGGATTCAGCACTCTGGTCGGAGGAAGCCGCGAGAAGCCCCTGCGGAGGAAGCACACGCCAAATTTTGACAGAAGGAGTCCAGTGTCTGAACGTTACGGGGACATCTCGACATCCAGGTTAAGGTACGGCGGCTAAAACACCGCAGTGAGGAGTGTGTACGTTTGCAGTTACTGGGAAGCTTCTCATACTGACTGAATAAGTCTGTTGTTAGAGTTTGCTTTACGAGCCTAAATTCACCATGTCAGCCGCCGTGTTAAGGAGTAGGGAGCAGGCTGCTGAACTTGTATTTGTCACCCCGGCTGGGGGGGCAACAGCTTCCACGTCTATGGGAAATTCTGCTGGCGCCATAAATCCAACGGCGCGCGATTTGTTCCGCAAGCTGGAAAAACTAATGAAGAAAGAGACTTCCAAGTGGTGGGAGAACAAATCCCTATCAATGTATCTGGAAGTCGGGCGTGTACCACGCGGTCTCCGCATCACCCTAGCCCCTAGTTACGAAGCCCCGGACCCTCGTATGCTCGAGGAATGGGCAGCGTCAAATTTGGAATCCTCGGCAAAACTGATGCAAATCCTAATCAAATATGCTGAGAGTGATCGAATGAAAATCCAAGACGAAATCGTAATGGTAGAGGCGGAACTGGAAAAACTGGGTGACGACGAAACAAATATGAAAAAGCTAAGAGAAGAAATGGAATCCCGACTACAAAAGGAGGAAGATATTATCAAAAAGCGCAAAGCATTCAAATTTGAGAGGGACAGGTTGGACTACCTTAATGGGCGCATCTTCACGTTTGCACGTAGATTTGAAAAAAATGACAATCACCAGAACTCAAGAGGGAGCAACAAACGTGCTAACAACACTAAAGGCAATGTAAGTTCAGCCTCCTCAGTGAGTTTAAGCTCTACGGAAGGCAGTGAATTCGAGAGTGAAGCAAGGAGTGCACCATTGGGGTTTACAGTACTAACACCCGCACAGGAGGTGAGTCGCCTGTGCGAGGCAAGACGAGAAACCCTAAGACCACGAGTTGCCTTTGCTCAACCAGGAAAAACGCAAACAGAAAACGAGCAGAGCGACGCAAGCGCCACAAAGAAAGGTGGAACAACCAAGAAGAGAACAAATCGGAAGTGGTCCCACAAAAAACGGGGGAACCAACAGGGAGCCCCTCAATAGTCAATTTAACAAACATTGTTTTGAGCCCGAAGGAAACGAAGATACTTGGCCTTGGGCTTTCCTATTGTGCACCACAGACCTTTGATTACGCTGGCACACGTATGGATATATATAGGTTTGTGAGGAAGCTCAAATTGACTAAATTTCATCGCTTGCGACCACAACCAAGCGAAGAGGAGACCGCTGTAACTTTAAGCCCCGATCTACTTACAGCTGGGGATGCCTCCTCCTTGGAGGAAACCTGGGAACTACAAACGGAACAGAGTGCGCCAAACTCTGATATACCAACTACGACCACCATCACCAGTACTGGTAGAGGTAAAGCGACTACACCTTTCAGGCCGAGATCTACTTTCAACCCCATCTCAACACACGATAACTTGGATACATACCAAGATCTGATGGTGGAGGATCTTAAGAAACTCTACATTAGTACAAACAAAAAGAGCCAAGCCATCGCACGACAGAATCAAAATTATAATCTATTGGTGAAAAAACTCAAGTCTGAAGAGAATTTAGTTGTGAAACAAGCCGACAAGGGGGGCAACATTGTCCTTTGGACTAGAGACAATTATATAGCCGAGGCTGAAAAACAACTCAGCGATACTGCCTGCTATCGCAAAACCAATATATCAGTTGTGAAAATGGTTTGGAACGACTTAATTGCAAAATTGATGGGTTGGCGCAGCTGTGGTTTGATTTCCATGGAAGAATTTAAGTTCCTTAAAAAAGAATTCCCGGTGATTCCAACATTCTACCTCCTGCCAAAGATTCATAAGGACCCTCTTATGCCGCCAGGGAGACCGATAATATCGGCAATTGACAGTGCAACGGAAAACCTATCCAGGTACATCGATTTCTTTCTGCAAGAATGGGTCAAGGGGCTAAACTCTTACATCAGAGACACGAGCGATTTTTTGAGTAAATTATCTCAACATGTTTGGAATGAGAATTACCTATTGATGACACTGGACATTTGTTCACTTTATACATCTATTAGGCATGCAGATGGCTTAAAAGCAACCCAATTCTTTTTGGACAAACGCCCCATACATAATGTGCAACACAACAAGATGCTAATGGGGATGCTCAACATATGCTTGCAACAGAATTTCTTTATGTTTGGGGGTCAGACCTATCAGCAACTCAGAGGGGTGGCCATGGGGTCTTGCTTCTCCCCCAGTTTCGCATGTCTACACATGGGACTGTGGGAGGAGCAAACCCTGATGGGACAGCACAGACAACTAATGGAACAACATGCTATTCTGTACCTCAGGTATATCGATGATTTGTTTTTTATCTGGAGGGGTTCCATGGAAAGTGCTACTGATTTTGTCAACAAACTGAATGTGAATGACCTAAATCTTCAATTCACTTCAACAATCAGTGATGTCTCAGTTAATTTCCTGGACGTAGAGGTATATGTTGCTAATGAAAGAATTGAAACTAAGCTGCACAGGAAAAGTACCGCTGGGAACACAGTACTACATGCCTCTAGTAGCCACCCGCGTCACCTTATTCATAGCATCCCCTACGGGGAGATGCTAAGAATAAAACGCATCTGTAGCAATGATGAAGAGTGTAGAACAGCTCAACTACAGTGTAAAATGCGATTTCTAGACAGGGGGTACAGCGCTAAAATGATAGATGATGCTATTATGAAGACCACAAAAGTAGCAAGAGAACATTTACTACAGAAATGTCCTGAGGTGAACAACACAGCTGGAATGCCAACAACAGAAAAAATCCAGTGCAGGGTTATAGTAACATACAGCCAACAACATGCTGAGATTCGGAACATTTTCTCCAGAAATTGGAATCTCGTACAAGGAGATCAAACAATTGGTGATCTAGTAAAAAATCAACCAGAGATCACATTCAGAAAATCCCCTTCTTTAGGCAGTGCCATTGTCAATAACACCTTAGACGTTCCGAAGAAATGGTGGGAACGCATTACAGGCTTTAAAAAGTGCCAGATCTGTAAAGCCTGTAAGCACGCCATAAATAAGACCCATTATACGAGCCCTTTCCATGAGAAGCCTATTAAGATCCGACAGAAGCTAGGATGTAAAACAGAGTTTGTGGTCTATATTTTGGTGTGCCCATGTGGCCTCCAATACGTGGGCAGTACTCGCCTTCCAGCACACAAACGCATCCTTCAGCATCTGAGGGCTATCTCTGGAAAAGACCAGGCTTATCCAGTAGCTCGACATTTCGAGAAATGTCACAACAGCAACCCCGAAAAGCTACAGTATTATTTGGTGGACTCAGTCCTACCTTTGAGGAGAGGGGGTGACAGAGACAGCAAATTGCGTCTTCTGGAAACCCGCTGTATCCTCGAGCTAAATAGTAAACATCCTGGGGGGGCTGAACAGCACTGAGGACTTTTATACTTGCTTATAAAAGGTTCCTAGTTTCCCATATCAGAGTGGACAGTACATTGATGAAACGATCTAACTATGAGTTTTTGTTCAGCAGCCTGCATATTTTAAACTGATGAGATATTATTGAATAGTTTCCATTATAATTTTCTGCACGAGCACTTTATATTTTTGTTTTTATTTAGCAACCCGCTGGGAGGTACATAGCAATACACTCTCCTCTTGATAATTGACTGAGAATATATGCATTCCTTACCCATTTGGGTATGATTTCCTATACTATGCTAGTAACTGAGATTTTTGGTTTATTACAACTTTTATCAGTCAGTAGCATTCAAACATTGATAAAATGTCTATATAAATATACAGAGAATATATGAGGCAATGCTCAAAATGAGTGTTTACAAGTCGAATTGGTGTAAATATTTACGCGGATTTTGCACATGTTGTATATATATATGAAATTAGAAATATTATTATTTTTTCTATATTTATACACATAGACTTATATTTTTGATAAACTTAACTAGTTTTAGCAATTCTTGCTTGTAAATAATGAAATATATCATATATTTGCCTCAAGGTATAGAAATGTAATTTGTATCATGCTAACTGACTGGTTGTTTATATAGTATTGATGTACAGTCTATATACTGGCATAGTCGGTTGTTGGGAGATTAACAAGGGCACTGCGCCCAGCATTACTTTGTGATGTATACCCCTTTAACGATGACCGGGTGTACTATCAGTCATGTGACCAAAATGCTATTTTAAAAGTACCTTCTTCCTCCTTCTCATGACATGTGATCAAGCCTCGGCTGAGGCGAAACGCGTCATGGCGACTGGTGGGCTGTTTATTCTCCACGAATAAATGCACTAACAACTGAAGCACGGAGTCTGTGGCTTTACTCGATCTTTCTGTGTGGCGTGGCGTGGCTGCGCTTTCTGCTGCGTTTGCATTGGACTTCATGAAATATATATATATATATCTATATATATATATATATATATATACACACATATACACACACACACACACACACACACACACACACACACACACACACACACCCCCCTACCCACCCACCCACCCTGCAAGACATTGGCTTAAACCCCATACCAATGAGACTGATGAGATTTTTTTCTTTGGTATTGACAGGGTGATTCTGAATCTACGAGGTCGTGACAGAGCACATTTTGTGTAGGCTAGAATCTGAATACAACATCTTATTAAACACCCATGAGGAGCTGTATGTACACCTGAGATAAAGTGAAGATGGGAGAAGTGGTTTTGCCTAGCTCTCCATTCTTTGATATATGCAAATTTCATTATATATACATTTTTTGGACTTTTTGTTGCCTGCTCCAGGGGACTTTAAGCTGTGAATCTAAGAACTTTTTTTACTTAGAGTATACATTATATAGTTTTTAGTTGGTTATTTTTTCTCGAGTCCATTGTCTCACTGATAAATTTGTTTAGATGGATTCATTATGAATTAGTTCTTTTTGGAGACAATCCTAGATAGTCAAATGATTATATTTTATTGGTGTCAACCGTTGGATAAGAAGCCACTGGGCAGTACATTAGTTCAAGATGTGATTTGGATAAATTGTATTTTCTGGAGCGACAAGAAATGATGTACAGCCTCAATAAATGGTCTATAACTAGTGGAGAGTGGACATGAACCATTCAGCGACAAGGCAGTATTTTTCCAGTTCAGCCACTGGGCAGGAACCATTCTAGGGGTGCATGATTTAGAATTCCGTGCCGCATTTTGTGAGGATTCTGTTGACAAATGAGGAAACCTTTTTGTTTATATATGTGACAAATAAATTATATAAGACAAATAATGTGCTCCAATGTATGGTCATATTTATGTATGCAAGAAAATCTTTATATATATATTTTTTTCTATGTCCATGACAGTAAACCAACTGAGTTGTTTTTAAGGGTAATAGGCACTATTCACATTAGGACTTGGCTTTGACAAGAACCGCAAGGTCGAAACGCATCAGTCGTTCATTACATTTGGTGCAGAAGATCTCTAGAATATATATATAGATGAAATAGTAAAGCCCACAGTAGTCCATTAACAGATGATAATAACAACCTTGAATATTCAACCCTATCTCATTTTAGTGCACGGTAAATACAACAGATTGCTGCTCACAAGATTCAGACTAGATATCTTTCATTGCATAATGAGTTTCCCAAATATGAATAACTGGGCACGGATGATGCAAATATGCCCCAGCGACAACATATCTGAGCAAACGACAATACATGTAGTTTTTTTCTGTACATTTTATAGCCTACAGAGGAAAAAATGTCTGGTTCCACTTTTAAAGAAACTTGCCTTTAGAAGATGCCGACCAGCATTCTTAGTTTTACAATTTTTAGATAATGAACTTACGATATGGATTTTAACAAATTTCTTGAAAAGTGTGATTAAATGTAGTAAGCTGATAACTTTGTAATGAATTAATGATCCGTATTACAACCTTGTCCCTACGTGAAATGTAATTAAGTTTTTATAATGTATTGTATGATGTGCTTTTATGATTTTTTAGCATCGAAATCGAATAAAGCTGGTTATCTATCTATCTGTCTATCTATCTATCTATTCACATATACATATAAATATATATAAATAAACCAAAGGTTACAGGGAAGTTCTAGTTAGGCTCAGATTTCACATGCGCAAAACCAGAGAAATTCTGCAGTCATAGTTAGCTGAGCTAACTAGAACGCCCCACATTGCACTGCTTATGACCCCACATATTAATTCACCGGACATGGTCAGTCACATCACTGATGACATCTCAAATGACATCACTGATGACATCATTTGGTGACTTAATGTTTCTAAATAGTTTGTGAGTGTTAAATATATATAAACCGAGGTGTACTGATGAATCACTGGGTGTATGAGTGCCTCCACATCCCACAGCTTCACCATTACAAAATTCCAAGTAGGCGATAAGAGACCAGATCCTTCAAAAACATCAAGAGTAATCACATCAAAGTGTAGAGAATCCCAGGTATCAGTATTAAAGCCCGATGGTCGGAATACAAGACGATTGCTGGATAAGTCTACATTGACGAGGACTTTTTTGGGATTTTATACTGATACCTGGAATTATCAATACTATGCTGTGTTCATTCTTGTTATTATTGAAGGCCTTTGGGCTTTAATACGGATACCTGGAATTCTCTACACTTTGACGTGATTACTCATGATGTTTTTGAAAGATCTGCTCTTATCGCCTACTTGGATTTTTTAATTGTGAAACTGTGGGATGTGGAGTCAGATGCAAGATTTATGGAACAGTGAAGAAAAACACAATTTGCTATTAAATATTTGTCGCTGAGGAGACTACTGACTGTTGAATTCAGCTCGAGGGAGACCAGACATAGACATTGTTGCCCTGATGAAGTTCCTCTAGGAACAAAACGAGTTGGCTGATGTCCACACAAAAACATTTTTAACATGAAGACTCAATAAAGAATATATTTTGGATTGTATCTGAGAATCTCTGACTTCATTCTGGTGCACCGTCCTTCTATCTATTGAAACTTTTTATCTGGTATCCAGTGGAGTATATGTGCGGCACACTCCGTACGAGATTGCACAGACAATTTATTTGGCTTACTTGTGAAACTGAAGTGCAGAACCTTGGTCAGCCGCACTGTGGTTTGTTGCATTGTGCAGCTAACTAGAACTGCAGAATTTCTCTGGTTTTGTGCGTGTGAAATCTGAGCCCAACTAGAACGTCCCTGTAACCTTTGTTTTTTTCAGGGAATTTGCAAGTTTTTTAAATGCTAATTCCTAAATAGAACGTTCCTGTAACCTTCTATGATTGTGCACTGTGGTAGCAATGACCTAGGCAAATTAACTGGAGTCGGACCGGAAATCCTAATGAAAGTTACATTTGATGAATTAATGATGCTTTTCCCTCACACTGTCTTGGTGCACTGTAACATGTGCCAAAGACAGAAATGGAAGTGGTCCAAACAATTCCGTCCACAGATTGACAAAGCCAGGAAACATGTTGATAAACCTGTTCCTGCATTCCTCATAGACATCACATGGGCTGTATCTATAAACACAATCTGAGTTTTGACAGGCATGGAATTTATAGAAATGATGGAGCGCACTTTACAGATGAAGGCAACAAGGTGTTTCTAAGTAACCTGAAACTCTGCATCCGGTCTTAATTGTAGTAGCCATATAAATACAAGCAACACAAAGGCTCTATTCAGAGCCGCCCTTGTACCCAAAATATTGTTAAATTTCTTTAAAAATATGTGTGCTGTTCATACCAAGAATGAAAGGTTAAGGGTCTAACCTTCTCGGCTGACTCGAGTGCATCCTCATTTGTGTGGCAGACATGTGAGCAAAATATATATATATATATATTACCTACTGGCGGTCGCCAGTAGGTATATATAGTTAGGATTTTTTTCCTATGGGATTTCTGAAAATTCTATGTCGAATAACTTTGGCGTTTGTGGACGGAATTGGCTGAAATGTTCAGGAAAATGTCACATTTTGTTTCTGAGCAGCCCCTGAAAATTTGGGGGGGTTTCGTCAAGGGGGGGCCGAGAAAAAAGGGGGGTCCCAAAACACGTTTTTCCCATTCATTTTTCCATAGGGCGGTTGGAATCACTTTTAGCTCGAACAGCTGAATGGATTTACACGAAACTTGGCAGAATTGTAGATATGGTTTGCCCGACGTGCCTTTGCTATGTCTCAATATATGTGCTCCAGTGGATTTTGAGAAATTAACGTTTTGAAAAACAGATATATCTGTGACAGCGCTCCGGTTAGCGCTCCGGTTCGCGTACCTGACGCGTAACAGAACTTCGCGAAGCGAAGCTGATTGGCTCTCCGTTGTCTGTCAACATTCTAAACAGTCCGGGCCGGCCGCCATCTTATCTCTCGGCAGGATCGAGAGACAAGATGTAGTGAAAAACGAAGGGGGAAAAGAAGGAAAGGGGGCAAGGTAGACCCCTCCTGACCCCCTAGGATTGATGAGGTGGATATTAAAGTGCCCCGTGGGGCAAAAAATAAAAAAAATAAATGTTTGCGATTTTTCGTAGTAGAGGCGCGTCCCGGTACGCGAACCGGGTAGCTTACCGGTAGCGTAACGGGAGTTTGACATTTTGTGTTTTGGACAAATTTTATCACAAGATGGAGGAATAACAATGTGGGAAATGGGTGTAAGGGGGCATGGGAGAAGTATCTTGACCCCCTATGTTTTCTGAGGGTAGCTGAGGAGGCTCATATATGTCGTAAGAAAAAAATTTTAGATTTTTTCGCGCAGTTAGCTGCCGGTACGCGAACCGGGTAGCGAACCGGGACGCGAACATAAGTGAAAATTAGTGAAAAAAGGTACATTCGAAATTTTAAAAGAGTAATTATAGTTAAGGTAGCTCTGAAAAGAGCTTTTGGGTTCTGTGTAAGTTCTAAGTAGGTACCAATACAAAGTCTTAAATTTTGTATGAAAACTCTGTTTCCCTCATCTGAGAAGTGCACACCATCTCCTCTGTAGATATCTTGCATGTAGTAACGCAAGTTATTGTTGTAGATGGAGCTCATTCCATGGTTTGTTATGTAAGCTGAAACAGACTTATTTACATGCTTCCTCGCTTTCTCAATTTGTGGATAAAATTGATTGGACCACTTCCATTTCTGTCTTTGGCATATTTTGGAATATACCAAGGCAGTTTGAGGAAAAAGTGCCATCAATTGCTCAAAGGTGTCCTTTAAAAGCATTTCCAGACCTACCCCAGAGAAGGAAAAAATGGTGTCTGCTTCTTTAAACAAATATTTCACTTGCCCCATGATTCAGGGAGAATAATTTGCTTACTTGATGTGTATAAAAACGTTTCTTGAAGTCATTTAGGTTTCTTGATATGTACTGCTAGAGTTTCATAGCCAGCATGGGGCATATTTACAAGGCCTTTGAGCCACTTTCAAGTTATTTTCCCCATGTTAAAAGTGATGCAAAAGTGGTGCAAGGGCCTTGTAAATACGCCCTCATGTGTGTTAGGGCATTTTAAGTAAATTCCCCATGAATGGGGGAGAATAATTTGCTTACTTGATGTGTTTAAAAACGTTTATTGAAGTCATTTAAGTTTCTTGATATATACTGCTAGAGATTCATAGTCAGCATGGGGCATATTTACAAAGCCTTTGAGCCATTTTAAGTCAAAAAACACATTTTTAAAACACATCAAGTAAGTAAATTATTCTCCTAGATTCATGGGAAAGTAGAAACAGATCCTTTGAGCATTCCCTGAGCAAATAGTAATATAAAAATGTTGTACTCTTTACCATTAGTCTGACTTTTTTTTATAATTACTCCATTATTGTATCTTAAATTTTGAAAAAATGAATAATGTCTTAAACAATTTTTAATTTATAAATAACATTTTATTGATATTAATTTTAAAAATCTTTGGAAATTTCAAGTAGTACTTTATCTGAAATTTCATGATCTTTATTTTCATAAATTGTCTCTTGTTTATCAAAATTGTCCATAAATTCCAACAGTTGTTCGTCTACTGTCACATAATTGCTGTTAAGGTAGAATAAAAAGAGAGACAAATAGAGTTTAAGTAAGAAACTTCAACATTTTTATTTTTAACTTAACATGTACAACATAGTTCTGAGTTTTTAAGAGTGAATTTATGTTTGGGTAGTGTATTCTACAAGGCAGGAAGTAGAAATATAAAGTACTGCATGTGATCAAGTCTAACTCAATCTATGACTACAACAGAGAAGCCTTACTCAATCTATAACTTTAACTGAGGGACAGTAAATATCTAACAGGAAACGTTTTTATAAAAATAACTTTAGGTGCACAACATATTTCTCCTTCAAAACTATTAACTTACCTTTGGAAAAGTGTCTTAGGTTTCTCAGGAAATGCTCTGTAACTGTGCCTCAGGGAGTTCCAGTCAAAATGGCTGTCTTTCCCTCTTATGTTTCATATATATTCATGTACCAAACCAATCAAATGTCAGCACATAAAAATACAACTTGAAAGTAATGTTATCATTGGTTGAAAATGTCAACTCTTTCTAATGTGTTTTTGCCATGTAATTTACCTCAGGTTATTTAGACAGGGCTACAACTTGAATGGCTCTATGGAATTTCATCAAATTTTGGAAAATGGTAGGGACTGGTATGTAGTAGGGACTATTCCAAATTTGGTGAAAGTGTAGTAGTTTTTCTGTAAATTACTTTCCCACCTTTTTTTTTTTTTTAATCGAGCGCTTACCGGTGCGCTCCCCAGTACGCGAACCGGCAGCGTTACGGGAGTCCTCCATTTTGTGTATCAGTAGAATTGATACATAAGATGCAGGACAAACAATGTACGGAATGGGTAGAAGGGGGCACGGTAGACAGTTTATGACCCTCTAGGTTTTCTGAGGGGGGATTAGGACGCGGATATATGGAAAAATACAAAAATTTAATTTTTGAAAATTTCGCGGGGGGAGCGCCCGGTACGCGCACCGGTAAGCAAACCAGGGAGCGTACTTTGGTGAAGAAAAAAAAATAGAAAAAGATAAACGTTTTGAATGATCAGAGGTAGGGTAGCTCTGAAAAGAGCTATTGTGTTCTGTGGCTAATTTAGGTACCTACAAGTAGGTTCCAATGCACACTTAAATAAAGGACCAATATTCTATTCCCTTCATCAGAGAAGTGCACACCATCTCTTCTGTAGATGTGTTGAATGTTGGAACGCAAGTTATTGTTGTATATTAAAACCATTCCATAGTCTCTCATGTAAGCAGAAACAGATTTATTCACATGTTTCTGTGCTTCCTCAAATTGTGGAAAAAATTGATTGGACCACTTACATTTTTGTCTTTGACATATATTGGAATATACCAAGGCAGTTTGGGGAAAAAGTGTCATTTAAAAGAAGAATACATTTTACAGCTTTTGATATTTGCTATTAAAAAACCATTGAAATTCACTGAAAAAACCATAGGTTATAGACCATATATAGTTAGGAATTAGCATTTACAAAAACTTGAAAATTCACTGAAAAAACCATAGGTTATAGACCATATATAGTTAGGGATTAGCATTTACAAAACCTTATTTTACTCGCACAAAACCATTGAAATTCCCATATATAGTTAGTTGCACTAACTATATATCGCGCACCCGCAATCCACTGCTGATGATGTCACATATTACATCATTCATGACATGGTCAGTGACATCACTGATGACATCACTGATGACATCTCATTTGACATCACTGATGACATCTCATTTGACATCACTGATGACATCACTGATATCATCCAGTGGCTGTGTTCAACACTGTGCATAATAACAAATGATAAGTAGGAGGAAGTTTTATTAATAGTATAAGAGAAGTCTGCGCTTTTGTCATGGTGTCCATTTACAAAGTGTGATCTTCCTTACAGCAAGGCATGTTTTTAGTTGGAAGTAACAAAGAAAGGAAGATCTTGGGGCAAACGGTATTCTCAGGATAGAGGAGCATCATCACTGGTTCAGTGTGTTGGTTCTTGAAGTGCCATATGTAGAATGCAACGCAAACTTACATTGGTCATATACATGAACACTGAATGTTTATTTTGCACAAAGTCCATCAGTTTAACCTATCTCCCACACATCCTTGCACCAGCTATTCCGATGCTTCAAGACTGCTTTAAATTGCTTTAAATTGGTAAAATACTTTGTTCCTTTCTAGGTCGCCATGGATGGCACTGTACTAATCCACGCTTCAAAACTTTTCTAGAAAACCAGACATTGAGGTGAGCAGATTAAGAGTATCACTGGTGTTGTGGGATGCTCTCTATACAGGAGCTGCCCTCCACCTAAACTTTGGAACTACCCAGAGTTCATTTGCTGCATTTTTCGTATAATTTATGGGGCATGGCACGCCTAAAAGGGTATTGTTTTTGTTGATATATGTGTATATATATATATATATATATATATATATATATATACATATATACACACACATATATACATATATATATATATATACACACACACACACACACACACATATATATATATATATATATATATATATATATATATATATACATATATATATACATACACGTATAAGAATGCTCAAAGCAAGCAGACACGGACCCAGTTGAGTGCATAAACTTCCACGTTTATTTCAGTCGGCCATTACACGTTTCACCGCCGCAGTGGCTTGATCACATGACAACGTCAAATAGATCTGAGACCAATTATGAAGCTGCACCTTTGCACGTGACTGTGTGACAAGTAGTGAACATAAAGAAAACACTTTTTTTGACCGACAACTGAATAAAAAAAAATATTATGAATGAGATATTTACAGGATTCACACAAATTAAATGTAATTACATTCGAATATTTTACGATCGGTTTGTAATTTAAATAAATTGTATTATATATAAAATTATTATATGCAATAATACAAAAATATAAATTTAGATTATCTTTAAAACCTTAAAACCTCCAATGGCTCACAGAGTTATTAAATATGTTAGTACAATTTATTTTCAATTGCCTATAATGTCAATTATGTGCAAATCCAATGTATCTCAAGAAGCACATTAGATTGTCATCCTGTGCTAAAATCACTGCTTAATTGCAAGATCAGTTCATAATGCTACGGCACATTATAAATTATGTGCCTACTCTTAGAGTGCCAGGTCTGTATTACCAGGGACATATTATTTTCCCTTTCCTAGAGAAACTCAGAAAGTGTGTGAAATAAAGTGCATAGGGTGAAAAGGATATAAATGTTGTTAAAAAACCAATATGATTCTTGGTTAGGAGAGGACTTAACAGCTTATGGAACCCAATTAATAATACTCAAAAAGTCTGACACTATATGTTAACTGATAGTGCTTGTTTGCATGGCATTAAATATACAATTTGAGATTTAAGCCATTATTTTACGCTATGAGGGTTAACGTGGTGAAGGATTAGTGGGGTGAAGCCAAAAGGAAGAGAGCCCAATGTCACCTGATTCGCTATACTACAGGCATGTATGTAAATCTTCTGTATTGTTTAAGCCCCTAGGGTTTTTGCTATTGAAATTAAGGAGGTAACGGGTAACGGGTCTCAAGTTTTCTCATCCTTTGTTACCTGTCGCCACCTTTCTTGGTTTTTGGAATGGTGTCTATGACATAATACGAGAGGTCCTGAAGGTTGTTATTATGAACCTCTCGAAAGTGTCTGGCAACAGGGTAAGTCGGGTCATGATTAACAATGGCCCGAATATGTTGCAAAACCCTTTTGTTGGCAGGTAATTTTGTACTGCCCACATATTTTAACGGATATGTACATTCTAAAATGTAGATGGCATATTCCGTTTTACAATGAAGGGGCTTGAAGATTTTGATTTCTTTTTCATTAAAGCTGTGCGATAGCTTTTTTTGTTGATACCATATTCGCAGGCTTTGCATGTTCTGCATTTGGTGAATCCATTGGATGTCTTCAGCCATTTGCTCGAATAAGATAATTCCGGGCAATTGGAAACCAAGTCACTATGCATTGAGGGTGCCCTTTTAAAAGCAATGCTAGGTTTTACTGGCATTTCTGCACCTATCACAGGGTCACTCCTAATTAAGCCCAGTTTTTGTTGAGGATCATAGTAATAGTTTTTTCCTGGGCACTGTAGGGGATGATTAGTCTCACTGGCTCAGGACTGATCACTTTCCTGTCTGCTAGCTCCCTGGTTTTTTGGGGAACAAGGAGCGTGTCCCGGTCTAACTCCAATGTTTTATTAATTGCAGCTTGTATGGTTTTCAGGGAATATCCTCTGGGAAGGAATCTCTCCTTACACTGGAGTTGGGCTGCTGTTAGATCTGCGGATTACTGCAGATTCTTTTGATACGTAACATTTCCCCGTAGGGGATGCTACGTACCAAATGCCTCGGATGAAAACTTGAAAAATGCAAAATTGAGTTCTCGCTGTCTCCTTCCTGTATAGTTTGGTTTCCAATTTGTTACTGGTCACATAGGTATCAACATCCAAAAAATTGATTTTGGTCGCACTGATGGTAAACGTAAAATGCAGATTGACAGTGTTGGTATTCAGAGATTCTACCCAGTTCTTGGCCTCCTCTACTAACCCATCCCAAACAAAAAACAAGTCATCGATGTACCTGTAATACAATTTTACATGCTTGTCATACAGTTCTGTATGCGTACCCTTGAGGACCAGCCCCTCCCACAAGCCCATAAAAATACATATATACATATACACATATATATATATATATATATACATATACATATATATATATATATATATATGCACACACACACACACACACACACACACAGACAGACAGACAGACAGACAAACACATACATTCATGCATACACACATAATTATAGGGAGAGAGACAGACACAAAATGGGAAACGGTGCATAATGTAATGTAATACTATACAATATAATATTGCCATTAAGGGATTCTGGTGAAACGCACAAGGCTCGGAATCCTGAGATGGTGATATAGGACCATATTAAATAAGTTGCGTTTTAATACATGTGCATGTGGGTAACTGTCTCGAAAGAGGATTTTTTGTCAATAGGACAAGGTTTCTTAAAACTAGATGTGAAATATCAACTATACTGTTTGGTGGTCTATAGTATACAAAGAAAATAATACCTATGTAGTTAACAAAAAAGAAAAGTTTAGAAAAGTAGCACCCTTTTCGTTGCTAAAAACATTCTGTCTGTAAAAGGGAAAGACTGTTGAAGTTCTCTTCAATGTGCAGCCAAAAATGGGCAATTAATGGAATTAAATTTCTTTCTTACCATTTAACCCCTTCACTGCTGATGACGAGCTCATCAGCCACAGTAGTCGTGTGCGGATGACGAGCTGAGCTCGTCATGTAACGCGGCTTTTCGTAAATTGACGCATACAGCGGGAAAAGCCGCCGCAGCGATGCGGTTAAGAAAAGATTTTTTATTTTAAAAATGAACAATGGTGAAGGTCAATGGAATTAGGAGATTCTGCGACAGTGAAATTTACTGAGCAAGTATGGCTTTATCACAGCTGCCATCCTTTGCTATATTTTAGCTGGAAACTAAATATTCGCTTCAAATCTGCAAAGTATTACTGCCACGGAATGGGGTGAAAATTCACCTTATGCTGCATGATTCATATATTCCTGCTGAATAAATTGGTCCACCAAAACTCGAACAAATGCAATTATTAATATTAATTGACAGTTGTCTCAATGATCGGGTTAATGAAAATGTCATACATAAATGTACTTGAAAGATAGTTCATGTTATTTGTAAATGCATTAGTGGCATTAATGGTGTGCTCATGAGCATCTGTGAGCATATCTGTGTCACAGAAATAACGCCAGCATGTGCATTTTCATTTAGACAAAAATACAGTTATCAGAAACCAACATCCGTCTTCACAGCAGCATAACTTGTGCTCGGTAGAACCTAGAATGTTTTACGTAGGAGTAAAGTGGTCATAAATCACACCCATCGTACCACAGCAACTCCTTTATTAGAGAAAGAAGCCAATACCTGCATGGTAGAGGCACGCGATTGGAAGAGAAACAATAATCAAATAAAGGCTGTTTCAAGTACCGAACATATAATGGCCGCTCGCCACGATTATAATGACCAATATTTTGCTGGTAATCAGCTTGACACTAAAGCAAATACACCCACCACAAAGTGCATTTGTACGGTACATAATCCAAAAAACAGCATGAGACCAAATGTAATTCATCTGTTGGAACAGGAGTTCAGAATGATGCAACCTTACAGCAACATTTTAAATCTTGGCTGTTAGAAATGGGGTTTCCGGTTGGCTACCTCTCTAATCAGGGTAAGTCAGTTACACACCAAAGATAACCTGTGCTCAGACTCTGGTAGATTGGCACAGAGCAGGCAGGCTTATCTACAGATGCAATGTGTGAAGCATTTGTGCAACACACTCACACAATAATACAATGAATACAACACATAGAGACGCCACACCGTGTTTATAAATAATAGATTATATTATAAACAAAACAATACCAAAATGATAGAAATACAATACCTGCTTTCAGATATGTATGTGTAAGGATAACCCTCTTTGTAAAACTTCGCAATGGACACCTTATTTAAACTGCTTCGTGAAATAGTAGATCAGAGATACTTGCAAGACTACTCAGGGACTTATGGTAATTTCCTACAGGGGAGTGCTGGAAGAGCACTCAAGTCTCTGGCTTGCTGGATCCCGACCGGTGCGATCCCTGTACCATGCATGTGTTAAGAGGAAGGGGTCCCAATGAGAGTGGGAAACATATAATAAACTTCACAAGAATTAATCCAAAGCAATTATTTTGATCCACAGAGTTTTATTCACTATGGGATCCAGTGTAATTAATACACGTAGCAAAGCGAATAGTCAGCTGTATTAAAGGTCATAAAGTGCCCCAGGAAGGAGAAGGAAGTGATCGTGAAGAGGTAGGGGAGTTGTGGGATAGCGTGACAGTAAAATCAACAGTTCAAAATATTTTTCATGCTATAAGTCACATAGCAGTGGGTGCCACAACCTTATGGCAACATTATTTATAAACAGGCATACAACACATAGTACAATGTAAATGCAAATTTTCGCATGTGTGGTTGCCGTGATTGAAAAAGCCGTCGACGTTTCGACCCTCTGAGACTGCAGGAAGATTTAACCTTGCTGCGGGGTCTTCATCAGGACCAAGGGAGGGGCAGGGGATCTAGTAAACGGGTGTAATGGACTTAGATTAGAGGGGTATGGCTTCAACCTCTATTTATCACATAGGAAAATACGAGCGTGCAAGTAAATCAACATTATAAAAAAACTAGCGTGCAAGTAAATCAACATTGTACCATGCAGGCGCCAGCTCTCCCAACAAAGAAGACGTTGCGGCCTCTCTGGTCCAATAGGCAGTCAAAGCACAATGCAGTATGTTAAGACATGCAGTTGACGACGGAGCTTAAGAGTGGTATTGAGCGATCACAGCAGACGTCGCAAGTCCCATCTGAGAGGCACAAACCCTTCATAATGGGGCTGTGCTCGCGGCACTGAGGGCTCCCTCCGTCTTACGGCAGTGCAGCGCTGGGACTTGCAGGATTACTCAGGGTGATTGGGGACTGCCTGCAGTCACGCTGGTCTTCTTCCTGTGGCAGCAGCATGACTGACATAGCCGCGTCGTAAAGGGAAAGCCGGCTTCTACGGCAATCCAGGTCCAGTGTCAGGAGAGTTTTATTTAATTCTTTGGTGACTCTCCTCAGCAAGTGCGGCGCTGGGACACACACAATGCTTTGAGTGCACACTAAGCATTGAACCAGCACTGAGCTTGATGAAAGAGGAAGTGTTCAGCATGCATTGGCCTTATTGAAAAAAACAAAGCGCTCTGGGTGCACTTCTGCTGGGCTTACGAGTGACCGAGTCCCACGGCAGCGGTGAGTAAATGAAATCTTTTATGGCCCTGAGGTTTCAGATAACAAAGGCAAGCCAACAAGCCCTTGGAGAACACAAGTAGGACACAAAAGCAGGTAGCAGGCCAGCACAAAGGCAGGTTGCAAAGTGGCAGGTCCCACTGCAGCCCAGCACAGCAATTAGCCAAATGGTGATTCCTCCTGGGAGAACAGCAGTCCACTTGGCAATGTGCAGCAGGTAGAGCCTGCATAATTTGGTTGAAAGTTCCACTTAGTGCCTAACAATATGGAGTCAGAGCCCCAGTACTTCCACTAGAAAACGCCTTTGATGTATGTGGTGGCTTCAAAGTTACCATCAGAAGTGCACAACATTAACTTTCAGCTCAGCCCTGGCTCTAGACTACCAGTAGGGGGTAAATCAGCCAGAAACAACCTATATTTATTTTATTTATTTATATTTATATAACAGCGCACAGCTACCCCAAAGGGGTTTCCCAGCGCCGACAGTGAACCACAGAAGGGAAGAAAGGAGAGCCTACTGGCTACAAAGCCAGGTTTTGAGGGATCTGCGGAACGACAGAAGATCGGATTGAACGCGGAGGGACAGTGCGAGTGCGTTCCACAAAATGGGGCCAAGATAGGAGAAAGAACATCTTCCCATACGAGACAGTCTAACTTTCGGGACTCGAAATTTCTCTTGCGTGGAGGATCTAAGGGTGCGAGAGGGGACATAAGGGGCAGCCAACCGTTGTACATAGTCTGGGGCCATTGCATGTTTAATGCGGAACATGTAAGTGAGGGCCTTGAACTTGACTCGATTCTCCACGGAAAGCCAGTGGAGATCGGTCAAAGACCTGGACATAGAAGCAGATTTGGGAACTCGATAGAGTAGTCTCGCGGCGGAGTTTTGTACTTGCTGCAGTTTGCGTTTTATTTCTTTATTAACGCCTAGATAAAGAATATTGCCAAAGTCCAGCCTGGAGGTCACCAGGGCCTGGACCACGGTACGTTGGGTGTGAGATGGAAGCACCCACACAATCTTCTTTAACCAATTCAAAATGGTGAAGCAGGAGGCCGCAACCTTGGTAGCTTGCTGTCGCATGGAAAAAGAGTCATCCACGATAACGCCGAGGTTGCATACCTGGGTGGCAGGTTGAGGCAGCACACCCATTTCTGGAGGCCAGTGTTGAGGGCCCCATTAAGTTTCAGAAAGTTGGCGTTCATCCAAACCATAACTTTATTGAGGCCAGATTTAAGTGCAGAGGGCTCAGATTGTTTTGCTGATGACAAAGAGAAGAGTATCTGGGTGTCATCAGCGTATGAAAAGAGCGACAGCCCAGATTCCTCCACTATAGCTTCCAGCGGTTTGATGTAAATGTTGAACAGCAAAGGGCTGAGAATTGAGCCCTGGGGAAACCAAAGGGCAAGGGATGAGCTTTGAATTTAGAGGTAGGTGAAAAAACCTGCAAGGAGCGGTCAGAGGAACGAGCTAAGCCAACTGAAGGCGTTCCCCATGACCCCTGAGCGTTGAAGGGCCTTTAAGAGTACGGTATGAGAGACAGTATCGAAGGCTGAGTTCAGGTCAAGTAGCACTAAGGCCATGGTCTTGCCCTCATCAATGTTATGTCGGAGCATTTCAGTAACCCCGAGCAGGGTAGACTCAGTAGAATAACCGGTCCTAAAACCGGATTGGGTAGGGTGAAGGAGCCTATTAATCTCAATGAAATTGGACAGGTGTCCATTAACATGCCTCTCGAGAATCTTAGAGAGAGCAGGTAAAAAAGAAATAGGGCGAAAATTGGAAAGAAGGGCAGGGTCAGCATTCGTTTTTTTTAACAATGGGGCCACCATTGCATGCTTCCAGCTTAAAGGAACAGTGGAAGTTGTTAGAGAAGTTTTAAGTAGTTGAAGAACGTGGGTAAGAGAAGGAGGATCCTTTTGTCGCTGAACTGAGATGGGCAGTATATCACAGGGGGATCCCGATTTAATGTGGCCAAGATGATGTGCGAGTGCTTTCATGTCGAGTGGTGGCCAAGATTCAAGGGTGGGCACGTTTTTTAAAGTGATACACTTTTCAGCAGATATGACAGAGCAGTCCGCAGACACAGTAGGAAAAGGAGCAAAGACAGGGGAGGAGCTGGCCAGGGAAGAATAGATCATCTCAACTTTATTAACAAAAAATTGAGCAAGATGTTCACATTGTGTGGCATTAAGTATGGGAGAAGATTGTATGGTGGTTGAACCCGATAGGTTCTTGACCATATTAAATAAAGTTTTGGGACAGTTTTTTGCCTGTAGAATTGTGGCAGAAACATAATTAGCTTGCGCAGCACGGCAGAGAGTGATAGGCACACTTGCTAGTGTTGTAGGCCAATTTTGTTTCGGTTGTATAGTTCTTGCGCCATCAGTGCTCTAAGTTTTTACATTTAGTTTTCTCTTTCTTTAGTTCCTCGGACAACCAGGGAGCCGGGGGGCGATGGTTGTTAAACTTTCTAACAGTGATGGGGAGACAGATATCAAGGGCCAATTGGATCCATCCTTGAAAAGCTACTAGATCAGAGGTAACATTATTATGGAAAGCGGAAGATTTTATGGACAGCAATAAGTTAAACTTAGTGATGTCAAGCTTCGTCCAATTCCAGGAGGGTGTAGCAGAGATGTTGGCGTTAGTGTGTGCAAGACTGGGGATTTCCAGGCTAAAATCTACCAGGAAATGATCCGTCCAACTAAGAGGGGTGGCCGGTTTGCAGTGTAGCGAAGGTAAATTAGAAAAGATGGGATCGAGGAGATGACCTGCGCTATGTGTGGGACCACTATTTAAAAGACGAATGTTCATAGCTGCCAAATCAGAGATGACTGTGTTGACCATATTACAGCTATTGTCTTCAAGATGGAGGTTGAGGTCACCTAGGATAGAAAAATTAGATGCTTGGAGCAGCAGTGGGGACAAGAAGTCGGGAAACGTTGTTGCCCATGCACCAGCCGGCCCTGGGGAACGGTACACTAATATGCCTGAGAAGGTGAAGTGAGGAGTCAGGGTAAGTTTGAAGGCAGCAGCTTCACAGTCTGGGATAGAGAGTGCGTCGAACTTACAGCAAAATTTGTCTTTAAAAATGATGGCGATCCCGCCTCCTGACCTGACAATCTTTATCCTTCCTTACAATGGCGTAGTTCAGGGGCAGGGCTCTGGCTAAGTCAGGCCCTGAATAGGTGGTCAGCCATGTCTCCGTAAGAAATATGGCATCCGGATGCATGTCTATTAGAAGATCAAAAATGTCTGCCTCATGTTTGGGGAGAGAGCGACAGTTGACACTAAGAAAGGAAAAACTCTCAGAAGATCCTGACTTTTCTTTAAGGGTACGATACCTAAGCTGGAAGCCTGTTATATCCGGCTTAATTACTTTACCTATATCAACGCACTGGGTGTTAAATTTAAAGTTACAGCCAGGACATGCACCAGAGTTAACAACTGTCTCAAGGCAGGTGCAGGAGGGGTGAGGGTGGTTGCACATAGCAAGCAGTTGGGTAGGGGAGAACTTTGAGGCAGCACTATTGGGAGGAGCAGGGGTTTGGGCCCCGGGTCCCGGACTGGCGCAGACGGGCTAGCCTTTGGCGCGCCCGCTGCGCACGTCCGCTGCACGCCAGCCTCATAGGCTGCTTTTAAAGGGCCAACCTTGGGAAGGGAAACTCAAAGCACTAGAGCGACCCTTGCTGCAAGATGGCGGCCGCGTATGGCACAACCCGGAAGTGGGTTAAAAAAATGGAGTGCCGGGTTCCCCCGTGACCTCCCTCCACTCAAACAGTCCGCTCTTGACTGCGGTGGACCGGGGGGGCTATATAAATGTAAGTGTGACCCACCTCTCCCTTTCCATGCCCAGGAAGACGATCGGTATGCAGATGTATCCCCCGTCGCACCCAGCCCTGCCTGTGTAGTGGCTGTATGGAGAGAATGAACAAAGTGCAGCTGTCACCCAGTCCAGAAGTGAACTGGAGAGAGGCTGCAATACACAAAGAGTTAAAAGCACAGAGAAATCTTATAATGTCATCATTCCCAGTACTTAGGGGTACACGCCAGGGCTGCCCGCTCTCTGCCCTGCTCTTCGCCATGGCGATTGAGCAGTTAGCGATCCATCTCTGCAAAAAAAAGGGGAATTGGGGTATCCCCATCGCAGACCCTACCCATGAAGTATCATTGTACGCGGCCGATGTGCTCATCTAGGTCTACGATGTTGCGCCGGATCTCACCCCCATACTGCACTCGTTACAAGAATTCGAGGCAGTGGCGGGCCTCAGGGTGAATTGGTCTAAATCTACGATTTAGACCTATGAGTGGTCTCCCCCCATGTCCATTACGACTAGGCGGCATCAATACGTCATGGAGCCCCCAAGCTCTGAGGTAACTGGGCGTTCGCTTGTACCATACGCCACAAGATCTCTTCGAAGGGAATTATCGTAGGGCAATGGCTGGAATTCGGACCTCTGTGCACTTCTGGAAAGATCTCCCCCTGGTTCTCATTGGGAAAATCGCAGTTGCCATGATATTAGTTCAGAGATTACTATACTATTTTGCTATCCTTCCAGTGGTCCCTCCACGCTCCTTTTTCCGAGAGCTGGACACTCTCCTTGGGACCCTTATCTGGGGCTTGGGCCGTAGGCAAATTGCCCTTGCAAAGCTACAGCTGCCCATGGACTAGTGAGGGCTGGACGCCCCTCCATTTGAGGCAGATTTCCTTGTGGCCCAGCTTCAATGGGTGTCACGATGGACAGCGGGCCAGGCGCTAGGGAAAACAACCACAGCCACCGGGTCGATTCCGACCCCAACCATACTCCGGATGCTGCTGCCAGGGGCGAAGCCAGTCCGGGACAGGCCCCTCCAAGTGACAGTGGCTCATGCCCGCCTGGCACGCGTACACAGAATAAACCGTTAAGCACCAATGTACTCCCCCTGTCCTGCCACTGGTGAGGTTCCTTAGAGGTCGGGGACACTACACTGAGCGGGTGTTCCGAGAATGGACGGGGCACT
Source organism: Lissotriton vulgaris (assembly GCF_964263255.1). Taxonomy (NCBI): domain Eukaryota; kingdom Metazoa; phylum Chordata; class Amphibia; order Caudata; family Salamandridae; genus Lissotriton; species Lissotriton vulgaris. Next base: position 1,030,890,716 of record NC_141687.1, read on the forward strand.
CACTTACAGAGGTAGACTCTCTCTATCTGAATGGGCAATTGCAGACGTTTGCAGCATTGGCAGCTGATATGGAGCTTCCCAGGGGATAATTTTCTACACAGACAACTGCTAGAAGGCTGTCGTAGAATGTGGCACACAATAGACAGAGTCCCCCCACACACCTGGTGATCCACATACTGCAGCAGATGGGCCCGGGGCGCCACCTTGTCACCTGGATAAACAAAGCGATGCAAGCCCTAAACCCACTCACCCTCGTGCCCCTTCGGGACAAATGGGAAGCAGAGTTTCATAGACCACTCCACGACAAAGAATGGGATCGTGCACTAGAGTTCCCTAAAAAATTGTGCCGCAAATATAGTTTCAAAAACATACAACTTCACATATTACACTGCGCCTACCTAACACCCGAGAAGCTCCAACAGTACTACCCGGGCGCATCCTTCACATGTCCCAGATGCCCAGAACCCAAAGTATCCTTTCTGCACATGTTTTGTGTTTGCCTAACGATCCGCGCTTACTGGGCCGCAATCCACACGCCCTCCTCGCAGTCACGGGGCTTACTGACATTCACACATGGGAGGCCTGCGCGCTGGGCTTAAATAAACGCAGTAAGAATGAAAAAGTTGACACGTTCCGCGTCCCTTGCGTTTTTTAGCTAGGCGGTGCATAGTAAAGCATTGGAAGGCGCCAGGGGGACTTCCATTAGCGGCCTGGGTGGGGGTGGTTAACAAATGGGATGCTGCAGAGGAAGAGGTGCTTCGATCTGAAGAAGTTAAGGGAATTCACAAACACTCCATAGCCATGCCGTGGGCTATCCTACTAAATTCCTTCAAGCAGGAAACTACTGAGGAGCCTTTATCCCAGAGTATTCGCTCCCCCACAGCACAATCACACGCAGCGGCTGTCCGCTGCAGTCCCCCGGCAGAAAAGGCACAAGATGGGTCGGGGCTAGAAGCCGAGGATGTACTGTCCATATACCACTCCCAGAGCAGCCTCCCTGCCCCCCGCACGGTCCCTAACCCAGACAGGATGCATTAGCTTGCCGGTCCCTATTATGCGACATACCATCAGACACAGTGTACCCCAGTTATATTCCCCCAGTTTGTAGAGTTCGGATCGTTAGCTTCAACCTGGCAACAAATTAACCACAGGGCTGGCATTGAGAGCGAGCGCCCGGCTCCCAGAACAGACCATAGGACACTTCTCATGGACACATGCTTCGTACCCACGCATCTTCCCACATCAGCACATCCACTTACAGAAATGTCGTATAGGTCATGCATTGAGACTTAGCTCTAAACAATGGCCCAATGTACAATTGGAACGATGTTTGTATTTGAGGCAAATGCTAACTATGTACTGTAATATACAAGAAATGGCAATAAAAATGATTTTTTTTTTTTTAAAATTCAAAGCTCAGACAAATGTCTACTTTCTAAAACTCTAAAACTGGAATGGTAAGCAAATAAACAATAGATTTAGGCCCAGATTTCTGTACTGGGGTGAGTGTTTGACAACGTTCAGCATTTCTTCAACCATTTCGCCTTAAGTGAGTCGGGTTTGCCTAGAAGTGGGTTCACCACGCCACCAAGTCAAGCTATCCTGGCTGATATGGGGTGAAACGCTGAAATCAGTCCTGGGATGCTTATTGAGCTAGTGCCTTGACGCCTTCGGGTAATCGTTTTGTGCTCTATAAATTTCATTTTCGTTTCATTTCATTTCCGGTCTGGTTAGGACCTGGCCCCCCGGTCTGGGTAGGACCTGGCCTGGCAGGTCGGGCTGGACTGTTCCCATTGGGAGCCGGGTCAAGACTGATTTTCATATGGCTGGGTCCAAACTGGAATGGTGTGAGGAGCAACAAAAAAATTGATTTAGGCCTAGATCTCTGTAATAGGGGTGTTTGACATTGTTCAACATTCCATCCATCATTTGTTCTTTTTGCATTTGTACTTTCTAAAAGTGGCATTTCTAAAATGGTAATGTAAAATCCAACGTCACCAGTAAATAGGATTTATCCCTACCATTCTAAACATACCAACATGCCAACCGCGCTCATTTCTGATCAGGAATGACCACTTAAAAGTGGAATGACCACTTAAAAGTATATAACAGAATTCCCAAAGCTAGCCTATGAGAGGAACAGGCCTCTCAGCAGTTTTGAAATGGGTTTTTTGTCACTACCAGGACATGCTAAACAGAGAAGGTACATGTCTTACCTTACTTACACAGCACCTTGCCCATAGGGCTAAACAGGGCCTACGTTAGGGGGGACCTATGTGTAATAAAAGGGGAGTTTCATGCTTGGTGTAGGAAAGTAGGATCTGCTTCCCTGTGCATAGTTCAGTTCAAACCAGTCCTGGGAGTCGTTGGCTCCTGCTCTGGCACAAAACTGGACAAAAGACATTGGAGTATCCTACCCACTGTCCTGACCCTCCCCTGGGAGGGTCCATTGAATCTGTCCAACCCTCTCCGGTGGGTACAAAAGGGCTTACCTCGCTGTAGGACCCTAGATTTGACGTGGACAAGATTCTGATCAAGAAACCACTGACCTTGAACTGTCTGGACACTCTGGACTTCGCTAGACTTCGACTGGGCCCGACTTAGTCTCCCTCTCCGTCCAAAACATCGTCTGTGCCGATGCAACATAGAGGCTCCGTGCAGGACCTGTGGAGCATCAAGGACAACTGAAATATCTCTTGGGGTGAAGGAGTCACTCCCCTGCATTCGCAGGCACCATAACACAACTAACCAGTCTGCTGATTCTGAGCTCCTGCGGACTCAGGAGGCTCCAGCAACACAGGAGGTGGGCTCCTATGTTCCTTGAGGTCAAGCTACCCTCTCACCAAGTTTGAGGCTACTATCCCTCGTGGGGAGTGCATAACCCGAACCCCTGCGCACCGTGTACATTTGCAAGTGCATATGCATGTTAGCGTTCGCCAACCAAGTGCATTGGGCTATTGATGGCCCCAACCTCTGTGCACATTTCGTACAAATGACTTCGGCCTACTCTCACTCTGTGCCCTGCAAGCTATTGTTTTGCGAAACTGCTAGAGGTACCCTTGCGATTCCTGTGCATTCGGCCTGTGGGTCCATTTGAGGGACAACACAGATTTTTTTCTTGGGCTCCCTTGGTTGCTCCAGGCCTGCCCCGACTCCCCTTGCTGTTGTGAGTCTCCTGGTCCTTGCTGGGCTAGGCCGTGACCTTCCTCGACCTTCTTCGTGAGTAGCCGCTGCCAAGGCTTGTTGGAGCTCCAGACATACATCGACCCCTCAGCACTAGTCATCCTTCGTGGGACAGCTCATATCCAGATCTGGGTCATCCTCAACGTCTCCTGGTCCCTGTGGCTGCAGAGTCAAGGTCTCCCTCTTCACATCTGAAGCACCCGACCTCGGTGGCATCGTCTACTGAGCCCCTGGTCACTCCTGAGTGACCCAGACTGTCCCCTCCACTTTCAGGTTCCTTCCTTCAAGAATCCACCTGTTGGTTCCACAGGACACTTTTCTTCTTTCCAACAGTGGCATTTCTTTGAAGACTCCCATTGAGAACGACTGCGGTTTCCGATGCCACTTCCACCCTATGCACACGGCTTCCCTGAGATAGGTAACACTGGTAGTTCGGTATCCACGGTTGGGGTGGCTCTCCAACCTTTTATGTTCTAAAGGGTTTCTTCGTAATCCACTGGGAAGGGTCCTTGAACCCCTAAACTGCAACCGCGACTCAACCATTGAATTGTACGTAGCACACAGTTGTTTTGTCACACTGCACCCATCCTTCATGTGGTCTCTCCTTACTCTGTTGGTTCCTTGGGGTCCCACCGATTCTACAACCTCAAGACAATGTCTTGACGAGAGAAGTGGTTCTTATACCACTATTTTAGTATATTGTTTTGTTTCCCCCTGGAGCCCACTTGTGAAAGGCAGCGAGTCTTCTAAGACCCCCAATGTTGCCCGGTGCAGGGTTCACCACTAATTCACCTTGGGTCTGTTATCAAAATAATGAGGCAAGCACTGGAAACTGGAAGACAAGAAAAAGGTTTATTTCTCATGAGGAGACCACGTCAACTGCAGACACCGGGATGTCTGAGGGAGGTGTTCTGCCGATAACTCCTTTAGCTCTACCTTTTATACAGGTTTGACACAATGCATTTGTTTCATCAACATGGTTACACAAGCTTGGAGTCCCCGCCCCGGGCAGGTTGTCACACAAGCCCAACAGTAATTCTCCTCCCACCCAGGTCAAACAGAGAATCTTAATTTGCAGCTGGACCTTGCTTCAGGGTCTAAAACATGTGAGACCGGAGAGGTCTAAGAGTCCGTTCTGTTGATAAAAACAGGTCCCATTGTTGGTGAAAACCAGTCTTGCTGTTGGCAGTGCAATAAACCATGTTTGTGTGACCAGGTGCAAGAAGGGATAGAATGGCCAAGGGCTTGCCTGTAAACAGAGATGAGAGGAAGAACGAGTTTTATGGCAGCAATTGGTGCTGAGGTTTGTTGTGGCAATACAGTTCATAGCCCCCAGCACACATACTAAGTCAGTCAGAGGGTCAGAGAGATGCTAGTAAGGGCAGGGTAAAACAAAGGTGACCAACAGAATACAAAATGGCTGCGGTCGGTCAGAATGACTGCAGCTTATGTGCAGGTAGGAATTTCCACCAGACAAGATGGCGCAGGTAATGTTCATGATTGTCATTTTGCTTTTAACAGTCGCCCCTTTGAACATAACAAGCCAGCTTGTCAGTCTATTTCGATCTCCATAATGTCTTGTACCTTTGTACCTTTTGTTCATACATTACTCTCATCTTTGTTAGCTGAGTGTCCACAGTCTTAGGGCGCCAGGTACTTATGCAAATAGAACACAAAGGTGGTATACAGTGTACACAAAAAAACCACCACATATTGTCAATACTGGGACCAAGAGAATCATTGATATTTTCTAACCCCACTCCTTCAAGATGCCCCAAAGCCAACTTTCAATTGTCCAAGTCTCTGATCCTTGATGAATTTCTGAAGACAGTCTATGGAGAAATTCTATTGCTTCATAGACAGAAGGTGAATTATCCGGAATGTACACAAAGCAGCTGGCACCGATGATGCAGCATGCTCCTCCACGGTCCACTAGTACTGCCCCCAGGACCATGCGATTCTGCAGGGTAACCAGACGGACCGCTTGGAGCTCAGCAGTGTTGTTGGTGAGGATGCCAGCAGTGACGTTCAGGGTGGCCTCTACTGCCTGGGACAGATGTCTGATGGCTCGGCTGTTTGCCATCGGACCCCATAGCGGGAAGAGCCCTTTTGCTGCGGCGAGGAACTGTGATGCGGCAGAGTCTGCTTGATCAGTGTCTTTAAAACGCTTTTCTCAATGATGCTCTGCATGGGCTGTGTAGGTAGGTGGCAAAACAAAGGCGATGGAGCATGCCCCCCCCCCCCCGCCCCCCCAGTTTCTTGGAAGCCAGGTGTAGGCTTTGGTTCCACAAACAAAGTACATATTCGGTGATGCAACAAACGCTGGGGGGTTGGCAGTGTTCAAAGTCCTTACAATGCTACAGGAGCTATGACCCACATTCTTAGTCCCCCGGCCTTCAATGCATACAAGGCCAGAGACGTTCACCACAGATAGGGCCACAGTCAGTGTTGCAGGAGTTCTTTTCTTCAGGTAGGAAAATGTGGCTCTGTTAGGGTTATTGAACACTTGCATTTCCACTCGTTCCTTGGAGGGGACATTCATCGGGAATGTCGCATTGAAGGTGTGAGGAAAGAAGGGGGCGGCATTTCTTCCTGTTTTGTTTTGCCAGAACTCGTTGTAAAACGAGGCAATTGTTTCGTCGGAAGTGGCATTTTCTTTGTAACTTTCTTGTAGGAGTATCATCCAGGCAAAGCAAGATCTGTGAACAGAAAAGGAGGAAGGGATGAAAGGGATGGAATGTTTAGCGGAATGTGGTAACATCCCACAGACCCAACAGTTGGTAGCATTGGTGGCAAGATTGTGCTGGTGCAACATCTTCACAAAAGAATTATTCCAGAATTCTTTGCGTCATTCTTGGAGATGTGGAGGTAGTAATACCACGTAGTGTTCTTTCTTGGTGATTGGTTGCATGGTTGGTGACAATGTTCTGTATGAAGGTGCATTATCTTCAATGATCCAGAGTGTGACCATTAGCAGGAGACAGGTGAGAAATGCGGCGCAAAGTGCAATTGTCTTTGTACTGTGCATTTTAACAGTCTTGGCGTTTTTGCGCTGGCTTTGCAGGTGTTCAGTTTCTTCTATCATCTTCGTGGAGCTCAGCAACTGTCAGGACCACAGACTTTTGTTTAGCTCTTTCCTGGTAGCGTTGTTGGACTGTGCTACCAATCTGAGACCTTGACTCAGTTAGGGGGTCTGGTCTTTGGAGCTCCCTCCTTTCGTCGTTCTTAGGTTGTACCCTTTCTTGGATGGCACCTTGGAGTCAGGAAATTCCGACAGTTCAAGGGTGTCTTCTTGTGGGTAGCAACTCAGCTGGTCTGTTCTTTGCGAGTACTTCCTCTTGCACCTCCACTCCTTCACATGTTGCCAGGGTTGGAGGGACTTTCTTGCAGTGAAGGGCATGCAGCCAGTTCCGTTTTCCTTCCACTCGGAGGGCAGTTCGAATGGTGATCAGGACTTGCCAGAGGCCCGTCCACCTGGGCTCCAGATTCTTCGTTCTTTGGAAGTTGCGGATCAGGACAAAATCCCCAGGTTTGATTTTATGTCCCGGGCCCCTGGATGCATCAGGCAAGGCTTGCTGCACCTGTTGGTGGATAATTGTTAGCTCGTTTGTCACTTTATGCAAACAATCCGACATTCATATGTTCGGGACATCGTTAATGGATGTGGGTCTTGGTACCGCCCAAATGTTCATAGGCCTGCCGAAGACCACCTCATACGGGGTCAGTCTGTGTTTGGTTGGGGTGGAGCGCATTGATAGCAATGCCAACCCGATCGTGGCAACTATTTTGGCTAGCTTTAGTTTCAATGTTACATTGTGTCTCTCTACCAGGCCCGCTGATTGGGGGTGGAAGAAGGCATGGAACTTTTATTTTACCCCCAACCCTTTCAGTATGTTCTGTATTACTTCAGCTACGAAGTGTGGGCCGTTGTCGCTCCATAAAATTCTGCAAAGGCAGTATCGGGGGAAGAATTCTTTCAACAATACTTTTGCAGTGGCTAAGGCGGTATTGTCGCAGTAGGGATATGCCTCCACTCATTTCCTAAAAACGCACACCACCACCAGGACATATTTTAGACCATGGCATCTCTCTAGTTGGATGTAATCCATTTGAATGACTTCAAAGGGGTGGTCAGGGACCCCAAACCCTCCCCGTGGTACTACTGTCCCATTCCTGGGTTGTGTTGAAGGCAGACTATGCATTGTTGTACTAGGCGTTTGGCAGATTCTGCTATCTTGATATTATGCCATACTCTGGTGATTGGTTCAATCATGGGGGTGGAGCCTATGTGTACTGGTAAATGTGCCATGGTCAATATGGGGATGAGGCAGGCATTGGGTAACAGCCATTTATTCCCGTCTTTAGTTCTCCAGCAACCTTCCTAGTCTTTTAGTCCCACCTTTTCCCACTCGTCAATTAGTCTTGTGTGCCTGTAGTCTATGTCCCTTACAGTGGTCCTAGCGTCAGTCCATTGTTCAGCTTGTGACCTGGTCACATACATTCGTGTTGTAGTTCTGTCTCCTGCCGTGGCTCGGGCAGTAACGTCTGCTAATGCATTTCCCTGTCCAATGAGATCAGTCACTTTCCTATGTGCCTGGCATTTTATCACTGCTAACTTTTTGGGGAGGAGGACTGCTTCCGTCAAGGCGGAGACTTCTCCAAGCAGGATGGGTGTACCGTGTGAAGTCAGGAACCCTCTTTCTTTCCATAAGATCACAAAATGGTGAAACATCCCGAAGGCATACTGGCTGTCTGTGTAAATGTTAACTGTTGTGTCAGTCGCTAAGATGCACGCTCGTGGGAGGGCAATGAGTTCTGCAGGCTGGGATGAACGTTGGGGAATACGGGCTGTTTCCAGAACAGTTAGGGCTGTGGTGACAGCGTATGCAGCTGAAGTGGTGCCGTTGGGTAGTTTGATGCACGAACCATCCACCCATAGTTCTCCACCTAGTTCTAGAAAGGCGGTGCCTCAGATCTATTCTACTCTTTGTTTGTTCATCAGTTAGGTTCACACTGTCGTGTAGTGGAGTCACATTAGGATCATTTTCGGGTAGGGGTAACAGTGTGGCTGGATTGAGGGTGGTGCATCGCTTTAGGGTAATGTGCAGTGCTAGCAGGGTCAACTCATATCCTGTCAGTCGGGCGCTAGTCAAGTATTAGGTTTTGGTCTGGTTCAGTAGTGTGTCGACTGCATGAGGTACTAAAACAGTGACTGGATTGGAGAGCACTATTCCTCGCTCTGGCGTATCGTAACTGCTGCAGCTGCAACAGCGCGCAGGCACGCTGGCAGCGCTCTGGCTACTGGGTCGAGGGTGGCAGCGAAATATGCACAAGGACGTTGTTTGTGACCAATGGATTGCGTTAGGACAGACAATGCACATCCCTCCCTTTCGTGCGTGTAGAGGAAGAATGGTTTGGAGTAATCTGGGGTTCCTAGGACAGGCGCTGAACAAAGGGCATTGCTTAGTTCTTTAAAGGCTGTCTGGCATTCGGGGTCCAGGGGGGAGGTGAGGGGATGTCTTTAGCTAGGAGGGAAAGAAGGGGTTTGACAATTAGGCTAAAGTTCGGCAACCACTGTTAGCAAAATGAGGTGAGACCTATCAATGAACGGACTTGCTTCTGATCTTTGGGGACAGGGGTGTCTAGAATTGTCTGGATCCTGTCAGGCATGAGCTTCCTCCCTTCTTTTGATAAAAGGTGGCCCAAATAGGTCACTTGTGATTTACAGAACTGCAATTTCTTTCGGGAGACCTTGTGACCATTCTCAGCCAAAAATTGAGTAGTTTGATGGTGGCTGTGACGGCTATTGGTATGGTGTCTGCTGCTAGAAGGATGTTGTCAACATATTGTATTAGCGCCACACCTTCTGGCAATTGTATGGCGTCCAACTGTCTTTTAAGCGCCTGACTATAGATGCTTGGGCTCTGAGTCAGGACCGCAGGTCACTCGAGAGAGAGGTCCGTTCGGAACCGGTGAAGTTCAGTTGATCGGCAGCCAGACGGGGGTCTTTTTCAGGCAGGTGCACTCCAATCGTTTAGTCGTTCCCTCGGTCGTTCGGACCTCTCTACCAGGCCCAGGTGTCGCTGATGGGCCCCAACGTTTGGGCGCCAATTAGTGCAAGGCAGCAAGTCTTCTAAGACCCCCAATGCTGCCTGGTGCAGGGTTCACCTCTAATTCACCTAGGGTCTGTTACCATAATAATGAGGCAAGTGCTGGAAACTGGAAGACAAGAAAAAGGTTTATTTCTCATGAGGAGACCACGTCAACTGCAGACACCGGGATGTCTGAGGGAGGTGTTCGGCCGATAACTCCTTTGGCTCTTCTTTTTATACAGGTTTGACACAATGCATTTTTTCATCAACATGGTTACACAAGCTTGGAGTCCCCGCCCCGGGTAGGTTGTCACACAAGCCCAACAGTAATTCTCCTCCCACCCAGGTCAAACAGACAATCTTATCTAGCAGCTGGACCTTGCTTCAGGGTCTAAAACATGTGAGACCGGCCAGATCTAAGAGTCCGTTCTGTTGATAAAAACAGTTCCCATTGTTGGTGAAAACAAGTCTTGCTGTTGGCAGTGCAATAAACCAAGTTTGTGTGACCAGGTGCAGGGAGGGATAGAATGGCTAAGGGCTTGCCTGTAAACAGAGATGAGAGGAAGAACGAGTTTTATGGCAGCAAGTGGTGCTGAGGTTTGTTGTGGCAATAGAGTTCATAGCCCCCAGCACACATACCAAGTCAGTCAGAGGGTCAGAGAGATGCTAGTAAGGGCAGGGTAAAACAAAGGTGACCAACAGAATACAAAATGGCTGCGGTCGGTCAGAATGACTGCAGCTTATGTGCACGTAGGAACTTCCGCCAGAAGAGATGGCGCAGGTAATGTTCATGATTGTTGTTTTGCTTTTAACACACTCTAATGTAGTTGGTGCCTTGTGAGGAGGTCGATGCTCAATACAGCAGACTTGAGAGGGTGAGTGGTGACAAACCATTGACCACGGCTAAAGGCCTGACCTGCTTGAGAAGAAAAGTTATGACAAAGGCAGTAGCCTGGCATTTATTTTGAAAAGCTAATTATAATGCCAATAGGCCATTAAGATGGTCATCACACTGTGATAAAGCACGTGGAAAGGTTTTTTGCTACATGGAATATCACACTTTACCAAAGTAGGCAAGGGCATTGCTGACCTCCTGTGGCAAACACTCAGAGTAGAAAAACTGTGGTTTGAGAATCCTTGGTATGCCTTTTTACCAACTCTAAACATGTACATACTTGTAATTTTATGACTGGAAACTAACACTTGTTTTGTGGGAACGTTTATGTAGAAAACACTAGTCCTGAGCTAGTTATGGTAAAACAGTCAGTAACAGAAATAACATGCCCAATCGGTTCACTCGAAACAGTTATGTCAGAGCCATTAGTCTAATTTATTAGTTGTGAAAATGTATGACAAACACACTAGACCTGGCTTATTTATTGTGAAAAATCAAATCCAATAATCCCATAAGGGTGGATTTTTATTAGACTCTGTTAAAGCCTATAGATAGGTATGGTGTTACATGTTTGTCACAGAATACTGTATAAGCCAAAGCTTTTGGCGTTGATTTCCCTTCACAAATACGGCAATAAAATATTTGCACTTCATTTTTGTTGGCCTTAGGATTCCGTGCAATTTACCCCTGCTAACCAGTGCTTGTGCTCACTCCCCTAAGAATGGTTTGTTTGTCTTACACCCAATTGGCCTATTTAATTTACTCCTAAGTTACCTGTAAAGTGGTATGACCTATACCTATGGCCTGTAAATTATGAGCCTGCAGCATTGTGCTACCCACTTACATAGCACCTTAAAACATGTCCAAGGCCTACCACTGTAGCCTGAATGCAATTTTAAACTGCTATGTCAACTTGGCAATAAAATCTCCTTGCCAACCCTTAAACTCCTTTTATTGCATATAAGTCACCACGAAAGTAGGCCCAGGGTAGCCCATAGGACAGGGTGTATTGTAATTTAATGGTTCAACATGTACTTTTAGGTTTTGTATGTCCTGGGAGTGAAAAACTCCCAAATTTGTGTTTCACTTCTGTGAGGCTGACCACTCCCATTTGCTAACACTGGAGGTTTCTTATTACATTTGATACTCAGTAAATTCCAATTCGGAGCAAGCAGCCATGTCATGTTTGGTGTCTACGGAATTGCAATGGAAAAATCCTATTTAATGGTAAAGTCGAGTTTTGATTACAATTACTCTGCCCTTAGCCCTTTTGTACCTGCAGTCTGTCTTGAGTCACATGACTGGGTGTAACTGACAGACTTTGTGAATTCCACCCAGACAGTCATGCAATAGTGGGATTAGGTGTAACTGACTGGGCCATCTGCTGGCAAGATGGGGCAGAACAGAGCACAGCACCACTTGCAACTTAACAGGGACTGCTCTGTATCAATACAAAGGACCTATCACCTCCACATTGTCACTGGAGCCAGGGCATAGGAGTCAGGAAATTCCTTGCACTTCAAAGCCACTGTCTAGAAGGTTCTCCCACTTTCCAGAAGGATGGCACCAGGGTAGAAAAACAGGACCTTAGACATCCACTCTTCAGTAGACTTCTGGATCTGAAGATACTCCACCAGGAAGAAGGACTACTGTGTTGCTAAAAGGACAGACATTGTGCTAGACTGCCAACTTATCATTAGCCGCACCTCCTTTAAGGCGGCGGAGCGCTGCCTCACTGCTTTCTGAGCAGTGAATAAAGGCAAAATAAAATTATAATAAAACTGGTTATCATTTTAGCACCAAAGTGCGAGGTGGCCAGCAATATCAAGTAGGTCTTATTTTTTTATTTTTAAACCCTCCTCCCCCCAAGCTCCACCGGCACCTACTCCACCCGACTCACCACTTTTTATTTGAACTGGCTGCCACTGCAACTTGCTGCTTTTCTGTCCTCGTACCTGGGGAAGGATTGGATTGTAACTTGACCCCAGGACTACCAGAGTGACTCCAAAGCCTCAGCGACACAAAAGGCTTTCTTCACCTTGCACCCATACCTGAACCCAGCCTGAGTGAGTCCTAACCTTCCAAGTAGTGCTCCACCAGTCCTGGAACCTTGGAAGCGGTGCAGAATGTGCCCAAATAGCCAAAACCATTAAAAAGTGGCAAAAAAACGCTCTGAGAACCAGGAGGAGACCAGGACCAACCTGTTCGTTTCGACACCAAGGTTATTCAACAACTACGCTCCCTCCTTGAAAACCTCCTGCAGCCTTGCCTCGCTGAACTTTACCTTCTAACAACATTTTTCTCAACATTTTTTCCAGGTCGCAGTTAAGCGCTGACCGGGCCCAATCCACTTATTGAATCCGAACCATGCTTCATCACGTTCAGTCATATTTTTCGACTTGGACCCAGTCTGTCACAACAAGATGTTTGCTGGTGGCGCTTTGATCTTTTAGGTGCTAGTTTTTACTAAAAACATTAAAAATTCATAACTCTTGTTCTACCAATTGAATGTTTGCCGCTTTGGTGTCAAATCATTTATTAAAATGTACTTTTGTACATTGGTGTGGGATTTTTCTTGTGGTGTGTTTTCATTTTATTACTGTTTGCGTGCAGCATAAGTACTTTACACATTGCCTCTAAGTTAAGGCTCACTGCTTTTTGGACAGTGCTACCCAGGGTTAAGCACAGGTTAATGCAGGGGCTTGTTGTGGTTCACCTTGCCAGGGATTGTTGCAGTTGCTTGACCAGAGCTCACAACCTAGTCAAACAAGAACCCAATATCTCACACACAGGTTATCATAGCAGGCAAGGATTTTGGTATTGGTTATCCCTATGTCAAACACTTCTCACAGAAGTTTTGAACTGCAATAATTCTAGTTAGACCCTTTTTCTTTACCAACTGTGTAATTGTGTATAGATTTTTCATTGTAAGACTTCATGCCTATTGATCGAAAGCAAATGTGCAGTACAGGAGGCATCCGATGGTTATGGTGAAAAGGATGAAGGAAATAGGCGTGATAGGTTCATTAGGAAAAGCTATATCACTGTCACAGGTCTAATCGGTTTACTAAGAAAAAATGTGACAACAGCAGTAGGGACTTACACATACATACTGTGAAGTCGATTGAAATCAATAAAACCTCTAAGGATGGATTGTTAAGACAATGTATTGAAGGTTTTAGACTAGTATTTTGTTGCATAGAATCTCACAAATGAACTTGTCAAGCAAGGGTCTCGGTTACTCCCACTGATAAACCCTTTGGGTATCAGATGTGCACCATAATAATCCTTGTTAGACTTCTAAAAAGTATTCTTTAAATTCCTCTGCCTACTGCATATTTTACTTATTTGTAATTCTGCAGACTGTTTTACTAAAGGTTGCCTCATGAGAAAGTGTATGCTCGATATAGTGCGTTTGAGTTGATTATGCTGTAGAGCTACTGATAAAAGGTATGAGCCAGGTTGGTTGATTAAGAAAAGTTATGTTCGAAGCTATTGATGTGATCCGTATTTTGTGAAAAAGTACATCAAATGCAGTCCACCTAGCTTATTTACTGTGACAATCGTAGGTTAAGGCCAATAGGCCTTTAAGAGTCGATTGTTATTACTGTCAAAGCCAGTATGCGTGTATTTTGTCATGAAAATGCACAGATTACTGTAGATGGCTAGGATTTTGGTGTTAGTTTCTTCCTTTGGCAATAAAGGGTGTGTTAACACTTGCACTGGGATAATCCTCGTTAGATCCTAGTATTAAAGGCCTGCTAGGTGTAGCTGCCTGCCAGACTCTTTGAATAAAAAAAGAAAGCCATATTCCGAAATATACATACATAGCGGTCTTTGGACAAGCCCTTCCCCATTGGCTCTATTGCCCGACGAATGACTGCATTTTACCTGATCACACATGAACATCTGCCTTAAAATGAGCATGCTTCAGAGCCAGGGTTGGTCTGCCAGCACTTAGAATTCCATGTTTTCCGTTTATAGGCCCCTTTTTAGGTCTCACAGAGAGACCTAATGCTGCCCATCCACAAAGCTGACTTTTTACGAGACAGATTTGTAGAAGTGCACATGCTCGTGACCGCGCTTCTATCACAGCCATCAGCCTCCCTCCCACGGGCAGCTTGGCCTCCGGCATTCACCCAAGCGCGACTTCTCCTCCCCCCTAATTACATCCCTGCTGTTTACTTCTTTGACGGCCGCGATGCCGTGCTTCAAAGGATCCGCTCCCCCATCCCCTGCTTTAATTACATTAGGGGTAAAGGGCTTGTTTGGCAATAGACACTAACATGCGAGAACACTGCTTTTCAAGCATGCGCATTGAACGTCTCCTAGAGCAAGCACATACTGCACGTAACAGAAACAGGAAACATGTACATCAGACCTACTTTCATTTTCCTGAGTATCTGTTCCATTCACAAGTAACTATCTTTCACTACGTATCAGCTGAACTCCACCCTCTACTTTCCCCAGCGCACCATCCCACAACCGTACAAGAACCCCACCCCCGCCTGACCTGGAAAACCCGTCCTTTAACCACGTCGCCAACTGGGCTGCCTCACTGAGACAGTCAGCCCGGAGGAGGCTGTGGCTGCGTCCAGGTCCAGCTGTCAGTCACCTAAGCCTGGTCATTGTTGTACATGGAACTTTACTGCAGATCAACACATCTGGCATTCATTTACATTGATTGCCTCTTCTATGCCTCACACTCTGCCATGCCTCACCTTGTCTTGTTCACTTCTATATAGCGCAAAGTCTACCCAAAGGTGTTGGAGTTCTTTACACGAGCCCCACTTACATTACCCAATGTCACGTTCATTTCACATAGGCACGGGGAGATTGTGTGATTACAGATTTGCCCAGAATCACTCCATGTTGAGCTGACGCCGAGACTGGAATCGAATAATTCCATTGTTCCAAAGTCGACGGCTCTGTAACGGCACGTCCTCTCGAAAGGTAGCCAGGTATCAGCTGTTCCAGCAGCACCGGCCCAGGGAGTACAGCAGTCCGAGAGTACAACACACTGACCAGCGCCTCGAGGTATTTTTGTAGCCCATGCACGACCGTCTACCCTATGCCTGCTCGTAGGTGCAGTGGCACAAGGGCCCTCTTGAGATTTAATTGTTCATGCACCCCAAACATTCTTTCATTTACCGCCTCGCTGAACGAAAGCAGACCTATTTTCCTTTGCATTAGGGCCCAATGCGCCCTTTCAACGCCACTGCACGTGCCCCGACATGGGCATAAGGACAGCACCCTCCCTGCTAATATAATTTTATAAAAACAAAAAACAACCAAGGGAGAATTTATTTTTCTCAAAATGTCAGCCCGCCGCCTATCAGACGGCTTTGGCGGGGCTGTCACCAGCAGCTGCGCCATAAATTACGCGTCCAATTGGCACTGTATGCTGGCGATTCGAGGAGTGATTTGCTGGGCGTTTCCTGGATATAAATCACTGTTTCCGCTGCATCGTTTCACTAAGTGGCGAAAAGTTTGAGGGCGCTCATTTTATTTTGCGTCCGCTTTGCATCACTGTTGCTTGTCTGTGGAATCCGTTTTCCTCCCTTGTTTTCTTCTGCTATTCAGTGTATAACTTACGAATGGAAGTTTATTTGAGTTAACGCTGCAGAAACTGTCCATTACATAGAAGGTTGGTGATCTGTTTAATGTGTTTAGAGGCTCCTCATATTCTGCGTGACTCTGATGTTTTAGGGGACACATTCTGTG
The DNA here is from genome assembly GCF_964263255.1 of Lissotriton vulgaris. Classification (NCBI taxonomy): domain Eukaryota; kingdom Metazoa; phylum Chordata; class Amphibia; order Caudata; family Salamandridae; genus Lissotriton; species Lissotriton vulgaris. Next base: position 1,030,906,610 of record NC_141687.1, read on the forward strand.
GAAAGAAAGCTCCAAAAGCACTGACACCTTAGGCGATATTTAGTTTTCTTTTGTGTCAGCTACTGCACCTACTCTCTGCCGGCTTCTGCGTGATGTGAAATGTGAGGTTCATTGTTTTTGATATGATGCGTTTATATTTCACTGGATTCTCGGTAAACGGTGGCATTTTAGGAAGGGAGCGCTGGTGAAACTTTCCAGGCGCTATGGAAGGCCCCAGGCATCTGAACCACGGGCCAAGGTCTGCATGCACACCTGCGTTTGTAAGCAATCCTTAACTCTGACTTGATGAGTGATAACAGGTGACCGAGCTGCGCGGCTGAAAATACACCCCGCAGCAGGGTCGGTCCTTCAAAGCCAAGCCGGTAAATCTTGAAGGAGCAAGAAGTGTACGCTTTCCTTCCCTGCGAGAAACATCTACGCATTCGTTCCTTTAATTTGTTAATTGATCCACTTTTATGTACTGTGTTTTCAGTGCCAACTGTAATAAAACTGAATTTTATTCGTACACTGCGTATGGCACCTAGTGGTACATTTTTCTGAGGAAGTGCTATGCAGCACTTAATATACGAAAATTCCTAAGTGGAGGTCTGAACGCTATTGAAAAACCTGTAAGTGTATGTGTTCAGCTGCAATGATGTCTGCCCTGCCACCATTTACTTTGGACCGTCACCCCCCCTCACACACCCTTTCACCCTCACACACCCTTTCACCCTCACACACCCTTTCACCCTTTTACCCTCACACACCCTCTCACCCTCACACACCCTCTCACACACCCCCTCACCCTCACACACCCCCTCACACACCCCCTCACCCTCACACACCCCCTCACCCTCACACACCTCCACATCCCCTCACCCACCCTCTCACCCTCACACCCTGACAACACTCACCCTCACTCACACACCCTCATACACCCTCACGCCCCCTAACACCCCCTCACCCTCACACCCCCTCACCCTCCCTCACAACCTCTCACCCTCACACCCCCACACCCCTCACCAACCCCTCACCCTCACACACCCTCACCCTCACACACCCTCACCTCCCTCACCCTCACAACCCTCTCACCCTCACTCATCCGCCTCCTTCTCTAACTCCCTGTTCTCTTCTCCTGTGATAATCTTTCTGCTATCTTCCATCCGCCTACTTCTCTAACTCCCTTTTCTCTTCTCCTGTGCTGATCTGCTGTTCTCTTCCACCCGCTTCCTTCCTATCGCAACACCACAGCATCACTCAGGGGCACCACAGCATCACTCAGGGGCACCACAGCATCACTATGCACCACCACAGCATCACTCAGCGCCCCCACAGCATCACTCAGCGCCCCCACAGCATCACTCAGCGCCCCCACCGCATCACTCAGCGCCCCCACCGCATCACTCAGCACCCCCACCGCATCACTCAGCACCACCACAGCATCACTCAGCACCACCACAGCACCACTATATTATCACTCAGCACCACCACAGCACCACTATATTATCACTCAGCACCACCACAGCACCACTATATTATCACTCAGCACCACCACAGCACCACTATATTATCACTCAGCACCACCACAGCACCACTATATTATCACTCAGCACCACCACAGCACCACTATATTATCACTCAGCACCACCACAGCATCACTCAGCACCACCACAGCATCACTCAGCACCACCACAGCATCACTCAGCACCACCACAGCATCACTCAGCACCACCACAGCATCACTCAGCACCACCACAGCACCACTATATTATCACTCAGCACCACCACAGCACCACTATATTATCACTCAGCACCACCACAGCACCACTATATTATCACTCAGCACCACCACAGCACCACTATATTATCACTCAGCACCACTCAGCACCACCACAGCATCACTCAGCACCACCACAGCATCACTCAGCACCACCACAGCATCACTCAGCACCACCACAGCGCCACCTCAGCACCACCCCAGCATCACTCAGCACCACCCCAGCATCACTCAGCACCACCCCAGCATCACTCAGCACCACCCCAGCATCACTCAGCACCACCACAGCACCACTATATTATCACTCAGCACCACCACAGCACCACTATATTATCACTCAGCACCACCACAGCACCACTATATTATCACACAGCACCACTATATTATCACTCAGCACCACCACAGCATCACTCAGCACCACCACAGCATCACTCAGCACCACCACAGCATCACTCAGCACCACCACAGCATCACTCAGCACCACCACAGCATCACTCAGCACCACCACAGCGCCACTATATTATCACTCAGCACCACCACAGCGCCACTATATTATCACTCAGCACCACCACAGCACCACTATATTATCACTCAGCACCACCACAGCACCACTATATTATCACTCAGCACCACTCAGCACCACCACAGCATCACTCAGCACCACCACAGCATCACTCAGCACCACCACAGCATCACTCAGCACCACCACAGCGCCACCTCAGCACCACCCCAGCATCACTCAGCACCACCCCAGCATCACTCAGCACCACCCCAGCACCACCCCAGCACCACCCCAGCATCACTCAGCACCACCACAGCACCACTATATTATCACTCAGCACCACCACAGCACCACTATATTATCACTCAGCACCACCACAGCACCACTATATTATCACACAGCACCACTATATTATCACTCAGCACCACTCAGCACCACCACAGCATCACTCAGCACCACCACAGCATCACTCAGCACCACCACAGCATCACTCAGCACCACCACAGCATCACTCAGCACCACCACAGCATCACTCAGCACCACCACAGCGCCACCTCAGCACCACCCCAGCATCACTCAGCACCACCCCAGCATCACTCAGCACCACCCCAGCATCACTCAGCACCACCCCAGCATCACTCAGCACCACCCCAGCATCACTCAGCACCACCCCAGCATCACTCAGCACCACCACAGCATCACTCAGCACCACCACAGCATCACTCAGCACCACCACAGCACCACTATATTATCACTCAGCACCACCACAGCACCACTATATTATCACTCAGCGCCACCACAGCATCACTCAGCGCCACCACAGCATCACTCAGCGCCACCACAGCATCACTCAGGGGCACCACAGCATCACTATGCGCTACCACAGCATCACTGAACGCCACAGCTTCACTCGTCGCCACCACATCACTCCGCGCCATCACAGCATCAATCTGTGCAACCATTCAACAACAACTGGTTCAAATATGTTCTCTCAATGTTTCAAGCTTTATTACAAATGTCACAAAAAGATGTTAATATTTCACTTCTGTTCTTGGATTTTCGTCACAATAAAATACACTGAACATGATCTTCATAAAAGTTATTTACAAAAGTTTAAGCTATTGCCATTAAAAATTACAATCACTTTTATTTAAGTATTAATTAATTTAAAAAATTAAAAGCCATTGTTATTTGTAATATCAATACATCTAAGTCACGTAAATACAAAACACGTTGCATTACAAATGCTATAGGTTTCACATTTCCGAAAGTTATAACTATTGGCATTGTAAATGACAAAGCTATTAATTTAGCTATTTTCAAAACCAACACATAAATAAAAAAATTGTCATTTACAAGACCAATAGCTCAAACTTTCCTAATGCGAGACCTATTGCATTGCAAATGCTTGTTTCCCTTTTCTTGAGGATCCTGCAGCTCCTTACACAGTCCTACGGGGCCACTCTCTTTACTTTTATTCTTTTCATAGAACGTGCACATGCCTATTTATTTTGTTATAGGTGAATGCAAGAACAAGTCAATAGATGGAGGAATGAGTGAGAGGTCGTGTCCCGAAGTCTTTGCATGTCTTCTTATTGAAAGTCTTAACTCTTCACTGACTGAGTCGGCACTTTTAGTTATGAGGCAGACCCAGTGACTTGGCGAGTGATTGTTCTAAGGCTTTATCAGAGTGTATGATTTCATTAGAAAAAACGCAAATGGTTATGAAATGCAGAAGGCTGAGCTTGTTTTGAACAGACATCCAGAGAATCAAGATAATGATGTATGCTAATAACTGCTTTTGTAACCTTCCGTGCATAAGGGGTTTTGGAGGAATAGAAATGGCGTTGTCTCTTAATGGCAGCAGTGGCCCTGCAGGAAAAAGCAGTGGTGGTCTGGGGATTCGACAGACTACCCAGAGGGATAATTAAATAAATAATGTTTTTTCTCGTCGAAGTCTGTCAAAATCCTATCCCTCGCCCCCCCCTCTCCCCCCAACCCGGCCCCATTGCCACACTAATCTTACCTGCAAGGGCTGCTGCTTCTTAATGGTGAATTCGGAGTAAATGTCGAAATGGTGTAACCAGTTTTTCTGTTGACTAAATGATTAGTCTTATGAATAAATGTATTGGTCTCAAACTTTGTAGTCTCTTCCGTGCACGACCACGTATTTACTCTGCTCGTCAATGCCTACCAACTATAATAATTGGTATTGGGCCTAATTTAATTGCTCCCAACACGCAACTTGCATGGATTACAGTACACACACAATCACACACACAACCACAACACCGCCCACACAACCCCACAAAACCACATACACAACACCACGCACACAACACCACGCACACAACACCACGCACACAACCCCACGCACACAACCCCACGCACACAACCCCACGGACACAACCCCACGGACACAACTACACACAATCACAACCACACACACAAAACCACACACACACAACCCCACATACACACACACACACACACACACCCACACCCACACACACATACACACCCACGCACACATACACAACCACACACACATACACAACCACACACACACATACACAACCACACACACACAACCACACACACATACACAACCACACACACATACACAACCACACACACATACACAACCACACACACATACACAACCACACACACACACACACACAACCACACACACATACACAACCACACACACACACACACAACCACACACATACACAACCACAACCACACACCCACACAACCACACAGACACACAGACACACAACCACGCAGACACACAACCACACCCACAACCATGCCCACACCCACTCCACACCCACACACACCCACACAACCACACACATAACCACACACCCAACCACACACACACAACCACACACACAACCACACACAAAACCACACACACAAAACCACACACACAAAACCACACACACAAAACCACACACACAAAACCACACACACAAACCACCCACACCCACACCCCCACACACAGAACCACACACACACCCACAGCCACAACCAATACCACACCCACACCCACAACCGCACACCCGCAACCAAACACACACAACCATACACACACAAAACCACACACACCACCCACACCCACACCCACAAACACACCCACAACCACACAACCACACCCACAACCACACACCACCATACACACACACACAACCACATACACACACAACCACACAACCACATACACACACACACACACAACCACACAAACACACACAACCACGCCCACACAACCACGCCCACACACAAACAACCACACACACAACCGCAACAAAAAGTTTTATGAAAAATGTACTCTTTTAAAAATTCTGATTCCACCAGAATCAGAGTCCTCCACAACACCCTGTTTTTTGGGCTGTCCGCTGTGAAAAGGAGACAAATATTGCCCCCATTTTTATTATTCTGTATCCTCGGTTCAATTCTGGGGTGCTTTTTTTAACTTGTCTCTAGATCACTGCGAATTTTACAGTTACTAATTCAAATTGTGTTAGCTATGGCTAATTTGCAATGCAAACTTTATCTCAATAAATTGCTGTAACAAGCTGCAAGTCTGCTACGAAAGCCCATTCATTTGCTAATTATTTTCCACAGAAGGTTGCAAGACTTTAAAGTGGAGTATTGAGGATTTTGAATAGTTTCTTGTTTTAAGATGTTACTCTCTCCTGTGCACCCCACTCATGTACTAAGGTTACGGTTGACCTGGCAACCGCCTTTCAGAGGTTCTTGAATCCACCCAAGTCTGGCCTGGCTCTGGTGCATCCCAGCCTGGCACACACCGGGTGATCTCTGCACCTCCTTCTAGACCCCAGCTCTCCGTCACTCACCCCTCACCTCTCTGGCAGTCACTCCTCACACCTGGCCCTCACCCTTCTCCCTCTCTGGAACTCAGCATTGACTCTGCGTGACACTCAACTGTCACCTCCCTGACACTCACCCATGTCCCTCCTGGCACTCACCCTTCACCTCCATTGCACGAGCCCTTCATCCCCTGGCCTGCCAGCTACCCTTCACCCCTTGAACTCACCCTTCCCCTCCCTGGCACTCACCCTTGACCCTCCTGACTCTTACGTCTCACCTCCATGGCACTCAACCTTCATCTCCCTGGCACTAGCCCTTCACCCCCCTGGCCTGGCAGCTACCCCTCACCCCTGGCACTCATACTTCCCCCTTCTCTGCACTCACCCTTCCCCTCCCTGGCACTCAACCTTGATCCTCCTGACTCTTACGTCTCATCTCCCTGGCACCCACTCCTCAACTCTCTGGCACTCACCCTTCCCCCCCATGGCCTGACAGTCACCCTTGTCCCTCTTGGCATTCACTCCTCACCTCCCTGCCACTCACCCTTGCCCCTCCTGGCACTAGCCCGGTTTCCCCCCTAACAAAAAATAACAAACATTGGCATAGCCAATAGGTCTTGCCTTTGGGATCTTATAAATGTCTAGCCACGCAACGGTTGATGTTGCACCAAGGATATTGTGCTGCATAACTAAATACCTAGAAGGTCCCAAAAGCAAGACCTATTGGCTATGCCAATGCTTGTTTTAAATTCGGTTTCTTTCCTGCCATCAACTTTTGCCGTTGCCGCATTTGATCTATAGGGTCAAATAATATGTTCTGTGTTCAAAAGAAGTAAAAATTCCGTAATTCTGAATGCACCCGGAAGGCCATACTTCACCACATTCACAAAATGTACCTAATTTTCGTGTGTGTGTACCATCCAATGAGGAAATACCAAGGTTCCTTTCTATATCTCATTACAGATTATGAACCAAGACTAGTGGTACCTACAGTGTGACCATGGACCGGCCTAATATTTTGCAGAGGGCACCCAATAGCCAAGGAATGCATTGTCTCAATTCTAAAAATAGAGGGCACAATCAACCTGGAAGCACAGGTACATACTTAAATAGGATTGCCCCCCCCCCCCCCACACACACATTGAAAGTCACAGTGTTTTACTGAGGGCTATACACAAGTCCATTAGGCCTGCAACCAGTGCAAATGGTTAACAGGTGTGGCGCCGGCGCCAGGGCAACTGACTCGGGAATCTGGGGATCACGGTTCGATGCCGGCACCGGCGGCAGATGAGCCCAGCACCATGTGACTCTGGGCAATAGCTTGCTTAATCTTCCCGACGGCCCCCAGCGCCTAGAGACCCTTACGGGTGCGCTTTACAAATGTGGATGATTATTACTTGTACACAATTCACATATATAGATCCTATTAGTTACCTAGATAGAGGGGAGGGGCGGGGGGGAGAGGGGGAATCCAGTCCTCTCTTTATTCCTCCCTAAGAAGAGGCAGTGCCTCCCATCAGTGTGCCTTAATTGTCCATGTCCTTGCTGTGATTGCCCCCTGAAATTAAATTAGCAGGAGCTAGGTACAAGCAGCAAACCTGCCCCGAGCCGCCCTTCCCCATATTCTCCCGCTTTGCTCGTTTCCGCTCACCAAAGTTCACAGAGAGTAGCGATATTTGCCCTCATACATTTTATACATAAGGTTCTGAATTGGCACACAGGGTCAGGATAATACAACATACTTTACATGGTCTTCATGTAAAAATAAAAGGTGGCCCCTCCCACCTGCACTCCAGTAAGCTTTCCTACAGATACAAACACCCTTTGGGAAACAGCCAGTGGAGCATCACAATATTAGCAAATGGCCACTTCGCAGAGTACTCTCCATATACTGCAGCCAGCATGACATCACTTTGCGGGACAATTCTTTTTGCAATGCATGAAAGAAAATAATCAACGTGAACAAACACATCAAACACCACAAGGTAGTAAAAAATGCACACAGAAAAAAGAAAAAGCCCCCAGGTAGTTAAATGCTGCAGTTACAGATCGTCAAAGGGAATTGATTTCACTTTAGAAAGCATGCCTATTGGTAAGAGTGCAATTCAGCCATTTTCCATCTTTGAATAGTGCAAAACGACATTTTGCTTTTCGTGTACAAATCAAGCTGGCATAGATTTCTCTGCTTTTCAACCGTAGCCTCGCGGTACTTGTCTTTTTATAGATACCAGGCGTGCTCATTATTGTATTCTTTGTTAGAGTAAATAATGTTCCAGACATTGTGCGGAGATCGGTGATTGGCTCAGAGCACAGAGTGCCTGGGGCTGAGTCAAAAGCAATTAACCCCAGTCGATCAAAACGCTCGTTTCATTTTATAATATTCTGCCAGAATCAATATATAGATTTTCTTTTTAAAAGTAACATCTGTACAAGGAAACAGGAAGTTCCACATGGGAACAAGAAAGTATTGTGGGTTTTTCTTCAATGCGGTCTGTACGTTATGGATAGCTTTAAATTTAGAGCACAAGAATCTATGCATGGTATGGAAGCCCTCCCATACTATATTAGAATTTAACAACCTGTAGCTGTATATCCAAAGTAAATGGATGAACTTCAACACTGCACAAGTGCCAATTTTACCTGTAGGGAAAATAAAGTAAGCCAGCACTAAAGAAAAGGTCCCTGAGCTGCCCTTTAGAACAGCCCTCCCTTTTAAACTATTACTAGAGACCATTTAATGCTACTCTATAGTACAAAAATATTCTTCTTCAAAATGTGGACACTACACAGCTGCATCTATGGTCTCCAATTCACCCAGCGTATCCAATCTCAACGAGATTCTCTGCAATCAAAATGGATAAGTACATTCTTCTTAAAACTGAATCTTTGCTTTGCTATTTCACTCAGGCCAAATGAATGGCTCCGGCTCCAGACCATCTTTTCTGAGAATTTCTCCAGCGTTGATTCCCAATGCCAAATGTCTTGGCTTTGTCATTGATCTTAAGATGCCTAAGCTCATCTCCAAAACTAAGAAATACTCACTTCACCCATTGAGAAAGCTGAAACCGTCTACTCCACCAGCAGACTTATGCCTGCAGTAGAAACACTAGTGCTATCTCATCTGGGCGGAGAAAATGCGGTACTAGTGGATCTTCCGAACACCTCAACAGCTCTCCTTTGGGTTGACATCCTTCATGCTCTGGCCAAGAAATCAGATCAAGTCACCAGCACCTGAAGAAACATGCACCTGTTCATTTTGGAAGATACAATTAAATTAAAAATAACTTGCATAATCTTTTTATCCCGGAGAAAGTCACTACACTACCACAAAAGGCCTCAAGTCAACAAGGAGGAAGACTCACTTAATACTGGAGTTACTTCCTCCAAGAAAGCCAAACCCGTGATCCAAGCATTCTCCCGTTTGTCTTCCAGGTAGTGGAAAGTCATAACAGAACTTTACAGACTGCGTGGGATTCAGATTGAAATTCCAAACTTATTTTTTCAACCTCTACCTTGCAAACAAACCTTCCATTATTCATTCTTCTTTCTGTGATACGCTTTAGTAACTTTTCTAAATGATTTCACCTGTGAACTATTCCTATAGTTATGCCAATTACTGTAAAACAGTCAGCTGTCCCTGCGTCTAGGCCCACACCTTATAAGCTCCACAAGCAAGCATATAAAAGCATTGGGATAATGTGTTGATGTGTGTAACTACTTTGCTGCTTTGTGCAGCCCATCTTTATCTTAACAATGGCTTTCAAAAAACATAAATTCATTGTTAAAAAGAAACGGAACAAGTAATGTCAAGTTTAGTGGAGCGAGGAAGAACAAACACAAGAACACTAGACAGGGCACAGTGCTGATTGTAGACCCCGGTAGGACTGGCTCGGGCCAATAATCCTCTAATAATTACCACACAGGACAGCTGAAAGACCTTACACTCTTGCTGCCGACTGAAACTGTCCTTGTAGCTTCCTTCGGGGAATACATCAAACTGAATTACAAAAACCCAAGCCGTGTATAATATCATTCACACAAGGCACCCAAAGAGGCTAGCCCTGCACTTTGATATTGCAAACAAGATCACAGAGAGTGTAGTATTCTGGATTTTACAAACATGATTCCGGTATAAAAACATCTGCTACCCGTCTTTAGAATGTTCAGAGTTCCTAGTCAGATAATCTGATACATACAAATCATATAGGCGCTGTTCTTATTGGGTGATAGGGCTACACTGAGTTTGTGTTTACTCCAAGGAAACAAGAGTGTGAAACCGACACTGAACTCTACTCCTTGAGGAGCAGTGTAAATGTATTTTTCAAGCAATACCTTCTTTACTCTATTCCTTAAGGAAACAAAAATGTGAGGAGGTTAGTCCTCACGGCCGCGACGGGGAGCTCAAGGCCCGAGGCCTTGGCAGCCCTCGTCAACACCAAACCATAGGTTGCTCCCTCCTCCGAAGCCACGGTAGGAGGAGAGACAAAACCAGTGTCTGGAGAGGTGTACAGGCCACTGGCCTCCCCAAAGTCTCCTGCCCAGTCCTTTTGATACTGACACTCCCTGGTCAGAGGGTCTTCAGACCCCTCCCAATCCTCCTCCTCACCCATCTCCTGAAACTCAGGGTTGTAATTCAATGGGGCCGGTTCGTAGAAGTGGAAATCTCCAAACGGCGTCGGATGCGGCGCCCACCGACATCAGAACCGGAGCAAAGGAGGTATCGGGGGCGGCGCCGCCCGAGGACAGCGCCTGAGGTGACACATGACGGACCAACGCCGGTGGGGTCGTAAGGTCCACCGGTGACGATCCAGAGCCCGAGGAAGGTCCAGCGGAGTCCCGCGGCATCGGGCCCGAAGGCGCCGGCGGCGCCGGGGCCGCTGGTCCTTGCGGCGACGTCTGGATCGTGGAGCCTTGCGGCGCCGGGCCCCAAGGCGCCGGCGGCGTCGGGCCGAAGCCCCCGACCCGCTAGGGCCCCCAGACGGGTCCGCTGGGCCCGAAGGCACCGCGGAGCCCGTCGGAGGAGAAAGGGACCTCATGGCCATGAGGAAGCGCTCAATCTCCGGCGTCGCGTCCTGCCCAGGGACCGGAGGGTGTGGGGCGGGACGAGACGCCCGCGACTCCGAAGGAGCCGCGTGGGCGGTGTCACCCGAACTCCCGACCGCATCGCGCGAGCGTCGGGGGGAGTCAGAAGAGTGATGACGCCTCTTCGACTTCTTGTGCTTCTTACCTGACGACGACTTTGACCCGGAGGAGTGGTGCCGACTCCCGGAGCTGTGGTGGTTCTGTCCCCACGACCTGTCCCTCGACCTCCCGTGGGACCGGGACGTCACGCGGCGGGGGGCCGACTGCCGGAGTTCGAGTCACCTGCGGGACCGCTCCCGCCTGGCTTTCGAAGATAGGGCCCGGCAGTCGGAGCAGGCCTTATCGTCGTGGTCGACGCCTAAACAGGTCAAACACAGGTGGTGGGGGTCCGTGACCGACATCGTGCGGTCGCACTCCTCACCGTGTTTAAATCCGGGCATCCCTAAAGCACCGATCGGAGTCGTTAGACTTCAAGGAATGATCAATAAAAAAGATCAAAAAGTTAGTCAAAAAGTGACTTTGGGTAACTGCTCTTTCCAGATCTGCGCTGGCTGGTGCGGAAAAAAGAGAAGAACTGACGTCAGCACGCGGAGGCGGCGTCTAAGTACTCCGACGACGTCATCACGGCGCCCACGAGGCCGACGACGGACGCGGAGCCGCAGACGACGCCTACCGACGCGCAAGGGTACTGCTACACAAAAGTTTCCGGATCCAGTCTGACGCCTAGGGGATATTCGAAGGTAAGGAATCTATCACTAACGTGTCTCTTTCAGATAATGTACTTTTCAAGCAATACCTTCTTTACTCTATACCTTAAGGAAACAAAAATGTTTCCAACTACGTGGAGATGAATATTTTTAAACATTTCTAGCAAAATCCAGAATCCAGTTCTCAGAGATGTGCCTGTCAGAAGAGTTTGTGAGTCCAGTGTTACAAAAGTCATACATAGGGCGCGCTCTGGTTTTCAAGGGAAGAGGGATCATATTGTTCAAAATAAAAACCATGTCTTGAGACACAGGACAAAACAGCTCCCAATACAGTGTAACCCAATGGTGGCGGATGTTACATGCTTCACCATGAATAAACCTCAAAAGCCGGGCGAAACCTGCATTAGTGATATATAAAAACATTTTGTAGTGGTATTGTTGGGTCCTTTAAAGGACCTCTGGAGATGACAGCAACAGCCGACATGCCCTGCTCTGGGAGTCACCGTGCGTTCTACCTGTGTCAGTATTTCCCAACAGCATCTAACATCTAAAAGCATTCCAGAGAATTAATGGGTACCACACCCGGTGACCACAATCATGTAGTTACCACCTGTCTCGTCTTACTAATGAGGAGCTCCAACATCTCAGCAGGAAACAGCACTCTCCTACTATGCAGGCAGGGCAGGTTGTCATGGGGGGGGGGGAGGGGCGTTATTCATTGCAGCGCCCACAGCATAGGTGTGCACCGGATGACTGCTCCCCAACACGAGATGCAGAGGTAATTCAGATCAGCTCCTCCAGGAGGATGGCATAATGCACATTGCTTTAAACTGCACAACTGCCGCATAGACCACCTGAACTGTTTTCACAACAGTAAAGAGGGAAAAAAACAGCGTACATTAGAAAAAAGTCCCGAAAGAATTGGCCCTATATCTTATCAGAATTCCATGTGCGTGAGAGAAGCAGACTCCGTTCCTCACCAGCTGGTAAATAAAAAATGCAACCGGAGAGGTCATGCATAATCTGTGAGATGGGGACGGCTGCACGACACGCACGAGACGAGTACATGGTACCGCCATGGAAAGCCGTTCTAACTAGAGGCAGGTGAGCCGGCTTAGTCAGAAGGACATACGAGGCAGCGAGAGGTCTGGCTTCACCCTAAAAACCTGAGCACAAGCGGAGAGGAAATCAAACATCACCATTATCAGGGGAAATATGATGAAGACTCCTGAAATTGAAATAAAGGTCATTTTCTAAACATCTGTAATTGTTTTGATTTAGTGCATCATATCACAGCACAAATGGCATTTATTAAAGACCACTTTTGGAACAGGAGCTTAGAATACCCCCTCACCGGCTACGTTGCGGTAAGTGAACCAAAATATGTCCGTTTGTCAGGCTGGTTATTTGTTGTTGAACAACATCTCTGTCTACTAAACCATATACCCCTGGGGTTTTTTGTGAAGGCCATATAAAATAACTTCAGGATGCTCTCAAAATGGTCCGTCAAGAAAAACAAGGCACACTAAAATAAAGGCATTCATTCGCCTAGGATGATGCACCTAAATCAGGGAAATCCGAGGTTTGAGCTCAGGTTTGCTTAGTGCACGCACAGCGCAATCCAGCCATGGATATACGTGTCCTTCCACAACTTAAATCCAAATGACAATGCTTTCGTTTTCAATCCTTCCACAAGCTAAACTGGTGCACGGTGTTCAATAAATACCTGTTTCACAAAAAACGTACTAGATTTTCATCTCAATATCACTGACCTCCACTGACTTAAAGCAAAAAACGATTTCCTGACAGTCTCACCACTACAATAAGGACAATAACATAGATTGGAAAAACAAACACGCATCAGAGACCCCATAATTTGATCTGGGGTTTTATCAAACATAAAAGGTGATGGAAAGATGCTTGTAATAAGTCTAAACACAGGCTATCACTCGGGGTAGCATTTCAGTCCATCGTTCTTTTGCTCGCCATGCCACTTCAGATTAGACCCAGCCAAATGCAAATCAGTCTTAGTGATGCTCCAACGTGTATAGTCCAGCTCGACGTCCAAGCCAGGTCAGCCCTGAACCAGAACACAAGCAACTCAAGAGCAGTTTCACCCTGATTGGGGCTTATCAGTCAGGTGTAGCTTGGTTCCAGTGGCAGTGAGTAAGACTCGGACTGGCAGCTCGGGCTGGACTGATTCCATTGAAGCAGGTTTATGACTGATTTGCATATGGCTGGGTCAAAACTGAGGTAGCATGGTGCACAAAATAACAATTTACTGAAATGCAGTCCAGCAAAATTACCAGTTATACCGAGACATGGGGCCCAGGCATATTGAGTCACTAGAACCAATCTATACCCGGCTGATGACCCCCAGCAAGGGAAAAACCGGTCCTGGGTTGCCTGTTATTCGGTTTAGAGAGTACTCAGCCGGGCTGAACGGTTCCCAGTGGAGCAGGGTCAAGACTGATTTGCATATGGCTGGGCCCTAACTAAGGTTGCATGGTGTACAAAATAACAGTGGGTTGTGATGAAGTTCAGAGTAATTACCAATGGTTGAGATTCATTCATGCATTTCATCCATCACTTTGTACACTTTACTCTGGTTACATGCCTTCATGAGGCACATGCACAGTGGAGCCAGACATTTATCCATATTCTGTGTTTTATAAAGTGCATTAGGAAGGGACTGCACCTAAGATTGGCTCAACTGTAGCTCCCAAATATTATGGGGCTTGGAATAAGCCAACGCAAGACACTCCACAAAGCTAAGTTCAAGCTGCTCTTGGCTCGCCCGCTTGTAGTTTCGCCAGCAACAGAAGTAGTTTCTAGTCTCACTATTAGGTCATAGGGTAATTTTTGTTAAAGTTTCCGGCCAACTAATTTTTGGATACAACGTGAATATTCTTTGCCTAAAACTTCTTCACTAACCTCTAAATCCTCCTACAGGTGGCTACAGGTAAACTGAGCCCTTCTCAAATTCAATTACAAATTGAAAAGGGTGATTGGTCTGCGGCTTTGCAGTAACAAATAACTTCTGAAACACGATTAGCCGCCCTTGTATCAGAGTATGCTTGTAATGCAAGTAATCATTTTCTAAGACAATTATTAAGTAGGTCTTCAAGGGTCAATGCATATTTAGCTTTTTATCTTGATAAATAGACAAATATATCCTAGGTAGATTTCCAGAAAATGTGATATAGGTAACTTTCACAAACTAGCAGTTACTGCTGCTCTCTCCAGTCTAAACAAATCACTCCTACAGTCGCACATAAACAACGCCCATAAAATGAAGTGGACATGTTTAAATTCCCTTACTTAAGCCAACTAGGAAATGTTTGATCTACATCATGTGACTTTCATGAAATCATAAAAACTGAATAGATCTGCTCCGTGGGGGATCCCAGAGCACTTATACAGAGAACCTTACACATTTAAAAAATATATTTTTAAATTCCGAAGGCAGCTTTAAATGCATATAATTTTACTTTTAAAAGTAAAACAACCAAATGTATTAGCAACATGAGTGAAACATGGTTCTTTTATTTCTAAAAGAAAATGGGAGATAAATACTTCAAAAGTGACAGATAACCAAAATATTGAAAGTCCCGAAAGGAAGCTTTACCTCTATAAGGAAGCCGGGCAGCTTCACTGCACAGCATCAGCAGTTGAAACCTTGGTTCATTTAGCCATGGCAGCAAGTTCTTTATCCTTACATTATAAAAATAACATTCAAGCCGCAGGAGCATATGACTAGCTGTTTATTAGGTCTTGCCTGTGACAGCATGTGTCCTCTTGTGAGAAATATTGTTTACTCGAAGGGTCTTCAAGCCTGAGCATTGTTGAACATTCGTGGGCTTCAATGCTACTCTCATTTTCTGCCTCCTAATTGGGCAGCGTGTGCCGGCTTCACTTCTTTCTCCTGGATCATAGACCAAGTACTGATTGCTTCATCTGGATTTGGGTGCTTTCAATGTTGACACTGTGATGGAAGTACTATTTATTTGTAATCCTTTCCTGTCACCCTTGATGCCTTTTACCTCTCATCCCCCATGACCTGGTCAGTGTTGCCTCTTCCCTCAGACCCTCCAGTTAGCTGTGTTGCTTCTCCCCCCCCGCCACCCCCAACCCTCACAATGTCCACGTTGGCTAACTCCCTCCCTCCCATTGTCTGTGTTGCCACCCCCCCCCCCCAACCATAAGGGAAAAAAGCACATTGATGTGGTCAGAGCTAGTCGTAGTGCATTTTTACTTTTTATCTTCTCGTTCTCACGTCAAAGCTTTTTAAAAAAAAATACTTCTAGCTATGCTGCACAGCATCCAGACCGCTATACAACATCCTAAAAAGACATTGGCAAAGCCATTAGCTCTCACACGGCAAAACCTATAGACTTTGCCACTTATTGTTTTTTCATTCCTAGGAAGAATCTCATCAAGGAGTAATAGGAACGAAAGTACATACATTTTTCTTCTGTCATGGGATCTTCATTGCAAGTCAAACATTAAGAAAGTAAAGATATATATCTATCTATATATATATATATATATCTATATATATATTTCACTCCACCCCTACCCCAGAATGTGGTAGGAAACTCAAATGAGCGTCAGCTCAAAGAATAAAATAATAGGAAATAAAAGAAGCAGGTCACTTGGAGAGCCCGAACCTCACATAGGTGTGGTCCTGGAGTCTGAAAAAGTTGAAAAGATGCTTGACATACAGATTTCAACAAGGGCACATACTCTATATGAGAACATAGTTGCTGCTCTTTCACTCATGGAACACACTTCAGCATTTACTTAGGTTGCAAGGTCTCAACTTAATCTTCCAATTGTCCAAAGAAGACACATTCTTGTGAGGATGTTAAAGGTGGTGGGGGGTTAAATGTCCAGGTGTAGATTCCTACACAGTATTATAAACCTAAACTATTTTGATATTTTTCATCACTCTCCTAAAAGTTGCAAAAACGTTATTCCTACTGGGGTGGCTAATAGGGAGTGGAAGAATGGAACCACAGGTTTGTTTTGACAGGAGAGCTGGTTGGTGATCTTTTCTTCTTTGGGCTGCTTTCTAATTTTAAAGGATTGGCTGGTTTTACTGCAAGAATGAGGGTGTAGGCAATATTGTTTTCTAAGATAAGATTATACTTTGCTGAATTCTCAATTTCACTGGGCATACTGATGACAAAGCTTCTGCTTCAACATTCATTACATTTCATCCCATTTATGGAAATTACATAATGTGCTCCTGAAGAAAGGAATATGTAATATCTATTGCTGAGAGTCTGGCTTAAGGCCAGTAAGTCTCCGCCTTGATGAACTTGCTAAAATAATTCAAATAGTATCAATTGAATAATAGGTCTGATTAAAAAAAAGAAAGAAAAAAACAGCTGTTGTGGTAATCTGATATGAGACTAACTGTCTGATATTTTTTTGTGGTAAATTCTGATATCACAGGGAAGGTTTTTCATAAACTCCTGCACCAACTGGATTGGTGTTATTTCCCTACCACTGCTGAAGCACTTGCAGCTTTCTTGTTTGTCAAGTCCGTTATTACTGTGCCAAGGTTCCTGCTATAAGTATTCAGAAGAAATTTGGACAATGAGAAAACCAGGGCTATTGCGCAAAATGGGGCTTGTTCAGTACAACAAGTGCTATCACTTATTCTGGTTTCTAATGAGAATTAAAAAAAGGAATAACATGCTCTGGAAGCGAGTATGTCTTCAACAAGTTTAGGGTAGCAGCTTTGGCCAAAACAAAACTTTAATGCTGGTTTGATGGGACTTGTACTAGAGAAGTGGTGTTTAACCTTTTGACTTCTGTGGAACTTCACTTAATCATTACTGGAACCTGGGGACCCTCACTGAATCATTATTGGATTCCGGGGACCCCCTACTGAGTTATTACAGAAGCCAGGGACCATGGTCTAAACAGTTTTGATGATTTGAACTGCAAAACAATGCAAAAAATAAAGTAATAAGCATTCAGAAAACAAATACACAAATGGTTAAATATTTTATCCAATTCTCAAACACATATATGAAGTCAAAATATTGATTTTATTGGGAAGGTTGGAGCTATTCTAAATTTAATTCAGGTCACTCCTCATCCATACAACATTCTTGTTGATGCACTTGCACTACTCCAACGAATCAATCTGATCAGAGTAACTTAATTTTAAGCCTCCAATTTCATATTCCTTCACATTTGCAGGAGGGTTTAAATGTAACTTCTTTATTTATTTACATTTCATTAAACTGCTAATGTTATTTAATTTTCTAAACAGTCAGACACCTCGAGTAAGCTTCATGGACCCCAAGAGTTCCTCAGACCATAGATTAAGAACCACTGGACTAGAAGATAAAGAGGAATACATGGCTGTCATGGTGCAAACTCCCAAAAATAACTTGTTTTGGAAATATTCAGCTTCACAGTCACTCTAGACAGTAACATTGTAACACAGTCGATAAGTTTAAACCTTGAAAGCACCTTTTTGAGGGTGTAGATATTTCCCAATCAGTCACAGAGAATGAGCCATGGTTCGATCTGATACATTTTCTTGCAGCATGAGACTGGCCTTGAGTGAGGTGCCTCTATGAAGTCTGGGCCTTCAAAATGATCTTCTCCCTCAATATCTTTCTTTCTCCACAGGAAAAAGCTTGTGTCCTTCGAGTGTCGAAATCATTTCCGCGTAATGGATACTTAACAAAACAAAGACATTTAATAGGATCTTAACAACAAAGGACCTAATGAAGTTTTTTTTTTTTTAAAGAATCCATTGTGAACCTTGGTCATTATACCCGAGTAGACTGCCTATGGTTCTGGATTAGTATACTTGGTATTCCTTGTTGTTTTTTTAATACAACTTAAATAAAGCTTCAAAATAGGCGTGCCAGCTACCAGGAAACTGGAACAAAAACATTACAGACAACGCATTAACTACCATGCATAACATGCAATAAAGCTTTGCTTTCAATTCTTGAACAATGAAGTGAGTGGCCACAGCCTCGACTGTGAAAATTTGCTGCCCCCATATTGTGGTTGGTGGGCATATTTTACACTACAAAAGTTGAGAAATAGATACATTTCACCGTCAAATAGCTATTCTCGAAAGGGTGGACCGAGTCAAAAAAGCAAACTTGAAGACCTTCGGACTGTATTTCACATTTATAACCAAGAAGTACTCTTACATCATTTGGATCAGCCAAGGCGCTGGTCTTCGGTTCAACATTATAGACCCACACCAGACAAGGTTTCCCAAGCAGCAAGTTTGTCAGACCAATCCAAGCTTTGGTTTCTGTCCGTTTTGACCGCACTAACACCATGTGCGGCAGTCCTCAGCAGTCATGGCTAAATACTTATGTCAAGGCATTTCAGAATACTGTGTGACATAAGTGATGAATTCCTATGACAATGGCAACTGTTTGGTCACGTCACACAAGTATTAACTCAAAACAGAAAACCAGCAGCTCAAGCATACATTATTGAACGGATAAAAAAAGAAAAAAAGAAGGATGGGAGAAAAACTGCAGGAGAATTGCTTAAAGTTCAAGGGCTACCGGACACGGACAACAGAACGAAAAATATTTATCAGGTCAGATACAACAAAGGATAAAACCAAATAATTTTTAGCCAATCACAGACTGCGGAACATCATAAAAATACTACGGACCATTCCGGTCATTAGTACACTAATCTACTTAAGAGTGATGCAGCGGTTTCCTCCATGAATGTCACAAACATCGTAGCCAGTTGAAATATAGAACATGCATTATATTGAACCACTTAAGAAACCAGCGACGTTCATATAGATCAATATTTAAAACATGTTGGACAGAACTGTAGATAGGCTAATCAATACTGAAATTGCTGCCTGGGGTGCCAGCAAGGCAGACATGTCCATTTATTCTACGTCCAAACCGTGCATAATGTAATACACAAAACTAACCCTACATATCTTAAGTCCAGAATATAGACGTCAACAGGCCAGTTAATATAGTATTAAATCCAGCTTTGGAAGCTCTAAAACTGGGAAAAAACAACATGTGTAGCCCTTTTTGGTTCTCGTGCATAGGATAAACCTTTGTTTTTCGGAAAGAAAAAAACCTCATAAAAGAAACTCCCAACTTGCTCCATTTGACAATGCTGAGTGGATATATTTTCTCCTAGTTAGGTGTCAGATTAGGCCAACCTTAGGTTTTCATGTGATGTAGGCAATAATGAATAAAACTTGCCATCACCAGGATTTACTAATACCAGGACTAAATAGATTTGTATACTGGGCTCCAATAATAATAGCTTTCATTGTAAAAATATACAAGTAGAAATGTCAGCAAACTCCACCTTCTGAACATTCCAAACTGGTAGATTACCCCCTCAGTTATGGGGTGAATTATGATGAGAAAGATCTGAAAACTCCCACCTTGGGTTGGTAAATCGTCTAATAAAACTTCACTCTGGACCCAGAGTCATTGCTTTGATAGGTTTCGATACTACATTTACTTCAAGTCGTATTGGCTGGGAACAGTCCAGCCCAACTGCTCAATGCTAGACTGTTACCATTGAAGCAGTCAAGTATGGTTTGCATATGACTGGGTGAGGTGGCATAATGTGCAAACAAACGATGGACTGGGATGTGCCCCAGAGTATTTGGTCAGATTAATTCAAGCATTCCCTCCATCACTTTTTTGTATAGGCTAATCATCAAGGCAAGCGGGACCTTACAGGTAAATTAGGTTACCAAAAACTAGTCCACACACTACAAATATTATCCAAGAAATATGATATAAACTCAACTGGTGGTGCTAATTACACCAATACCAAATACTTCTTAGTCTTGTGTTTGTGCATTCCATACATTATACACAAGATTATTTACGTCACTCGGCAGAAGGAAAGTTAGTTATCAAAAATATTATGTCCAGGCGAATATCTTTATTTAAGAAGGTTTATATAAAAAACAGAGAACCATTTCAAAATCAACAATCCTATTTTCCACAGAATTTGTGTGAAGCTATCTGTAGCACATTGTTTCGCAATATACTCTTCCTCACTCAAAGCAGCCATACACAAATGCAGTGCAAAGTGCCATTTTGAAAAATGTTTACTATGCCTTTCTACACCATTAAAACTATCAAATAATTAAAGCTACAACATTACTATAAATACAGGATTAGTGTGGACAATGTCATATAAAACTTTCTACACCTATGTATACAACTTCAAGAAAATTCCTAAACACCACTCCTCTCCCATCTGAAGATCTGCTCAGTGAAGACTCCTTCCCAAAACCAGCAGTTTCAGCATCTGGAATGACTAATGCTGGAGACTGTAAGCAATATTGGACTAGGAAAAGAGACCAGTTTATTTTCTCTACACTGAAAGACCTCTTTAAGTATTTAAACCTCTTTTTCCATCACAAATGGAGATTCTATGAAAGGTGAATTCAATATCACAACATTTTTATATATGAAAAAGCACATACAATTGGGAAGACTCAGCTGAAAAACTTGAGCATCACAGACCTAAAGGTAACAGGCACTTTTCCTTTAACATAGGTCATAGACGGCCAAAGGTCAGACGGCCAAGACCAAAATTTAATTCAGTGGCTTCAGGAAACCACATTTTAGCACTGTGCCTGAGTCAGAGAATGGAATATGGTCACGCATCTTTCTCATTCCCCTTCGCCAGTCCATTAGTACAGGTGCCACAACTGATCTCTGATGATTAGCAAGGCGGTTAGAAAACACAGGTTTGTTAAATGTTTCTACATCAACATATTAAATAGCAGAAACCTGATAATCTATGCATAACGCGACCAATAGAGCAGCTCAACTCTTCTGTTCCAGCATAGCATTCTTTGACTCTGTATCCTTCCTGCACCCTTCACCCACCTTTCCATCCTCAAGAGATTAAGTCTTATTACAACTATTCCTCACTATGATTAGCCCTTCCTTGCCAGTGGCAATAAAGAAATACGCCTCATCCAGATGAATAATAATGAATTCCAACAGAAAATGCCCTCCAATAATTTATTTCATGCTGAACAGTTCTTCCTGGATTGTGGTAAACAAGTCAGTCTGAATAGATGAATAATTCATATTTTTGATGAAGATTCTTTTCTTTCAAGCAACCTGCAAAGCCACATCTCAGCGCCTACACTTGTAAAATGGTATTGCAAGTAGTAGGGGAGGTGTTGAAGGTGGAAGTTCATGATCTCAGCTGTGCTCAACAAGGAGAAGCACACAAATAAAAGTATTTACTTTGCATGGTGCACAGTTCCTCCTGATCATCCTCCATTTATTCACACCTCTGGAGAGAGTTCCAAATAAAGGACGGTGATATACACTGAGTTAACAGAAGATTTATACGCTATCCTTAATGTCTTCCTGTTCTGCCATCTGGGAAATTCCCTACAAGCCTCAAACCTACGTTCTTACAAATGGATAATTCCTTGACTTTGTTTAAAGTATCAGTTTGAAGGCGATTTAGGATCATAAGTGCACCATTACTAACCAGAGGAAACTGCTAACAATATGCACAGACTCCCAGATGCATTATATGTTATACAATTACAATGTTGGAAATGATAGGGACATTTTAGGTAGCAACAGAGAGAACTCATACTCTAATCACATTTTGTAACATACTATCTCAAGGGCATATACCTCTAGAAAGAAACTGCAGCTGCTCTGAAAGACAAAATGTGTGGGTTTCGGAATGGGAATGAAAAATGTCCTAGTAATTATGAAGGAAAGTTTCAATTCTATTAAACACACGGAAGTGAGGATTATGCTAAATCTTTCTTTCAATTCCTCTCCAGCTGCTTCAACCAACATATCAAAAAACTCTTTCCCATGATGCATATGGAAAAGGTTAAACACAACCCACCAAAAAACAGTCCAGGATTTCCACAAAAAGGTGGGCTCCCCCTGGAAGTCTTCCTCTTTCTGGACTGCAATGAGATAATCTACTAATTTCCATAACTCTATTTTGGAAGTATCAGAACCTGAAAGAAGTCAGAGGAAGAACGAATGAATCTGCTCAGCAATTCAATGCAACTAGAGGCACATATGTGGCAAACTATTCTTGCGCCAACAACCCATTACTATCCTACCGGAAAAACCAGTACATATACAAAAGAACATGCATAACTGTCATCACATGTAATACAAGAGACAAGCAAATGAAACTTATACCATACGACTGACTGAAGCAAAGTAGGGCCTTCAAATTGAAATTTCCCTGGGATGGGACAAGGATCTCAGGAACCTTGGTGGGAATAATCGTGGCCTCCGTGTCCGTAATAGAACTGAAACTTCCCTTTATGATTACAAGGAAAGTTTTCATTCTATTTCAGGACCAGAGGAGAGGGTTATGCTTATTCAAAGCTTGTCTACTACCAATGACGCAATACCCTCAACTAGTTTAAAATAAAACCTTTTGAACATAGAGTCTGAGGACAAGTCTGCTGTGTTTATGTCCTCCTGACAAGCACAGAGGGGGAAAACATTAGACGCCATCGCTCTTCTAGCAGAATGGGTGCCAAACTGCGAGACATGAATACCCGCCTCTTGCATGATCCACCTCATCCAAGGGGGCAATGGTGGGAGGAGAAACTGATTTTGAAAGGTTTCCAAAGAGATCAACAACTAACATTGTCCTGGAGGGCAAAGCTCCTCAGTCATGCTTTCATACTCCTTGAGACAACAGACCACACACACCTCCGGAAAGTTAACGAAGGCCGGATAGGACATCACCCTGGAATTGGATTTGGTCCTACGAACGATATGGAACGTCGCCCTTTGCGGAGTAAATACCCTTCCCAAAATATCTAGAGCTCATATGCAAACCAACCTTAGACATGGCACTAGGCACAGAAGCTTGACTAGTTTCACTGACAGTTCCTTGCAAGGCAAATATTTGCTGGGTTGCCAAGAGCGGAATAATCGAAGGTCCATGCCGATTTAGATCGTTTGATGGTACCCTTTACCCATGCTGTCAGTAACCCTTCAGTGTTGTTCGATAAGCAGTGATGCCAGAAATCCACCATGCCATGAAGGACATGTGACCTTGCAAGACCTGAGCATGGGGATTGCCCAGGGGGAACACGCAGAATAGTTCGATTGAGGGATAGAAGGATCAAAGAATCCCAGAAAAGTTCCAGTAGAACTGGTAACCACATATGAGATCTCCAATAAGGCGTGATCACCATTACCTTTGCATACTGCCGGCGGACCTGTGATGTGTGTCTCATTATCATTGCAAATGTTGGGAACGCATACCCGGCCTCCCGAGACTAACCCTGGAGGGAGGAGTCAGCCAGTGTTGAGAGGGTCCGGCTTCCAACTGAAGAATCTGGGTAGGTGATGGTCCAGCTGTAACACAAAAAGGTCTACAGAGAATGGGCGCCAAAGGGCATTTAACCCCTGGAAGAGCAAGGGGTGCAGCTGCAACAAACTCATGTCCGACCACATCCCAGAGCACCAATCCGCAAGCACATTGGAGGCTCCTGGGAGGTATTCTGCCATCACCAAGACGTTGGGGGGACAGGCAGAAGGTCCAAAATTCTTTGGCCAGATCCGCCAAGACCTTGGACTTGGTTCCTCCAAGATGGTTTATGTAGCGTGCCGCAGATGCATTATCCATCTTCAAGAGAACGTTTCACGAAACCTTTACCTTTTGTCCAACATTGAATGGTAAAGGACCCCACCATCAGTTCTAGAACGTTGATGTGTAGAGGACGCTCATTTTTGGAACATTTTCCTCACGTAAAGTAGTCGCCACATCGAGCCCGCCACCCAGATTTGCTGGCGTCGGACTCTATCACGATGCCTCCATATGATCCAGTCACCATCTCATCTACAACCTCACCTCGTTCGATATGGGTATGCGGTCTGAGCATTGCAGACCCCAGCGAAGGTGGAACGCCTTGAGGCGTTGCAGGGCTCTGCATTGGAGCGGCCCCAGGAAGATCGCCAGTAGTGATGACGACAGGAGGCCTACCATTCGAGCTACTTGCCTAACGAAGTAGTGGAACAAGCCAGCATCAGATTCAGCTAGTTGTGGATCTTGACAACTTTTTGGGAAGAAGACTCAAAGTCCCCACTACGGAGTCTATGACAAACACAAGGAAGGTCCTCTGTTTGAACGGTATCAGAAAAGGCTTCTTAGCGTTGATACCAAAACCTAGGCCCTGCAACAGGTTGACCACATCTGCAACTGATGCATCAGTCACAACGGTCACTGATCCAAAAGGAGGAGTTTGTCAAGATAAATAATGAGGCAGAAGCCTCTCGACCTTAAGGTCTTCACTGCCAGCTGGAGGACCTTGATGGAGCACTAGGGAGCCAAAGACAGACCAAAAGAAAGTGTGGCAAACTCGTACAGCCGGTCTTTTCACCTGAACTGCAGGAAACTGAGGTGCGGTCCAAAAATGGGGACCTCCAAATATGCATCTTTTAAATCCAAGCGCACCATCCAGTCATTGAGCTGAAGGAGGTCACATAGAAGATGGATTCCCTCCATTCTGAAATGGTGGTAAACCAACCACTCTCTGAAATGTATTACTGGACGCTGACCACCATCCACCTTGTCTCTTGAAAAATGTTGCTGTGGAAACCCCTAGGGTGCAATCGCGTCTTTTTGCAGAAAGTCTGCAACTTCCTGATCTATCAAGGCGACTTGTTCTTCTGCAAAAACCAGCAGAGGAGTTTGAGATTCTTGGGAACGGGGACCCGTACAACTCCATGTGAAATCCCTTAACCCCTTCGCTGCTCATGACGAGCTCAGCTCGTCATGCAGTACACTGGTCGTGTACTCATGACGAGCTGAGCTAGTCATGAACAATGGGAAAAATGTAAAATCAGCACATGAGGAAAATCCCCCTAGCAGCGATGGTATTAATGGTCTGAAGGACCCATGCATTCGAAGTAATTGTTGCCCATTTGAGATTGAAAAGTACTAACCTGCCAACTTACTGCAGTAATAAAAGGAAACGCAATATCCAGTCTGTTTCTTGGGCGCCCTCATAACAGGACCACAACTCATTTTGGGAATTCTGGAATAACTGTCAGGACTTAATGGACTGCAATCACTTATACAACTAACTTAACAGCACAGGACACAATCAACTGACCAAGCCAGTATGGAGGCCACAATCCAACCAGAGATTGTGGATTGGTCAGCTGTCTTTTTGGTATATATTTAACGTTACATGCACATGCAAGAGAGGTCAGCACTTCCCAGTGTGCACAGCGTTTTCAGATCACTTCGAAAAGAAATGACAAGAGAATTGTAGTGTACTATCGATATCATGTTTTCCTAATCCTGCATTACTGCAAATTCGAAGCTGTTCTGACTTTGACATTACTTACTCATTATACTAAAGTAACTATATGAGATAATATTACTAAATGACCAAAGACAATGTCGCGGGCACAATCCAACCCTGGATTGTGGACTAGGCTGTCACCTATTTACTTACTTTAATCATCTCTTGCACATTTTTATTTTTATTTTACTCTGTTTTTTTAGCAGGCTTATCAGGGTCCTGCGAATCCGCGTATTGGTGTATTTTAACTACACTAGAAATGTGGGAATTTGAATAATCATGGTTACCTCAAGACTGAATACGAGTCACAACGAGCTTGAAGGGGGGTCAGTGTACAGGCGCTAACATGCCAGACTTCTACACATATATATAATGTGTATTTGAATAATGTATCCCTGAGAATGTACAGACTGATAAGACTATTGATTTATTTTTATGTGTGCTTAGATACTATTCCCACCGGAAGCATTGGGTTACGACGCTGTTCATTTACTGGCACAACAAAACAAACAAAAGCCATTACTGGGATTCAGATGGGGCTACAAAACAGTTTGGACGTCTTTAAATCTTCTTGGGTATGGCATATTTTCACACTAACCGCTACTACAATGCGGGGGAGCATGTTTTGGTTCCTTAGAACAAACTAACTGGGATAACACTGATCTAACACCAGACTCACAGATCAGTCTGTATCCGTCACAGACCACTGTATAGGCATGTAATGACCACGCCTAATTGAGTGCTGACTTTCAAACACATGCCCTTCCACATGGGGATTCTTTACGTATGCACATTAGTTATTCACGCAGGATGAACAGATGACAGTACACCCACGAGGTGATAGCACTACTCAAATGTCAGGAAAATATGTACAAATAATGGTTATACATGATCTTGCAGCCTTGAAAAAGTGCAGGAGGAAGAAACATGAGGTGGCTGCTGCATTTTTTAATAAAGTTTGAGTTACTGGCATTGTAAATGACAATGCTTTGCATTAATTTTTTTTCTTTAATTTGCAATTGGTATATAAACATTGTTTGGGAACTTAGCATAAGCAACAGCTAAGCAAAGTTGGCAGTAATATAGAGTGCTAGTCTTGCTTGCACAGCCACCATCTTTTTCGCCATCAAGTGCCACATTGCAACATACCAATAAGTAAACTGTGATCATTGAAAGGGTGATACAGATTGTCTCCCTGTATCTCGCGGGCACAGTGAAGTTCTAGGAGTAAAGTCAGCTACTGAACAAAAACAGTGTAAACATTCGGGGTCAACCGCCAGGCCGTAGGAGATGATTTTTACAGACTCTGAGATTGTATACCCTGTCAGCATCCATCCATGCATTCACAAACATTAACCAGTGCTTTCAGTTATTCAACCATTTACTCGTGCCCACACACCCAGTAATTATGTAAGTACTAAGTCACTCGTTCATCCATGCATCCTCTCAATCACTGACCCTCACAATGATCCATTCACACGCAAAAAGTCCTCCATCCACTAAGAAATACACATTAACACCGCTCAGTTGTAGTTATCAGCTTCAAACAATTCATCCGGCTGCCGACTTCTGCATTTGCGCTCCTGCTGAGAAGCATGCTATTCCTGTGAGAATGCTACATCATTGTGTTGGGAAGTTGAGGGTATTGATCCAGATGCGTGTATGAGGTGACAGGCGCTGCTTCAAACAAATCAATGCCTTCATCAACACATTCTGCTTCACTTTATACAAGTAAAAGATATAGACGTTGGAAGAACCATCGAATAGGGATAGAAGGGGAGTTAATGGCTGCACATCCTTCCTCAATCTCTCAAACAATGCCACGCCCAAAAATGTTAAGCGATATATTTAACAATCCAAGAAACTGCTGTTTGGGCACACTCCATACGTGCTGTCGTCATTATAATCGCTGTGCCAGGAGTGTCTGCAGATTGTGAAATGGGACCCCAAAGTTATTTTAAAAAACAACACACAAATGCAGCAACATAAGCTCACTTATTAGAAATCAAGACGTTCCTTAAGCAATCCCCCCAGCACACCCTCTCCCCGTCTTTAAAAACTGAAAAGCATACCAGCCCCTAGATCCATCACAAATATAGTGCAGAGTCACCGGCCACGGCAGCACGCGCAGCTTCGGGAAGTGAGAGCTTGATTCTTCTCATGCTGCGATGAAACCACACATGATCGATCAGAAGAAACAGGACGTGGGAGCTGTAATGGACACGGGGGGACAGCTCCCGGGAACTATTGCAATATTTCCATGGTGACCACAGCGAATGAGGAAGTACTTTGATTATGGGAGTCGTCAGCTGAGAGCACGTGAGATATTATTTGACAAGGCAGTCGAAAGTCACTCATATGGAGCAAAGAATGAATCAGACAGAGGGAACGCCCAGAGTGATAAACATTTACAGACCATTTTGAAACGATAAGCGATCTCCCCCGATCTTCATGGCGGCGGCGAAAGTGAAAGCGCAGTGGGAGCGCACGAGACGCCGTCGCCGTGAGCGTGCACCTCGGCTGCTCCCAGTCTGAATTGCAGACTGACTCACGTGCGCGCGCGACCAAATCAGTTTACAATCCTGCACGCGTGAACAGCTCTTGTCTCTCCCATTGACAATGCTGGGCGCGTGGCCAGCTCTTGTCTCCACTCGTTGTCGGCTGAGCAGACAGCTATAGTCTCGCGGCTAGAGCGCGCTTTCGCCAGGGCGAGACCTAAAAACGATGTACTGGGATGTGTCGCTAAATTAAATAAGAACTGTGTACCGTTCAGGTTTGGACTGGAATTAACTACTGAGAAGTTGCAACTTACGAAGGAAAAGACTAATAAATTAAAATTGGTCTGTGTGCTTCAGTGCCATGTGTGTGGTTTGATCTTCCAGTTATCTGGTGTCTGGTGATTCCTCACCATTCTAATAACCTGGAGTTCCAAAATGACAATACCACTAACGGGGGCACTCCAAGGGGAACAGAGATTCGTTAATCTTTTCTTTTTTTTACTTAATTGTTTAAAGAGCAAATCTTGCTCTAAAGCAGCAGAACAGCGTACTGCACAAACTAATTCTAATGAAAAAATCATTTCATAGAATATATCTAGTAAAAACTAAAACATCCAAATATGTGGTAAATAAATCTGTTAGTAGCCCAGAGGGAGAGGACTGGTGTATTAAAAAAATAATCATCCACAGGACAAAAAAGTGGGTTTAAAATTCTTTAGAGCTGTTTGACAAAAGCGACACTACTCAAGCTTAATGGAATTCTGCTTGGCTGTTCACAGGATCACTACTTTCTTATAAAAATAGATTTGTATTGCTGTTTGCTAGGGCTTTAGTACAATCTTGAATCCAGGAATTAAGCGAGCTGTACATTTTATTTACTCTATGTGAATGAAGACCCCTCTTCTTATCCAATTCTAAGTCCTGCCCTTATACAGGTGATGAAGGAGCCAGCTACCAGTCCAGGAAGGGAGCAATCACTATTATGCAGCAACATTTAATGTATCTGAACTTGCGAGAGAATTAAGAGTGGTGAAAAGACAGGGAAATGCAACTGTTCAGGCTAGAGGGAGGTGTTGCCCTAAGTCCATCAAAGATGAGCTTAGGGGCACCTGAGCTGTACTGGTAGGGGAGCTCTTTTTTTGCTTTTTTGTCTTGCCCTTAGCCTCACTTATGTGCTTATGCCTTGGCCCAGGGGACTGGAGTCCCGCACATCGGGGAAGCAGCGAGTGCCGTGAAACGAACCACAACTCCCAGACGCCTTAGAGGCACGCACAGCGCACCGGACATCAAGACGCGCCAGGCTGTACTTAAATTACAGCTGGGCTCCCGCAGCGCGGGAGCTCCTTTTGCCTTGCCCTTAGCCTCACTTCTTTGCTTCTGCCTTATCCCAGGAGACCGGAGTCCCTCACATCAGGGGACCGGAGTCCCTCACATCCGGGAGCCGCAAGTGTTGCGAGTGCCGCGAAACCGACCACAACTCCCAGACGCCTTAGAGGCACGCACAGCGCACCGGACATCAGGACTCGCCAGGCGGCGCTTAAATTACCAGTTGGGCTCCCGCAGACGTGCGCGGCCGAAGCCCGGGCCAAGGGGGGGCCCGTTTGAGCCCGTCAGAGACTGAAGGAGACTGGGCTGGACTAGCTTATTAATGTCCAAATTGTAAGCTGCCATTGCTTGTAAACAACATATTTTGTATTGCAATTGTTGTTGGGGTTTGGGAATATGAGCAAATGTAAGGTGGGAGTGGGCTCTGGGGTTGGTGGGACACTTAACGCATTTCTCACTAGGGCAGAAACAGCGCTAATTCATGAGATCCAACTAACCGAATGCAGGTTATCGTTAGAGCCACATCCACTTTCACTCCCTAGTTGTTCAGTGTCCCCATCTCACCCCTTACGTAATCATACAGATGAGTCAATTTCCCATCACAGCCAGATTTCCCCGGCACTTTTAGATCCAGTACCTCTTACCTCTTCCAGCCCGGAAAGTAGCTCTCGCTCTGTAATGGTTAGTATCAGGGGGAAGGAGTCTAGTCAGGCTAATGGCTGTGAACCACCGTCCAAAAGAAGGAAAGCCAGAGAACCCCCTAAACCCAAAATCCAGGCTTCTAAAGTAGCCAAACGTAAGGGTGCAGCTACAGAACGCAATGGTACCCAGGCACCCACCAAACTTGGGCACCTCACTAGCCAATACTGATTCTTCATTTCGGTTAAACGAGGATGAGCTTGGCAAACGGCTAGCATTAAACTTTGCTTGATCCCTTATTACAAAAGTTGACCCCGATTGAAGATAGACTCACCAAAATTGAGCAGAGTATTCTTGGTGCTTCGCATATTAATCCTGGTATCCGGAAAATAGGTAGGTCTGATACGCACATCGTGAGGGGAGTAAACAGACTTTAGGGGCCCCTCATATAAACCAATCTGTCCCTCACTCACAGCTGGATTAGAAACTGAAGTTATTCAATCGATCCACTTACCCCAGGGTGGTTTACTTCAACCATCAACATTGATAGAGGGGACGAGTGATACTAGCTCTCGGACACCCCAGCAATTGGTTGGTAGTGTTCAGAGTGCTCAAATGTCCCTTCACCTTCCTCCGGAATCAACCCCTTACACAGTTGTTTTGGCCAATGTTCCAGTGCTTTCTCCTAACGCACAGGAGCATTGGTCAACACTAAGGAACAAGGCCCTACATCTGCGAAGCACTAGAATCGGCTTAAATGATCACCTTGTTACAGAATTTAAAATGGCTTGCAGAGTACCATGGCTCGGAAAATCACGTAAGACCTTAGACGGTGACTGCGTGGTCTTGAGTTTTAGGTCACCAAGTCTGGTTCAGTTTATATTGGAGAGGGCTGGTAATCACCATATTAAGGTGGATGGCATTAACATCTTCCCCTTAGGGTTCTTTTATCAACCAAATAGTGATTCCTGGCACAGGGTGAGGAGGGAGGGGGGGGGGCGGGGGGGGGGGGGCAACGCTACCTTATGGTCGACTAATTTTGTCCCAACAAGCAATCGCTTTGAAGTCCTTACTTATAGACTGATTCGGAACACTTGTTTGTCCCACTTCGACTGGTACCCAAGCTTGGATGCTTGGGACATAGAGAGTCTTACGCTGAAACAGTTATATTCACTAGTGATGATCTCTTTGACAATGGGGATGACAAAAGAGATGGGGTTGTATCTGCCCATAGGAAAAGTATTTCAGGGGAAGATCCCCAAATTGGGGTGGGCATGAGTTTGGTGGTGGTGATGGAGAATGTCCTTATAAAAGCCCCTTTAGTAATATCCTCCTTTCCCAATAGCACCTCTGGACTGGAAGTTTTGGGCAATGTCAATTTGCCCATCACCCCTGCTAATTCTGAAGCCACAACCCAAGGGCATTCCAAACCAAATCTGTTAAAGCGGGATTATCTAATAAAACTACTTCAACCAAATAGTCTGTACATATTGAAAACCACAATATCTGGTTATTCCAGGATATTTCTCTAAAGTAGCATTGGGGGACAGAGAGGTAGATTGATAGGTGGACTTACCTGTTGGGCTAGACAGCAAGCAAGTTACAAGGTGGAGGAAGTATATATTGACAGTCCGGACATCATGGCTATACGGCTACGTTTGGCAAAATCACCAGATATTTTGATTAACGTTTATGCAAGAGGGATGCCGGGTGGTAGAGGTTCCAACATAGTTACGCTTCTTGATACTTTTATTGAAAATAATAGGGGATGTTGTAACCAGACAATAGGAGGAGATTTTAACTGCTCCTTCGAGCCCCTAGATCAAGATGATGGTAACCTCAGTATAAGGAGGATGCTCAGTGGAATATTCCGCAACTAGATTTATGTCCAATTAAAAAGTGGACTGAGACCGCCTTGCAGCTGAAGGGGCTGTGCTTGCAACGGGGTGTGAGGGCAGTAAATGGGATGTCCCAGTCGGACAGAACAGCCTCTCACAAATTCAATAATGGCCTGAGAAGTAGTCAGATAGAATACATATTCCTTAATATAGAATTCTGGTCATCCCTAATGGATATGGAAGTCCAGGAGCGGAATGAAAATGATCATAATCCTCTGGTGTTTTCAATGCAGTTTGGGAGTCTAATTAACACCAACGATCAACCTGCAGAGCCAGCAGCTGTCATGCTTACTAATGATTCCAGGAGAGTTAGATGGCTGTGATTATTGACAACGATGGGGACTTAAAACAGATGAAGATAAAGGTTGGAGCTACCCTTCACAATTGTGATATGGAGGAGGACATTAATCCAATTGTTCTCCAGGTCCACAATGATTTGTTTTCGAAAAGTATTTTTTTTTTTATTAAACCTAAACGATAGATGTCAAAAACGCGCCCAAAGGCAGCGTCCTGGTATAACAAATCGTGTAGAGAGGCTTACAAGATACTCTCAAGAACCATTAGATCTAAAATCATGGGTGATATTAAAAAGGCGAGAATCGGGTACAAGAAAACTAGATATCTAGCAAAGAAGGATTGGGATGAGCAACACTGACAAGATCTGTTTATTGCCAGTAAAGGGAAAAACATGGCAAAATGTTGGTAGCTTGTTAAATGGGTAGTGGTGTACTAATCCAAACACCAGTTAATCATGTAGCCCCTGGGTTGTGGGCCTCGTATTATGAGGCGCAGTTTACCACTTCCGATCATAGTAATGACCTCTTTCAAATGCCCACTCCTACTACAGCTTTGCACTTTACTAGATTAGAGGTCGCATCTGTTCTTAAAATGATCCCGAGAGGTATGGCCCCAGGCCCTGATTGCCTTCACGCAGACCTGTTTTTGCACGATAAAGAAGCTTGGGTAACCTACATACAGATACTGGCCAATGCAATAGTGAGTGGTGCCCCCATTCCGGACACTTGGTTTGGTGCCGAAATACTCCCGATATAAAAAGGGTGATCGTTCCCTACCAGGTAATTACAGGCCGATAAGTCTTATTGATTCCATCCAAAAGATTGTTGCCAGGCTAGTGTTGGGCAGAATTCAGACCTGGATAACTGAACTGGATGTCCTGTCCCCACTACAGGCGGGGGGTCCGCCCATACACTAGCAATATAGTTCAGGTTTTTAGACTTATGCTAATTTACTGGCGGGTTGTTATTATCGGAGGGGGTCTCAATTTATGCGGCTTTCGTCGACCTTAAATCCGCATTTGACTTGGTTCCTCAAACCAAAATGAGGAGCGCTTACGTGGATATGGGGATGCCATTGGAATTACTGGCCATTTTAGTTAAATTACATGAGTTTAACTATGCACAGGTACGCTGGGGTATGCATGGGAATGTTACAGAAAGGTTCTCGGTCACTAAGGGGGTAAGACAAGGGTGAGTGTTGGCACCAACCCTGTTTTCTTTATTTATCAACAGGGTGGTTCATTATTTTTCTAGATATCATACAGATGCCCCTACACTAGCTGGTATGACGATACCCTTGCTCATGTTAGAGGACGATACCTTGATCCTTTCGAAGACCCAGAAAGGTTTGCAGTCCGCCCTGCCTCGATTTGAGGTATTTTGCCAGGATAACGAGCTCGTGGTAAATGTGGAGAAAACCAAGTTTATGTTTTTCCACAAACAAAGCAATAAAAGGGAGAGTCTTTATGAATAACATCCTCCTGGAGCAGACAGACATTTACTTATCTTGGGATTACACTAGGTAGGCGATTTAATTGGAAACCCCAGATCGAGATGCTCAAACACGCCCAACTAGCTGGAGCGCTCATAAAAGAACATAGGCTTTCACAGACCAAGCCCATTGCCCGCCTTAAAAATTTATCATTCTAAAATTAGCTCTAAAGTATTGTATGGTTCTGAGTTTTGGGTCTTTGAGGATTTATCAACTCTTACTGCTGCTCAAAACAAATTAACAAGAGCTCTAGTAGGACTCCCACAATCAACATCACTCACGCCCTTAAATGTAGACCTGGGTTGCAACACCATTGAGGCTACAGCGCGTTTTAGACCCATTGCACTTTGGAAAAGGCTATGGATTACTCCAGAGCTTTCTTTGTATGCTAAATCTCTCTATGAAGTACGGGGGTAGATTGCCTACGTAGGACTTCTTGGTTAAACAAAGTAAAAACGACTTTATTAGATATGGGGATGAGTAGTTTGTGGGAGGACCCTGATAACATATTTCCGTCAAAAAAAGAGTTTAAGGCAGCATATTGGAGCATGGTCAAGACTAAGCGCTTCTCAACCGTAACGAGATCCATTTTGTCAAGGAGAAGCTTATTGGGATATCATTACCAAACCGAGTGACAGGAAGTTGTACCATCAATTCAGGGTGGGTTCCCTCCCCATAAAAGCCTTCACAAGTAGTTGGCATCCCCAGTCAGAAATCAAATGCATTACATGTCCAGCACAGATCGAAACATTAGCTCACAATGTTTTTGTATGCCCAGCCTATAAGATTCCTAGGAAAAAATGGCTTAAACAAATTTGTTCTAATTTGGGAACAAGATCAGGCGTGGAAGCATTAAGGACTCTGAAGACAAACACACAGGAATCCATAGCGATTGCAGTTGCAAAGTTTTTAAGTTGGATGTGGGTCATCCGTGCTAAACAGATGAGGGTATACCTATCTGGTTAGATTTAACTAATGTTTTAGTCCCAATTCTTGGGACTGTAGTCCTACTTTTCTTTAGACACATGTATTTGCACTTCTATTGCGTGTTTATCGGACAACAAAAAATAGTGCGAAAAGTATTTGCTAGTCATGCTCCCGTGTGTTTTATGTAAATTATTACTTATTAATTAATCTTTTAAATTGGCTAATGACCTTCCCTCCTCAAACGTATGGGCTCTCACAGTTTGTAGAGCCACATGAGCCTGCACTGTTTCAATGCAAGTACCAAAAGGCCTAGCTGAAGAAAGCAAAAGTGAACTGGCCTCCTTTTTTAGGTTTCGCTGGGGGACGGAGCCGTTAGGCTCCGCCTCCAGAGAAATCTATTGATTACAGTAAGCACTCTGGAACACGCCCCCCTGTCCCATTGGCTAGCTCCATAAATGGAGCCTAGCCATTGGACGAGGGGCCTGTCCGTCAATGCCGGACCAGACACGGGGGCGTTCCCGAGATTCTTTGGCTTTTGCCGACGTCACGCGACGTCAGCCGAAAGCCGGGAACGCCCCCGAGTCTCCTCCGGCCGGGCCGTGCTTGCTGCTGTCCTGGGCATCGTGAGTGTTTTTCCCCGGCACGTTTCCCGCCTCCCTCCCGCCGTTCGTGTTCTCTCCCGCCCCCCAGCTCCTTCGTCCTGCTCTGCCCCCCCCCTCACTCTGCCCGCAGCTCCGTCGTCCTGCTCTGCCCCCCCTTCCCTCCGCCCGCAGCTCCGTCGTCCTGCTCTGCCCCCCTTCCCTCCGCCCGCAGCTCCGTGGTCCTGCTCTGCCCCCCCTTCCCTCCGCCCGCAGCTCCGTCGTCCCGCTCTGCCCCCCCTTCCCTCCGCCCGCAGCTCCGTCGTCCCGCTCTGCCTTCCCTCCCCCCGCAGCTCCGTGGTCCTGCTCTGCCCCCTTCCCTCCCCCCGCAGCTCCGTCGTCCTGCTCTGCCCCCCCTTCCCTCCCCCCGCAGCTCCGTCGTCCTGCATTGCACATAATGTAATACCCCCGTAACCTGCAAGGCCTCTATACGTCTCTCGTGAACAAGCTTTCAGTCGTGAGCAGACGGTCCGTCACCTGGCTCCCTGAACGAACTGATCAAACGCTCACTCAGGCAGACCACTAGAGATCAGTCCTGTTCCGCGCCGCCACCCTTTTAATCCAAATGGCGCCTATTCTGGTCAGCCCAGCCCATTAGAGGATTATAGTCCGTTCCAGAAAGGTAGTCCGTCATTAGCTGTCGTCCGCCAACTTCCTCAAAATCGGCTCGGGAAGAGGTAAGTAAATAAACTCCACAGCTCAGGATTTACGCCTCCCTCCCGCCGTTCGTGTTCTCTCCCGCCCCCCAGCTCCTTCGTCCTGCTCTGCCCCCCCCCCCTCACTCTGCCCGCAGCTCCGTGGTCCTGCTCTGCCCCCTTCCCTCCGCCCGCAGCTCCGTGGTCCTGCTCTGCCCCCCCCCCCTTCCCTCCCCCCGCAGCTCCGTCGTCCCGCTCTGCCCCCCCTTCCCTATATACCAGCCAAGGCTCCTTACCCCGCACCGCCTGAAAGGACGAGATAGCATTCAGTGCATGGTGCACCGGGAGGATTGACGGAATGTGCTGCGCACACCGAGACAGGCTAGGGCGCCTCTTGGGTAGCACAGCATTACCGGGCATGCCCCCTGATCACCCTGTAGTGAGGGCGCTCTTTCCAAGGGGTCATTCTAGTGCGCAGACAGGAGCCGATATGCTATTTCGCCACTTTGGGGTCTCTTCCGGGGTGGAGGCATAGGGGCTACGAGTAACCAGCTCCCACCTGTGACCTCCCTTTCTTTTGGCAGCTGCAGCAAGGAGCACAAGTATCCCCCCTCATCCCTTAATTCTTTGGCTATTGTGTCAGTCGCTCCCCAGGACAGATGTAGTTCTCATATGTATGTGCCCCTAACATTGTATACTCCGTTACAGTGGGATCATGACAGTCAAGTTGGAGTTGTAGAAACAATATTTTAACCTGGGTTCTCTAGGTCGAGCATTGTTGATTTGTGATATTTCTCGAGAGGCTCCTGGTAGGCAAGGGGGTCCCGAGACGAGCAAAGGAATCCCTAGTGCGTTGTGGTGCACAGATACCCTGTAACACACGTTGTTCTCGTGTTCTTACTTATCTGGGGGAAGGGCGCTTTTTAACCCATATCACGAGCTTACGTGGTGGGAACCTGTGTGTGAGCCTTCCAGGTGAAGGCGGCGGATTGTGTTGGGAGACGTTACATGTAGTACTTGATTCACTTGCAAATACTACGGTTTTGTGGCGGGGGCTTAAAGTTGGTGTTCAGAAGTCGTGATTGGTATTTTCAGGGTAGCGTATTCGGCGTTTTTATTGTATTTTTACCCCTTCACCCTTTCTCTATGCACCTCGATTATGTTCTCTTCCCGAAGGAGCCATTTTAAGCCATGTACTCTGCGCGCCTGTGAACAAAAGCCGCCAGCAAAGCGCCTTCCAAACGTGGCGGATTTGAGCCGAAACCCCTCC
The DNA here is from genome assembly GCF_964263255.1 of Lissotriton vulgaris. NCBI lineage: Eukaryota > Metazoa > Chordata > Amphibia > Caudata > Salamandridae > Lissotriton > Lissotriton vulgaris. Next base: position 1,030,944,453 of record NC_141687.1, read on the forward strand.
CAAAAACAATCCATCCTACTGTTTGCTAACGATGAACATGTATAAATCCCTAATTCGATCAAACGAATTAAAGATTATTTGATTTGTTTTTAATCTTATGAGTCGTCCCAAAAAATAAAACGAAATATCCTAAAACCCAATTGGAATACTTTCCAATCCTCCTTCAGTGGTAAAGACTGCTCTTGGGGACCCCGTGCTCCCCGGGGGTTCTGAGCCGCTGTGGCTGGGAGCTGCAGTGGCAGCCAACATGGCCTCCTCCCTCGCTCTCTGCCTCTCTCCCTCTGTGCGGCTCCCCCCTCGGCTCCCTGTTTATATAGAGCCATTGCAGCTCTCTAATATAGACTCTGCAGGATGGGAAGGTGCTTTGGAGGCCCACGTCACTGCCTCTCCATTTATACAACCGGGCCAAAATTTTAAATAGGGAGACGGGCTTTGGCTGCCAGCAAGGGAGGTGCTGCTGCGGTGGGAGGGTAGAGAAAAGGATCTGCGGCGCTGGGAGGTAGCGAGGCAAGGGAATCGCTTATATATGGGTTGTGACAGTGCGAGGATGACTACAAATGGAGGAGGAAGCAGGGACTCTAATGTTGAGCGATTTGTTATGTTTGAGGCAGGCTCGGCGAATGATCTGCTTCGAATTCATTTCAATGTATTCGATTTGTGTGGTATTTCTGAGTTAGTGGGGTAGTTCGAGTGAGGGCAGGTCCATGAAATGAGCTCCTGGCTGGTGATGGCGACAAGAAGAAAGGCTTTAGGCTACTGCTTACCGGGCATGTTTATCACAAAGGCGGCTCTCGAAATTAGTTGCTTTGCTAGCTCTCCCGAGAGTAGTTGTGCATCCCCAGTCAGATGAACACTGAGATGCGAGCTTGTGCCAATTCAAGATCGCTCTTGCTGTTTAGTTATAATTGTGCACTGTCAAATAAATATTCTTCACTCTACGCTGGAAGTGGTAACATTCAGTTTCCGACTTCTCTTATTTTACCGGGCTGCTGCTTTGCAATTTTAAAATAACAACCATCTTGCGCATTATTCTATGCTTTATGTTTAGTAATTCAAAAAACGAAACTTTAGCATTATATTACAGTGCAGGGTATTTATGATAATTAATGCTGCTCTCTGTCGTGGCTTACTCTTTAGCTTCATATTTAGTCATAACATACCTATAAATTGTCCAGGCACAGCATGTTAGTGGGGGTCGATATCATTTAAAAGCAAGGGGGTCCGTGTGGTAGGTGGGTGCGTGTGGCTCTGTGTGTGGGTGTGTGTGGCTCTGTGGTTCTGTGTGTGTGTGTGGGTGCAAATGCAATAGGTCACACATTTGCGAGAGATTAAGCTATTGGCATTGTAAATGACAATGCCATTTATTTATCTGTTTTCAAAAACAACACATAAATAAAACGTTTGTCATTTAAAATGCCAATAGCTCTAACTTTTGCAAAGGCGAAACCGTTGCATTGTAAATGCTTGTTAATAGCATTGAAGTGGCACGGTCAACATACTAGAATTTCCTAGCAGCAGAGAAATTAGTCAAAGATTACATCAACCGCTAATAATTTGCAGCCACTTCCCTTGCTATTTTACACAGGCTGTGTGCTGTTAGGGATCCTATGCATGCCATCCAATTGTACTTCAGAAGCCAGCCACAACATGGCTCCTATTAACTGCTTTTCTTTATAGGTCTGTCAGAGTTGCACTTGGATGAAAAATGATTAACATGTCCTCTCGCTTCCCTTGCAACCACACTGCCCCTTCCTTGTGGCATCGCATTTGCAACTGCAATTGCCTCGTTTTGAGTCTTGCCAGCAAAACCATCAGGGTGCAAGAAATCAACAGGTCCGGTCTTCTGACACCACAAGATAAAAACCTGGACTAGGGGTTTAGCCTAGTGTCCCTCCACAACCCAACTCCTGCTTTGGGCAGAGAGGTCCCTGAAATGAGGTGTCCAGGCCCTCCCATATGAAATAGTGCAACACTGTTTGATCCTTCGAGTCAGGGCGGGGGGAATCACTTGAGATTTGCAAAAGAATGCATTAGCATGACTGAACAAAATAGATAAGGTGTTTATGTTATGTTAGGCTTCTAATATTGCATTACAAGTTCAGCAGCACATCCACTAACAACAATATACATCCTTTAAATACAAAAACGAGAAACTACCATGTAGATTAGGACAGCGCCACAAAGCAACACACACCATGAGCATGCCTAATTCGGTAAATGCACTAAACCGGGCTTGAAATGATGAGTATTGACAAGGCCTATTGTCTGCACCCTTGTTCAAAGCCAGTGTTTAGCCCTGCAAGTCTGCGTTCTTTTCACAAACACTCGCCAAGCAACAGTTTTAAATCTGACTTCAGATGACATATCAAAGAGAAGAACAATTGAACTGCCTGCTGGTGTTTTTGTGAATCCGGGGAGCCATTCACTTAGTAGGAAATCCAAGCTTGTGCTCATTGTTGGCAGCGTGTCTGGATGCTGACGTAGCAGTGCTGTGCTGCGCCGCACAGTTAGCATCCGCAGCGTTAACAGCAGTGCGCCGGGAAGTTAAAAGGCCAGAGCAGAGAGGCGATTGATCCACCCATCACAGCCACTTTACACAAATGCCAACACGCACCCGAAAAACACATTTTGCTAACAAAACTTTAAAGCTCGAATTACCAAGTTCATTGGGCAGAATAATTCTGCACGGAGCAGATATTCTCGCTTTCGATTAGCTTTAGACGAACAAAAATCAGCTTTCAAAAATAAATTAAGTAATATTAAAGAGAGTTTTTGAAACGGTGAGAAATGAGCACCCCCCCCCACCCCCGATATATATATATTATATATATATATATATATATATATATATATATATATATATATATTATATATATATATATATATATATATATATATATATATATATATATATATAATATATAATTTTTTTTTAAGGCATACAACGGAAATGCATTTTTAAGAAAATTTAACCATTTACAAATTTAAAAAATGTGTTTAGGTTTATATGTTGGAGTTTTGGACATATCAACGATATGCTGAATCAATCAAAACATAATGGGAAGAACACCGCAATTGATACCCAATAGCTTTTTTCATATAATTTTGGATGTCTCTATTCAACCTTTTTTACCTCATGTAGGTGCGTAACACAAAACGTTTTCTTAGTGGCAATAGTCCAAACGACGCAGAGCGTGAACAAGGTGCAAGAAGTCGTTACATACAATAAAACAACATGGCTTCGACAACTGCCTCTTTTAAAACTTGTTACAGTTCACAGGTATTCACTATATATAATGAAAACCATAGGTGCAGGGATTTTTTGTCCACTTTTCGACCCTCGACGCATTTATAGGGTCAAATCAGGTTTAGTCATCGGACAACTGTAAGCACCAGATGGTTCACTAGAAAAATCTCTGGGTTTCAATTGTGAATCAGTGGTTTAAAAATATTCAAAGTAACCCCAAAGAAGAATCACATAAAGTTTGATTTCTAGTATTACCGCTCAGACCCGCTTCCTGTTTCTATCACTGTGTCTCACCCATAGTCAATCGAGAACAAGCATTGGCAAAGCCAATAGATCTCGCCTATGCAAGAAATGTAGAATATGCCAATGCGTTTCAGCCATGTTGTACACTAGCATGGCTACAAGTTTGTGGTGCAGAGGAGAAAGGCGAGTGAGTGGAATGGCATGGAGAGGAGAAGAGTGGCTTTGAGTGGAGTGTCGAGGATTGTTGTAGAATAGCATGGAATGTAAGAGTGGATCATCGTGGAGGAGAGCGGGTACAGGGGAGTGTAGTAGAGGGGTGTGGAGTGTGGCTGCCCGAGGGGCGCTGAGCAGAGTGTGGCTGCCCGAGGGGCGCTGAGCAGAGTGTGGCTGCCCGAGGGGCGCTGAGCAGAGTGTGGCTGCCCGAGGGGCGCTGAGCAGAGTGTGGCTGCCCGAGGGGCGCTGAGCAGAGTGTGGGGCCCGAGGGGCGCTGAGCAGAGTGGCGCAGAGTGGTGCTGAGCAGAGTGGCGCAGAGGGGAGTGGCGCAGAGGGGAGTGGCGCAGAGGGGAGTGGGCGCAGAGGGGAGTGGGCGCAGAGGGGAGTGGGCGCAGAGGGGAGTGGGCGCAGAGGGGAGTGGGCGCAGAGGGGAGTGGGCGCAGAGGGGAGTGGGCGCAGAGGGGAGTGGGCGCAGAGGGGATGGGCGCAGAGGGGGGACGGCCAGAGCAGAGGGGGGACGGCCAGAGCAGAGGGGGGACGGCCAGAGCAGAGGGGGGACGGCCAGAGCAGAGGGGGGACGGCCAGAGCAGAGGGGGGACGGCCAGAGCAGAGGGGGGACGGCCAGAGCAGAGGGGGGACGGCCAGAGCAGAGGGGGGACGGCCAGAGCAGAGGGGGGACGGCCAGAGCAGCGTGGGGACGGCCAGAGCAGCGTGGGGACGGCCAGAGCAGCGTGGGGACGGCCAGAGCAGCGTGGGGACGGCCAGAGCAGCGTGGGGACGGCCAGAGCAGCGTGGGGACGGCCAGAGCAGCGTGGGGACGGTCAGAGCAGCGTGGGGACGGTCAGAGCAGCGTGGGGACGGTCAGAGCAGCGTGGGGACGGCCAGAGCAGCGTGGGGACGGTCAGAGCAGCGTGGGGACGGTCAGAGCAGCGTGGGGACGGTCAGAGCAGCGTGGGGACGGCCAGAGCAGCGTGGGGACGGCCAGAGCAGCGTGGGGACGGCCAGAGCAGCGTGGGGACGGCCAGAGCAGCGTGGGGACGGCCAGAGCAGCGTGGGGACGGCCAGAGCAGCGTGGAAGGTTCTAGAATGCAGTGGAGGCTTGTAAAATGCAGTGGAGGTTTGTAAAATGCCGTGGAGGCTCGTAAAATGCCGTGGAGGCTCGTAAAATGCCGTGGAGGCTCGAAAAATGCTGTGGAGGCTCGAAAAATGCCGTGGAGGCTCGAAAAATGCCGTGGAGGCTCGAAAAATGCCGTGGAGGCTCGTAAAATACCTTGGAGGGTTCTAAAGTGCCGTGGAGGGTTCTAAAGTGCCGTGGAGGGTTCTAAAGTGCCGTGGAGGGTTCTAAAATGCCGTGGAGGGTTGTAAAATGCCGTGGAGGGTTGTAAAATGCCATGGAGGGTTGTAAAATGCCATGGAGGGTTGTAAAATGCCATGGAGGGTTGTAAAATGCCGTGGAGGGTTGTAAAATGCCGTGGAGGGTGATATAGTGTGATGAGAGGCCTACAGTGTAATAGTGCTGTGTCGTAGAGTATTGTGGAGTGGCATTCAGTGTAGTAGAGCACTGTGTCAGAGTTTTGTGTCGTTCAGTGTAGTAGAGTTGTGTCGTAAAGCAGTGTGTCATGGAGTGGGGTACAGTGCAGTGGAGGGGCGTAGAGTGGAGCAGAGTGGCTTAGAAGTGGAGCGCCATAAAGTGGAGAAAGATGGCAGAGTGTCGTAGGTAGATCAGAGTGTCGTAGAGTGGACTGTCATAAATAGGAGTATCGTATAGGGGAGTAGGCTGTCAGAATTGAGGGTTGTAGAGAGGAGTGACAGAGTGTTGTGGCATGGAGTGACGTAAAGTGGGGCAGAGTGGGGTAAAGTGGGACAGAGCGGGGTAAAGTGGGGCAGAGCGGGGTAAAGTGGGGCAGAGCGGGTAAAGTGGGGCAGAGCGGGGTAAAGTGGGGCAGAGCGGGGTAAAGTGGGGCAGAGCAGAGTGACATACAGTGGAGTACAGAGGAGTAGAGAGGCATAAAGTGGAGTGGGGGAACAAAGAGGGGAGTAGAGTTTCATAGTGTGTATTGTGGAGTGTCAGGGTGGAGTATACATGGTGTGATGGCGCACTGCCATTACAGACAACACGTTGTCAATAGAAATGAGCACTACATTTGCACAGGCATGCAGTTTTACTGATAATTATACAGCAAACAAATGATAATGTGTGTAAACTGCATCACCCAGTTTATTTATTTGTTTTGATGGTATGCAAATATTTATTTCCTCCACTCTTCAGAATTACTGAAAAATGTGCTTTAGTAGTATTTTGATAAATCTGAAATATTGCGAAACATGTGTACAGTTCGTTAAGACATTTAAATGTTATTGTGTGCTATTGAAAAAAAAAAACATTCCACAGCCTTTCGCCTCACATGGGTATCCAGCATGATAGTCACATGAATACGCCCACTTTGAAGTCCGAGAATTAAAAGTAAACATCAAGACCCCTTGGAAGACAGCTTGACATTGGAACTCTGTCTCTGAATGCACAGCAAATGTGACAAGATAAGCACAACATTTAACGGCCTGTTTACTGAAAGATAGTACTCGTGGAAGAATACAAGGAGCCCTGGTAAATAGGGTATACTCCACAGGATGCACCAACAGCCTAAAACAAATAAAGCCAGCAAACAGGAAAGCAAGTAAATGTGAATCACAAAACCACAAAGCCAACGGTAAGCAATGGGTGGAATACATTCCAAGGGAAGAGTTCCAAATGTCACCAAGATGTCTTCAGCAAACCAGACCGTTTCGGTGTCTGGTAGGATTCGACCTAAAAATGAGTCGCACTGGACCTGTGTTTTATACAGTACTCAGACTCAAGTCCTGGGGGACACATTGAGTTGGTCTTTTTTTTTAAAAATACATATATTTTAGACATGACTACAAAATTATTATGTTATCCCACATTCTAAGCAAGTAAAGCTATTTAAGCACGCAAGCACTGGCTTTTTAATATCTTTCATTTTTTAATACAAATGAGAAATTAATTTAAGATTTACCAGGGTAACTAAGGTTTGCACGATCAGCTTCGTAATACAAGTCCGATTTTTGCTACTGAAAAAAAGTAAAATTATTACAAAATTAAAATCAGCGCTCCAATTCACCATACATTAATATAATGCTCTCTGCACTGCAAGGAAGCTCTCCTCTCAGTTTGGAGCAAACCCAATACCATTTCATGTGTACCATTACTTCGCTCATCACTATGAAGCTGAATTCTTTTAATTTCCATGGCTTCCAAGTTATTACCCTTTCATTTAGCAACGCTTAGAGAATAACTCTCAGCTCAGTTAAGAAAAACTAATTTGTATTTTATCTTTAAATTAAAGCGTAACTGTAAAATGGTCATTTAATTTCTGGTTAATTATGAGTCAGCTAGCAGAACCTGTTTTTTGTCCGTACCATATTTCACTACGATATAGGCATGCCCTTCAAGTGTTCCAATTTCTGTGGCATTTCGTTCATTCTAAATTCAGTTTGTTGAAAAGATTGGCATACTGACAGTATCGGAGAAAATAATGCACTACTTTTGTGACAGCCGAAGAGGCGTGGTCAGGCAGAGAGCTGAAAAGATGAACTATCCAGCTCCCATACCACTCATGATATCCTTTTCAATTATTGGTAAAAATAAAGTAAATAAAACCTGAACAGTAGTACAAAGCATGCTACAGGATATGGTCTCACAGAGTATTTCTGGGTAGCTGCAGGGAAACACCAGATCAAACCCTCGTGTATCCTGAAGGAGGACTAGAGCAGCTGCCCTCTGCAACCGAGGTCTAAACGGGCAGAGAAGGAGGAAGATTCTCGGAAGGGAGTACTGCTTGATGGGAAAAGGGCCAGGAGCTACAGGAAGTTAAATGAACATGTGACTAAAGACTGGTTACGCTGCAGCGAGAGAAGTTATTGACGGTCAGCTGTGGAAGGTGCAGCAAGTGATCCGAAAGGGGAAGCAACCGACTTTTATTCCTCAAAACCTAAATTAAGCAGTCTGCTGAGATAACTGGGCCCAATGAAAGCAGAACATCCGACTTGGTAAGTAGTTGCAGATGGTGGAGAAAGAAGCCACAAAGGGCACAATTTTGGGATACCCAATGAAAATTAGTATGGGTCACAACGCGATGGGACGAAACATGGGCTAATAAGTGAACCCCTTGGTCGCAGACGGTCTCACTGGGTTCGTCCGACCCCCCCCACCCCCCGCCCCACAGTGAAGCCCAGTGCACGCCCCAATTCGCGCGTACAGCCTAGAAGCAGCTAGTGCGAAAAGGGAGGGCCCTGTACTCAGCCTGCCCACCTCCACCATGGCACTGCTTCCCTCACCATCGCAACACAGGCAGAGTAAGGGACACGGCCTGGAACTCCCGCTAGGCACTGTGGGACTGGAGACACGGAAGAGTAGACTGAAGTAGAGGGATTCGGCGCCACATTTAACGCGAGACAGGTATGACGTGAGGGGGGTGGACAGACCCTCCAGCTACTGACGAGTGTCTTAAGCCCTCTACACTGCCTGGTGCTGACCTACGGAGGGTGACAATAGGGTAGCACCGGCCCTCTAGAACACGTGCCACATCACTCCTGGCATTGTACATAAGGAGCTGACCCTTCTGGCGGGATGATCATCGGGCCACCGAATCCAAGAGCCACCAGCGACCAGTGCCTGCCTGTCTGCCCGGCAGGGCTAGGAGACGGCCCCATGACAACCCTGGGCCCTGCAGCCTGAACCAGGGGTCTCCGACGTAGTTAGAGATTGCGTCAAGGGACGCGGACCATCAGGGGAGACCCATCGAAGCCCCAGGGGGAACCTGCACCCAGACGCCGGAGCCTTTAGCGCAGGCTCTTTGGGGTGGACAGTCAGTCATGGCCTCAATGCGCAAGAAAGGTGAGCGCACTCTCACAGAAATGCTCCTAAAGGGACCCAATAGAGGGGGGAAAAGGCACTCCTTCCCCTCCCCTCCCCAATCCAAACAATCACCAGACAACGCTTACGGAGAGGTACCAATCACCCGGGCGTTTCTAGAATTGCTTTTCAACTCTCTCCGAGAGGACTTCCATACACTCAAACAAGAGGTGGCAGGAGATACGGCACGACGTGGACGGCCTGGGGGAGCGAGTGGCTGCAATCAAGGACAACAAGCACACCAGGAGTGAGGAACTGGAACACCTTCAACAAGAACTTATCGGTCTCAAAGAGCAACAGGTGGACCTCCAGGCACATGCTGAGGATCTCGAAAGTAGGTCCCGACGAAACAACATACGAGTCTGGGGGCCCCATCATCAGCAGAGGGAGCAGATGTAGCACAATACCTACAAGGTCTTCAGGGACACTCAGAGAAGTCCCGGACTTTGACATTGGGATTGACAGGGCGCACAGAGTGGGTCCACCACGACGAGCTACGGCCACCACCCGCCCGACATCCTCGCCTTTCTTCCCGATTTCCCCCGAGAAGAGAAGATCCTAAAGGAAGCTAGACTGAAACAACCTATACAATACCAAGGTCACTCATTGGCACTCTTCCAAGACCTCTCCACCATTAAGTTCCAGAAAAGAAAGGTGTTTAAAGAAGCCACTTCCTTCGTAAGAGACAAAGGGGTCACATACTCCTGGGGCCACTCATTTAGACTGATCTTTAGGTGGAGTGGGGCGCTACATCAAATGAGGTCCCTCCTAGAAACTTGCGACCTCCTGGGCCTCACCCACACGGATCCGGAAAACTCGCTACCCCAGTCCCAACAATCAAGAAACAACAGCTGACAAAAAGTACGCAGAGTAAGAACCTCAACAGCGGCTGGCCTGAAACCGGATCAAGCAACCCTACGCAGGATAGAGTGGCAGCCGTGAATGCAGTCTCCAGAGATACCTCACCTCTTGCCTAACTTGACTTTCAGAGTGGGACACACTAGCTGTGACTCATAGCTAGCTGGGGGGGTCCGAACGGCGCAGAGGTTGCACTATCCCACTGGTAACTTCACCAGGAGGGCAGGCATTGGACTTTGACTGATTGGAGGGGGTACCAAATTGGGGCAAGGGGGGAGGAGTCTGGTTTGTTGGTAAGGGGGGGGGGGGGACAGGAGGGTGGGCCAGGGGGGTTGGGGGGACGGGGAGGGAAACAGTGTGCCGCACAATGGGGGGAAACAAGAGTCATCGAAAGGGGACAGCCTCCCCTAGGTTTACGCATCTCCCAAGACTGGGGATATCATGTCTGACACCACCCTAAAGGTAATTACCCAGAATGTAAAAACGCTTAACAACCCCGTCAAAAGACGGGCTGTGTGATCATACTTTTAGAACTCTGGTGCTTCGATCTGCTAGTTGCAGGAAACACACCTCCTCTCCAAAGACTGGCCCAGAATGCTCTCCAGAGCATTTCCGCACCAGTTCTACTCTTCTACCTCTGACAAAAAAGCGGGGTAGCTATATTGTTGCTAGACACTTTAGTGGCATGGTGGGGGACAAGGTAGCTGAAATCAAACGTCGGCTCCTACCGTACAATGTACGGGTGGGAGGCAAGGCCTTGGTCGTAGGGTCCATACATGTCCCCAACTCCGGACAAGAATCCTTTCTCCAGGGGGTCCTGTCCGACACCCTAGGCCACCAAGCGCGACTTCTCCAAGTGGGTGGTGCCTTAACGTAGTGATGGACCAGGAGGTGGATAGATCGGGTCACCGTTATGGTTCCACAGGGGCAATCTCCTCCGAGGGAAAGAAGTGGATGGTTAGCAGAGGTCTATCGAACATTTGGCGGGAGGTACACCCCCACAACATTCAGTACACCTTTTATTCCCACGTGCACCGCACTTATGCTAGGCTAGATCATTTTATAGGGTCCTCAGAACTTGCTGCAACAGTAAAGGAAGTGGACATTATCCCAGTCGCACTTTCAGATCACGACGCAGTAACACTCACGATGGCCTTCCACCGAACTAAAATCACAGAGGCCGCTGGCGCCTGCGAGAGGCCCTCTTACAACAGAAAGGTGTAACCCAACAATTGCACAAAAGCATCACTGACTACCTTGGACTTAATGACAAGCCAGACGTACCTTTGACAGTGGTCTGGGGAGCACTCAAGGCAGTTGTATGGGGGGACCTCATAGCTATATCGGCAGCAGATGCCAAAGATCGCAAGGAAAAAAGGGAAATGCTTTCGGCTCAGGTGTCAGAACTAGAGAGAGTGCATAGTCGCACAAGGGCCCGCAGGATATGGCGACAGCTAAAGGTGGCTTGGGTGCAAATCGCTGGGCTGGACTTGGATGGAGCGGAATACGCAGCCCTTCGCCTGCAACACACCTATGTTGGAGTCGATAAAACGGGGCGACTGTTCGCGAGTAAGCTCAGGGCGCGGGTCCAACGGTCCAAAATTACTACCCTCCGCGATGCTCAGGGTCAGGAAATACACAATGACACCAAAATAGCGGAGGCCTTCCGGGCCTTCTACGCCTCGCTATACAGCGAGGATCTCTCTCTGGACAAAGAGGGGAAAGCCCATCTCAGGGGTCGGCTGTCACCTCGCTCAATGCGGCGGGCGCCACTTCACTAGACGCACCTATCCGGACAGCCGAAGTAATCGGCGCAATATCACACCTAAAGCCCTTGAAAACGCCAGGGCCAGATGTTATAAAACATTATAAAACGGGTTATAAAACGTTTTGCCCTCTATTAGAGCCGATCCTAACCAGACTATTTAACTCCTTCCAAGGGCCAGGTTTAATACCCCCTGACATGCTCGCGGCCGATATAGTACTGTCAAAGCTGAGCAAAGATGCTACCCAATGTGCCGCCTACAGACCCATATCTGTCCTCCACCTTGACCTCAAACTTTTTACAGGGATTTTAGCCGCGAGACTGGGCCCGCGTTTACCGGGCATCATAGAGCCCGATTAATCGGGCTTTATTCCAAACAGGCAGTGCAGCGATAACACCAAACGCCTCCTCCACTTAATAGACAAAGCCCACTACAACAACTCAGGCGCCACGCTACTCTCAGTAGACGCTGAAAAGGCATTTATAACAGGGTGGACTGGGGGTTTCTAGATAAGACACTGGTGCACTTTGGAGTAAGGGACTGCTTCAGGGCATGGGTCGCCAGCTGCTACGATACACCCCGGGCAACGATCCGCGTCAATGGCATTGGCTCGCAACCCTTTGACATCAGGCGCGGCACCAGACCAGGATGCCCACTATCTCCCCTTCTCTTCGCGCTATAGATAGAACCTCTTGCGCAGAGATTCAGAGACAATCCTGAAATAGTGGGCATCAACTTCGGGGGTGAGCCCACACACTGTTAGCCTTTATGCCGATGATATTCTGGCTACACTGGACAACCCCCAACAATCCATGCCAGCCTTCCTGAAGGAAATGGAGGCCTTTGGGAAGGTATCCAGCTTCAAAATGAACGCCGGGAAGTCAATGCTCCTACCCCTAGGCTGTAACGCGCATAAACCCGATGGCAGGCCATCGGCTTATGGGGGTTTGTTATCTCAAACCTCGATCCCATACCTGGGGATCATCCGAATGCCAAACACCATGCAGACAGTAGATCGGAACTACTCAGATCTTCTCTGCCAAATGCTGGGGGACCTGAGGAGATGGCAGCAATAGCCACTGTCACTTCTGGGGCGGGTCGCAGCAGTCAAAATGTCCACCCTCCCCAAAATCTTCTATATATTCCAGACCATTCCAGTGACTCCTCCGCGGGGAATATTAAGGAAATTACAGGACGCAATAAACATTTTATTTGGGCCGGGAAACGCCCACGGATGCGCAGCGATCTTGCCCACTGCGCTCCGCTCGAGGGAGGATTGGGGATCCCTAACTTGCTGAGGTACTTCCAGGCAACACAGTTGCAATACTTATTAGAGTGGAACCACCCCGAATCAGAGAAGAGATGGCTCTTCCAGGACAGAGCGATGGCACAAACGGCACTCTGGAAAATTCCCTTCCTGAAACGTTCCGACAGGCCGACCTACATCAATAAGTCTCCCATCACTCACACGATACTGCGAGTATGGGATACGGTGGCGATTAAAAGGGGGCTCGCCACCTTCCCTTCACCTATCACGCCGCTATTCCGCAACCCAGCCTTCGCTCCAGGACTAGAGGAACAGGTGTTCGGGCAGTGGAGAAACTCTGCATGCAGATCTGCGGGTCACCCGTTTGACCAGGAGGGCTTCATTAAACTCGCTGACCTAACGGATCTGTATGACCTACAAGCACCACGATATCATCAATATTTTCAGATCAGGCAGTGGTTGACACAGCCCGAAACTCGTCCGTTGGTCGGCAGGCAACTCACGACATATGAGTAATGGCTCTTTTCTAAAAAAAAAAAAAAAAAAAAAAAAACGGACCGGCAAGCAATAACGGACCTATACAAAATGATCAGTCCCACGCAACGTTCCTCAGGCCAGAAAAGATGGGAAATTGGATTAGGGAGAAGTCTCTCTGACAAAGAATGGCAAGCCATATATACTACAGGGTCCACCACACAGCCAGGACCACTGCCAGTAGGGAAACTGCAGTTAAGATCAAGACTTCTTGGTATTTGACACCAGCCAGACTTAACAAAGGTAACTCAGACCGCAGCCCCACTTGCTGGAGGGGATGTGATGAAACAGGGACACTGACTCACCTATTATGGGACTGCAAAGAGGTGACAGACAATTAGACGGCAGTCCTCAATGATATCGACACCCAATTCGACACAGAAATTCCCCGCTTCCCAGCCTACATAATCCTAGGGCTTCCTAACGCACTCACATTCCCACTAAAGTCAATTAGGGGGAAGCAAATGGGGTTAGCGATGGGGGCTGCAGTACAAAACATCCTCTCGCTATGGGGAACTTCTAGGCGTCCCCGCACACGGCTGGTTACATAAACGTTGGTATATAGTGGGCATGGAGTGGATTCAAGCTACCCTTACCAAGTCTTCAGCATCATTTGACACCATCTGGCAGCCCTTCCTCTCCCTCTTAGCCGAGGAATTCAACTAAATTCCATGTCCGAAATACCTCCGCCTACTGCGACTCACAGAGACATCTTCCCCAGACGACACCTCCAATACTCAGAATTGAGTCGGCTCTCAGAGTGCCTTCAATGGGTGGGGATACGGCACACCGGTTGGGTGGAGGGGGAGAGGGAGAGGGGGGAGAGAGTTGGGGGTGTTTGGGGGGGTGGTTGTTATAGTTTAATGGGGCGGTTGGGTATGCAGATTAGCGTTGCTCGACCCGGACATGCTCTCATGGACACATTATATCCCTGTGACTTGTGAATATGAACACCTTCCTTTTAGTGTGGGTTAGGGTCATTAGCCCGAAGGGTTAGAAGGGGACATGTGATTATTGTAATGCATAATACCTGATGCTCTTGAAACTCAATAAAACAAAGTTAAACAAAAAAGATTAATTAGAGTGGATTACTTGCAAGTACTCTGTGGGAAAAGAGATACACATGAACCACTCGCAATTCACAGTACGAACACACAAGAACAATTTGTGTAGGAGAGAGGGCGTCTATAGCACGATGGCCAAGGACAAGTAAGTCTAGGACATCTAGGACACTCCTTGAAGGCAAGACAAAGCTATTCGAAGGGCATCGACTTCAGGGTTTGCAGAGTGGAGACTAAATAGCGAATTCTAAAAGTACAGGACGTGACAAAACCAAAACAATTTTTTAAATACTACCAAATGAAATGTGACTTGCACTATTGTCAATTCCATGGATACTGCCACTTAAGACACACACTGTAAAAATATTTCCAAGATATGAAACATATTACAGTCTCCAGGACCCTGGAGAAAAATCTAAGAAAGCTGATATTCTTCCAAAACATATAATAAACGTATACTTAAGATGCACAAAAAAAAAATCACATCTCTCAGAGGAGCAGCCCTATTTATTACTTTGATGCAACTCAAATCCCCGCTAAGGATCTACAAGACAAGTGAAAGAATGTTCACAATATGCTAGAGTATAAATCCTAACTTTACAGGGTGTCATACTGTAGACGTGGCCTGGAGTAGTTTTCAATTGAGGACCTACTGAACACAAGTGTGCATATGAGATCAAAAGTAGAGGGATGGGAAAATTGGTCAAAAACAAACATTAGCCATCATATTGGAACATGTTAAAGTAGCCATATAGGGTAATATATTTGTTGCATTTGCACAAGTAATAAAAGACAAAAAATACAGACAACCGATGGGGGTGGGGTGGGGTTGGGGGACCAATGTCTGGTACTTTCACTGTGACAAGCAGATTTGGGTGAATGTATACCTATACTACAGGCTGTCGACAAAACACCATCAAATATAGGTGCAATTGATAAATATTTACATATGGAGGTAGGCTTTATCAAGTAGAAAGAAGTCCAGAGACTGTGGGACGAACAAAAAAAAGAGAGAGATATCAGGAATTTTCGGAGTAATAGACACTGAAAAATATAACGTGAATGCACAGGATAGTGTTTTAAGTTTATCTCAACAATCTGAGGCTACAACAAAATATCTGTAACCTGTGGAATACCACAACACTGTTTATTTCCTGAAATTAAAAGCAAACAAAGATTTAAAAAAGGAAAAGGCAGCAAATATGATCTTGGAGAACTGGTAATGCGGCACGGTCTTCAGTTCGAAATGATGTGGAATACCTCTCCCAGCATCTCCTTAATTATAAACAGAAGTGGCGAAGATTGGCCACTTTCCCCAGAACTCACCACAGCTATAATTCCTGTACTCCCCAAGGAGGGCCTACCTTTGCTACACTGTGCTTCCTATAGGCCCATATTCCTGGTCAACACAGAGGTAAAGATGTTTGGAAAAATGTTTGCCCTGAGACTCAGCTGCCTTACATCTATCCTGGTCCATCTGAAACAATGCACGTTTATGCCCAATTGAAGCACCTGGCACTGTAGTTGCTGACTGCATATAGCAACTGCCCGAGCACACAAGATGCTAGTACTCTGTGTTCCCCTACTTGTTGACTTCAAAAAAGCTTTCGATTCAATAGACGGGAGTTTCCTGTAATTGGTTCAAGTGTGTATAGGACATGGCCCTCGCATCCGCAGTTACACTGACCTACTTTATTCAAAGTTGCAGGCTCGAGTAGTAATAAAAGGCATCCTATCAGCCTCCTTACCTATTGGTAGGGAGACCCGGCAGGGGTGCCTCCTGTGCCCACTGCCGTTTTCACTCTCTATGGAACTAGTCACCTGCCTAGCTTGATGCAACATCCAATTGCAGGGATTGGAGAGGGGGGCAGAATCTATTCATTTTGCAGACAACACCCTTCTTTACTTGGTCAACCCGTACCAGACGGGTCAACCCTGCCTCAGCCTCTATGAGGAAGCCTCAGGCTCATGGTGAATAAGGAGTAGCCCTTGCTTGTGCAGATTCACCACAACAACACAACCGTGCTCTGGCAATCCTCCACATCGATTAAGCAACAGCTTCAAATATTTGGGAATGCACATCTTGTTACTCCACAATCTGATCTGAAGCCTCAACCGGACACCTGGTCTCACGTACGAATTGTGAATAGACTGTCATATTTTTACAAGTTAGCTGCAAGATGCACAACACCCTAGGTACTTCCTTTCTCTAAATTCAATTAACCTTTAAATAAATGCTAGCCCGTTTATGTGACATCGTTTTAATATCAGTGCTGAGTCGAGTAAACAGCAGCCAGTGCTGCTGTTGACTGGGGGCATGCATGTAAATGTCAGGAGGGCCGCATGAGTATCACTGTGCTGGAGTCTAGCATTTTATTTTAGAAATAAAACCACATTTTTAAAGTTTTAAACGTCTAATTAACATTTGTATTTTTTTCTATTTTGATTAGAATAAAATAAAATATTTGATAAATTGTGTATTTGTTTGATGCATACTTGTGTATCAAAAGGATGTTCAGATAGCAAAAATTGCTTAGGGAAGATCACACCGTATTAACAGTCCACAAACCAGGTACCTTTTTTCTATAGCTCATTGACTTGGGGCCAGATGTATCAAGGCTTTTGCGAGTCGCAAAGGCCGAAATTCGCAGAATTTCGGCCTTTGTGACTCGCAAACGGCCTTTTAGCATGATTTGCTATGTATCAAAAAATCGCAATTTAAGTAATCGCCAAAAATTGCGATTCCTTATTTTGCCATAGCATTTAAGGAATCGCAATTTTTGCGATTCCTTAAATGATATGTATGTAACTTTTTGAAATTGCGATTTTGTGTTAAGAAATCCCAAATTACCACCAACTTGTAGTTGGTGGTAATTTGCGATTTCTTTTAAAAATGCCCTATTTGGCATTTGTGAGGGTGGCATGTGACACACATACATGCCCATAGGGCATGTATGTGTGCCACATGCACACACATGTAAATTTCAGGGGTGCAGCAGGGTGCCTTTGAGACACCCCCGGAACCCTTGAAATAATTCTCAAATTGCGATTAGCAAATTGCGAATTCGCAATTTGAGAATTATTGCACTATCATTCCTATGGGCCTCCTGGCCCATAGGAATGCATTGGAAATTATTCTTTATTTGCGAATTCGCAAAATGCGAATTCGCAAATAAAGAATATAAAGAAATCGCTAAAAAATAGCGATTTTGTACATATATTCCATTTTGCGAATTATAACTAGCGATTCGCAAAAATCGCTATTTAGAATTCGCAAATCGGAATCTTGATACATGTGCATCTTGGTCTTTCACCCTGCACAGAGCTCCACTGCCATTTATCTAGGTTTGTGCTTTAGAAATACCACAGACATGCAAGGAGTCCACAGAAGTTAAAGCTTAAGAACCTCCGAATTAGAGCCCTCCTGATGGATTAGACCCATAATATCACATGGCTCAAAAGTACCAAAAAACTTAAGACACCTGAAACCTGGTTACAGATTTGAATGTTTTAGGCTAAACAGCACCCTAGATATACAACTATTGTTGACAGCATTTTCCAAACCGGAGAGTCAAAATAATAAATGTAATATTTTATAGGAACTGGGATCCGTATTAAAAGGCTGTTAGCAGGTTGGAAACAAGCAATTGTGTTGATTTGTTCTGCACCTTAGTTTTCATAACTGATACCCTCAGAAAACAGGAAAGACTGACCTGTACTAAAACTACAGAGAAGGGGGGTATTACTACTTTAACCAAGTCAGGACGGGCTTGCACTACTACGGGCTATATACAGAGAAGGCAAAGATAACTTTACAGCCTCAGTTCACAGCAGAAGTTAAAAATCCAAAGAACTCCAAAGACAGACAGGGGAACAGGCAATCTAGATGGGATGTTAGTACAGGGAGATTTCTGTTTTTGTACCCCTATCACGTTGCATCAGGAATTACTTGTGGAAGCAGCATTGCTTATAACAGAGTTCTCCTATGTCGGCCCTGGGGGGACAGATCCATGCCAGAATTTTAGAATATCCACATTTAGATAAATGTCGTTATTTAAAAAAATCTGGCATGGATCCGACCCTCCAGGACTGACACTGCCCCTGATTTATACTCACGTCACACTCTAGATGCACACCTCTCGACTTTTTGGAAGTAAATTAGTTAAGTGTGCTGTGCACCTGTGCAGAAATCTGTAAGACACAGTTCGAACTCTAGAAGGAACCAGTCAGCCTTTCAACCTTCACAATTTGCTCAAGTTCCACGCAGTTGGATGCTAAACACGTATTACTCAAGCCCATAGAGAAAATCCAGCTTGAGCAATGTTCCATCTAGTCATTACTTGTCAAATCACACACATTTCCTGCTCTAATCACCCAATCCTTCTGTGCCTCTCTGGATTTCCTGGCAACACCTACACAATTTCCTGCTTAAGCCGTACAGTCAATGCACTGCTCAATCTTTTCTGTTCGCATTCCTCAACTAGCAAGCAAGTGATAGCATAAATGTAAATGAAGCAATAAGTATTCATTCAATTTGCTGTCCACCCAGAAAAAAACCAGAAGAGTACATCCACATATTATAAACTGCCAAGGGCTCCGTTACAAATATTCTTTAAAGGAATATCCATGTTAATTTGGAATAACATACTTGGTGTTTAAAAAATAAGCAATTTATACAAAGATAATGATCGTGATTTAAAATGGCTTTTGAACATGTAGCTTTTTTTTTTTATTTACAAAAACAATTTTAATCTTCAGTCTTTTCGAGTCTTACCTTCTTAATGATGCAGAGAACAAGCTCGCCTGGCATGCCATAATAAGCAGTGGGTGTGCTTGTGTGGCTTAAGATATCTGAAATAAAACATAGCATGAGAGTGTTACCAGTAATAAACTGAGAAGTACGAGTAAAGAAAGGACAGTCCATTACTTAAATGTATGTAGGTTAAACAATTATTTTAAAATGGGACTTCCTTCGGCTTATCTGGTCAGTAAATAATGGGCGTTGCTGTTACAAAAGTAATGTTTCCCCATTTACAGACCTCAAGGGGATGAAAGATTTGCCTTTTGTCAAAAAAAAAAAAAAAAAAAAAAATAGAATACATAATTTGTATAAAACTTTTTTCGTTTGCAAATTGTTATGCATTTAACACATGTTTGGAGGCCATGTCCGTGAGAAAAACACAATTTCTTACTGCATTACTAGCAATAGCGAGCAGAATGAAAGAGGAGACAAACTTCAATTGCACTTTGCACTAAAGCCAACACATATCTTAGGTATGCCATTCTTGCTCATCTTTGTGGTCTGGACTTAGGTGGTCTGAAAGCTAGATAATCTGACAAGTCTATTAAACACTTTAAAAAATCTCAGCTTTGTCAAACAGGAAAAATCCAGGCCCGTTTAATTGTGGGTTTGTAATGCGCTAGAATCGACTCCCGAAGGAGTATCTCTGCGCAATAGACCGCTGGGGCGCCTGTCCTGGCTTTCCATGTGAGATTGTCCCTACTGGGTATCTCCAAGGTGAAACCAGGCATCCCCGGCTTAATTCATTTGTGCTTGTACTGCGCTGAATACAAATGACAGCCTAAAGGTGTCAGGGCAGTGCATTGTCGGAGCATTGTTTAACATCCAGAAAAAAATAGATCAATACATGCATTGATGATTTAGAATTACTCCCAGTATGCCATGTCGGTCAGTCTACAATGGTAGCAACTTCATGCTTCACCATATTGCCACTGCTTTGAAAATCATGCGCGATTGTAGCCTGTGCCCACCACATCTCTGAAACCTTTTAAATTGGCATACACACTGTTGGAGAGTCAAGTTTACTTGCAGGAGTATAAGATTCAGCATTCTAGAATGTCAAGGCCCCTTCTATCTCTAGCCTTCCATGAGAGGCACAAGACTTTGTACTACATCAGTTATGCCACAGATACTCACCCCAAACTCAACTGTGATTCGATGCAATGATGTATAATACTCTGATTTGTATCCTTATGATATCTTTCTAAGGGGAACTCAGGAGCACTCCGTAATTATACCTTTAGATGCAATTGGTATCTCTGACGTATACGGACACAAAATCAAAATTATAGAATAAAATCACAGGGCGGTTGCTCCCATGCGTTGCCGCTACACGGTTTACAATCTGTGAGAAGACAGTCACAGCAAATTTGGATATTTCATTGTAACAATGGCTAGAGTATAATAGCTTTACACAAACCATAATATTTACAGCATAAAGCGCAACAGGTCTGCTGCTAATAAATAGTTACAAGAAACGACAAATAAGTCTCATTCCAAAATGAGAAGACACAAAGTGGACTAAACAGTGATGAGAGACTATCCAAGCTGAGTTCCTCAAATACATGGAGCATCTTCAGACAAGAGTTCCAAAATAACTTGTGCAGTTTTACTGGCAGTTGAAACTGCCATACGAGTATAATTTATCATTGCTCAAGAGTTCACAAGATATTATGAATCCCTGCATTTAGCAATGACTCTGCACTTTGTGGAACATACGTTATACTGGGTCAGAACATTTCCTCCTCAAATTGCCAAAGACTGGACAAATCTGAGCGCATGAGAAACATCTGGTCCAAATGGCTACCTCTAAGAAATATGAATTCCAACTCGAGTATATATGAAATGGCCCATAAGACTGGGATATTGTCCTATGATTTAAGAGGAGGGAAGATTATATACATTATTCTGAAACCGGGAAAGCCTCCTAATTAATGTGGATCGTAGCAGCCTATATCCTTAATTACACTGGAGGCCTTCTATGGAGAATGGATCAGGTTTCCAACAGTACATAGAAATACAGTATAGGGATCCATGGGCATGCATTAGGCTTATTGGAACACAGTCTGAACACTTTATTATTTAGCAAGGCATCAGACAGGGGTTACCTCTTCTTTTCTCTTTAACAATAGAACCCCTGGTGGAATGGATCCAGCATGATGCAAACCTATGTGGGTTCCAATGGCCATAGTGTAGAGAGAACAGGATTTAATTATGTGCTGATGATCTCCCAATAGATCAATAGATAGATATATATTAGTCAATCACCAAACGAAAGAATAAAGTAATTACAAGAAACAATGCAAGATTCTCTTTCATTGCTTGCATGTGGTAGCATCTCAGTACTGAGATTTAAAAAAAATAATAAATAAAAATTATATATATATATATATATAAATATATGTATATATATATATACACACACACATATATATATATATATATATATATATATATACACATATACACACACACACACACACACACATATACACACACACACATTTATATTAAATCTATTTAAAACCTAAAATAAAATGGATCTTTACCTATTCGGTTACTCTACTTGTTATTTTATCATCGGTCTTCTCATCAGTCTTTGTCAATCAAGTATCTCAGTCTTCTCAATACTGTCTAGATCAAATGAACATTGAAGAGTAGTGCGATTTAACTGTTGGTTAGTCTACAGTTGCTATTATTAGTTATTGAGTAGTTTTTTTGTGGTATGTCTATACTAACATGTTTAAGACAAAATATTTGTCGAGTACCCCCATGCTAAGTCGATGTTTTAAGAGTCAAGTCATGACTAAGAAAAAGTGTCTATTAGAATCCATTTTACGAAATTTCAAATAAATTGCAAGTTCTATTATATTGTTAAACTATTTAACTTTTGGAAGATCATTTAAGAAAAGACGCGGACTAAATTAAGTAGAAGCAATTAACAACAGTGATATCAGGAAGTGAATATTAGTTTTTTTAAATTAAACTAGAGATTTATGGTTTCCTGTTTACATAATGTACTTAAAATAATTTCTCTGCATCGAGAGTTATTTGTAAAAAGAATGTCATTTGTATGTAGGATGAACATTATGTTTTATCATTGTGTTAATTTGATGTGAATGTGTTGACACTATAGTGTTGAATTTTTATATATGATTTCAGTGTATAACAGCCGTGAAGAAGCACAAATGTGCACGAAATAGGTGTTGGCTGTTGTGCTGTATTCACGGAGGCATCAAGGCTGTATTGCTGTGTTTATTCAATCACCAAACTAAAGAATAAATAAGCTAAAAGAAACACATGTGGTGCATCTCAGTAATGTGATTCAAGTATTACATTACCAGACTGGTGGTGGGGACCAGTCACTGAGACCCATAGGCCCGGGCAATTATTCCTATTACCCAAAAGAAAATTATTGTGTCTATACACACCCACACACGCCTATATATCAGTAATCATTCACGGGCCCTACTTTGCTTAAAACAAATACTGCAAATTTGCAGCCTATTCGTAAACTGGACAAAATCTTCTTCTTTCCTAGTATCTGCTGATCAAGCCACACTTAACAAAATTGATAGGCTTGCTCTGGGCCTCAGATCACTTTAAATGTTTTGGCATGCCACCTTGCCTTCTCCCTTTATCCCCACCTAGGGACCTCACTGTATATAATATGTGAACAATGTCAATAATAGACCAATGCTCAGTGTGAATTAAACACTATGAGCAACGACTACCTTGTGTTAGTCTTGAATTTGTATTTTTGTTGTGAATTTTTCATTTTATGATCGCTTTCTGGGACCATTGTTCACATGTACTTTAAAATTATCAAGCAATACAACTCTACGTAACCAATACAGAGGTTTCCTCAAACTTAGATTTGTCCATTCTTATGCCTACACGTTTCTGCTCATCTTCCACATAGCAATACTCTTTGAATTGTATTGCAGCATTTATAACTTACTAAATATGGCACGGAGTGTTTGCCTGCATGAGGGTATGTGGTTGTAGGGACGTGGTCTAGGTTTAGTTTTTAAATCTATAAGGGAGGTTTTGCCATGTAGTGATTGATAGCCCAACAACCTGACCAATGAGGTGCAGTTATGTAAACCAGCACTTTGGAGTGTGGTCATGAGGTGTGAGAGATGCCCAGCTTATGGTTTTCAGTTGGCTGGCAGCTTTTAGCAACGCTGCAGGTCCCTCTATGGTATTTGTTATGACCATAGTCTACTTGGCTGGTTACTGCACTGGGTTGTCCAGCTTAATGATTTGTTTAAAGTTGTTGATCTATGGCCACAGGCTGAAGGATGCTTCATAAGTGCAGCTTACGTCTTAATTAATATCAAAGTTTTAAGCACATTAACAATATCAGATCTGATCCCATACCACTGGTACTTACTTTGACAAAGAGCAGAAAAAATAGATTGCACAAAAAGTAGGAAAGTGTGGCTGCAAAAGAGTTTATGCCATTCACAACTTATTGTTAAATCTGCAGTACTTTTGCACCGCTGGATTTCAAAAGGCAACAGTTTCAAGAATGCTGCAATAACTCATTTTAAGGATCAATTCAACAGACAATACTTTGTGATATGTAAGTGACAGATGAGCAATCATGCTCAGCAGCAAGAAATCTTGAGCTATATTAATGCAACAGTAAATCAAAAGGGATTTGTTCTAATGGAGTTCAGGTTCTGCTTCTAAAAAGATAAACTTGCCTATAGTGATAATATAAACAGTGGAAGAGATTTCACAAGAGCAGTTTTTAACGATTAGAAATGTTTACTTAACTTATCTTGAGTTATGTCAAATGTATTGTGACTTATGTGATGATAAACATATTCCATTAAATGCATAAGCGTAATATGTTGTGTTTTCATTTAAAACAGGGCATTAAAAACAAAATTGCAAAGGGAAATAAGGGTCTTCCCAAACCTCTGATTTATGGAGTTTTTATATAAGTAAGCAGCTGTTATGTTAGACTACCCTCAAGCTATATTACCACATGATGGCGGGAGACCTAGAAAGAATTATTCCTATTGTTTTGACTGAGCACATATGACCAGTTATTTTCTAATTATAGGAAGCGTAAGCAAAGGTCAATAGCAATAAAGATGTAGTATAACGAAATTCACAAAACAAGCATCCATACCACCATGTGACTCACTGAACAAAAAAATGTATATGCAATACTTCATGCTGGAAATACAGTAATATATATATGTGTGAATGTGTGTGTGTGTGTATATATATATATATATATATATATATATATATATATATATATATATATGTATATATATATATATATATATATATATACCACGAACTCCGCCAAGTCCCACAGAAAAACTCCAGGAAAATAACGAAACCGGACCCACACAGATAATTTGCAAAAGTTTATAATTTATTCCATCCTTCGTGCATAGAACACGCCGCCATGACGCGTTTCGGGACCTCCGCCCCTTGATCACATGACATGGTCCGACATTACACCCATCATTCTTAAAGTGCTATTACACAGTCAGCTGACCCCTCAGCCTGCTGCCGGGTCCTCCTCCTCTGCAGGCCGCTGGCCCTCCTCCTGCCCTCGGACCCGTTCACTCCACTCGCTGCTGACGCTCGCGCCTCCCTGACACACCGGTTCGGTGTGTATACACACACACACACACACACACACTGAAATCATGCCACGTACCCGCATCAAGTACTGCAGTTGACTAAACACAAACGTCGATTGTAAATTAAAGTGTTTGAAATATTTAGTCGCTGTTTCAGTGCAATAATGATAACAGCCTAAGTTATTTCGGAGTTGTGAAAGCAGGAACTGCTACAGAATGATAGGAAAAGCTGTTCTGAATAAGTGTGGGCAAACTAGTTACGTTTTTGTTTCCTCAAGTAACACCTCCCCTCACAAAAAATAAAGCCATGCGTGGTACGTGAAGTGTACACTGTAGTCTGTGGCAAGAAAAACATACGCAGCGTCTACCTTACTTCTAGTCTGGTGGCAATTTTTATTTTATTTTTTAAAAGAAGAGTGGCTCATATTTTGTTTTATAGTTCTCGTGAGACATTTTTGCTCTAAAACAAATCTCGAGAGAGAATTATAGGATCAGAGTGGGCGCAATAAAAGCAGGAAACCACACATACTACAGGTACCGCAATGATCGGGAACCACTCGAGACTGCTCAAGTAGTAACAAACACAACCCAAGTAGTAAGAAAAATGAAATGGCACATTGACCTGAATTTTGTGAATAATTAGAATATTGATTTTAGCTATTAGGCACATGGACATCTAGCCTGCCACTTGCCTGCGGCCGCCAGTTCCTGCTTGTTCCAGACTGATCCTGTGACACCGCTGCTGCCCGGGTTTTCACACTCACCGTTCTTCCAGCCAACAGAAGCCCTGCCTCCCCAGGACCAACTAAA
Organism: Lissotriton vulgaris; assembly: GCF_964263255.1. Classification (NCBI taxonomy): domain Eukaryota; kingdom Metazoa; phylum Chordata; class Amphibia; order Caudata; family Salamandridae; genus Lissotriton; species Lissotriton vulgaris. The sequence continues at coordinate 1,030,969,801 of NC_141687.1, forward strand.
TGCAGACTGCAGTGTGACTGCACTCGGAAGGCACCTGGGCACCTGGGCACCTAGCCTGCCACTTGCCAGTGGCCTCTGTTCCTACTTGTTCCGGACTGATCCAGTGACACCGACGCTCCCAGGATTTCCCACTCACTGTTCTTCCAGCCAACAGAAGCCATGCCACTCCAGGACCAACCTAATGCAGGCCACAATCTTGCGGTGAGCTTCCCTAAGTAAGTCAGTCTGCGCTTGGATCGCACACACCACCACCACGACCCCTGGTGCTCCCATACCCCTGAAAATACGCCGTCACTGAGCTATACACCATCGACTTTGGGCGCTGCAACAAACACTGCCACTGCGAAGACCCACGCTCTGCGGTAGGACATCTCACCTGAACCCACTACCGCAGCACACAAATACCAGCTCACTGATCAGCCCCACCCCACCCCACACCACACATGAACAAAAACACCAACTTACATGTGCCCTTCTCAACACACGCTCACTACTCGAGCATTCCATTGAATTATGGGACCTCATCGCCACCCTCACACCAGATATTGTCTTACTCGCGACACCTGGCTGCAACCTACATCCGCCCCAGACATTGCCACAGCGATCCCCGATGGATATAAAATCACTCACCAGAACCGCACAAAGAACCCTGGAGGAACAGCCATCATCAGAAGACCATACAGTGCACCACCAACAACAGACCTCCCTCAACATCTACCACCGCCTGCTGAAGGCAACAAAGAAGATAGCCTTGGCCGCACACATCAAAACCAGCGCCAACACCACCAAGTAAGAATTCTTCAGCACGGCTGCCAGCAAAAACAACATCACACTCTCACAGGAGCTCTGCAACAATCTCGCTGACTTCTTCCAAGACAAGATCGCAATTATATTTAAAAACTTCAAACCCCAAACCACACCTACGGACTTCCTTGACAGATAGGTCACTGCCGCAACAGACAGGAACCACAGACTGACAACCTAGAACCTCCTCTCCAGCTAGGACACCACTAGCACTATGAAATCCATCCACTGTGGAGCTCCTGGAAAACCACGCCCACACCACATCTTCAACCTCAGAAAGCAAAGGAAGGGCCAGGAACTCACCACCCTGGTAAACACCTATCACCACTGCAACATTTCCAGACTCCTGGATACATGCCGAAGTCAGACCACAACTTAAAAAACCTTTTGTGACCAAAGTGAACTCAAATACTAACAGCCAGTCTAGCCTTCCTGCTCCCATTCCCAGTGAAGGTATGGAAAAGACCATCAGCAAGTAACTCATGACACACCTGGAACAGAACCAGCTACTCAACGCCTCCCAATCCAGCTTCCACAGCAATCACAGCACCAAAACTCCCCTGATCACAGCCACCAACTACATCTGAACCCTCCTCAACCAAGAAGAAACAGCAGCTCTGATCCTCCTCAACCTCTGAACAGCCTTTAATACTGTATCCCAAAACACGCTGATCAAAAGACCACCACATTGGCATCCATGGAAACACACTCAGGTGGATAACCCCCTTCCACACCGGAAAAACTCAGAGGATCCATATTCCACTTTTCACCTAGAAACCAGAGGAGATTACATGCAGTGTCGCACAGGGCTCATCCCTCAGCCCATGCTCTTCAATGTATATATGACCCTGCTGGCCAACATAGTCAGATCCCACGTACTCAACCTAATTTCCCACGTAGGTAACACCCACTCATTCGCTCACTCATCGAGAACCCCACAACCACCAGGATCAACTTCCACAGATGCATGACAAGTGTCAGCTCCTGGATGAAGAACAACTGTTTGCAGCTGGACACAGACAAGATGGAAGTACTGATCTTTGGCAACAGCAGCAACGAACAAGTAACTTACCTTCGGTAACGCATTATCTGGTAGAGAATGTTTCTAGCTGCAGATCCCTTACCTTTGAATTTACCTGGCATCAGGCTGGATCCGGAAACTTGCGTGGGATCGGACTATGTTGGCCAGCAGGGTCATATATATGCCGCCAGGGTCATACATGGCCGCCAGAATAACATTACATAGTTCGGGAGGAAGGTCAAAAGCCATCAACTGCCACCGCTCAATCTTCACGCATGGAGGGCAGAGTTGACAGGTTCGGGTGGAGAACCCTCCCCTGCTGCTGCGACCGAAGATCCTTCCAAAGGGGCCTGCCTGATTGGAGGATCGACACTCATGCTCAGAAGCTCTGGATACCAGACTCTCCTTGCCGAGGCCGGGCCCACAAGGGCCACTTAGGCCCGGTCGCTCCTGATCTTCAGAACCCTGGGTAGGAGTGGTATGGGCGGAAAGGTGTACAACAGGCCTGAGCTCTACTCGCAACAAAACGCGTCGCCGAGCGATAGCCGCCTTGGAAACTCCAGCACACAGTACTGCTGACATTGAGCGTTCTCTTCGGAGGCAAACAAATCTAACCAAGATTCTCCCCACTGCTGAAAGAGACCTTGCGCCACCTCCGACTGGAGACACTGCTAGGAATCAACGAGAATACCTGCACCAACTTCCCCTTGACAGAGAGAAGAAATGCTTTCAATGCCAAGCGAATCGCTCAGAGCTCCAACAAGTTTATGTGGAGTCCCATCTCTGCCGTAGACCAGTGACCCCTGATCTCCTTCTCTCCCAAGCTGGACGCTCCATCCCAGAAGTGACGCATCCATCATGATAGTGAAATCTGGTTGGGGAAGGGAGAGAGGTCTGCCTTTGGCCCAATCTCGGTTCGTTAATCACCACTGCAGATCCTTCGCACGTCGGTGAGATTTCCCTGGTGCTGTGCCCATTGGAACTTCAAGTCCCACTGCAGAGCCTGCATATGCCATCTCGCATGTCTTACCAACAGGATGCAGGAGACCCAACAGCCTCAGTCAACCTCACCGAAATTGAAGATAGAGGCTGAAACATCATAATCATAACCTGAATATCCTGGAGTCCCTGCTCGGGAGGGTAAGCCGGAAACTGCACTGTGTCCAGAACAGCTCCGATGAAAGGGAGCGTCGGAGAAGGAGTCAGGTGTGACTTCGGCATGTTTATAGAGAACCCCAGCGAATGCAGGAGGTCTGCCGTAGTCTGAAGGTGGGAGACGACTGCCTGGGGCGAGGACGCCATCAACAGCCAGTCGTCGAGGTAGGGGAAGACTGAAACCCCTAACCTGCGCAGATGAGCTGCAACCACCACCATCACCTTAGTGAATACCCGAGGGGCACTGGTAAGGGCGAAGGGGAGCACGGTAAACTAAAAGTGCTTGTGGCCTATTTTGAACCGCAGGTATCGCATGTGGCCCAGCAGGATGGGAATGTGAAAATACGCATCCTGCAGGTCCAATGTCACCATCCACTTTCCTTGGTCTAAGGAAGACAATACCTGAGCCAATGTGAGTATTTTGAATTTCTCCTTTTTGAGGAAGAGATTGACGGTCCGAAGATCCAAAATGGGCCGAAGGCCCTTGTTGTTCTTCGGAATCAGAAGTAGTGGGAATAACAGGCACTGCCTACTTCTGAAACTGGAACCCTTTCTATAGCTCCTTTGGCCAAAAGAGCTGTAAGGTTCTCTTGGAGCAGTTAAGTGAACCTCCACCAGCCGTAGGAGAAAAAGAAAGGAAAGGAAGCTTACAGCCCTCCTGGACGATCTGCAAGACCCACTTGTCTGTTGCAATAGATCTCCAGCCGGGGAGAGAACAACAAACCCCCCCCCCCCCCCTCCCTCCCTGTAGTGTGGTCCTGCAGAATCAGCCTAGGAGTGCTTGGAGGCTGCGGCAGCCGGGGGCAGTGTGGTAGACTACTTCTGGACTCCATTCCGAGGACAGAATCTACGGCGTCCACATCCATGCAGAGATTGGGCAGTCTGTGCGGGACGGTGGCTAGTGTAGGGTTGACACCTCAAGGCAACTGTCGTTGAAATAGATCTGCCCAGCGAATCAGTTGTATCCAAACCACACAGTCTGGTGAATTCTGCCACATCTCTCCAGTCTTTGACAGCTTGGGAGAGCACATCCCGGGCCTCCTCCGGAACTTGTGGCAGCACCTGTGCAACCGTCTCCCAAAGAGAGTGGGAGAAAAGGGCCCTAAAATCATGTGGTATTCGTCGACCGCAATGCCAGACTGTAGGAAGAAAACATCTTCCTAAAACAAAAGAGTCCAGTCTCTTGGATTCCCTATTCGGAGGGGCGGAAGGGAATGCGTCCCTGGAAGTAGAGGCCTTCACCACCAAACTTTCTGGGGTGGGGTGTTGGCTGAGTAACTTTGGGTCGCGTGGTGCTGGGTGATGGCGGCATGCAATCATCCTGTTCACAGGATCCCTAGTGCTAGGCTTGGACCAAGTTCCTAGTGGAACGCCCGTAAGTGCCTCAATTAAAGGGCGACAGGGGTTCAGAGGTGGAAGCCCCAGGTTGAAGCACATTGGTCAGGAGATTAGTCCTGACCTGCACTGAGGGCAGTTCCAGTACAAGGACCTCAGCTGCCCTCTTTTCCACCACAGCATAGGACGCCCCCCTCCTCCGTAGCCACTGTAGGTGAAGAGAGCATGCCAGTGTCTGGGGACATATCCAGACCACTGGCCTCCCCAAGTTCCCATACCAGTCCATTGTCTTCTCAGAGACTTCCTGGTTTTCTAGAGGGTCTCCAGAGCCCTCCAATTCCTCTCCTGAGCCTAGCACGTCCACAAAGTGCTCAAGTGACAACATAGAACCCCTAGGTACTGTCGGCGTCGGAAACAGTGTCGTACGACGCCGTTCCAACTCCATGTCATCGGGGATGAGGATGGGATTTGCGGCACAGACAGCTGCCTGCGATGCCGCTGGCACGACTTCAAGTTCGGCACCAGGGAAGGCCGTGTTAGTACGACCAGCATCGAACCAGACCAGAGATCTGATCTGTGAGGCTCACCAGCGCTGTGGCCGAAGCAGACGGCTTAGAACCCGATGGGGACCGATCAGACCCTGCGGTGCCAGAGAGCTCACCAAAGGGGTAGTTCTGCTCAAATATGTAGCGCATGGCCTCGTAAAAATCTTTCCTTTGCACAGGAGTCGCTTTGGCTCTCGGAAAAGGAGGGAGGCGCGAAGTAGACTCTGCCTCCGGCTCTGCAGAACCGTGTCTAGAGCGTCAGTGCTCCTTACCTCTTTCGACGACGAATGCCAGTTGAAATGAAGTTGAAGTCCGCTTGCACTTCTTCTTGTGCCTCTTCCCCGACTGTCCAGATGACCTCAAATGGGAGGAAGAGGACTTTGGGCTCCGTGAGCGATCCCACCTCTTCTTCGAACAGGATCGTAACCTCCTCGGAGTCTCGCTCAACGGTGTCGACTTCCGGGCCGCGAGCAACTTCAACGCCCACTCCCTCAAGATCTTTGGATCCTTCACCCAGCAGTCTGAACACAACTTTGAATCGTGGTCGGATTCAAGACACCAGACATACGCGGTGGGGATCGGTAACCGACATTGTGCAGGAGCATGTCCCGCAAGGTTTAAACCCTGTCTTCCTACCAGACAACCCTCGCACATGAAGGTGTCAAAAATATTGACAACATTTTTTAAAAAGCCTGACAAAAAGCGGCAGAGGGGTAGCTGCTCCCAGATCGGCACTGCCTCGGAATGAAAAGAACTGATGTCCGCACACCTAGGTGGCTCCTAATTGGGCACCATGATGTCATAACCGACGCCATCGACGTTACGCGGAGCCGAATGGAGCCACCAGACGTCGCGGGCAAGGGGTATTGTGCAGCTAAAGTTTCCGGATCCAGCCTGACGCTTGGGAAATTCAAAGGTAAGGCATCTGCAGCTAGAAGTATCTATCAGATATATAGAACAACTCCTGGTGGCCATCAGCCAAGGACCCACACCCATTTCTCTCAGACCATGTCAGAAATCTAAGAATCATCATTGACAAGCTCACCATGAAATAACAGATCAATGCCGTCTCCTCCGCCAGCTTCCCCACTCTGAACATGCTATGTAAGATCTTTAAGTGGCTGCTCTTACTCTTGAAATACACTGACAGGCCCTCATCACCAGCCGACTGGACTATGGCAATGTCCTCTAAGTAGGGATAGCCGCGCACCTCCTGCAGAGACTTTACACTATACAGAACGCTGCAGCCAGAATACACGGTTTTACACAACCAAGGACCCACCTACATTAACTACTGCCTGAACTTCCACCAACTGTTGAGAAGACTACTCCCCTCTTACTTGCCCATATTCCCTGCATCTACCAAAGCAGAAGTGGAGGACGCTCCTTCTCCCACCTCATAACAAAGATCTGGAAACCCTTCCACACACAACTCCGCACCATAACCTTACTTCTGGAATTCCGCTTAGCCCTAAATTCCTGGCTGTTCAAATAAGCTTCATGGACCCGCAAGTGGCAAAATACACTATCGGGTGATTAGCATATCCTGATTGGTTTATTGATCTGGTAAGGATGTATCTTACAGAAATGGCCGCATATTTTCAACCAGTGCGGCTAAATATTCAACTGCCCATCACTGTGCCTTCTACAATATGTGAAGTGCAGAATGATGCCCGACATAATTTGAAACGCCTCCTAGTCAGCAAGAGATTAATCATAACAAAATTGAATTAAAAAAACAAGCAAATTAACAAATACCGCATACATCTGCAAGCTGAGTCACATCAGTCTTCCAGGCTTGGAAGAGTTAGTGCACAAATTTTTTTAAAAGGATGGTTATTCTCAAGAAAAGATGAGCAGTGTCAGTGCTAATCTTCATAATAATGTGTTGCATGGGTGCGGTCACTGCACTGTGGATCATAAATACTTTTATAGGAAATATGTTTGGGACTTCAGTAGTGGTTGAGTGGTTAGAGGTGGACCACGCTTGGCTCAGGGCACACATTTACAGACTGAGGTAAATCAGACTGGCTCCGTGGTTCAAACTTTATATATTGAGAATAGTAATGTACAAGACTCCACTACGACCAGAGAAGCAGGAGTAGGCAAAATGTGTTACGCACAACTGCAATCAAGTTGAACAAAATAGGGCATTTATAGATAATAACTGCTATAAAGAAAGAATAGGAAAAACAAAAACATTGTTTCAGCTTACCTGCACAAAAGTCAATGGGAATTTTCTTTATCCTAAAAAATCTATGGAATTACATTCAAGCCTACAGGAAAAGATTAGATGCATCTCAAAGTATGAAACTTTATAGCAGAACTCAGACCACAAGGCAGGAATAGTCGCTAAAGGTTTTTTTTTTCTTAAATGGAGACTGGGACTATTTGGAAAAACTTACCTTCATAGCGGTGTTCAGATTCGGAGCTTCATTTTGTCCATTGGTGAACATGACAAGAATGGACATGCAAAGGTCTCTGGGACAGCTACACCAACTATGAGCTCATGGTCAAGGGTATCTGCAGAGCTACAGGTGTCTTGTAGACTTGACAGCATTTCAATAGCTAGAATGCCCTCAACTGCTCATCTCATCCCACTCTTCGACATACTCCGTCATCTCCATCCTGATCAACTCTCATTGCTCAGAATGCTTTCATTAAGTGATGGACGATATTAAGAAAGGATCTCTACAGTATGAATAGTAGTAGCCTTTTACATACTCTTACAAGCCTTGTGAACTGGGCCCAAAAAATCTATAATGGGACTACTCAGGAAATATTCATACTCTATTAGTACAAAGTATTGGTGCCCTCTTTGCACTTCTGCCTATAGGGGGTTTTGGGCGGATCACAAGGCATCTAAGAGCGTAAAAGAGTGCTCCTGTAGTACTACTTTCCATACTTAAAAAAGCTATTGTAAATTAGCTACGATATGCTCAATTCTAAAGGGTTAATTGTACACCTGGTTCCTCAGGCAGAGTAGCTATATAGTGAAGCATGCTAGCACCCATTTGATAGAGCAGCGCTGTTAAATAAAAATAAATACTTTTTTGTGGGGTTTTCATGGCCAAGACCTCATCTTGCAGTGCTTTAAATAAGAGATATAATCAGTGCTTGAAATTGAAAAATAAAAGTGCAGTTACTCAGCACCAGAGTACCTGCTTGTTTCTGAGAAGTGCCGGTACTCCAATTAAAATTATTACGTCACTCTTGGAAAGTGCTGGAACTCTCCCACTCAAAATAAAAAAGTGCCAGTACTCCGTACCGAACAGTACCAGCCTATTTAAAGCACTGGATATAATGCGAACAGGAGGGTGCGACTAGAGCATAACACTCGCTCAAAGCCTAGGTGCTCGAATAGCTTTGGGTTATGACTCCTGTTCCACTGTGGACCTGGATTTGGCCGTTTAACAATACATACGCTCTCTCTTGGACTCAGGATTAATGAAGTCACCCTCTCACATGAGAAAGATATCCAGAATTTAAATGGATAAATGAGTGTTAAGATTTTAAAGGAGATTTTAAGCTTTTTCAGGGTTGGTAAATTACCTTGGCTGCCATTTTGAAAAAGAGTTCAGATTATGTTTAAGCAAATTTAACAATAATTTTCCAGTATTATGGTAAATTACTGAAGGGAGTGCAGCATTTTTATACAATTAAAATAGCTTTCAGACATTTCGAAAAACGTTTCCACGTTCAATTATAACTGTATGCTGGAACAAAAGGTGAAGATCATGGATTTGGCCTGAGGTGACCAATGATTGTATTGGGTAATGTCAAGCAGATTTTATAGGCGGTGGCAGAAAAGCAAAGTTCCACTAGCACTTTGATTTATGACGATCTTGGCTGCCCAGAGGCCCTATGCAGAGCTTCAAAAACTGCGCAAATTTAGGTCTTTGGGTTCGAAAGGGGAAACATTTCTTCTCTCAATTTAGTGCCGTTTTTCATTGCTAAGGATTTTGGAGAATGCCCCTTTGGGCGAGTCTGAGAAGAAATCTAAAATCTTTCATCTAATCTGGGGGAAGATAGCAAAATGACAGACTAGAGCAGAGAAGTCCCAACGCTTGGTAATATGGCTGCAGCCTTCTAGACCCCATGGAGGTGACCGCTGAGTCGCAGGGAGTACACAGAGTCTGTCACAAAACTCTAAAATGTTTCAATGCGGGCACTCTATTCACTGGTGCAGATCATGCACAAAGTATTAATATAACTTTTCAAACGTTCAAAAGGTGTGACACTTAATTTTCTACCCATTACTAGGACTTTCAGAGTCAAGGGGTTAATTTTAAATGATCATTTTCTGCAAAAGACTCTAAAAAAACAATTTCTCTTTTAGACAAATCATTTTTTAAATCAACCCCTAAGAAATAGACATGAACATTAAACACAATAAAAAGTTTATGTTCTATTAGCTACTGTCCAATTAGAAATAATAAAAGCAACTGCACCAAGGAAAGAAAGAAATCTACAGATGTCATTTAGTAAACCCCTTATCCTTTAAATGTCTTAAAAATCCGCTGGATCACATTTTAGGCTAGTTGGATGACAAGGACTGGACGGCAGTTAAAATGGCTGCACGCAAACTAGCGTGATGTCATCAAGACTCGAGTTCATTCAATTTATATATTTTCTTACATTGTCCTATAACCCAGGAACACTCTGGTGAATTGGTAGAAACTGTGACCTTTAAATGGCTATGCTGCATAAACACCATCTGCACACAGAACCACACAATATGGGAATGTCCACTTATTTCAATCAACCAGCCAATTTGTATAGCGGGACTAATCACCCAAGAGGGTACACTGGAGCTTGTAGATTGTGAGGAGTCGGGGACTCAGTTGAACAACCAGATCGTGAGTGCCTTCTGGAACTCCAGAAGAGAGGTGGAGGTTCGTAGCTGCAGGGGGAAATCGTTTCAAGTTTTTTCCATGAGGTAGGAGAAGGAGCGTCCTCCGCTGTTGCTTTGGTGAATGCGAGGGTGTGGGCGAATGAGAGGGGCGCTGAGCGTAGTCGTCTGGTAGGTTGATGGAAGTTCAGGCAGTGGTTGATGTAGGCTGGTCTTTGGTTGTGCAGTGCTGGATCATCAGTGTGAATTGGCACCTCTTGTTTGAGGAGCCAATGGAGTTTCCTGAGGTTAGGGGTCTGGGGAGGAGGAGTCTAGCAGCAGTGTTCTGTATGGTCTGAAGTCTCTGCAGAAGGTGTGTGGTGATCCCCACGTAGAGTGCATTGCCATAGTCTAGTCGAATGATAACTAGGGCCTGAGTGACTGATTCACATTTTTGGTTTAACATACACAATACACTTGAAGCAGTAATAAACATCCCTATTGGTAAAGATCCGAAGTTAGCACAGCTAGGTGTAATGGAGGGTGGAGACAAGCTTGGGGAGTTAAAATGGCTGCCACAGGTTTCATCTTTGCAAAATGCAGTTCTCGTTAGTTAGAGGGCACTCGACTCGTGTAGGCTGCTCTTGTGAAAGTAATTTACCTTTACTTTAAAAATATTTGTTGGGATAGTCAATTTGATCAATGTAAACACTGTGGTCATAAATATGGCAGATAATTGTATGAGGAAAAAACTAACCTACAGACTGAAGCCAAAATAAGTGATGTCAAAACCGGAGTGTTCTTTTATGTGCCCTGCCAAAAACTCAGTGTGGCTCCAAAGTAGATGCCAGAAAGGAATGCAAGACATAATAAGTAGTTAGGTAGACTTATAAATCACAGGTAAGAAAGCACAATCCTTTATGGTCTAGGCCACAAGGTTTACGCCTCCACTGTGTGAAAAGAAACAGCAACCATCCTGCTACTCCCACACACTTCTTTTGAAGACGAAAGCAAGGTACAAATTTCAGACTCCTTACCACGACAACACATTTACAAAGAGTTTGACGGAAAAAAAGCATAATGTCCCCCTGAAACAAGCTCACCTGCACAGTGTCATATTCTCCAACATTCTTTTTTGAAATATCTACCTTGTCAAAATAATGGGCATGCAGGGTTAAAAAAGCCTTGCCAAAGCCAATGGGTATGGCCTTAGAAAGTGTATGATTTTTTTGCAAGCATATATAATAGAAATTAAAAGTTTAAGAGTAAAAAAAATGGTTAATAATAAAAAAAGAAAATAAATGAAAATACAGACTGACCCACCAATTACAGCACCAGACAGAGTGTGAGAGAGCCAATGGCAGGAGCAGATTGGAACCCTGTCCCATCCAGTATACTGTGGAGGGTGGAACCAAATTATGAATGAACATTTAATAAACCTATAGATGAAGATGCCTTACTCAAAGATCCTAATACACGAGACTGGCAAAATAGGGAGATCACTCTTTACACCAGACCTTAAAATAAACATGAACAAAAAAGGTAATAAACAAGGTAATGTCCTGTCCTTTAGTGGGTTGGAATCCCCCAAAAAAGAGGGGACCTCCTTCCATGAGGTGTTGTGTTCTCGTCTAGATCTATGTATGATCTATGAGCCGGAGCGGGGAGCTCCATTTAGGAGAAAGGATCTGGGGCCAGCGCTGGAGGAGTGAGTGGTGGGGTCAGTGAAGATTGGCCTGGCTTGATGGAAAAGAACCAGTGAGAACAGTGAGAGGGGGCAGTGTCAGTTGCGGTGCCATAACGGGTTCCCAAGGCAAGGCAAGCCGAGATGCCTCCGGGTAGTCGAGCGCTATATAAGAACATACAAAAAAAAAAAAAAAACATAGTATCCTGTGTTGTAGCTCAAATCAGAGACAGAGATGTGTGGCAAGAGAGGTATGGGTGTGTGCAACTGGACCAGATTTAAACCTGTGGGCACTGTCCCAAAGGCGAAACTCCTAGGTCCCATAGTACCTAATTGCGTATCGAGAGTGTGTGTGTGTGTGTGTGTGTGTGTGGGGGGGGGGGGGGGGGGGGTGAGGGGAGGGGAGGGAGATAGCCCTGTGAAAAATGGCACGCATGGCATTCAAAAATAAACCAGGGTGTTTTAGGTGTCGAGAATTCTGGGTATTTTAGACCAGGTTGAGGCCTAATATGGCGCCACATATGTCAGCAGGTTGGGGAGACTACTTGAAGTACAGAGCAACAGTTCTGGGTTTGGATTTTCACCTGGCTCGATTAAGCCCAGACCATGAAGATTTGGGCTTGCTGGCTTTCTTCTACTTTACGGCCTTATGGTGCATACTCTAAAAAGATTCACACATCCTTGCATCACAGTCTGACTCTAACCAGCAGAGACAGATGCCATGAGGGTCTGTGATGGACATTTGTTCGTCAGTCACTTCAGGCTTTTAAAACACAAGGGGTTCACCGGGGGTACTTCATGGTTCTAGCGGCATCACTGTGGCGTTGTTTCTCGCTCAAGGAAGGGTGCCCTACTTGCAAGGAGAGCTATTGAAAGTTTCTGGATGCAGTCTAACGCCTGGGGTATTCAAAAAGGTGAGGAATCTGCAGGCAGAAGTATCCATCAGAAATACATTTCACTGTTTTCTTGCTAATTTTTCTCCACGACAGTCAACTTCACATAAAGTCACAATGGATTCCAGCAGAACATTTTTTACTCGGGGAAAAAGTGTCGCATAGGGAGGTATTTTTAATTTGAATCGTCATGGGGAAGACAAAAATCAAACAAAATTTAGCATCATGCGAAATGGCACATTTTCAGCAATACAAAATTTGTGATTTATGCATGATTATGCAGATACAATGAACATTTCTCAGAGACCGTATACTATAAAGCAGGGTTAGAAAGGATTGGTCTGAAGTCTAAAATGGACATTAACCTATGTAAGATCAACCGTGTAACCCTTTGGTAATGGGGGTTTAGGTAAAGCTAACTTTAAGTAGAATTCTATACTAAGAATAGGCATCACTAGGGGTGGGCGGAATTTGCGTAATCTCCGCAAAACGGTAAAAAACCTCTGCGAACACGTGGAAATTTCACGAGCACGCAGAATGGCTTGTTCGCGATGCTTTTTTACTGTTCGCAATTGCCGTTTGTGTTCGGGGGAAATATGTCGTGAACATGCATTTGAGAACGCGAACAAGCAAAAAATGTCGCAAAGCCGCGGAACGCAGTATTTTGGGCAATTTCACGTTCTCCGCGGAACGCAAAATTACCCAAATTCCGCGAGCAGAACGAAATTTACCGCTCAGGCCTAGACATCACACAATTAATTGTGAAATACATTCCGCAAACAACTGTTGACAAAGTTCAATTACGGGGTCTTATTTTTCCATTCATTTACAAATTTCACTTTCTTGCCTAAACCACTGAAGACGTGTTTGTGAGTCTTCATTTATTATTAACAATCTTTAAAAGTAATGTACATATGTAAACAAGCATTGGCAAAGCCAACAGGTCTCGCCTATGCAAGAGCTATCGGCTTTGCCAATGTGCTTTAGCCATTGATATATACCAACGTGGCTGCTGTTCAACGGGGTGCGTCGTAGAGTGGGCGTGACGTAGAGTGGGCGTGACGTAGAGTGGGCGTGACGGAGAGTGGGCGTGACGTAGAGTGGGCGTGATGTAGAGTAGGCGTGTCGTAGGGAGGAGTGGGTGTGTCGTAGGGAGGAGTGGGTGTGTCGTAGGGAGGAGTGGGCGTGTCGTAGAGAGGAGTGGGCGTGTCGTAGAGAGGAGTGGACGTGTCGTAGAGAGGAGTGGGCGTGAGTGGGCGTGTCGTAGAGAGGAGTGGGCGTGAGTGGGCGTGTCGTAGAGAGAAGTGGGGGTGTCGTAGAGAGGAGTGGGGGTGTCGTAGAGAGGAGTGGGGGTGTCGTAGAGAGGAGTGGGGGTGTCGTAGAGAGGAGTGGGGGTGTCGTAGAGAGGAGTGGGGTGTCGTAGAGAGGAGTGGGGTGTCGTAGAGAGGAGTGGGGTGTCGGAGAGCGGAGTGGAATGAAGGAGAGCGGAGTGGAATGACGGAGAGCGGAGTGGAATGAAGGAGAGCGGAGTGGAATGAAGGAGAGCGGAGTGGAATGAAGGAGAGCGGAGTGGAATGAAGGAGAGCGGAGTGGAATGACGGAGAGCGGAGTGGAATGACGGAGAGTGGAGTGGAATGACGGAGAGCGGAGTGGAATGATGGAGTGGCGCGGAGTGGCATAGAGTGGAGAGCTGCAGAGAGCAACGGTGAAGCGTACAGCAGAAAGAGTTGAGCTGCACGAGACTTGCAGTGAAGAGAAGAGTGCAGTGGCGAAGAGTGCAGTGGCATAGACTGCAGTGGCACACAGTACACTGCAATGACCTAGAGTGGATTTGGTGTAGAGTGCATTGGTGTACTGGAGTGGGGGGGGTGCAGAGTAGAGTTGCACAGAGTGGTTGTGGCACAGAGTGGCATAGAGTGGAGCAGTGCACAATAGAGTGAGGTGAAGTAGAATGCAGTGGTGTAGAGTAGCATGGAGTTGATTAATGAGGTAGAGTAACGCCGTAATGGCATAGAGTGCAGTAGCATAGAGTGAATTGTTGCAAAGTGACGTACAGTGGAGTTGTGCAGAGTAGTGTGGCTTGGCCTAGACTGGAATGGGGAAGAGGGCAGCTTTGAAAAGTAGTGCAGTGGTGTAGAGTAGGGTGGCACAGAGCACATTGGCATAGAGTAGAGTGGTGCAGAGTAGAGAGGAGTGCCATTGAGTGCAGTAGGGTACAATGGAGTAGTGCAGAATAAAGTGCAGTGGTGTAAAGTGGAGTGGTGAACAGCAGAGTGCAGCAGTGTGGAATGAAACATAAATGGTGTGGTAGGACACTTCCATTACAGACAACACATCTTCAATTGAAATAACCATTACACTTGCACAGACACACAGTTTCACTGATAAAAGTATATAGCACTCAAACGATAATGAGTGGAATATCATCACCAAGGGCCAGATGTTCAACCCTTTTTTTGCGGCCGCAACAGGGAGATTCTCCCATTTGGGACCGCAAAAAAGGGTAATGGCATGTACAAATGCTATATTGCGAGTCACTAACTCGCAAAATAGCATTTGTGACTCCCGCTTTTATGAAGGGGCGTCCCTTCCAAATAGCGAGTCACCATGCCATGTACAATTGTTTTGCAACTGCATTTGCGGTCGCAAAACACTTGCAGTTCACCACCTACTTCAATTAGGTGGTAAACCACTTGTAAACAGGAAGGGGTCCCCAGGAGAACCCTTACCCTTTGCGAGTATATGTGTAAATATTCTTAAGAGCAGGCAGTGTTCCCAGGTACCACTGCCTGCCCTTAAAAAAATGTAAACTGAAAATTTGTAATTTTCCTTTTAAACGCATCCCATTTTTTTTTAGGAAAACGGGATGCATTTAAAAAAAAAAAAAAAGACTGCTTTATTTAGAAGCAGTCCCAGACATGGTGGTTTGCTGACCCCAGCAGGCCACCATCCCTGGGAGTGCTAGCCATTCCTAATGTGGTGGCAAATTGCGCCTGCCTCATTAATATTCATGAGGTATGGTATGCAATTAGCAACCCCATAAGGAATCGCAAACACTGTCTGAGACACTGTTATCCATCCCAATTTGCAAGTTGCAAGTTGCAAATTGCGAGTCGCAAATTGGTGAGTTGTACATCTGGCCCCTAGTGTATTGATTTTATTTGATCGTTTTAAAACGTGTTTCCACCCAACTTCAGAACTATCAAAAAATTTGCTTTGTTTGGGCTTTTCTCATTCTGAAATATCTGCACAATTCATTTACAGACATTTACATTTTGTGCTTTAAAAAATAACATCGTACAGCCTTCCTTCAAGCCCTTCCTGGAAGCCAGCACTTGTCAGATTCACTTTGAATCTGACAAAGTAAAGTAAACACCAAGCTCGCTGGAAGAGCCTGATATTTGATCTCGGTCTTAGAGTGCACAGCAAACGTGACTAGATGAGAACAAGATTTAAAGGCCTGTTTTCTGAAATCGCGCACTGGTAGAGGAACATAGTAAATAGGGCTTGGGAAAGGGAAGTGATGAACTCAAACTGGACAGCCTACAACAAATAAGAGTCACCAAATAGAGAGCACGCAAATGTGAGTTACAAACCACAAAGCCAATGGTAAACAACGTGCAGAATGCATTCCCAAGGAAGCTTTCTGAATGTCACTCAGATGTTGTCAGCCTACAAAAGGTTTACACATTACAAATCTTAACTAGAAAATATGTCTGTACTTGGTAGTTAATGCACACCTATAAAGATCGTGCTGTGCAGCTAGAATCATGTACAAAGACTATTTGCTTATTTTGCCTGATACGAAGTGCGTAAAAAGGTCTATTTTTCAATTCTATGAAATTCTGTAGTAAGAGGGAGCTTTTCAAAATCCTCATGTGACTAGGACAGTGGCAACAGCAGAACAGTGAAGCACCCGTTGACGTCTTTAGAGTTGGAAAGCTCACTACACATTTAAAGGAAAGACAAAAGTGTAATTTATTCAATCTTGAGACACCAACTACGTTATCAAGAGCAGAATGGGAATGGTCACGTTCTTGTTCCTTCCGTGCAGCATCGAACTTAACAGAGCTCTTCGCGGAAAAGGAACATTTTAATTTGATTATAGCTATAAATTAGTTTCCCATAAACATGGTAGATCAGGAAACAGGTATCAGGGACTTCAAATTTTCCAGGTGCTTGAGTGAGTTGGTCTTACAGTTTAGGGTTATTCTTTGCTTTCTCGGACTGGTCCTTTTTCACCCTTTTTTTTTTTAAATCAGGACTACAAGCACAAGAATGTAAAGAAACAACTTGAAAGTTTCGATACATACACTCTGATCCTAGTTAGTCCACATGGTCATTAATCAAGTTTCTTTCCTATCTCTCAGAAGCAAGTTAATCTGCAAAGTCTTTAATCATGCACGCCTACATGTGTCCAACAATATTCAAATCACTGCTCTGTTTTGCCAATCGATTGTAAGCGTACTTTTGTGAGCACATGTGCTTTAAAGAGCAGGTTGTGTGTGTTTCCGTTCATGGGGCAGTATCCAAGTTCAAATATCCTCCGTCAAGACAGTGAGAAAGGGGCTCACACATTCACCATAATAAGGTCTAGACTAGAGTATTGGTTGTAAGCACACCTTCCCTCCATTTCCAGCACATGGGAACATTCGCTTATGGATGAAACTCACAAATTTTAATAAGAGAATGTCACGCAACCCATGTGGCGTTACCCATATGCCCTCACCCAGCAAGAGAACTGTTTACTTGGACTGAGCTATTTAGATGAATGGGTGAAACCGCGAAAGTAGAAGACGTTGCCAATGTGTCCAGTCCTCTTCATTCCTAACATGTGGAAAACTTACAAGGCAGTTATCAACGTGGAGGTCTTACGGACAGACGTCTGAAACTGCCCAAGATCTGCTAGACTGGCAAGGATGGCTGATGTGCAAAACTGGACCTCAAGAAGCAGTAGAATTGCTGCATTTGGGGATAGAGCAGACTATCCAAAGAGCATGAGTTAACGCGGCGTCAGTCAGCCTTCTCTGAATATCTGCTTAAAAGTTTTTTATCTTGAATAAACTTCCAACTTCACCTTCTATGTTCAGCCTCCTTAAGTTGCTTCCAGACATTTCTTTAGTTTTCTATAAATCGTTCTGCCCACATACCTGGGGAGCAAAAGAACATTCACACAGTTCAGGAGAAGAGGTCAACTGCTATCTGCAGTGGCCAATTACACGATCAATGCCACTTGCCATGGCTGGTGGCTCAGTGGACGATTGTGTCCACTGCAGGGGCCTGTGCTGAACCTCATGGCCACAGGTTCAAATTACGGCGGGTCCACTTAGCCTTTCATCCTCTGAGGTCGATAAAATGAGTACCTTGGGTTGGGTAACAATAAACGTTATTCAGAGCCAAGATGGCTACGGGTGAATATGCCCTTCACAAATTGTCACGTCATGTTATGTGTGAATCTGCTATCAAATGAATGTTGTCTGCCTTCAACAGCACCAGGAGTAAGGCCTGGCCAGAAAACCAAAGTGGTAAGGAAGCAGGTCCATTGGCTCAGGCACAAGGCATTCTATTCCGATTAGAGAATAAATAACAAATATACCGCTAAATGAGCAGAGTCTTACTCCAGTTGTAGAGGGAAGACCCTCAAACAGAGGCGCAGATTCTAGACTCATCCTATCTTATTAGCCCCCCTCGACATGCTTGCACTGGTTGCTTTAAATCTATAGAACTCCCTTAAGTACACCAACTCATTGAGTCTGTTGCCTCATTAACAGCCGGTGCTGCCAGAAGTTTTAGGTGTGTTCACGGCGTAGAATCGTCCCACAGGTTTATAATAAAGTTGACCAACGCTGGGGTATTATTTACTTTTTCAGAATGAGACGACTAATATTGCATTTTATGGTGGTGAAGCAAATTTTTCTTTTGAACAGTCCACAAGTTGTTTACCTCTAGATGGTTAGGACACACACCTCTCCTCACCTCTAAAGCTTCAAGAAGAGGGTATAAAAAAATGACAATCGGCCTCCATAAAAGATAACATGAAAACAGACAGGAGACAGGCTTTCTGTACTTTAAGGAGGTGATTTTAAAACAGCAGTTTTACTTCTGAGAGCATTCATATTGGCAACAAATGCATGAGGAAACAGTACTTTGAAGTCTTTTGAGTCTAACATGCAGGTTAAGAAGCGTGCCCGATGCCAAGGAAGAACCGCTCAGAAAACGTATACTTTGCTTCCAGAACATAGGCCTGACCGGCCATCCAGCCCAGCTATGCAAGGATGAACTGGAGTTCAACAGGGAATCCAAAGAGTTGACCGAAATTCCAATCAGAAGCTAAAGAAGTACAGAACGCTCCTGGCAAGCGAAGGATGGATCCCCGTAAGCAAATTTTCCAAGTAGGCTGAATGGCGCTGCAAGGAGAGGGTTTTTTGGGTGGAGAACGAGTGCACTGACAGCACCTAGAAGACAGTGGTCATGGGAGACTGGACTGCGAAAGTCCTCAAGTTGTAAATTCGTCAAACAGACAGCATTGCCTCTTGAAGAAGCGGAATGCCTGCACCTTTTTCTTGGGCATCATTGAGAGGCACAAATAATGGCAAATTAAGACTGTTGCTGCAATAGACTAGCTTGATCCCAGTCTCCTGATGGCAAAAATAGGACTCCTCCAAGTCTCCCAAAGTCACTCACTGGGGAGAGAGACCCCACAACAGGCTCAACGGCGAGAGGAAGCGCTAAAGAAACCTCGTGAAATAGACCACTATTCGACTGTCAATCTGCTTAAGGTGCTGTTTCGATCATATCACTGAGCTGCTGCTATGCCGCATGCAACTCCTTGGCATGTTGTTAATCCTCCAACGATGCAATGCTGGACGCTCAAGGGATCTAAAGTTACAATCACCCCGAACACTGCTGATATTCAAAGAGTGGTGGTGGCTCACCATTTCCTCCCCTTGGCCAGAAGTGAACTGATTTTCCTCCACACTGGGGCTACTGATCTGGGTTACCAGCATCTATCAAGCAGTGCCCAACACAGGCACCTGAGCGCAGTGCAGAAAGACCGAGAACAAAAACGTAGACACCCGAGAACAATTTATTTTTACTACGGTAAAAAGGAAAACAGTGAAAGTCATGCAGACTTTTTTAATTCTGCTTGGCCAAGGTAACAAGCATTTCTTAGTTCAAAGTCCTTTTTAACAATGTGAAATCTAAAAGAAACAAGAACTTGTAGTCGAAAAGAGTCTGGAAGGGTGTTCACAGAACACACACTGAGACAGCGATTGTCCACTACATTGTTGTATGCCAACTTAGGCAAGGTATATTTGAATTACATCACCTACTATATTAAGGCAAATGTCAGTAATGTTCTTTTTTGTATATTGTGAAATACCAGAGAACGTTAGTAATACTTGGAAGCAGGCCTCCCCTGAGGTACATTTTTTTTCATCGTCACTTCAGATAATAAAGGATTACTTGGACTACATCCGCCTGCTTCCTCACTCTGTGCATGCTACTTAAGATCTTTAAGTGGCTACCCCTACACATGAGACGCACCGTGACAAGCCGGCATCACCAGCGACTGGGCCACGGCAACACCCTCTACAGAAGCATTGTCACACACCACCTACAGAAATGTCAGACCGTACAGAAAGCTGCAGCCAGACTCATCCACAGCCTTTCCGACAAACCCACAGTACGCCCCATCTCAGACCACTCCACTGACTCCCATACAGAAGAGATGCCAATTCAAGCTGCTGACCCACACACACAAAGTTCTACACAACCACGGACCCACCTACATTAACTACCACCTAAAGTTCCACCAACTGCTGAGAAGACAACGCTCTGCCTCCCTTTCACTTGTCCATCCTACCTACATCTACCGAAGCAGCAGTGGAGGACGCTCCTTTCGCCACATCGCAGCAAAGACCTGGAATAGCCTCCCCACATAATTCCAGACCATCAACTCACTTGCGGAATTCCGAAGGGCCCTCAAGACCTGGCAGTTCAAATAAGATTCTGGGACTTCCAAACGCCTGGATACCTCATCAGGTGATTAGAGCTTTATAAATCCTGATTGATTGATATGCCTGTGACAGTAAAATGTGACTTGTAATGCGGTCTGCAGTAGCAGACATGAATTAATATTTCCCATTGTCGAGGGCACAAAGATCGCCTCAGGATTCCTCTGTGCCTTATTCAACTCTTAATGCTAATTGCACACTTGATTGAACTGGTAATGCTATATAACCCTACCTCACTGAGCCTGGCTTTATGCCTAAGACTCAAGTTAATACTTATTTACCTCGTAATGCTAACTGCACAGGCTTAAGAATATATATATATCTAATCACCCTTATAGCCTATCGCCTTCTACCTCATATATGTTTGTTGTTATATTCGCTACTATAATGTCTATTTGTAATCTACATTCTATGTTAAGCGCTCTGATACCCACGGGTCTTGTCCGCGCTATACAAAACACTATAAATAAGGATGTCAACAGAACACCTCCCTTTGTGATAGATGTCCTTTTAGATTCAAGTGTCTCAAGTGATAACAAGCATTGGCTAACGATATTGCACAGCAGCGTGGGCTGCTCTGCAACATAACTCAAAGTAACTAAAAACAAAGCACCAAGGTCCGCATTGACTGCATCATAGCACTTACTTTAAGCCATACTGCACGGTAGCCCACACTGCTGTGCAACATCTTTCAAAAACATTAACAAACCTAAATAGCTTTGCATGGTCTGCTATGCAACATGGCTTATGGTAAATATAACCAAAGCGCTATGGCGCAGCCAGTGTAGACAGCTTTATAGCGGTTTGTTTTTATTTACTCTAAGATATGTTGCGAAGCATGCCGGTGCCACTGTGAAATGTGCCTTAAATCCATGTAGGGGGTTGGCGATGGCAAGCAATCACCTGATCTGGAGAGAGGATGTGACATAACCGCTAATGCTGCCGACTTGGGAGCCAGGCTCAGGTCAGCTCAACATCCTGTAATTCTGGCCAAATCAATCCACCTCGCCGTGCCTAAAAACCAAAAATGAATATGTCCTTGTGGAATGGAACTGGTGTTCATGTAAAGTTCTCCAATTCTTTCTGGTTGAGTTAGCGCTATATAAACCGGACAACAAAAACAAAAAAGACATTGCAACAAGAGGGAGGAGAATGAGAAATAAAGGCAGTCAATTTGTGGTTTAAAGTGTACAATGGCATGGACTTTTGTCGAAGGGAAAAAAGGGTACCTGAAGGAGCTTGTGGCTAGTAGAAGGACACCGACTACAGGGAGCAGTAATTGGTCCATGCGCCACAGCAAGGACAAGTAGTCTGAAGCCCAGGAGGAAGCCGGAGACGAGGACGAGGTACAAACAAATAGGAAGCAAAAAAACAAGGGTGACGTGGAACCCAACCAATGGTAAGCCCCTTTTACGATTTTTTTTTCTTCACAAGAGATTTTGCAAGTACAGAGGAAGAGCTGTGCAGGCGAAACCTAAAAAGGCATCCAAAAAGTCTTGAACTAGTGCCCCTCTTATTAGTATTGAGCAGGCACATTAACCTACCGATCTGTCATCTGGTACCCATGTACGCATTTTGAATGAACCACCGGCGTTTTCTCAGGATTTGTCAGGCTTGAAATGTTTAGGCCCCAAAGTGACGCGTGTAGTTCCTGAACATTTAATGGGCGAGGCACTAGATTCTGTAGTTTCTGTAAATAAATCAGACAGACCGTTTGCATTTTCTGCGCACATGCCCCATTGTATGAGGCAGAATTTTACCAAGGGCCACAAGGACTTTTCGAAGTGATGTTCTGTTTAACATCTTCCTGGAAGCCAAGCTGCAAGTGATGCTGAGAGGAAATACTAGCACATTAGGGTTTTAGTGTGCTGAGCCAACCTGGCTTCCGGTACTGTAGCAGTCTCGCTCTAAATAGATTTAGCAGTACTTTAATTGGATAATGACTTGTGTTAAGAGTGGATCATTTTAATGTGGATAAAGAGATACATGCAGACAGGTTGTTAAAGTGATTTTCCCAGTCCCAGGTAACGCTGTAATGTGCTGGGTTTGTAATCCAGTGTACTTCAAACACTATTTTATACTTTTCCCAGGATTTGTATTTAGTTGCAATGAGAAACAGTTACTTACAAAAAGCATTTTTGGCGTCATAAGAACCTCTCAAACATGTAATTGTGTACATCAACTGTATCTTGTGTGAAAGGAAAAAACAAAAGGAAAGTTTGAAGAACAGTAAGATTTATCCAAGACCAAAAATTTATTTTGTGCGATTCCTACACCAGGATTGGCAACCAGGATTTCAAATTTGGCATTTTAGGCGCCTGATCACCCCTCCTCCAGTGCCACATATACATACCTTCTGGCAATAAAATAGCCCCATTCTGTGTGAACACGGGGACATACTAATTTTCTCTTTGGTGTCTGCTGCGAGTTGTATTCACCAGACACAAAGGTGTTTAAACTGTGTCTGTCTGTCTGTCTGTCTGTCTGTCTGTATGTGCATAGGGGGATTGGTCTTCCAATGAAAAAGAATAGTGCCGAAGGCAATGCAAAACACCTCTAGATGCTTTAGGTTGAGAACAGCCAACCGATTTCCTCACCTTTCACATAAAGATGCTAAATGGAGGTAGCAATAAAAGGCTATCACCTTTTGTTTCGGGCAAAGAGATGACGTTGGGTGTGTTTAGGAAGACAAATCACACACTGTTTTTATTTACTTTAAGACATGTTGCACAGCAGCCTGTGCCACTGTGCAATAGAGCAAACAGGGGAGAGGACATCAAATAATGTCCAGAGCTGCTGATAAGTGAACAGGGTTGGACTCTTGACTCAACATCCTGTGATTCAGAGCAAATCCCTTAACCTCTCCGTGCCTAAATAACAAAAATTAAAGTGCCTCTGTGTTATGTACCTGGTGTTCATGTAAAGCACTATAATACCTTTGGGCCGAGCTAACATTATATATAAACCAGACAAAAGGCAGCAAGAGGGTGGAGGGTGGGAAGTAGGTTAAAGAGAACAATAGCGAGCGTGGGTGGGTAGCGAGTTTGCTGAAAAGTAAAAAAACAAAATACAAATAAAAAATGGAATACCTGGAAGAACTTGCGGCAGGTTGAAGGACACTGGCCACAGGAGGCAGTACTTGGTCCATGCTCCACGGCAAGGACAAGAACGAAGCCCAGGAGAAAACAGAGGGCGCCAACCAATGGGAACCAAGGGAATAAGAGTGACATGGGAGCCAACTAATGGTAAGTAAAGGTAAGTAATTGGAGCGCTCTAAATCCCTTTCAAGATTTCTTTTTTCCTCACAAGAAATCTCACAAGCACAGCGCAAATGCTATGCAGGCATGACCTAACTACCGGAAAAGGTTAAGCACCTTCCACCACTTATTTATGGTTAGGGTCGTAATTAAATCGATGCAGCACATTTAAACAGTACAATGCACCAGCTATCATCTGCACATTAAGTATAAGAATGCAAAAAAGTCTGAATCATTAAGACAAAATACTATTGAAGCTAGGGCAGAGTTTCGGCTTCTGCTTGTAAGAAGGGTGGGTTCTATAATGTTGCAGCCATCAGTTAACATCAGATATATAACCAAAAAACATGAAACCTCAATGATGTACACAGAGAAGGGTATAGTAGAATTTTCACAACTTATTTTTCCTGTTCCCATACCATTAAATACAACAGTAAAATGGGGTAACGGAATGCGATTGAACACAGTGGATGACGCATCTATCTCCTTGTCCCCTGCAAGGGACCGTAAAAAGAATAGGCTGATTGTGCCTGTGCCAAAAGCCACAATAAACAAATATATATATATATATATATATATATATATATATATATATATATATATATAGCAGACTGGTGTTGGGCGCAATAAAACTGATTCAGGTCTCGTCTCGTCTTTACCTAGACTTTGCTGCATGCTGTGCTGTTGAGTAACTGAGGACGATTCATATAATATATATATATATATATATATATATATATATATATATATAAATAAAATCCAAACCTTACTCGTCCAGATAAAAAGAAAAGGCGCTGACTCCGTGGGCTTCACGAAAAGGGAATTTATTTACCCTGTGCAAATGGCTTTACGCGTTTCAGCGGACAGACCGCCTTGGTCACAACACCTTTCCATATGAAAAAGACAGTTTATATACAAATGCACAACTCGATCGTCGGAGCAGTTTGATGACGTTCTTTGTTTTCATCGGCTATTGGATAGACATAGAAAAAATCTTTTCACTCATGATTCAAATGCAAGATTTTGTCGTGCTCGGGCATTACTTTGTGATTGAAATCCACTGCAAGTGCAGTTTGCAATTGCTATACATGATTATAAATTAATTCAAATTACTTAAATGCAGTAAATCGCAAAATCTCAAGTTACTGAATACTCTATGCCCAGAACAATAGTGATGAATTCATTCACATATGCACATGCCAATATAGATGCCTATATGTACGCAACCAACAAAAAAAGTAATAATTATAAAAGTGCTAAAAATAAACACCAACTGTGACTAATTACATTGATAAAAAATAGTCAAACCACACTTTGATTTTGTTTCACTACTAACACATTGTATGCCTTACAAAAATACCACCATGCAATTCATCTTATAATTTTAACAATCATTTTGAAGTGGCAATAAGAATTATTACATTGGAATTGAGCCCAAGTGGGCAAATCATTCTTGGGTCATTCTGTGCTTACTCATAAGTACCACAATTCATGATAATTTAAGGCCATTCAGTACAAGATTAGTGGGTTCATTACTCGTGATTATCCTATTCTAATTACCCTGTGTGCTCCTAACAAAAAATAATAAGTGCCTCATGTTTTTTAATTAAAGTGTGTTGATACTATGGTATTACACTAGTATCCACACTGTTAAGGTTCAGAGGAGTGGGATACGTGGATTAGCATGGAGCCAATCTGTTTTTTATTTATGAATTACAGGTACCGGGCTACTTTCCAATAAGGTGTGATGTTACAGGTTTACACTTAAAGCTTCGTCAGAATTTAACCCATTTGGAGTCTTGGTGTCGAGAAGGATTATATATCTCGACTCCAGCCTCCTAAGTGCTAGGAGTCTATTGCCACCTCTGATGTTTTTGCTAATACTATCGATGACAAAGTATTGCAGATCTTCTGTTCTCCCTTTGTGAAAAGCGTTAATGTGGCGAGCCACTGGGTAGCTTTGATCGGCATTGGTCACTGCCCTCAAATGCTGTAAAATTCTTACATGGACCGGATGTAAGGTGCTTCCAACATTACGCAATTTATGTCCTTCAATGTACATGCAAAAAGCGTTATCTGTTTTGCAATTATAAGCCCCCCTCAACTCTAATGGTGTTCTCCTTAGTGGAAGGTGTACTTTGCTGACATTGACACCATAATGACAAGCTTTGCACTTAGTGCACTTAAAGAATCCTTTCTTATTGGAGAGCCAGTTAGTGTTTTTTGGTTGGCTCGGAATGTTAGATACCAGTTCCTGTTTCATCGATTTTGCCCTTCTGTAAGTAATCTGCGGCAGCTTGGTACACATTGTTCCTAATGCAGGATCACTACGCACTATGGGCCAGTTCCTGTACAAGATTTTACGTACTTGGGTATGGTAGGCATTGTACCCAGTGATAATTCTTGGTGTCTCATTCTTTTCTGTGGATGTTACAATAGATTTGTTCTGAAACAACAAGCTCTCTACTTTTCGTCAGGCATTTATCTTCTGCTGTTTTTAACACTTTGTCTGAGTAGCCTCTTGTACGCAATCTCTTGAATAACTGGTCTTTAGATGTTTCAAAACCTTCTTGCGTACTGCAATTACGTTTCATTCTGAGACACTCAGCATAGGGGATATTGGAAATCAGGCTGTGTGGGTGGAAACTTCCGGCATGTAAGATGGTATTGCCGGAAGTAGGTTTTCTGTAGGTTCTTGTTTGAATTTTGTTCTCAGAAACAAAAAGCTCTAAGTCCAAGAAAACAATAGAAGATTTGCTGGTGTTGCATGTGAACTTTAAGTTCAGAGAATTCTGATTTAGTTTCTCAGCAAATAATCTTGCACTCTCTTCACTGCCCTTCCACAGCAAAAAAATGTCGTCAATGTAACGACTGTATTTCAACACATTGTTGGAAATTTCTGTGCCATGTTCTGCCATGAGTACTTGCTCCTCCCACCAGCCCATATGCAAATTAGCAAGTACCCATGGCAGTCCCCTGAATCTGACGATAAAGAAGCTTGTTGAACATAAAGGTGTTATTCTCGAGGCACCATTCCACCATTTGCAGTAACATGGCTGTGTGCTGATGTAGTGTTATGTCCCTAGTGTCAAGATAATGTTTGATTGCGTGCAGCCCATCATGGTGTCGAATACTTGTGTACAAACTTTGTACATCTAACTTTACCAGAACAAGGTCTGAATGCCAGTCAGTATCATAGATTTTTGTCAAAAAATCACCACTGTCTTTTATGTACGAGGGCAAGTTACGTACAAAGGGTTGTAAGAAAAAGTCGATGAACTTGCTGGTATTCTCAAAGAGCCCCCCCGATTGCCGATATTATGGGCCTCCCCGGGGGGCACAGTTCATCTTTATGTATTTTGGGAATGAGGTACAGGTGCGGTGTCATCGGATAGTTGTTTCTTAAAAATTCAAATTCTTGCTTTGCGATTAATCCTGCAGACTTCCAAGTGTACAAACATTGGTGGTACCTTTCCTGTATGCTTGTTACGTTGGTGGCACTAATTCTCACATAACACTCCCTGTCCGATAAGTGCAGAGAGGCTTCTTTGTTGTACATCTCTTGGGGCCATAACACTACATTCCCGCCCTTATCTGACATTCGTACCATGATGTCCTTTCCCGCCCTTATCTGACATTCGTACCATGATGTCCTTTCTTGCCTTGATTTTATTCTTTCTAGGGACAACTGTTTCAAATCTTTGATCACCTTGTCTGAAAAGATGTCTAGATTGTCTTTAGGCATTAGTGGACAAAAGGTTGATTTTGGTCTGAAGGATGTTTTAGCGGATTCGGAGAGGTTGATGCCGGCATGTTGTGCTGCCATTTCCGTGTTCCACAGATACTCTTGGCTTCCTCCGTCTTTATCCAATTCAGCCATCTCCTGGATAAAATCCATATCCGCCACCATCCAACTTGTTTGTTCATTATCAGATGTTGACTGCTTGTCCCGATTCATATTCTTGTCTTTGGTGTTAATATAGTGTTTGCGCAGTTTCAGTTTCCTTATAAACTGATGCAAGTCTATGCGGGTTTGAATATAGTCAAAATTAGTTCTTTTGCAGTACGACAAACCTCTTGTCAAAATTATTTCATCCTTATTTGAGAGCGCCATGTCTGATAAATTTATCACTGTGTTGTTATGTTCATTATCTATATTTATTGTCTCCTGTTCGCCCTGTATGTCTGTTTTTTTGTTGTTTGTTGTTTTTTGTTTGCCCCATCTTCTGTTCTTGTGCCGTCTGCACCTTGATTTCTGTTTTTCTTGTTGTACTCTGGGCGTGGTTGCCATGACCTGAGACTTCTCAGGCGATCTTCGTGTAAAAAAACAAATTCATCTACGGGTGTTGGCACGTTTTGTAATGGACCACGAGAGCCTTCGGTGCCTGGGTCTGATTCTGCTCCCGAGCTCGCCTCTGATTCACTGGGGACAGATCCTTCTTGTAAGTTGCCCGTGGTGGTGGGTAATTTTTGCCTTCTGATATTATCAAACTTCCGGGCGAAAGTGTAGATTCTTCCTTTTAGATAATCATTGCGGTCTCTTTGAAATTTGACTGCCTTACGTTCTTTAATGGTTTGCTCGTATTTTTCCACTCTTAATTTAATATCCACCATAGCTTTGTTAATTTCTACCTGGTTCACATGACTCTCCAGTTCTTTGCTGACAACTTCCAATTGCGCCAGAATTTTCTCTCGTCAGTGGCGGCATATTTTACCAATATTTGTAGCATATTCCTGGAAGACTGGGCGTTGTTATCTGCCCATTCCTGCAGCATCGCTGGGTCTGGGTTTTCATAGGTCGGTACCACCAATACCCTCAATCCTCGAGGTACTCGACCTACCTCCAAGTATTTGCACAATGATGTACATTCCCACCATTTTGAAATTTCTTGTTTTCTGAATCGTTCGAAGTCTCTTAATAAGGTTTTGATGGTGGTTCTCTCAGATGGTTGATCTGCACTTTGTCCCGATGTAGTGGGACTATCAACACTATTTGTTTCACTAAAGATGTCCAATGCCGCCTCCATGCGTTCGCGCACCCACTCCTCAGCCATCGCTTGTTATAATTAGGGAATAGTTTTCCTCCTTTGTTGAAACCCACTGCCGCTTTTTGCTGAACAGCACTACGGATTACCTCTCCCGTCCGCCACCTCGTTTACACTCCCAGCGCCGATCACCGCACACGCGGGCTTACCTCGTTCCTCGAACACCCTCCGGCATACACAAGAGACGAAACCGCACACGCCGTGGCAGTCTATCAGCGTCGGTCGTTATGGATGCAGGCTCGGGGGGCTCTTCGTTTTCCTCAATCTTGAAGAACGTCCATTTGGGTTTGCCAGGTAACTAAGAGCGCCAAAGCGAGGGGGGTCAGCGTAAGGGGCTCCGGCACGCCCCTATGTATGAAATCCAAACCTTACTCGTCCAGATAAAAAGAAAAGG
Source organism: Lissotriton vulgaris (assembly GCF_964263255.1). Classification (NCBI taxonomy): domain Eukaryota; kingdom Metazoa; phylum Chordata; class Amphibia; order Caudata; family Salamandridae; genus Lissotriton; species Lissotriton vulgaris. Next base: position 1,030,998,783 of record NC_141687.1, read on the forward strand.
CGCGGACTCCGTGGGCTTCACGAAAAGGGAATTTATTTACCCTGTGCAAATGGCTTTACGCGTTTCAGCAGACAGACCGCCTTGGTCACAACACCTTTCCATATGAAAAAGACAGTTTATATACAAATGCACAACTCGATCGTCTGAGCAGTTTGATGACGTTCTTTGTTTACATCGGCTATTGGATAGACATAGAAAAAATCTTTTCACTCATGATTCAAATGCAAGATTTTGTCGTGTATATATATATATATATATATATATATATATATATATATATATATATATATATTTTTTTTTTTTTTTTTTTTTTTAACATGAGCCGATGTAGGAATACATCTGAGCAGCTTCCAACCCCTAACCATGAGTGGGTCTTTACGTCCGCATATGTAAATGTGAGCAAAGGAAAGAATACACTGTTTTAACACTCACTACACTGAGGAAATGTGTATCAAAGCACAGGCTTGCTGATCACACAACACTTATTTGGGTGTTTCACTAATTTGCCGACATTATTTTCAATCTGTGTGCGAAAAAAATTAAGTATTCTTGCGTCGCAGAGACTGTAACGTTTTGTAAGTGAGCTCCCTATTCACTGCATGGGGGGAGGATTGAAAATTATGAAGCAAACTGGAGTGTACCCAGTCAGCAGTTTGGGCCTTACATATCTATAATTGCAAATAATAGTAGGGACAAATAGTATGTCTTTGACAGGAAGGTATGTGGGGTAAGCTTTAGAAGGCGTTAGTAGTCTTTTTCAAATAACCATGTGTCTGTTAGTAAATACAACCCCTCAGTAGAACATGGATTTTGGAATATTTTCGGAATTAAAACAATACAGAACCTGTCAAGTAAATCTTAAAGCGGTGCGGTCTCGTGAACATGTAACACTGTCCCTGCATGCGGTCCGAGAGCAAATTCAGCAAGCTTATGTGGGAAACTAGTCAGTGTAAAGAAAACACCACACGAAGACATGCATGGTCCTCTCAATATAAGTGAAGAGCTTTTTTTCAGAGGATTTCAAAAGGCACTTTTAATCCGGATGAAATCTTTTTATTGTGTCACTGATGCTGACAAAGTCCCTAACAAGTTGGGGTTCCGTAGAAGGCATTAGGTAACCGCATTACTAACAAGCGTTGGCAATGCCAAAAGGTCCGGCTTTTAAGGAAGGTTGTATAGTAATGGGAATCATTATAAATAGCCTGGGAATTAATATTTATTTGTGTGGAAGCAAATAACTGTATAATATTATTGTAGGTTAAAGGTTAGGTGACAGTAGCATTGTCAAGCCAGACTTAAAAATCCATGTAGGTTAACAACTGCCCTCCTCTCATCTCTGCTGCTACCAGAGAAAGATAAACACATTTAACTGTCTAGTTATCTAAGAGACTTTTACAACATTACTAGGTCATGTGTGTGCCCCTGAAAGATCAAGCTTAGCCAGCTGGATAAATAAACAAAAAGGATCACAGTGCGTGCAGGGAAAACACTTTTGCAGAAGCACACAACTTCTGCCCAATAAAAACATGTACTCCTGGCTCCCAATATGTGGGTGGAGCCAAGGCCCTATAGTGATGCTCATATAACTGCCTGGTGATAGCAGCGCTGTCAAGCCAGACCATAAATAGGAAACAAGCATTTACAATGCAATGGTTTTGCCTTTTGAAAAGTTTGAGCTATTGGCACTGTAAATGACAAAATTTGTATTTATGTGTTGGTCTTCACAACAGATAAATAAATGGCATTGTCATTTACAATGCCAATAGTTTAATCTCTGGCAAATGCCACACAAAAACACACATACAGACACACACAGACCCACACACACCAACAGAGCCCCCCCCCCCCCCCCAACACACACACACACACACACACACACACAGAGCCAAACACAAACACACAGACCTACACACACAGACCCACACACACAGAGAGCCACACACAGAGCCACACACAGAGAGAGCCACACACAGAGCCACACACAGAGAGAGCCACACACAGAGCCACACACAGAGAGAGCCACACACAGAGAGAGCCACACACAGAGAGAGCCACACACAGAGCCACACACAGAGAGAGCCACACACAGAGCCACACACAGAGAGAGCCACACACAGAGCCACACACAGAGAGAGCCACACACAGAGAGAGCCACACACAGAGAGAGCCACACACAGAGAGAGCCACACACAGAGAGAGCCACACACAGAGAGAGCCACACACAGAGAGAGCCACACACAGAGAGAGCCACACACAGAGAGAGCCACACACAGAGAGAGCCACACACAGAGCCACACACAGAGCCACACACAGAGCCACACACAGAGAGAGCCACACACAGAGCGAGCCACACACAGAGCCACACACAGAGAGAGCCACACACAGAGCCACACACAGAGCCACACACACCCACCCAGAGCCACACACACCCTCCCAGAGCCACACACACCCACCCAGAGCCACACACACCCACCCAGAGCCACACACACCCACCCAGAGCCACACACACCCACCCAGAGCCACACACACCCACCCAGAGCCACACACACCCAGGAGAGCAAGCACAGCGAGGGGGCAGGGAAGCAAGCACAGCGAGGGGGCAGGGAAGCAAGCACAGCGAGGGGGCAGGGAAGCAAGCACACCCAGGGGGCAGGGGAGCAAGCACACCCAGGGGGCAGGGGAGCAAGCACACCCAGGGGGCAGGGGAGCAAGCACACCCAGGGGGCAGGGAAGCAAGCACACCCAGGGGGCAGGGAAGCAAGCACAGCAAGGGGGCAGGGAAGCAAGCACAGCGAGGGGGCACACCCAGGGGGCAGGGAAGCAAGCACAGTGAGGGGGCAGGGAAGCAAGCACAGCGAGGGGGCAGGGAAGCAAGCACAGCGAGGGGGCAGGGAAGCAAGCACAGCGAGGGGGCAGGGAAGCAAGCACAGCGAGGGGGCAGGGAAGCAAGCACAGCGAGGGGAATGGGAACCAGGGGGCGGGGAGCAAGCACAGCCAGGGGGCAGGGAAGCAAGCACGGGCAGGGAAGCAAGCACAGCCAGGGGTCAGGGAAGCAAGCACAGCCAGGGGTCAGGGAAGCAAGCACAGCCAGGGGTCAGGGAAGCAAGCACAGCCAGGGGGCAGGGAAGCAAGCACAGCCAGGGGGCAGGGAAGCAAGCACAGCCAGGGGGCAGGGAAGCAAGCACAGCCAGGGGGCAGGGAAACAATCTTTTGGAGAGGCTAGATATTAAATTATAAATTACGCTATAGTTTGCTGTGTACAGTGCACTCATTTATTCTTGGGAAGATACAACAGTGTTGTCAATATCCCCAATCCCCCTTTTAAGATGAGTGCTGTTAACCTGGTCCCTAAAAGGTGCCCACAACCTCTCCTTGTGGTGGACCCAAATGGCAGCTTTGCTTTTGGTTATCACCCTCACCCACTGTAGAGAACCCTACATCTCCACTCGTGTCTGAGCCCCCCCCTGAGGGGGCACTGTGAAGGGAATCTAGCGAAGTGCGATGAGTCAATTGAGCGGGAAGAGCGGACCAGTCAGGTGCCGTGGTGCTCAGTGTCCAGGCTGCAGCATCTCTCTGCTCCGCTCCCACGTGCACCCCTCCCCCCTCCTTCATGTGTCTCCTCCAGCAGAGCTCGGGCTCTCACAGGCACGGAGGCTGCAGCCTCTCACAGGTGCCTCTTCGTCCTATGGTGGCCGCTCCTCCCAGAGACTACCGGAAGCTGCCCCTCCTCTACCTGCAGCTAAGCGCCCCGGACCACGGGCCTCTCTACTGAGAGCTCCTGCAGAAGGTGGCCGAGCCGGACTGCCTCTCAGAAGCACCTCCGAGACAGGTAACCCTGCCTTCATATTTGGGGTTCTGAAACTTGCTGGGTAGTTTATTTGACTTTATTCCCCCCTCCCAAAACGCACTATATACTATGCTGTGCTATTTCGGAATTGCCCTTGAAATAGGCATGTTGTATAAAGATCTTTATGGCAAGGGAACTAGACCATTGAGGGCTTTTATGTGCTTGGAACCTGTGACCAGAGGGTTAAATGCATATGTCAGGTGCGGGCACAATGACCGTTTCAGCTACCTTCCTGGGTCGGGAACCGTTAACCTGACAACCGAAGCCCTACAACTCAACAGTCTCTCATTTGGAGGGCCGAATCCAGGTTTTCAGTCGGATGTCCCCTGCTCATAAGTGACAACCTTTCAGTTTTGACTGTCGGGTGTTCTCAAGTAGAGGTCAGACTGGGTCAGCATCTTCTTTATGCCCAAGAATACGTCAGCTCGGATCTGGGGTTCCACAGCTCGAGAATAACGTGGACGCAGAGAGTGATAGGGGAGGTGATCTGGTCTAAGAGCGAAAGTTACCCGCTTTAGGTCTGCTCCAATCTCAGCTCCGCACTTGGGCTAAAACGACGCGATTTATTCGTGGCGAATCCCTTAAACTCCGTATGTTTAAATCTTTAAAATGTGATGAATCTCCGCATATTAACAGTGCTTGTCTAATTCAAATGAGATGATGAACACGACCTGGTATGCCCTCAGAACGGCTCCTTAATATTACAGGCAGACATTGCGGCAGAGGCGTCACCATATGGCCATCTTCAGCTTGCAGTGTTTACGGCATCGGGACCGGCTGCGGCTCGGGAGGCGGGGATCTGCTGTGGGAGGGGAGGGGGAGAGCGGAGGAGCAGATATTTATCGGAAAACTCATTTAACACAAATATGTTTCTTTTTGCAAATTGCTTTGCTAATAATTGCTGCTTTGCTAATTGTAAATCCAATAAAAAAAGATTAGCACAAGAGCAGCAGCCGGGAGCCCGGCCGGAGACGAGGGAGGCGGGGATCTGCTGTGGGAGGGGAGAGGGAGGCGGGGAGAGCGGAGGCCGTGTTAGATAAATAAAACGAGGCTTGAAACGCATGAGGGCAAGCTACCGATTAAGGCACCGGTTTCTTAGTTCACTGGTGCAAGTACGCACGCATTCCTTGCAAAGCAAGATCCAGGGTAAAATATGACACACGGACAGCGGGAGGGGGGCGGGAACGGGCACAGGAGGGGGGGGGGGGGGTGGGAACGGCGCACGGACAGCGGGGGGGGGGCGGAACGGTACAGACAACATGAGACGCAGCAAGCACTTACCAGAGGAAGACTTCTTCCGGTGGCGGTCGGCCTCGGAATGACAAAAGCAAACACGGACGACAAAAAAAAAAAGAAACCCCGCCCACCGCCCGATGACTACACAGAGGGAGCGCCCTTGGAAAAAATCTCGGGAACGCCCCCGAATCTGGTCCGTGAATGACGGACAGATCTCTGTTCCAATGGCTAGCCTCCATTTATGGAGCTAGCCAATGGAACAGAGGGGCATATTCAAGTGTCCTTACTGAAATCTAGAGATTTCTCCTGGGGGCGGAGCTAACGCTCCGTGCCCCAGGCGAAACCTAAAAAAAACGCTCCCTCTTCACACAAGGACCACGCGACAGAGAAGAGGTGTGTGACTTCAAACTCGAGGACCCCGAGCTGCAGAAAATCTGAGGTGTTTTCGTCTTCAGGACCCGCCATGGAGATGAGAGGTTATCCCTCAGGATCCCTTAACTCACATGTTCAGATAGCAGAGCTAGCTCTTATGTTACACAGATCATAATGGCTGCAAACGGAGAGCTATCTATTGCAGAGCTGCTAGAATTATAAGATGGGAGAGTAGACCCCCATAATGCAGCAGGGTTGACTAAATCATAAATTATGCGACAAGACAGGCAAATTATGTGGCGTAATGCGGCGCATTTTATGTCGCATTACTTCAGTATGTGGTCACGTGTACACGTGTTAATATTGTGTGGGAAAAGCTTTTGCCTCATTACCACCAGTATATCACCCAAATACAGCAATAAGTAACTAAAAGGGGACCAGTCACGCTTTGCAAAGGGTCTTCCACTTTCTCACAATACGGGCTGCTGTATATTAAGTTACTTTTCATCGGTTTGATCTAGAAACATTTTTTGGGATTAAAATGTACAAATTATGTAGCAGATGATAGGTTATGTGGAATTACATAATTGTGCGGGAAATGGTGCAGTATTGTATAATTCCAGTGGCCTTGCTCTTAGCATATAGATGTCACAAGTCCAACTGCTCACTTAAAGCATTTCTCTAGTCAGTGATTCCCAAACCGTGGGGTTCTGAGACGATTTTTGGTGGGTTGTGAAAGTCCAAGGAATAGATAAAGGTGCTTATAAATGCTGTATTTATCCGCTTCACTGTCAAAGGTCAAATGCCAGGCTACGTCTTCTAGACAAATTGTTGCTTATGTTTTTTTACATGGGTCTAGTGTTTATAAACGCCTCTCAATTTGCAGGCAGAGAAATGTAAAGTCAATTACGTGACAATCTTGCTGAGGTACAGAGAATGTGAAAGGAAAGGTTGTCATTTTTCATAGTGCAGAGCAAAATGTAAATGAACTGTACATATTCAGTAGTTCCAAAAGCAAAAGTGAAGCACATTCTGTGTAATTCTGAAATGTGGTGGAAACAAATATTTTAGTTGAATCAAAACAAATCAAGACACGTTTTCTTGGTGATGGCGCATGATATTCAGTGAACCCCGATTTCCACAAATTAGCATTTGTGTTCAGTATAGTTTTATTAGTAAAACTGCATGTCTGTACTAATGTAGTGACCATTCCAATGGGAAATGTGCTTTCTGAAAATGACAGTGGCTTGTACACCATGCTTTTGTTACATCACACTCCTCATGTCCACTAAAGCTAGAAGGATATCGACAGTTTGTCATGCTTAAAGGTGGGTCTTGGTTTTAAGAAGTTGGGGAAACAGTGCCCTAGCTGCAAACACCTTACAAACCTCGACTACGCAGCCATCCTTCAGGTTACAGAAACGACAACAGAGCTTTCACTTTGTTACACTAATTTTACAGACGAAAAAGGCAGGCTTGTCCATTTTACAGACTGAGACAGCCGAACTATCTCTCAGTTATATGGATCACACAGCCACAGATGGCGGAGCTGTCCCTCAGATTACACGGACTTTACAGGTTGAGGTATAGCACTACTCCCCCAGTTCTATAGATATTGCAGGTTTAGAGACCAAAGCTACCCTCAGGATATCAATATTTTACAGGCCCTTTGTGTAGGATTGACGATTAAGGAGAATGTGCATTAACCCTGCCTCTGTCTGAAAGCAATGTCGCAGTTGTTGTGCTGTGCAACCCTGTGCCCCTTGAGGCAAAGCGTGTCTGGGCAGAAGGCCGTGTGTAGAGTGGGCCGACTGAGGCCTGCGCGGGAATCCGAGGCTCGCGGGCGCAGGCCGAGGTGTGGGAAGCTGTCTGAGGGGCAGGACGTGGTTGGAGGGGAGAAACGGAGATGCCATTGTAGTGAGACCGACGAGGCATACACAGCCTCGAGGGGGCAGGTGAAGTACGGGCTTAGGAGCTAATGGGGTGTGCTGGGAAAAAAAAAAAAAATCGGGTCAAGGTGGGCAGCCCGGGGACGCTGGAGGCTGACTGAGGCGCCTTGGGGTTCATTCATGTAAAGAGCAGGAGGTGCGAGGGTCACCTGCGAAGGGAGGCTGTGGTCAAAAGAGCCATAGCGGGAAATCTGAGGAGACGGTAGGGGAGTCTGACAAAGCAGCGTGCTGTCCGGGGGGGGGGGGGGGGGGGGGGGGGGGGGGGGCAGTGGGGTTCTGATGATGGAGAATGGGCTTGGAGAGGACAGGCTGGGCGTCCGGCGGGGCAGGGTTATAATAGGTCAGGGCGATCGGTCTGGCGAGGCAACAAGGGTCTGACTAAAGAATTGGTGGAGTCTGATCGGGCAGATGGTGGATCTGATGGTGCAGGACAGGTCAGAGAAGACAGACAGGTCAACGTGCATGAGGCGGCGGTCTGAATACGGGAGAAGGGTTTGGTGGGACAGGGAGAGGGTTATGAAGGCAGAGTGGGGGACGGGAGACCCTATCGGAGCCTGATGAGCCAGGCTGAGATATGAGGTGAGGCAGAATGAATGAAGGGAGAGTGAATTGAGATTGGATAGGTTAGAGGCTGTTGGGACAGAATGAATTAAGAGAAGGCAGAGTGAAATGAGACTGGACAGAGTTGGGGGGACTGAAAGAACAGAATGAGCTCAGAATGGCCAGGCAGGGTTGAGGGGTCAGTGCGGGGGTCTGCCGGACAGGGGGGGGAGGGGGGACTGCGTTTCCAGAGGGCAGGTCCTCTCACCTCTCTTTGATGAGACATCTCCGTTGTCCAAATCTCCTTAAGCCCGGATCCGATGCTGAATGACGCCTCCCCCACAACTGGGAATCTCAGAACCCCAAGACCCCGTTTTTGGGGAGCCCGGCCAGCGCCTTCACTTCTCTCAGCCCTGCTCCGTCCGAGCGTCCGGCTACAGATGCGGCCACAGAAGTATTGGACACCCCTCCGACACTTTCCCCAACATCCGCTGCAGGGCTCTGTGTTGATTAGGGTTGGCCCAGCAACCCCCACCCGCCACCCCGAGGGCAGGGGCATTAGCACACCAAAGCTAATGAAGCTTGTGGGGGGCAGGCTTTCGCCGCACACAGACAGGCTTGCAGCTGGAAGCGGCGGTATCTGATAGCGGAGAGTTTGTCTCGGAGGAGGGAGAAAGATTGGGGGGTGGGGGGGTTATCAGATAGACTGGGTCCAGTTTCGTGCAAATTTGCAGGCCATGGGGCCTAAGGCAAGAGAATGTTCCCGTGGGGGAAGTTTACATAATGCCCACAACAAACAAAGCGGTGTCAGAAGGATGCCAGGACCTGACTGTGTCAGATAAGAGGCTTATTTACAACGGGAGCCCCGCGGCTACCCTTCAGGGAGCGCAACAGGGAAGAGTCCCTCTATGGACCCCAAGTGTGTATCATGTGGGCTGCCATGTCCAGGGAGGCCTCCAGAGCAACAGCCGGGAGCCCGGCCGGAGACGAGGGAGGCGGGGATCTGCTGTGGGAGGGGAGAGGGAGGCGGGGATCTGCTGTGGCTCGGGAGGCGGGGATCTGCTGTGCAAGGGGAGAGGGAGGCGGGGATCTGCTGTAGGAGGGGAGAGGGAGGCGGGGAGAGCGGAGGCCGTGTTGTATCGGGATCAGCTGCGGCTCGGGAGGCGGGGATCTGCTGTGGGAGGGGAGGGGGAGGCGGGGATCTGCTGTGGGAGGGAAGGGGGAGAGTGGAGGCCGTGCAGATTCGGGGGCGTTCCCGGCTTTTGGCTGACGTAGCCAAAAGCCAAAAATTCTCGGGAAAGCCCCCGAATCTGGTCCGGCCATGACGGACGCCTCTCTGTTCCAATGGCTAGCCTCCATTTATGGAGCTAGCCAATGGGACAGAGGGCGTATTCCAAGAGTCCCTACTGAAGACTAGAGATTTCTCTGGGGGCGGAGCTTACGCTCGGTTCCCCAGTCGAAACCTAAAAACAGGGAGGAGGCACTGAGCCTGCTTCTTTTTCCCACTCAGTTTAAAATATTGATCAGTCATCTCTGTTTCTACCTTAACTGTAGGTCTGTTGGAGGGAGGGACAGTAGGAAGAAGGAAAAAAAACGTATTTCGCTCTTTACAGTGACTGACAATGATTTCCTCTTGGTTTTCAAACCCAACCCACTCCAAACAATTACCAGCTAACTTAATACAGAACAAGTGAATACTGCCTTTCTATACGTTTTATGCTCTGAATCTCTCAATTCTCTTCTATACCTTGCTTGGTCTCCAGGTGGCATAGCCACCTTGGATGAGGCCCCGAATCCTCAGGTTAGGGATGAAAAAATGTAAAAAGCATGTTTTTGTTATGTTGAAATGGAACAGACTAGTGCATTAAATTGCCACTCCCTTTTTCTAATTTATTCAGCTCCTTTTTTGACTTGGTACAGTGTGCGGCTGGCATACAGTTCGTTTTGGTTTCATGCACGAGTGACCAAAGTGCTCTTATCTAGTTTTTGAGCACAGCCCCTAGCAGTTTGATGAAGTAGGTTTGAGAGGTAGGCGAGTAAATCATCATTATAGTTGGGACTATAACAAACAGCTACGCAGCACCAGCATAACAAGGAGCATAGGGTTACGTTTTACCTGCACAGAAAAACTAACACTGGTAAAGCCAATGTAAGATTACCTGGCTTTGTCAAACAATTGAAAAAATGGTTTACACCGAAAGAAAAAGGGTATCTTTAATTTTGATAGGAATAAAGAAAAAAAAATATTCAATTAAAAGCACTGGCCGTGTCAGTGTTTTTTTTTCCTATGGCGGATCGGAGTGAACAAGAGGGTCAATGCGAGGTATTGGTAAGAAGCGGGCGCCACAAATTAAGGGCGGGATTGTGGGAGGGACCGGGATGGTTAAAAAAAAGTGGTATGACGCGGCTGCTCGTCATAGCACTTTTTGTGCTTTAATTTGGTAGTCGCATCAAAACTATAGATTCCCTTTTTCTTTTGGTGTAAACCATGTTTTTCCCATTGTTTGACTAAGCAAACAGAACTCACATTGACGAGACCTATTGACTTTGCCAATGCTGGTTGTTTGCAGTATGTGGAATCACTGGACATAAAGGGGGAGCAGAGGAGATGAAAGACAATTTAGTTAAAGTGTGAATAACTGCACACTGTGAGTAATGACATCTGGCAACCAGATCAAAGGTTCTCTGTAAATACGGATCACTAAAAGCTTTTTTGCGACTCCGTGCTCAAAGAGCAGACTTGCATCAAAGCAACACAACACATAATTAAATGCATATACATTGTGTGTGCGTTACTGTTCCAATAATTGACAGTTAGTGTAAGAATTTGACGTTCTTGAGTTATTTGAAAAATTACTGTAGTAGTGATAAAATATGACACCATAACTTCACCTCCAGTCCAGTGCCACAGGGAATGACCCACCTCGAAACACAGCTGATGAACTGAAGAAAGGCTGACTCAGCATGTAGTAGTGAAGGGACTCCCAGGAAAGTCACAGCTTCCGGTTCAGTAAATAGCCTTAGTATTTTCAATGTTGGCGATGTAGCAATGCCTTACCTAGAAGACCCTTGACATCCAACACCAGCCCTTCTGCCTATAAAGTTGATTTACAAAGAAATACTACATAGTTATCAGATCCTTGCTGGACTTGGCCCTTTTCGCAGGGTCATCCCAGAACTTTTTTGTCTTCCTCCTGTATTTTTTTCTGACCTGTTGTTGGTTGTGTTATGACTCAGAGCACTTTACCACTGCTGTTCAGTGCTAAAGTGCATATGCTCTCTCTGGTAACCTTGGTAAGATTGGTCTACACCGGTTTGACATATTTAATTTACCTGCAAGTCCCTTGTATAATGGTATTCCATATACCTAAGGCCTGTACATTAAATGCTACTAGTGGGTTTGCAGCCTGTCTCAGGCCTCTGCAGGTGCTGAGTACGCAATTTATTGCCGCAGTGACATGGCATGTAAAGTGGTTGCCACGACTGCAACTCCCCTTCTACTACATAGACGTCACCCCTAAGGTAGGCCCTAGCTAGCCCTATGGGCAGGGTGCTGTGTAGGTAAAAGGTGGGTTATGTGCCTTAACTGTGTGGCATGTCCTGGTAGCGACAACCAGCCTTTTTGGTTTCTCACTGCTGTGAGGCTGCCCTCTCATAGGGTTATATTGGGAATTCCCTAATATATGCTTCAGTTGTAATTTCTGATCTGAGAGGGGTAGCATGACTATGTTTGGTATAGTAGTGATAAACCCTGCTTATTGGTGAAAGCCGATGTATTGTTACTATTTTAGAAATACCACTTTTAGAAGTGGGCATTTCTGTGTGCTTACGTGTCTTGGGCCCTGCCTGGATGTGTTTTCACCGTCCGGTTTTCACTGACAGGAGATGTACATTCATTCTACAATCACAAGGGAGGTTGAGGTGTGTCCTGCCTTCCCTGGGTGACTCAGCGCTAGGCTGACTAGATCTTGGCTGAATTTAAAATAGCGGGAGCAGTTTCCCTTGCACCTGAATAGGGTTGGTCTACATTTGGAGTGATGGGAGGAGTTGCACCTGCAACTAAATAGGGCTGTGCTTGCCTTCTACTATGCTGTCTCCGCCCCCCTGTGGTGTGTCTGGTGCCAGGGTTTACAATGGAAATGGGAGTGTTATACCCTTCTAATATGTGTTTGAAGGGCCCTCAGAACAAAGACTTTTGCAGTATAAATACAGGGACTGTGACCTCCTGAAAAGGTTAAGAAACTGCATGGACTGCAACCAAAGAACTGCTGTGAGCCAGGAGGAACTGGCATTTGAGACTACCTGTTTGTGGGACTAGCCTGCTGGGTGGGGGAAGGGACTGCCACTCTGCTAAATGACCCTCAGTGCTGGCCTGCCTGTGCCCGATTCTCTACCCCAGTGTCACCAAGGACTAGGTGGCGTGCCCCCTATATACAGCGCGTGGAGAGCGCTTCGAAGGAGAGAGTATGTGGGGAGCGCTGCCTTGAGCAGGCAGAGTACTTCTCTTCTCGCTCCAGCGCGTGGTGAGCAATGTGAAGTTTGGTACTGTGCTCCACTTTGAAAGAGCAATGGTGCTTTTTATTTCAGGGGAAATCCCCTACTGCTTTGCTCCTGGTAAACTGAAGAGGGGAGAAGAGCTGAAGTGCGGAAGCGCTCTCCCTCTCCTCCCCCCCCCCCCTCCCGCCCCACAGCCTCGCTCTTCTTATCGACAGCCAGGGCTCTGCTAACTGGCCCAGGACTGCAAATTCTTGTAGTGCCAGGTGAAGGCCGGTGCAGGGTTTCTGGAGTATCTGGCTCCCTCCCCATCTACAGGCGAGGCTCGTGAACAGACGTGAGGTGCGGGGCAGACCCACCGAAGTCACAGGTGTTGGCCAGGGAGTCACGCCTGTGGCTACATCTCAAGAGAGGCAGGGCCCGTGTGGCACAGGCTGCACTCTCCTTCGCATCCGGGCCAACCAGGTACTTCCCTAACCCAGCCCACAGCCGCGTTGTCGAAGTGTACCGCATTCCTTGTAATAGCTGGGCAGATGGCCCAGTAGCCCATAAATACAGTACAGGCCGAAGAGCTAAGTGAGAGCTCTCAGTGATGCAGTGGTGTTCTGCTGGGGAAAGGGTCACTCCTGGCGAGGCTGCCTTACAATTGGGTTGAATCAAGGTCCCAGTCCCACTTAAAGCCCCCGCAGGAGATCGGGGGAGGTCTCCAACGCACTCCAGATATTGTTGCAGCTGCACCGCAAGGTTGGGGGGCGGGGTGGAACCTCGCTGGAGGCCCCGAGAAGTGTGGCTCAGGGGTTAGAGGTTTGACACCCAAGAGTGGGTTGACACTCATAGCATTGTCTAAAGAAATTTGTGTACATTCCACTCCAGGCGACACTGCCAGTAATTTTTTGAATTGTCTGCAGTGCCCTGTCTTTGCTCTCTTTCCTTGCCTGAAAATCACCCTCTTTCTCACCCTATATCTATTTCTCCTTTCTTTGTCAGTACGGCACAGGCTTGTGTCTTGATAATATTGTATTGTATACTTGACATTGTTTTTTGAGAATAAACTTGACACTCATAGCATTGTCTAAAGAAATTTGTGTACATTCCACTCCAGGCGACACTGCCAGTAATTTTTTGAATTGTCTGCAGTGCCCTGTCTTTGCTCTCTTTCCTTGCCTGAAAATCACCCTCTTTCTCACCCTATATCTATTTCTCCTTTCTTTGTCAGTACGGCACAGGCTTGTGTCTTGATAATATTGTATTGTATACTTGACATTGTTTTTTGAGAATAAACTCCTGCCCCGGCTGGGTCAGGACAACTTGATCTGTATAGTTTCCATTGAGTTTCTATACTACATTTTACATATGTTAAATAAGCTAGGTTCCATTGTTTTCCATAACGAAATCAGGGGTTAGAGGCGGCAGACCCAGAAGCTGAGATCGGTCCTCGACCAGGGTTCAATTCCCCGCCTCGGCGGGTCTTGGGCTCAAAAATTCCACGGACTCGATAATTCTCGTTCCGGTGCCTACTCGACTCACGGGTTCACACTCTGCGACTCTGGGCAATAGCTTGCTTAATCTCCACTACGGCCCCTCGCGGCGGGATGCCTGGCTTTCACCTTGTGGATACCCTGCTGGGGTTATCTCACAGGGGAATACCAGGACGGGTTCCCAAGGCAAGCGCCTTGATGCCTTCGGGTGATACGTGCGCTATATAAATCGCATTACATTTACATTTACATCCCTGAGGGAAAAGAATCCCCGACAATTACCGCATTTCCTGGTATAGGCGGGTAGGTGGCCCAGAAGCCTACCAGGAGAGGAACAGAACTGCAGCATAACCTGTAATAAGAGCGCAGGTGCCGCTCTTAGTGTTTTCTACCGTTATTCTGGTAAGCCTCAAGTGTTTCTACCTCACATACTGCACATAAGGGCCACGATATGGATGTATGATGGTTGTTGATGCCTTTTACGGGTCATAATAACAAGTACTTTTACAGGGCCTGCAGGATATGTACAATGATGGTGTAAAATGATGTTATGCCTACTGTCTTTGTAAGTTATGCAATCTATTAGTATTTTACTTGATTGCACTAACTTGTGATGTTATGAGAAGTGCCTAGTGGCACAGTAATATATGCGATTGTGGTCGAATGTGTTTTATGAACAATACAAAGGATATTTTTATAAAGCCTTTTGTGGAGTCTCTTTTTGTGGTGTGCCTAGTGTGTCACTGGTGTGAGTGTGTTGTGCAAACGCTTTCCACATTGCCTCTGGGATACGCCTGACTGCTCTACCAAGCTACCAAGGAGGTGAGCATGGATTATCTTATGTGTGTAACTCCCTTGTCCTGACTAGAGTGGTAGGTTCTGCCTGGCTTAGGTGCATACCTAGCCAACTAGAAACCCCATTTCTAACAATCATGTACAGTAAAACCAGTAGATTAACATTTTTACTAATCCTGTCACAGCAGCTGACCTCTTATTTTATTATTTTATGATAACCCATTTATTGCGGGTCGCAAAAGAAGCAACACTACGAAGTTGTGGGAGGAGGAGGGAGGGAGCACCTGATGGGCACAACAACACACAAAATGGATGGGAGGAGGACTAAAATGGTCAGACGATTGGGAAGATACGATCTCCTTATATGCCGATTATATCCACCTTTACGTGACGAAAGCTTACCCCTCGCTACATGGGATACTCCACACCTTCACATTATATCAACAGTTCTTGGATTTGACCATGAATTGGGATAAATCAGTGGTGTATGTCCTAGGGATGCATGGGGTGGTGCTGTGTAGATCATGTGCGGCAAGGGTTGTGATGGATGGGTTTAGATTCCTACCTATATATGTTATCAGGTATCCCACAATCTTCCATAACCGTAATTTGGATCCTCCTCTGAGACAACTAAGAGGCTATGTTCAACATTGGCAGTCTCGAACCCTGACATTTCTGGGAAAGGCATCCCTCTATAAAATGATGGCACTACCCCATTTTCCTTATGCCCTTCATAATTAGGGCTCCCTGTTTTATGGTATTTATTTTTTTGCCATTTCCGTCTGTATTTATCCATATTTATTTCTTGGGCATTTTTTCTGTATTCATCCACATTTATTTTTGTCACAAGCAAAAGACGACGCTACAGCTAGTATTTTTCCACATTTATTTAAATTGTGAATGCACACATGCGCTCGATTGTTATTGGTCAACGCTATGCTATACATTCATCTAAAAACGTTGCCATTTGCAGCATGTCACAAATATGCTTAAAAGTGCTATCACAAGCCATTGTCTCAGAGCCTTGCAGTTTCTGCCATCGGCAGGGTGCTACATCCTCTTCCCCCACTGCACACCTTACTGCCACACTGAGAGGCTAGTAGTAATGGCATGTAAAGACGTGACTGAATGCCAATTTAGGCCTACATTCCAAACGTTTAATTTGAGTGAAAATCAGAAGAGGATTTTAATTACTCAATATGATTGTTAATTATGTTAATTTACCCCACTTTCGCTTTCACTGAACCTAATTTGTTAAGCCATTTAAATGGTACTTGCTTATCTTTGTGGCACTATAAAAGTTTTCAAATGTCTGCAAACTGACAGGACCTAAGTGTAGTGGCATTACAAAGCAGGGGCGCAATGCAGACCCCTGCATTCACTGTGGTGCAAGAAGGCGCCCACCCTTCCTGGGGGCCCCAGTCCACCAGAAGGATACGATTATTTGTGACGTCGAAGTGTCTCAGGGCCCTCAACATATTCTGTGGGGAAGGGGCATTATTTTGTATCATGTCAGGGCTACCAATTGATACACATTGAATCAGGCAAAAATGATGTTATTTACATATTCAAAAAAAATAAAGCGACAAAAATGATGGCAGACTTCTGCACATGAAAGTTTGATTCCCCTCCCCCACCCACCCCTACTTATGAGTGCGCAGGAACCATGGCTGCCCCAAATTATTGTGAATGGGACACGTTCTTTCCAGCAGACATATTAACCCTCTGTGCTATAATGAGTCAGAACCTGCACTAGACAAAGCTTCGGTCTCTCGGGAAGAACATTAATCACAGGAATGGCCATTTTTTTGATGCCTGAAATTGCAGACTATTTTGGATCCACAGCCAGGGGGGCTCAAGGGCGGTGATACCGGGGCCCCTACATCGGGTGCTGACATCAGGGTGCGTCCTGTTTGCAAGTTCATTTTAGTTTTAAAAGCACTCCTGGCCAGTGCTTTGTCTCCAGGACTTTCTGAGGTTGGCCTGGAGAGTTTTCTTCCCTGGTTACTATACTTGGAGCAATCGGCAGAGTGAAGAGGCAGGGGGGTGAACAATAAAGCCTCATTAACATGGAAATGGTCTTTCAAAGACCTGTGAAGTAATCGGGTGCGGCTCTGTGCGCGCAGGGAAGCGGTCTCAGCTGGGTGAACACCTCTTAACCCTCTAAGGAGGGGGAGACATCAAGATGGTTGGGGGTGTGATTCTATTGAAGTGAATGACTAAATATACTTGTATTTTCCCGTTTTTATATATAAATACAGACCAAGGAAAACTTGTTTCCCGTCTGTATTTATATGTAAAATTCTGTTTAAACGGAAAACCGGGAAGCCTATTCATAATACACCATACCTGGTTGCACCAAAGTACTTTCAAGCAGTAGAAGCAGTGGTGAGAACACTCCTTTTTGATGGGAAACCCCAAGAATAGCCTTACAAAAGCTGGCAAAGGGCTGGTATGACTGTGGGATTGCGCTCCCTGCACTTCAGTACTATTATTGAGAAGCACAACTTACAGTAGTTAACCACTGGGTAATCTACCGCAGGGCGAACCAGCCTATCGAATGGAGAGGCAAAATATGCCACCAGGGCCATCTATGGGGGAAAATGCAGCTCACCAATAATTGCCCCAACCTCAATGACCATCAGAATTTGGAAAAACAGTAACAGCGGTACTGGGATGGCGTGACAGGATTGCACGAGCCACGCCATCGTGGGGCTCGGCACAGCTGGGACTCGGCACAGCTAGGACTCGGCACAGCTAGGACTCGGCACAGCTGGGCCTCCTAGCAAAATCTTGTGGATTTTATAAATTGGACCTTAAGGGTCCATCACGGGTGGGGGACTCCTGGTCTAATGGGGAGGAGAAACCCTCTACTGAGCTTCAACGAGAACACAAACTGGTGCCCTCTGAAACTATCGCTATCTCCAAACAAGACATGTGCTGCAGAGAGCCGTTCCTCAAGGGACAGATCTTCCTGAATCCTCCCCATTGAAGGGTAGACTTCTAGAGGACTACATGCAGAAATAAGCAGTTTCTTTGACATATCGGAAAATATTATATACTTCACCAGACACCCTAGCGACCCTTACAGATCGTTGGCTGGGAGACTTGAGGCGACTGGAAGATGAACGGTTGGAGGCGATGGCATCCCCCTAGAGAGGTGGCCATATGCTCACGCTTTTGATTCATTCAATTAAAGATTCTACACAGAAGGTATTACGCTCGCACAACTCTGGTCAAAATGGGAAGATTGCTCTAGCCACAATGTCCTAGAGGCTGTGGCCGTGGGGGCACATTTTTCGATATGCAGTTTGACTGCCCAGTAATCCAGGAGTATTGGATGAAAGTGATGCTGTGCATAATGACATTATGTACGAACACTGTGGAGGCCTCACCCCAATTATGCCTCTTGAATTTTTGTGAGGTAACAAACAACTGCAGGAAAACGACTATGGGTTACATTGGGCCGCATGCTGGTGAAACGTAATATAGCATGGAAATGGTGTGCCGACTTTGAGGGACTGGGAAAGAGGATATGGATTAGCGCATGAAAGCATAAAAGATGACCTATGAGGGTAAAGGATGCTCCTAGAAATGGACCAAGATCTGGGGGAGTTTGAATGAGAGTAGAGGGATGCTTTGTGCTCCCGTTTGTATATCCACACAATTAGACTAAGGCTGAATACGTAGATGGGGTTTTTCGCCTCGCGGGATCACATGGTAAGTGATACTTGCATGACACTGCAGGGGCGATGTCCATTTTTTATGATCAACACAATGTACTATGCTATTTAGATTGTGAAAGTGATGGCTAAAGCAATCAAGTTCTTTTCTATTGCAATAAAAAAAAAAAAAAATTAGTAGAGAAAGCGAAACAATGCTGGTCACCATCAGGCAAAAGAGTCACAATATGCAAGCACTGCCACCAGTATGTATGTTTAGATTTACCCCTGCATTAACTAGTCATTAACACATGTTCAGGTTTGTACCATCAATCACTAAACTTGAATGAAAGTTCAGATTTGCACTCAGCAGTCTCGAGTCCTGGTCCAAATTTGCAAAATCACTTACACTGCTTGGCTCCACTGTGATATTTGCAACATTACCTATGAAAACATACTCGGATTCATACCATAATAAATCTGCTCAAACCAACACTAAGAAATCTGGATGGCACCGGCAGATTTGCACATTACTTCACTGCATGCTCAGATATGCACCATTACTTGTTAATCCTTGTCCATGTTCAAGTTTTCCCCATCAGTCAGTAGACCTTGGTGTACGTTCGGAACTACCTTATCACTTTGTAATCCTTGTAGCATACTTAGATTTGCGCAACCATTTGTTAACGCAAATTCAGGTTAGCACCATCACGCACTAAAATCCTTAGTGACGTCTAATGCATCAGTCGCTTCTAAAATCTGAAGCCAAACACAGCAGTTGCCCGAGAGAGGCTTTTGTGTGCACAGTAGCTGTTTGCAGTATTGCGGTCACTTCAGAGGGAGAATCTCCTCACAGCCGCTGCTGCCAGAGAGAGATAGACCATGAAAGTCAGCCAGAGAGCTCTGTAGTGTCGCACTTGCAGACTGTGGTGGCTGTCACAGCAACTATCAAAGCCTAATGATGTGTTACACATCTCAAAAGAGTAATGCCCCCTAGGGTACGTCTCACTTTCAACATAACGGTTATGCTTTAAAGTTCATGTGAAAGTAATATACATTTAACATTCTTTCATATTCATTATATTAAATGTAACAAACAAAACAACTGCAAGGACCATTTGCTGAATGTGAACAAAATGAGAACATTATTTTCTGGTACACCTCAGTCAAGCATGGTAGACCTAAAAAAAACATTTCTTAAACAAACAAATCACCAGCCACTGTCAAAGTTATAAGTTGTTGAGCTGCAACGATGCATTTGCTTGTCTTTAGACATCAACTCAGTCAATATGGTATGGTGCCTTGGTTGGCAAAGGTTGTATTTTGTGCTTTGCCTGCACAAATGATTAAAGGAGCATCATGGTGCTGAAGATCCAGAAAAGCAGACTTTTTTAATCTAATTGTCAGTCAAATTCTTCCAAAAAAGCATAATCCTCCTACAAACCAGAAATCATAGTAGAAAAATGTTTATATATTACAGTGCCGGGAGACGCCCTGTGCCAAAACAACGCTTCAAATGAAGTGGAGCTCAATAATTCATAAAACTTTTCTGCTGGGTCTGGGTGCAAACGAAGATCCAAAGTGGCTAAAGCATTGGTCTGAAAAATTCAATCCTAGTCAGTGTTCTCCAAATGAATGCCGAGATGTTCAGCCCAGAGGCTGTATTATGGAAGGCCTACAGAAGAACGGTGCACAGACAGTGGCTAAGTGTTTGCTGACAGAACTGGTTCCAAGATTCAGGGTCCCACGCAGGATTTAGTCACTTATCGGTCCACACTTTGTGAATAAATTGGTGGAGTGGGTATGCAAGGCCCGGGCGATAAAGTAAAAGTTCCATTATATGTACCATTCACAGGCAGCGGAGAAAAGCAATAGTATTCTTAAAGCAAAGAATGCGTAGATATGTGCTGATACTGAACTGACATGGGTAGATTTATTGCCCACAGCACTTCAATGTATGCGGAGAACATTAAATGCCACCCCATAAACTGAGTCCTCATGAGATTGTGACTGGCAGATTGATGACTATATAGGGGGCTCTCCAAGGAAATGTTATCATGCACATTGGTGATGCAACGCCGAGAGAATATTGCATTGCTCTGACAAAAAAGACTTAACCTTTTATACAAACAGGTGAAAAAAACCCTCCTTGAATCATCCACAACTGAAGGACACTGTCTCCAGCCAGGAGACTGGGTGTTTACTGAGATCTTCCAGTGCTACAATTGTCTTCAGCAGAGAGGAAGGGACCCACCCAGGTCCTGCTGGTTACATACACAGCTGTGAAATGCCAGGGACATAAAGACTGGATACATATATCAGCCACGTGAAGAGATCGCATATCAGACATACCACAAACAGTGCATACGGACATGCTTAGATATAACTTGCGTTCAAGACCTATAAGACTATTCTAACTAACAGTCTTGAAAGGCTTGATTCAGAGCCTCACATGTGCTGGTATCCTCTGGAGGCCTTGTGATTGCGAATAACATGGTGCATATATAAAATAAAATCCCAAACCAAGCATGTTGTTAAAACTTTATAAACAGTACTGAATACGAAGATATACAACTGCGGAGAGATATACACAAGAGCTCAAAAAGAGACTATTAAGTTGCACTTCTCTTGTTCTCTTGTGGAGAAGTGTGGTTCACTGGTTAGAGCAGGCAGACCCTGAAGCAGAGGTCAGACCCGGGACCAGGGTTCAATTCCCGACGCGGCAGGGTCTTGAGCTCAAATGTCCATGGACTCGATAATTCTCGCTTCGGTGCCTGACCTAATCATGGGTTCACACTCTGCAACTCTGGGCATTAAGCTTGCTTAATCTCCACAACGGCCCCCCGCGGCGGGATGCCTGGCTTTCACCTTGGGGATGCCCTGTAGGGGCTATCTCACAGGGAAAAGCCAGGACGGGTTCCCTAGGCAAGCGCGGAGATACCCCTTCGGGGGTCGATTCAGGCGCTATATAAGAAACATAATAATAATAATTGTTCTGCTCTGTTTGGCCTCCTTTTTGCAGTTTCAATATATGAAATAATTGCCCTACTGGTAAGCAGGAAGTTCAATTTGCAGTAACTTTTGCCCCGGCATTAGATTTGCACCAGTACCATCAACAGGGACAATGTTGCAACACAAATGATGAATGCAAGCCAAAATGAAATTAATGTTTCAGACTGCTGAATATGTATGCAGATGCCTGCAGAGGTGAAAAAGGGTTCCCATTTGTTATATGTACCTCTACCATTTAATGCATCACGCTATGCATTTTGGTCTTTATTTAAGTCCCTACTTTTGGTACAGAAAAGAAACTAACAAGGCCATCCACGATACAATTATCAGAATATCCCTACTTTTGGTACAGAACAGAAACTAACAAGGCCATCCACGATACAATTATCAGAATACAACAGGCAAGTTACTATAGCTTCTGGTTGTACAGAATGGGCTGTGTCAGGAAATAAGGAAGAAGAACCCTTAATAATAAATACACATTGTAGCGAATTTCTGGATTTAATATGGAATGGGAAGACCCCTCATGTCCAGGTAGCTCTGGAATTAAGGCAGAGACTAAAGGGGGCATCTGCTTAGTGGACCACGGAAGAGAAGTGGGAGATAGTAAATGTGAACATTAGCTGAGGAAGGTGGAGTCTGTAGGGTGATTAAAACAGATCGTTGTGTAACAATAGGTAGGGGAAGACAAGGGTCAATTGTGATCCAGTAGGGCATTGATTACCATTCACAAGAGAAGGGAATGGAAGGTCCGGCCACAGTCATAGCCCCAGATATGAAGACAACAAAAGAGATGACTGGGCTGTTCCTTAGGGAAGGAAGAAGGAAAGGGTCACTAGGGAAAAAGGATGAGTGCTCAATGGAGGACAACCCCTGGGTATCCAATTTGTTGGATATAATGGCCTCACAAACCTTTGCGAGTGTCATGCTTCATCATCGGCAATGCTCCTCGTAGGGCAGACCACACCATTTGCACTTTAGCCCTGGTCCACTCTGGGAAACCATAGTCCCCATGAGCACCGGCTATCCATGATTTTACTTGTGGCAGAGGACCACCAGAATAAAATTGCTTTCCCGTACCTTGTGCCACATTTTATCCTCACCCACACCATCTACTCTGTCCTGGCCCCTCACAGATATTCTGACTGGCCGAATGCCCTAAATAGTTAGCGGGTCTGGGTCAAGTCACTTGCACTGGACAGGCAAATTCTACGTGTGAAAGGGCAGTAGGGCAGGGGCGGAATTTCATGGTAGATTCGTACAGATGAAATGCTAAGGCTGGGACAGACGTGGAGTCGTTTTATTTTTGGAACAGTTTGATATATTTGGTGAAGAGTCAGTCGCGGTGTGACAGCAGGTCATGCTTGTCGGCTGTTGATGGCACTCGGGAAAAGTCCGCCATATGTATGTTCTGCCACATCGCGCCTACCGAAAGACAGGCAGTGGTACTGGTGTCTTTTCAGAAACACAGATTTTTTTTAATTTCTAAAGCGCTCGATCTGCCAAAGGCTTCTTGGCGCTAGAGCTACTAAACACCGTCTATTTCTGTGTTGAGATCGCCTGGGCTGCCCTGTGAAATCTTTCACAATGAGGTGGGTGAAGTTAAGCAACTTCTGCCCCTAATCGGACCCCTAATCGGCCCTTCTTCGCTAATAATAGTGGAGGTTATTAGGAAGAGAAAAATAGTGATTCCATTGCAGCCAGACCTCCTTCCTCCCTCGGGAATGCGGTCGGCCCCCTTGCCAATGGTCTGTGCTGCAGTGGATTCAGACTCATCCCCTCGAAGGCTCCCAACCCCCTCCACGTCCCCTTTAGAAAACCATAAACAGAATCAGTATCTTCCATGCGCATAGATCCGGTTTCACACCCTTCAAAGGGCCGAGGGATCTTTTGATCTCAGCTCAATGCGCCATTCACAGACTTTCACCTCCGTGGGGCCATTTCCTCCCTTGCGGTACTTTAAATACAGACCAAATATTGTGCCACTTGCAAGTTTCCATTTAAAAAAAAATTATTATTATTTTTTTTTTTTTTTTTTTTTTAAATCGAGCATACACATTTTGTCCATGCGAAATTTGCACATGTAAATAGCCTGCACTTCCAGCAGTACATTATCTTTGTCATTTTCCCAAACAGGTATGAAGCGGAAGAACTCCATAATAGTCTGCTGGGGTGCAAACGAGGTGGTTGGAATACTGTCCTTCTGATGTGTACTGCTGCAAGCGCGGGCTATTTGCATGTCCTAAGATCTGTTTTCATTTCATCTAACACAATCAGAACAAAGTTCCTCTGTTTTAAAGATGCCTCATATAAAAGCAGGCAAAGATGTTTAGGGACGGTTCCATTCTCTCAAGTAACAAATGGCACTGAAAGCGATCGCGAAAGTGATCGCTATTGTAAAAAAATTAAATTACAAAAATACGCGCGCGCCACAGCGAACATGTGTTTTTCAATTATCGCGTCCATGTCTAGGCACGATAATTGAAACCTAATGGCCTTTGGCTGCGCGTAACAGACACCAATAGGCAAT
Organism: Lissotriton vulgaris; assembly: GCF_964263255.1. Lineage (NCBI taxonomy): Eukaryota > Metazoa > Chordata > Amphibia > Caudata > Salamandridae > Lissotriton > Lissotriton vulgaris. The sequence continues at coordinate 1,031,022,698 of NC_141687.1, forward strand.
GGGCGAAGCAATGCGCCCGCCTTTGGCCTATTGCGTGCCGTCTTTCAGAAACACATGCACGCAAAGGCCAATCACGGAAGCCAAAAGGAAAAGCGCATGCACAAGCGTGTGCGATTCCAGGCTCAGTTTTCAAAACCTACACAAAAGGGCTCTCGCTGCGCGAGCCCTAAAAGAGGTCATTCAAAGGGAGGATTGAGAGAGATCGCCCTTTTTAATATTGTTTTTTTCTCTCTTCTGTATCCTTTACATGAACTTATTCCTGAGACAAACATGTTTATCTAGTTTAGCTGAGTGCAGATGGGTTAATGGAAAGGATAGTTGAATTAAATGCCTAAGGAAAAGCTTTGACTCCAGAATGCTTTCCTTCCCATTCAAAGACCACTAAAGGAAAGCATTTGGCTTTGTAAACTGTTACCTTACCAGGTCCTAAGAGTGGGTGAGGACACTAGCGCGGCACAGATGTTCTCATAAGATTAGTTATAAATACTACAAACTCCCAACTGTATTGTCAAGGTCAGTGAATAATGGTTTGTTTAAAGTGTAAGCAGAAATTGTAAGAAAGGAAGGGAACCAATCAACTGTTACAGCTACATTTCTTAAGGACCTTTGTGTTTTATGGTACTTTTTTGTTGAGATCATTGTTTTTCACTATTTCCTATGTGGGGTATATAAGCTGAGCTATTTGTAAGTTTAAGCAGACTCTCTGGGCGAATGCTCAGTGAGTCCACTGCTGCAGTGGGAGCCGAATAAATGACACTGGGGATTTACCATGATTGACTCCTCCGTTATTTAAAGACTTCTTTTCAGCTTTAAAACAAGAGATTGTAGATTCTGGATACCAACTCTGAAGATCTATTTAGGAGTTAATTAAAATCTGGCATTTGCCTCAAGTATATTTTCATCATAGGTTAAGAGTTCTAGTGACTTTCTGGCCTGTTCCACATGTCAATTAAGAGTTTTCTATATAAGCATTACAAGCTAAATTCATTTTGTCTCTTGTTCACAAGACAGATGCACAGAATTAACCTTTTGAATGGATTATTCTAGTCAAGTTAAGACATGCTACATTACAGAAAGCTGACTCTTTCCAAGTTTCATCGCTGTGGAGTAGCTCTGCATGTAGCAGTTGTAAGAAAATGAACCTTGCTTGTTCAAAAGCAAAGGATGGGCCTGTTTGACTGGGTAAATACGATGTCAATGAGTACCATTACGTGTGCAGGCCCGACAACGGCACTACCAATAAATGCAAAGCCAACATATGCCATATGCTGTGCCTATAGGACTATGTCAATGCTCATAATTACAATGTCAATGTATGTCATAATCTATGCCTGCACAAAAGCAATAACAAGCAGGTCAGCTGCAATTGGCCCCAATAAAACAAACTTGTCCACAGGCTCGAGCTCCCCCAAAAAACCACAAAGCTAGCCATCACATGTAGATAGAAACATTCAGCCAAATCAAGACACAACATGCACCCCACATGTAGTGATCACATGTAAATCATGCCGGACAACTGGACACATACACACTGGCACACACTAGCTCTCCCCAAGGTCGTGAGGCTTACAAGATGCCCAAACGTGTTGATTTATGACTGTGATGCTTTTAAAGAGTGCAGAAAGCATTTTATGGTACTACACAAGATTGTATAAAACCAGCCAAAACTTTGTACAACGAGAGACTTTCTTCAAACACGTTCTGTATAGACTCTCCTGGCCGGTGCATTTAATTTAGCCAATGTATTCCTGTTTTGCCAAACGTCTCTGTTTCATTTCTTTAAGGTAAACTCCTATCCAAGCAACAAACTAAATGCTCTGGCAGGTCCAACTGTCACATCTATCATATAGAGAGCAAAAGTTATTTTGTGTTTCAAATACACACTTACTGCACGACAACAAGACAAATAAATAAAACAAGCCTTACCAGGCTTGTCATACTTGGATTAAAACCCACCACAATAGTGCGCATCTGTTGCTTAAAAGATAACAAATACTGATATTCCTCAGCATTATTTGCAATTACATAAAAAGCACATGACATAAAATATGTGGAGCTTACTACATTATAAGCATAACACTTATATAAAACCCAATTGAATTCCCTGTCAAAAGAAAACAAAAACAAAAAAACTTAAAATAAATGGGAGTTAATGTCAGTAGGGGTTGTTAGTAGTAACTACACCACAGGACCTAATCACGTGATATTTTCAAGTTAAGATACTATATCGAATTAGTCACCCACCCCTGCCAAACTCATTAACATTACCTCTCACATATACTACACAGTCTTCCAATCATACATTACATAACTGCAGTGTTCAATGTCAGAATCTAAAACTAAAGGAGTACAACGACGTATAAGGAGAGTGATCCAACATACTATTACACAATGACCGCAACAAACCATTCAATCGCCTTCAAAATTTCAGATGCTTTCAACAAAAAATACCTCCTCGCACAGAGAAATCTATTAGGCAATAACATTTAAATAAAATGTCAGTCAAACATACAAATATTTACAATACATCAACATACTCAGACTTTGATTCACATATTACTTCCATAGTGTAGAACGGATTGCACGGGTAAAGGTTAATGTAGAAGAGGGGAAATGAGCTGGAAGTAGGAGCCAGGGACAATGGACTCAAAATTATAAATCTCAAAATATGTAACCCCTCCATCAAGTGATTGAAACAATAACTACTCCTCTTGTCCCAAGTACTGTACAGAATTCCAAAAGGTCTGAAATCATTGTGTGCAGCATTTCAAACCAATGAAGACAAAACAAATAAGATATCCAACCGATTACAGTTCAGCAATGAATTCAATTTTTTTTTGTCTAGGTTTACAGGGAGGTACAGTCTTTAAAGATTTTTTTAAAAAAAAGAAATCTGGATTGCATTCAGGGGCATACCACAAAATAATGTGGCCCCACCGGCAAAAAGTGATGTGGGGTCTGGGTCTCGCACATGTCATTGACCTGGTAAGGAATGGGGCCCCCTTATACCCCTGAATGCATCCATGTTTTTCCTATTTCAGGTAAAGCAGTGAAAATTGCCTCCAAAGCAATAGTAAAAGTGGATATTTCGTTTACCACTAGCAAAGTCTGGAGTAGTCTGATTCAATCATTCACTGCCAACTATTTTTGCGGTAGGATCAGTTTGCAAAATGTAACACGGGGTGTAAAAAAAAGTGTTATTTTCATGTAATGGGTTATTAAAATGGATGAGAAGCTCTTGAAGACCTTTCCATAATCTACTCAACAATTTGTTTGAATCTGGAAAGGCTAATGAATTTAAATTGAATTACGCTTAATCTAATTTTCTCGATTTAAATGAATCCCAGGAGATTACCAGCAATTTAGAGACTTCCCTTTCACTGGGCCAAAGGCTATGCTAAACGGGCACTGCGCAAATAAAATATTAACATGCAGTGGCTGGTAAGCTTAACATGGATTTGATGTGATATTACACAATATCAGTTTCAAGAAAAGGAAGCAAAACTAGCTTCCAGATGAATCACATCCAGTGTTGACAGGCTATAGGCGCAGCCATATGGCTGGAAAGAAAAAGCTTGTCAAGGTCCCAATCCAATACACCAAGGTCCCAATCCAATACAAAAAGGGTTCCCAAACCTGAATGCGCTTGAAATTAGTTGCACTTTTTATTGTTACTAAGAGCATTTTAAGATTTCATTGCTCATAATATGTTTAAAAAAGTAATGTTCTACTTTGAAAATTCTTTTTGCTAAAACTGTATATAACTGATGTGTTTATATGAATTGCTGCAGCCAGTTAACATCAATCCACTACTTTCAACCATAAAACAACCATGACCTTGAAGCACATTTGAAAAACGTTTGTTTCCATTAAGGCTTTATGCTGGTTTCTCCAAATTAAGTTTCTCCGAAATTTTAGTATTCAAGACATAATTACTAGCAGTTTTGCAGTAACTGAGCAAACCAGGTGGTAATTTCCACTGACCTATCATATATGCAATTCGCGCAATTACAACTGATAAATTTCAGTTCATAACAAGAAACTGGTTTCCATGCAGAGTTATGGCTGTAACCAAGTTATTTTACATGTAAATATATTTATTTAGGAGTTTTATATAGAGCTACGGGTCACCTCATCGCTACTTGGCAAATCAAAAGTGAAAGATTTTAGCACAGTAGTACTTCAAGCAAATGCATGGCCTTGCCCTACCCAATATTCCTTCCTTACCACAATAAGATCTATAACTTAGTCAGATGTCAGTCTGAATAATTCAACTTTTAAGAGTTTCGGGCGGAGGTAGGGTGGGTTGTTTTCTCAAGAACGGCAGAGGCATTCCATTGCTTTGATCCATGAAATCCTTGTGGTTCTACGGGTACGTGTTTTAGTTTCTTGAAAGTTAGTAGATTAGTACAGTGTGATGAACCAGACTGGATTCTTGGCTAGGATATACTGAGGAATAGGATTCGGTATGTAGGATTTTGAACACCCGGGCTTAAACCAATGTGCTTTTTAGGCAGTGCTGCCAAATTTGAACGTAATTCTCACCTTCACTGACAGGCAAGGGAATGTGTGCATGGTTGGTTTTATTTGGTCTTATGTCTATGTTAGACCTGGCACCATTGGCATGGGTCTCCCCTCCATTTTTTGCTGTTGCCTCCTGTGTTTTTGCTATGTTTTGCTGGTATAGATGCTTTGTGCACTTTGCCACTGCTATTCAGTGCCAAAGTGCAAGGGCTGCCTATTTTAAATTGTTGTAATAGATTAGTGACTCCATGATTTGGCTTATTTGATTTACTTGTCTGACCCTAGTACAGTGCACAGTGTGTGCCCAGGGCCTGTAAATCAAATGCTGCTGGTGGGCTTGCAGCACTGGTTGTGCCACGCACAGAAGCAGCTTGTAAAGTGTAGCTCAGGCCTGTCATTGCAGAGCCTGTGTGCAGTCTAGGAGTGCCATGTCGACTTGGCAAGTGCACCCACTTGCCAGTCATTAAACCTTCCTTTTCCTACATGTTAGTCACCCCTAAGGTAGACCCAAGGTACTAACTTGGGCAGGGTGCATTGTATGTAAAAGGTAGGACATGCCCTGATGTGTTTGGCATGTCCTGATAGTGAATTACTGACAATTTCGTTTTTCACTTTTGCAATGCTACCTGTTCCCATAGGCCAGAATGGGCAGTTTGATTAGAACATCTTATAATACTAACTGACCCAGGGAACAAGGTAGAAATTCGAGTTTAGTATGCCTGAACTCAGACTGATAAAATACATCTTTTAGTGAAGGTGATTTTTACATTCTGTGTTTGAAAATACCACTTTTAGAAAGTAAGTGTTTTTTTGCCTAATCATCCAGCATGCCTCTGCTAGGTTTGTGTATTCCATGTCTGGTTTGTTAGTGACAGGGGGGCTGGAGAGGGTCTTGGCTCCAGCACGTATCACAAACTATTTAAACAGGGGGTCCCGGGGAAAAATTTAGAGACCAAACTGAATTCAATCCCCAAGCTAAATTATACATAACAAACAAAAACCGTTGGTCTAGAGGAAAAATATATATACAAACAGCAAAAAACTAGAGTTGTGTTGATCAAAAAAAAGGTCCCTTCAAGAATGACAGAATCCCATCAACCCACCAAAGTGGTATGTTTCATCATCTGGGATGTCCTCTGGACTGCAGGACTTACTGCAATCAAAGGCTATAATCTTACCAAAAAGTGGAAGAGAGCTCCCAACAGAGGCTTAAACTAGGAAACCACTAGGATCCTACAAGTGATGAATCGGAGTTCTAATTTAGAGCGGGCAATGATGGATATTGCAGTGTATGTGAATAAATCTGTGAAAAAGTGAATCTTAAAATTGGCTACCAGGGCACTCAATTTTAATAAACGCTGTCCTGGTGTCAACAATAAAACAGTGCGTGTACAGTTTGACAAAATAACTGTAGGAGGTCAATACAAATGACAGGTCTACATGTTTCAGCCAATGGATTAGTTAATCCATAAACATATGAAATTTCTACTGCAATCTAGTGTGATAAATGTGAAACAAACTAAATAAAAGGTCTAAAAAAATAATAGAATGTTGGTTTGATACAACCTACATTCACCTGTGTGTCTTGAATGTAGTTGGATATCACAGGAGTATGGGACCCATTCCTAGAAAACAAGCAAATCATGTTTTTACTATCATGACCAACCAGAAGTAAGTTGCTGTCAAAGTGAAATGAACACCATCTAAACATCGCTAAATTCCTGATGTCGATGATCCAAAACTAGGTGATGTAGCTTTTGGTATATTTATCACCTAGATGTAGCTCTTATTCCAAAAAAAAGGAGAGTTTAAACGCACTTACCCGTCTGTATGCGGGAGTACTCCTCACCTCAACTGGCATCTGCTCAGTAATTGAGGCATCGCTCAATATTCCAGGTAAACAAAATAAACAAACCTAGAGTCAGAGTCCCTGTTCTCTGAACAATAGTTACCAGTCATATTTAAAAAGGAACAAAGTCACGCGTAACTAATTGGCTCCAGCAGTCTGATGGGTCAGGGCTCGGCTGAATAAGACCTGCACTGAATAGAGAGTGTGGGGTGGGGGGGTGTTGGGGGGGGGGGAGGGGGGGAGATTTTCTTTCACTGACCTGAGCCCTCATAGAACAGAGTAGGGGGAGGAGATTTCCTTTCAGCTACCTCAGCCAGGTCTGCTTTCAACAACGTTGTCTCCACCTCCTGCCAGGAAGCAGCCCAGAACTAGTTTTGGCTGGGCACGGGCACCCTCTGCCTTCAGAGGACAAATGATTTACTGGTATAAATATTGGGGCCCAGAACTTTAGATCACTTCTGGGAATCAAGACAAACCTCTGCCAAGGAGAAGAACCAAGGAAGCTGAAGTAGGAGACTGCCCCTGTGCTGTTTTGCTATTTCTGGGGTTGGCCTGCAGTGGTTACTTTATTGCAAAGGAAAGGGGCAAAGGACTTTTGTTAACTTTTCATAATCTTGAGGAAGAATCTCCAAGGGCTTGAAGTGTGCTTGCCTCCTGCCTGAAGTCTCAGGGATACAAGACTTTACCACCAGCTCCCCTGAATTCCCTTGCTGGGAATTCTACCTGCAGAGAGGAGCCTACTGTTGTTTGGGTCCTCTGAGAAGACCGCGTGTCGCTGGGAGCTGGAAGAGCAATGAGGAGAAGTGCGTCACCGCTGCAGCAGTTGCAGTTGAGTGTAAGGAGCGGCGCATCAACTTTCCTGCAACCCTTTTGTTTGTTTTGCGTGACGCATCCAAGGTACTTTGAGAGTAAAGTGTTGCATTTACCATCTACATTGAACTAAGCTATTTTCTACCATTTTAAAGTCTTATTTTTAATTACAGTATAGTGGATTTTGTAGTTTGGTCTTGTGTTTGGTCTAGTAAAGATTACTTATTTTTCTAAAACTGGTGCGGTGTCCATTTGTAGTGTTTTCACTGTGTTACTGTATGTGTTCACAAATGCTTTACAAACTGCCTCTGAGCTAATTCCTGTCTCGTTGTGACAAGCTACCAAAGGGGTGAGCAGGATTTATTCAGGAGTGTAACCCCCTTATCCGGCCTAGAAGCAAGGGTCCCCATTTGGAAAAAGGTACCTACCTCTGCCAACTAGAGACCCCCAATTCTAACAGTCTAGAAACTCAGGACCGCCTGATTGTGCAATTTGTCGGTATTATTTCTTTGGAGTGAGTCTACCACCGAAGTCCAATAGCACCATTACTAAAGATGCTGTCAGTTCCACACTGATGAGCAGTGGCAAAAGGACGAACATTCTGAGAAGGGATAACTGCCATCTACACAAAATGGTGCTTGCGTTCAGAAGGATAGGCTGCCGTTGAATAAAACGGTCACTTTTTTCCTCATACATGGTTGTATAAGAAGTGGTTTAATTCCCAGAACTTATGCTAAATGTAAAATGATTTGCCACGCTATAAAGAAAGGTTTCTCTATTTTGGGGAAAATATCAAATAAGCTGTACTTCCTTGAAAATCCTTCACTTGAAAGGTAATTTACGATAGAGACTGCTTCTAGAGATATTTCCACCACACACCCGAGTGACCTTTCACTTTCAAGACTCAACACTTATTCTGAGGAAAACACTGCATTTCAACCGTCAGTCAATCCCACACAGGAAGGGTGTCATTTCATTAGCACCAGCCCTCCTCCTAAAATACTGATCCCCACAAACACAGGCTTACTTACACACCATCCCCTCAGAACAGATTTTCAGAGTATTTGGCAATTCATCTTTTGCAAAGCGTATCGTTGGCACACTGATCTTAAGACCGCAAAATCAAAAAAGATGCTCTTGCATGGACTATAACAAAACCGTTAAAGAATGTAGTCTTGAAAATATAGCAGAATACAAATATGCAGGGCATCGTTTGCAAAAATGTATTTCAATATTTTTCCATCGGTTGCTCTGGTCTACAAGACGTCAGCGTTCAATCACTATCTGCATTTCATAGAATCAGCGATAAACATAGTATGCTGCGGGAATAGCAATGCGAGATTACCATGCGCTGAACGTATGTACCAATTTTAAGAAACACGATTGCACTGGATATTTGAAGATGGCTTTCCTTCCCACAGAGAAATACACTTATTACATAAAAAGGAAGACACGGTTGACTGAAAAGCCAAGTACAATGCTTATCTGGTGCATTGATAGAAACCTTCCCAGGGTCCATTCGGGTGCCTTATGAGCAAGAGCGGTAATGTATGTTTTCAGCCAAAGAGAGGATATAGAAAAAGAGTACCAACAGGCACACGCGAAAGAAAACATTTTATATTTTGCAACATCATAGGGAGCTACTCTCATGATCGGTCGTGGAAAATCTAATGGGAAACTATTGCTGCAACACACTCCAAATTTGGTACATTACTTCCTACTACTAGTAAATCATTGACCTGTGCAGTAGGCAGTATTACCCTTTAGAAGCCCTACTAATCAGAACTAAAAACCTGCTTTCTCCACCCAAATTTAAGCAATCAACATTTTAACTCGCATCAATAAACTGGCACTTGATGGCAGCAATAGCAGCCAAACCATACCTACAAAACTCACATTATCAGAATACCACACAAAAAATGACTGAAAGGAAAGACGAGCAGTCATTTGTAATCAGTGACAAATTGCTTATTTTGCCTGTCATTTAAAATTACACTAGACACAAAAATCAATGCGGTTAAGCTTTTGAATAGAGAAAATATTTGTAGGACTCGACTGCAAACAGATGTAGCTTTCTGTGCTTTTGGCCAGCACCATTCAGCTATTGGCTGCTGGCATTTTTTATAAACTGCCACAGGCTGTGTGGATCGAGCTTAAATCCATGGCATTTTGGGGAAGATTACATGGGGTTTTAAATACCCTATAGTAACCCATCCACTGTTCTGCCGGCTCATCCTTCCCAAAAAATGTAAATATGGCTGCTGTGCATGAATGCATTGACATATATGGAGGCCACTTTGGAATGTAATTAAAAAACAAATACGAATAGGGAAATCAATTACAAGATGGTTGACATGCATGAACAGTAGAATCTTGGGTGTGGTTAAAGACAATAGGTCGGCATTCAGTAGTCAAGGTGAGACCCACTGGCTCTGCCAATGCTTGGGAGAGCAGGGAGTGATACAATGAAACAATAAAATAAAAATGGTCAACAGGGGCTGGTAGAAATATCAATGTTCTGGAAAAAGCACTGGGAAATCCAATAGTTCTTACCATGGCAAGCTAGTCTGAATGTTATTTTTTTTATTGCAAGCAAATGCAAAAAAATAATAATAAAAGAAAGCATGCAGATACAAAATGGCGCTGCCAACAGATTGCAATTAAATAAATAAAAAATGCTAAAATATATTAATAGTAGCTATTTCAATTAGTTTTAATGTAATAGGATGGGTGCTACCTAGCAGGCAAGTCTACTTCGAGCAAATATCAAAACCATTTTTAGTTTTAATGCACATAACAAGAAAAAATCTTCTTATTGGTACAAGTAAAAGATACTGTTTACTGTGGATTACATATCTGACACATGGATGATGGAAATACAAGAATGAAAGAATGGAAGGAAAGAAAAAACACATTGGCAAGTAAAGCATAAGCCCACAAGCTAAGACACAGAAGTGCACTTCTTTTTATGCAGATGTGTTTTTTAACATGCTCTAAATTTGTCATGATCATTGCTTCAGTCATCTGGTCTTCCATCATGTTCTCAGTCTGCATATCCATCCGTCCTCATATGTCTCTTTAAGGTTATTGCCCGGACATGTGATACAGAGCTTTTCTTCAAGCTAGATTCCTGCCACGGTGCCGTTGCCAGCTCTAATAAAGCTTTCAACTTTCTAATGCTTCATGTTTCCACATTTTGGCGAAGATTTTCTTTAGAGCGAGCGCCTTTCAAGCTCAGCTGTGCTTTCCAAGACTGCCCGGCCTCCTTACACCCACTACTCTGTAACTTAGGCAGTGAAGTGCTGCACTCCACAACAGCTGACCTGAGTCTCCGCCATCGCCATCTTCATCAACCATCAAACTCTGAGGACCGTGGCAGGAGCACCAGCGTGACCACGCCTGCGTTGTGACCTTGTCGGAAAGAAACTTGGCACCCTCACGGCATCTAGTGAATAAAATAAGGTAACAGGGGATCCATTTTGTGTTCACAAGGTACTCACACAAGAAAGCAGTAACTGACCTCGGAGCACAAACTTCTCGGCACCTTCTCTAAATATTTTGATTCACTCAGTGTAGTTGGATCACGTTGGTGCCAAGTTGTTGATGGTGCGAATGGCGGTGTTGGTTTGTGTCAGCACATGGGTGGGGGTGAGAGGAAGGATGGGGGGCGGGGGTTAATGGGGTGTAACATGGCACCTGCAGCAAGTAAAAAGGATTCGAATAAGTTTAGTCTTAATCATTGGAGGCATGTAAGAGGGACGCTGCTGTCGGCAGGTCCTTAATGCAGACCGCTCGGTTCGCCCCTCAGAAAATTGGAGCCCTAGGCCTGGGCCTAGGTTGCCCATACCAAAAACCAGCTACACGTCCCCTCCCTCCTACTGTACTGGCCGTGGAAAGGGTTGTAAGTACCAGCAGACGCTCGGCACCCGCTGTCTGAATCATTATTAACCCTTTACATGCCAAAGATTCAGCCAAACCCTGACCATCAGGGTTCATCGAGGCCGTTCTCCCATATGCACTTACGGCTTTACTGGGGAGTTTTTCAAAGTAGTGCGTCAGTACCTTCAAATGAGTTTGCCTACCTCATGAGCTGCCTGCATACATTACTTTATTTTAACCACTGCTGCTTCTCATTCCTCGCGCAGTGCTATAACCAACCACCCCAGTTCCTTAAAACTTCATATGAAACTTTTATGAAACAGAATGCTTATTTGAAGCTCTTCAACAGCTATGAAATTGCCATGGATGGAAAAAATCTGAATGTAAAAAAGTGCCATCGCTGACATTTGGCAAATAACACCTGCCTCCATTTTTGCCACCCAGAGGCACAGCAGCGGGACATTATAACGAATATATGGAATATATAATTAGAGAACACACTTTGCAGAAGATCCACACGTTTGGATGAACATAACAAATTTTACACACAGTATCAATTACCAAATGAACAAATTGATTCTTAAGTGGCAGCACTAATGATTTTAGCTTCCCCTTTAGAGTGGGAGGAGGCACCGGTTTGCCATACATTAGAGACCAATCAGTTGTACATTGTTTTAAGAAACAGTAACAACTTCTTAATACATCTTTAAATGAAGCTATTACTACATTGAAAAGAGGTGACGTTTCTCTATGTTCTGTCAGACTGCTGATGGTAAACAACCTGCTGAAGTTTACATAAGGAACAGACCAGGCATTAAGAAAGCGTATGAAAAATCTAAACAAAAGTAAACGGAGTATTCACACTTACACTTCACAATGTCTTCGCTGTGGCTCTCGTTAACAAATTGCTGGTACAAGAGTGATCCCGGTATACTGAAAAGTATTATGAATGCAAGAAAACAGGTAATATATCCAACTTTAGTAATAGTTCATGCACTGATGCCTGAACAGTAGAGGCTGGCATCTACAAGAGGGGGTGTGGGGAAAATATTCTTTTAAAAAATGTACCTGATGCTACATCCTCACTCCGCACCCCTTCTCGACTTGGAACTGGATGCTGGAACTTGAGAGGTTTAAAGTGTGCATGTGTGACTGTCCGACGCACGGCGGCCGGCCAGTAAAAGACATGAGCACTTTAAACAGTGCCATTCCTGCCTACCCTCCTCCCTGCTGAGTGACATACTTCTGTCACTCAGCAGCAGCCCAGTCCCCTTCCTGACGATCGGCTCGGGATGGGGGGTGGGGTGGGAATACAATGGTAATTAATGACCATTTTATTTTTCATCTTTGGAGGAGATTTTTTAAGTGGGCTACGCTCCTCTGCTTTAACGGAGCAACCGCCCTGTGCTTGAATCAAATTTACTTTTGTAGATGAAACTTCATGATACAAAAATAGGCATACATATTGAGCATTTCTGATCGTGGTCATTCTTTTGCAGACCACAAAGAGTTAGATATCCGTCTTACTGATGAAAATAAGGAGGGTTTGGATGCAGCGATGCACTACTCTTGTACGTTCCTTATGTATCGATCAGACTCTAATGAAGGTGCTTGCTGTTTGGTTCGCCGTATACTGTTATTTCAGACTCATTTTTCATGGCTAATTGGAAGGACAAGACCCTGAATGAACTGACTTTCCAAACTTTTTTATACTCTAGGAACTCTGTTGAAACATTACGTTTCTTTATTGGTCAGATCAAGGTCAAAGACGTGAATTGCATACGCAACATTTATGTGGCTCATATGGGTTAGCAGAGACACTATAGGCATCTGGATACAGCACTCAAATCAGGCATATCTAGGCCTATTTCTTGTATTTGGAAAGATGGGGGTGGCCTGCATTAGAGTCTGTATTAATATAGTGATGGCTTAAGAAAAGCCTGGAAATGTTGAAGAGTTTGGCCACGAAATCAAACTCAAAAACAGTGCTATCATTGTGAAAGACAAATTAAGGAATGGTCCTTTAAACCAAAGAAAGGAAAGGTCTTCTCTGCTAAAACACATGTGCAAGGGTGGTACGATTGAACCTACTGTATTTTCTAAATGGGTCTCCCCTCTTGTCCTCGTATAGCAACAACAAAAAACATAGGTTATTGAATAAACACATTCTTGTTAAATGCAACTTTCTCGAACAAAGCCAGGAACTGTTGTCATAATGGTAGCTAAATACTGGTCAACCTTAGACCGGTGTGTGGCATATCCCCAAAACTCTACTTACTGATAACTGTAATCGGACAACATGTTTGATCCAAAACTGTGCCCTTTTGGCTTAGCATCAAGCTGCATCCATGGGACAGGGTCATATGGACAACTTTATTAGGGTACACAGAGGTGGTCTCTGAGCTCCAAGATGACATTTGTGTGTTTGGGACTTCCTCGGAAGAGCGCGATCGAACTTAGCAAGGGTCTTGGGATTCCTTCGAGATCAAGGCATGACTGCAAATTCAAAAATGTCAAATCTGCGTACTGCAGTGGAATATCTAGATCAGAGTTTGGGATTATGCGATAAAGCACAAGGAGTTCCTTCTTAGAACTAGAAGCATTCCCACTAAAAAGGAACACTCATTCTTGTGTTTAGGCTTAAGTGAGTATTAAGCACGTTCTAAGGATGGTTTCTCCACCCTTCCTCAATGCCCATGCTAACACAGAAAATGACAAGGTATTTCTAAATTAAAGGATAAGATTCTGAATGGCAATGTCTAAACTAGGTTGGTGTGGAGTGCAAAAAAATGATGAGTTTAGGCCCAGATCTCTGTACTGGGGTGAATGTATGACATTGTTCTGCATTCTGTCCATCAACTGTTGTTTTTGCATTTGTCACCCCGAGAGGGATGGGTATGCTCAGACGTGAGTCCCATGCTCTCCACACCACTGGAGTCAAGCTACCCTGGCTGAAGACGGCTGATAGCCAGAAACCGGTCCTAGGATGCTTGATTCCGGTCCAGGAAAGACATGGCTTGGCAGTTCGGACTGGACTGTTCCCATGAGGCACAGGGTCAAGGCTGATTTGCATATGGCCATGTCTGAACTGGGGTGGTGTGGAGTGCAAAAAAACGATGGAGTTAGGCCCAGATCTCTGTACTGGGGTGAATGTATGACATTGTTCTACATTCTGTCTATCAACTGTTGTTTTTGCATAAGATTCTGAAAGCGCCAGTTCTAGCTCTACTAAATGAGGATACAAAATGCATTTTTATTGTTGGTGCTAGCGGAGCTGGTCTTAAAGCTATCCGGTCACAGAAAACAGCTGGTGTGGATTAGGTTGATTATACGATTGCATTTACACCTAGACCATTGTCTGAAACCTAGTAAGGTGTTTCATCATAGAGGGTGTAGGTGTGCTGGGGAACACTTGTTTTTGTGGGGAAGGTATATTACTCTTATGATGCTTATGATGAATCATGAGCCACTGACTTGTCTTCTTCATGGTCAAGCTATTTCCAGACGAATAGGATTTTTGCCTACACTTATTTTATTTTTGATCTAGTACATGTTTCAAGAAAATATAACGAGAGGAGAATGTTCAGAATGTCTGGTGACTTGCTGGAAAGGCCAATTTGGATGACCGCTTTAGCAGCAACAGCTTGAATGGCATTTTTGATGGGCTCTTCTGTCTGCAACCTGGCAAACGCTCATAATGAACACAGATGGATGGATGGGCAGATGAGCGAAAGAGGGGATGACTGAGTGAAAGGGTGGATGGAAGGAGGAGCGAAAGGTTGAACGGATGTGCGAGTTAAAGAGTGGACGGGTGTGCGAGTCAAAGGCTGGACGGGTGTGCGAATCAAAGGCTGGACGGGTGTGCGAGTCAAAGGCTGGACGGGTGTGCGAGTCAAAGGCTGGACGGGTGTGCGAGTCAAAGGCTGGACGGGTGTGCGAGTCAAAGGACGGGTGTGCGAATCAAAGGCTGGGCGGGTGTGCGAGTCAAAGGCTGGACGGGTGTGCGAGTCAAAGGCTGGACGGGTGTGCGAGTCAAAGGCTGGACGGGTGTGCGAGTCAAAGGCTGGACGGGTGTGCGAGTCAAAGGATGTGCGAGTCAAAGGCTGGACGGATGTGCGAGTCAAAGGCTGGACGGATGTGCGAGTCAAAGGCTGGACGGATGGATGTGCGAGTCAAAGGCTGGATGGATGTGCGTCTCCTCACCCACGCACACAAAGCCCTCTATGACCTAGGACCCGAATGCCTCAACACAAGACTGTCCTTCTACACCCCCACCCGCCAACTACGTTCTTCCAATCAAGCCCTCACCGCAATTCCGCGCATCCACAGATCTACCATGGGGGGGGGGGGAAGATACTTCTCCTACTTAGCGGCCAAGACCTGGAATTCTCTCCCCACCCGCCTCCGCCTTACTCAGAACCACCTCTCCTTCAGAAAGCAACTAAAAACTTGGATCTTCGATAAGTAAATGCACCCGCCTCCCCAAGCGCCTTGAGACCCTCTGGGTGAGTAGTGCGCTATATAAATTTCCGAACTTGAACTTGAACTTAAAGGCTGGATGGATGAGCGAGTCAAAGGCTGGATGGATGAGCGAGTCAAAGGCTGGATGGATGAGCGAGTCAAAGGCTGGATGGATGAGCGAGTCAAAGGCTGGATGGATGAGCGAGTCAAAGGCTGGATGGATGAGCGAGTCAAAGGCTGGATGGATGTGCGAGTCAAAGGCTGGATGGATGTGCGAGTCAAAGGCTGGATGGATGTGCGAGTCAAAGGCTGGATGGATGAGCGAGTCAAAGGCTGGATGGATGTGCGAGTCAAAGGCTGGATGGATGTGCGAGTCAAAGGCTGGATGGATGTGCGAGTCAAAGGCTGGATGGATGTGCGAGTCAAAGGCTGGATGGATGTGCGAGTCAAAGGCTGGATGGATGTGCGAGTCAAAGGCTGGATGGATGGATGTGCGAGTGAAAGGATGGATGGATGTGCGAGTGAAAGGATGGATGGATGTGCGAGTGAAAGGATGGATGTGCGAGTCAAAGGATGGATGGATGTGTGAATGAAATGGTGGATGATGTGTGAATGAAATGGTGGATGATGTGTGAATGAAATGGTGGATGATGTGTGAATGAAATGGTGGATGATGTGTGAATGAAATGGTGGATGGGAGAGTGAAAAGGAAGATGGATAGATGCATGGATAAATGAGTGAAAGGATGGATGAGTGAAAGTAAGGCTGGGTGGAAGGAGGAGTAAAAATAGATGGATGAGTGAAAAATGGATGGATGAGTGAAAAATGGATGGATGAGTGAAAAATGGATGGATGGATGAGTGAAATGGATGGATGGATGAGTGAAAAATGGATGGATGAGTGTAAGGATAGATTGAGGAGTAGACGGGTAAATGGGTGGATCAACGAGTGGATGGATGGACTGAGGGAAAGGGTAGATATAAGGAAGGATCAGTAAAAGAATATAGAGATGAGTGAAAGAGAGGATAAATGGATGGCTGGACGAAAGGGTGGACCGATGGATGAGTGAAAGGGTGAATGAGTGGATAGATGAGTGAAAGGGTGGATAGATGAGTGAAAGGGTGGATAGATGAGTGAAAGGGTGGATGGAATAACAAAGGATGGATAAATATAAGGTTGGATGACTGAGTGAAAGGATGGATATGTTTGAGGGATAGGTTTGAAGATAGATGGATAAATGTGGTTACGGATGGGCAGACGGACGGATGGAATGGTGACAAACAATGTTGGATGAAAGACTGATTGCATGACAAAATGAAGGTGAAGTGGTGATTATCAGCGAGTGAATGGAAGCATGAAAAGATTCTAACAGCTTTACCTGGGCCAATGATGACCAGCCTTTCCGGATAAAGCCTGGTCATGGGTGGAGACAAATATAGGATAGGTCACAACATGTCTAGCACTGTATATGGCGTTTTGCTTGAGGTGGTTCGCCCACTGAGATATAGCGCTCTTGGCTAGTCAATCTCTATCAGCCTGGTTAATTTTTTAAGTCATATTTACATTATATATTGTGCTGTAGGGCAGTGCATAGTCCTGGGGATTGTTAATGGCAATGTTGTTTCCATTGCTTTGTTAGTCTAGGATGTTGAAATTATTCAATGACACTTAATAAATATTTTTTAGAAAGGATGAAAAGATGAATTGAAGAGACAAGCAAGCTCTTCTGGGGAGGGTTGCAATGACTTGCTTCCGCTTGCTTGGTATCATAAGAGGTGTGTTTCAAAGTGGGGAGTATTTCATTTTCTGGCTAGTCCCTTGATCAGATTGGTTGGGAGATATGTGTTGAGGTAAGCTATTAAAACAAGTAAGGAAGTTTATTGTTGATGGGTGGCAATGTAAAAGCATGTTGTCAAGTGAAATGCAAATCAAAGAAGAGCTGGCCAATAAGGGAGAGTTTTGTCTGGAAGAAGGGGCACAGAAGGAAATGCCTCTTTTTGCATGTTCACCCCCACATTTCTGAACTGAGGGTGTTTTTTTTCTACTTGAAGTGCACTGAAGCTTGCTATCCAGACCTCAATGCCATTGTTCTAACACTATACAAGGTTATGTTGAATTTGTTTACTCCCAATTGGCAAGTACTGACTTACTTCGAAGTCCTTAGTATATAGTACCCAGGGCAAGTAAGACAGACTGTTCACAGATGGCTGCAGCACTGGTTGTGCCACACTGCAGGTGACAGACAATATGGATCCCAGCTAACCACTGCAGACTGACAAGACAGTGTACCATTGCTAGTTTGACTTTGCCATAAACACTTCCCATAAGTCATATATGTAAGTCTCCTCTAAGAAAGGCCTATAGAGTCCTATGGCAGGGAGCTATATATTACAAAGTAAGACATAGGATGTTCTATATGTCTTAGCAGCAACACCTCCAAATTGTCATCTTGCTGTGGAAAGGTTAGGAGCCTCACTGGCTCCCCAACCCATCTAACTCCTGAATGGGACCACCTAACAAGGCCAAGTAAGGTATCAAATTGATTGGGACATTAAATCTGGCCGAAGGCCTAGGCTAGATTTAAAGTCACTATTGATATTGAGGAACTTTTAGAAAGTTGCCGCTGTGCACTCCAGCTAGTATAGTGACCTCACAAAGGCACTGACAAGATGGGTTTCTGACCACCTGGGGAAGATGAGTGGACGACTTCCAGGCCTGGGAACAAAGGCAGTTGCAACAGAGTGAGGTGTTGCCTCCTCTCCCAGGATGGCCATTTATGGTGTTCACCCAAAAGTGACAACAAAAGTGACAACATTCATTAGCAGAATGCCTTTTGCTACTGCAGACAATTAGGAGGGAAAGCGAAGGGAGGGAACCCTGCGTCCAAACCAGTTTTCCCATGGGTGTGCCCATTGGTAGCCACAACCCTAGGGTGTTCTATTCTGCTCCTGACGACTGAATAAGAGTTATGCCATCTTGAAGGGGTCAAAAATGGGGGACTCTGGGGTATTCAGATACCACATATCAAAGGAACATCATCACCAGAGAGGAGGAGACCCAGTAGCCCATTGGCTAGTAACCGCGTGGTTCCCTTGGAGCAATTTCCTGGCATAAGTAGGGCACTCCAGACACCATGCCCCTCAGATAATATTAGAGAAGAAGAAGAAAGGAATGAAGAAGGACTTCCCTGCTATCCTTGAACCGCGCAAAGAAAGACAAAACCATTGTGATGACTGCACCTGCTGCAGTTTTGGGCTAGCCAGACTAGGACTGTGCCTGAGGCTCCTGACCCAGTGAAAAGTGGATTTACCGGCTTCACCATGACCAGTGACTTTGAAGAACAGCTCCAGGACAACAAAAGCTGAAATAACCCAAACGGGGAAAGAGGTAGCCACCACAGAATTTTTGCCGCTACCAGTTGCCGGGCACAACAGAGGGCGAATCAAAAACACCAGAGTCTGGCGGACCCGGGAGTGCTGTCCAAGTTTGGATTTGCAGTTCCCAAGGTAAACCACCCCCCACCAAAGGGTTTGCATCCAACTGCGGTGCAGCATGACCAGTAGTGCAGCATCAGCTGTCCAGCTAGAGCAACGTAGAGGACTTTGAGGGACCCTGATTTTTGTGGCCAAAGTCACCCCACATCACCCATGGGCTGAGGCAATTCTGTTAACCGCACAACAACCAGAGCATCGTTTTGAGCCTCTTTGCCTGCATCTCTCAGCATCAGGACCACATAATTGACTTCAATGCGGGTGTCCTGTAAAGTTTGGATCTTGTTGTAAAAATGCTCTGGTGGCCAGGTACCTGTCAAAAGTATCCTTTCTAACCCCCTAAAACACATTCCTGCTGGATTTGGTTGCTCAAGATTGTGCCGAAGTACTCGCACTGACTTTTCCAAAGTTTATGTTTGCTAATGTATGTTTGCGGTTACATTTCAAAGTGATAAAAAGTTCTAAAATCTATATCTATGGAACCCTCATATGGATTTTGATGACCAAGAGCTCTAAAAATTCATTGAAATATGCTCTATTTTTTATAAATTGTTGTTGTGTCTTTTCATTGGTGTGTGATTGTCTTATTTTGTTGTTTGGTGCTGTTAAATGCTTCACACTAAGTTCTTTTGCCAAGCCTTTCTGCTCGCAGCCACAGCTACCCAGGGTGGAACTTCAGGTTAAGTAAACAATACTGACTGAACCCAAGATGGCATCTATGAGTGTACTCCATGATAAGGATCCGGATCCACAGTCATATCTTATAGTACACCCAGATCCTCACATGTGCATACAAGTGTGCCTCATTACTAACCTAGTTCTAGTATAAAGAGTGAACAGAATTTTGAGTAAGGGCATTCAAGCTGTGCTAGCTTCTGGTAAGAATATTAAGGCATTTATACAGGAGATGTGGACGCACAATCTGACCCCACATTCTTTCACAGGGGTTGTTCAGCTTATGATCTGCATTCCCGGTTTAAATACTATGTGGTTAACTAAGTTTCATATGTACTCTGAGCCAATGAAAAAATTGAACAGTTTAGATTTGTAAGGTGGTACGTGAGAGGGCTCAACTAATTTGTGAAATGTTACAGTCTAAATTTACCTGTGAAGGCAGGGTGTAGAGAGGGCAATGCTGCAGGAGACCCACCTGGTAGATTGTGAGGAGCAAAAACTTCATAGGAAGTTGAGGGGGCATTATTCTCAACTACCTACTCTACCTATGCGAAGGTAGTGGCAATTTGGGTGGCCCCGCAGGTCCCTTTTAGATGGATCCGTCCACATTCAAGTCATATGATGGGTGCGGTGTCCGCCTTCATACATACTGGCAACTGGTGAGAAGGACAATTCACACATCTACAGCGGTGCATGTAGAGGCCTCCATTAAGAAATTTCTGCTGGGAGTGCTTCCAGTGCCCCCCCCACAAAAAAAGGGGGTGAGCATGAGACAAATTCGCACTTCTTTAGGCCTGATCGTGGCCAAGCATTAAATTTCAATACTTTGGATTCACAACGCACCCCTTGACTTCAATAAATGGTGGTCAGATATGCTGGAGTGGGGAGCAGCTGAAGAATGTTGCTTGAAAATGGTACGCAAAGATGAGAACATAGTGCGAAATTTGGATGAATGGGGGCGTATGCTAGAGGCACTCCACTCAACTGCTGACCTTGCTGGGGACAGAGAAGGCGCGATGGGGATACCAAACACTGCACAGCCTGCACAGGGCTCAGATCATGATAGAACCCTCATCCCCACACAAGCAAATATGAAGGGAAGGCAAAATTGGCTGCCGCTTCACTTCCGTAAATGAAGAGATCCGTGACCCGTCACTGTCACCCCCCTCACCACTTCTCCTTCCTCGTTCCTTTTGTGTAATTAGTTAAATTGCTGCCTTCTTACTTTTTATCTATTTGCAGTTTATGACAGTTCTGGGTAAAAGTTGTTACATGCAGGAACCCGAGTTACAGACGTCTGAGCACTCTCACGGCTAAACTAGTGTTCAAAGAAATGTAACAGCTGAACGCATAATATGTAAATGTTAAGCCAAGATCACATATGTTAGCAAACAGATGGCTCACCATTTATATGTATGACACACCTGGAGATGTGTTTTTGTGCAAAGTTGCTAATAAAAACAAGTTTTAAAAGGTTTCATATGTCCACTGATATAAGGCTCAGGCTAACATGCATGGGATGACAACAAAGAATGTTCAGTCCGAAATGCAACAAGGAACTATACATTCAAATATTAGAGAGAGAGACTAGGTAAAGTTAAAATAACAACACCATTTGATAGGAGAAGGTTCCTCAAAGTTTTGGGTCCACATGTCGAGCTAAACAGGCACATTTATCGGCTATGGTAGATCAAGGGAGGTGGTAGAATTTTGAATACGCTGGCTCGTTATAAAGGAAAATCTTTGCCTGTGGAAGAGGTATGGGGTTAAGTGGAGATGGATTGAGGTACAGATGGCCATTCATCATGTGTCTCTTGAGTCAAGTTGCTCTTTGAGTGGAGTGCTCCTTGACTGGGGAGAAAAGCCAGTGGAAAATACCATGAAGGAGTTAGAAAAAGCAGTGGCCTTTTGATAGAGTTAGTCTCAACTTGAAGTTTCTTTTTGATCATCTTTGGCTGACCTGTATATTCTGCGTTTGTTATTAAGGTAGGTTATGTTATTACATTATCCTCGCTATCCTCTCTTTCTCTAATTTCTGAACATATATCCATCTGTCTCTATGACTACAGAGTATTTTCCAGTCTTGTGTGGGTTTGTCTCGCGCTCTTTTGCTCGTGTGAGTCTTGGTATGCGACTACTCCCACCTATGTGTTCATGATCCAAGTTGACTTGTGGTGTCTGTTGCTGAAAATTGATAGGATGCAGAGTTTTCCTGCAAGGCAGATTCCTGCTGCGGCACAGTAAGGTTTTATTAAAGCATCTAACTTTCTCCTGCTTCTCATGCTCCTTTCCACAATGTGCATGCACGATTAGGCAAGGAGCCGCCACTAGCAGTCCCAAAGAGCCCATTACTGACTCACTGTCCCAAGCTGTATGCTGTAGTGACCAGAAGTAAAACGTGAGGGTCAGGTGAACACCCAGACAGCCGACCAACAGCATACATATGAATGAATATATTCATGTATTGTATGTACACATATACAACCTGCATAAGGCTGGCATATGGCTAAAAGCAATTCGGAGGAAGACATAAAAAAGTCAGTTTGAATGCGCCATGAGCGAATGCGTTTTAACAAATGGTGTTTAATGGTAGCATGACATCCTCTGTTCCACTTTATTTTCCCACTTGACGGTAGATTGCAGGATGTAAGCAACTTAAAAGATAGGTCTTCACCTCGTGGGCTTGAAAATCTGCGGATCTTCCTGCAATGGGCGTCAATTCAGCCCTTTAAAGCCACTCGAAGGACTTCTCAATATCGGCGGAAGCTTAAACGGCTAAAAACAACTGCGAGGCTCATTTCATTGGTTGAACACTACAACGAAGGCTGAGGCACCTGCAGCTCAGATCAAAGAGATGGATAGCAGAATATCAGGCCCACAATCTGCCAACAAGCGGGATTGGAATGTAATTGCTTGAAGGATCAGGAAGGAGATAGCGGTGCCTCGCTGACTAGAAACGACTGAAAACTGCAGGAAAATCCAAGGTCAGAATGCTTGCTATTCAAGAGTACAATGCCAGGTGACACGGCAACGTTTCTGAATAGGCGGATGTTTTGCTATTCTTCCACCGGCAGAAGGTGCCGTCAGGGAAGGAACATTCTAGACTAAATTAGAATGAACACACTGTGCAGGCAGAGCATGTCAGAAAGAAAAGCCCTCTCCTTACTAGCAGGAAGGTCTTTGGATTGCTCTTTTTAAAATGTGTTCCACTTGGAGTCAATTTTCTACCTCAAACGAAAAACAGCTGTTTAGGAACCAAACAACTTAATCACCAATTACAAATGGCCCTTTTACTGGGTAGGTAATACTCCACCAGGCAAGTTACCATGGAGAACACGGGGTGCGTTATTTACGTAAGGAGCTTGGCTGAGAAAACAAGTCACTCCTATGGTCCTTTCACACAGTCGAGGTCTGCTGCCAAACAGTGGACAGAAAAGATATACTTCGTGCAACACTGGGGGTTGGACACATCCCCTGCCCCCTGACTTTAGTAATCAGTTAAAGGACATAGTCGGCTCCGTTTCAAAGCTAGCTTGGGGTGTTAAATCAAACAGGCGTCCACATAGAAAGCTACCCAGAGAGGAAATAAGGACACACGGAAAGGTTGACATGGACGAACATTTTTTATTAGCGAAAAGGAGCCGCCCCTCACATGGTGAAGCATGCTAAAACATCTAAACCAGTGTGCAATGTTACATTTCCTGGATTCACAAGCACCACTTTTATTTGAAGTATAGAGTTCGACCCTGCGATCTACTGAAATTCTAAATCTGATGCCTTTCAGCGGCTCCCAAATGCAGAGGAGTTTGGCACTTTGAATGTTGTGGCAATAGACATTGGCACAACCATGCAAGTACAGGAATGCCTACTTTTGCAAACTGACTGAAAACAGTTGCCACCAAGGATTCACTTTGTTATCATTAGGAAATAAATGTGATGGTGTACAATTATCTGACTTCACAGACACCAGAACAACCAAGGTTATGGTTTATACTTCTACCCAGCACATTAATGCTCACTGAATAGCAAACCCAAGTTAAGTGCTTTAAAAAAAAATCTTTCACTGACTGAAAAACCAATGACAACAAAAATCAGGCTCTAAACTAAAATCTGAAAGAGTCTCATCTGGTTCCAAACTCTGTTTTCAAATGCACAAGCTAAAAAAAAAACTAAAAAAACAACCTTTACTTCGCACCCGGAAGATGGCGAGAAACAAATATCCATACTCCATAGAAGCCATTTTAGCACCTATGTATTCATTCCTTTATTGTCCGAGTTCATATTGCACTCTCCTTATACCTTGGACCTCCACTTCCAAAAGTGGGACACTAACATGCTGCTGTCAAGAGTACCTACCAGTGGGCCAGAGCCTATCCAACGTACAGCATCTCGGATAGCTTTATCAGGCATGGAAAAGAACTCCAAAAACTGCGAGTTACACACGCCGGAAACATACCCTGTGGAAAAAATAAACCTTAATAATTACAAACCACCCACCAAGGATAAAAGGGCCATGAATCGGAGACAAGAGGAACGGACTTTGAGCAGCTGTCTTTTATCCCAGGTAAACGACTGCCCAGCAACTGAAATGCAGCATGCAAAACATCTTAGCACACTTAAATACGCTGTTCAACAATCACAACACACAGCCCTGGATCACTATTCTGGGAGCACATCTGGCTTGCAGCATCAGGAGTTGTAACGCCGCTGCAACAGAAGATCTAAAAGCCATAAGTAAGAAACGTGTGCAACAATGCAAGTTACAAGGCAGCAGATGAGGTACATGCTGCTAGGCCAGGCAGGCATCGGGTTGTTACACAATGCCAGAGCCTCTGAGCTACTACTGCCTTCTAGAAACTAAGATATGGATTTAGAGGCGCACCAGTCACCTGAAGCAATAGAGGGCCACTTTCTTTAGAACAGTTTTTAAGCCGGACAGTGCCCTGGGGTGTTTAAGTCATAGGGAGGCAATAGAATGCTGCACGCCAATATGGCAGCTTAGACAGCTCTCCACATCCTGGTGATAGATGAACTCCTTATACAAGGTGCAACAGAGGAATTGTCCCATATTCTTGCTACTGGTGTGCTCCCATAACATTAGAGAACATAAAGGACCTTAAAATAAGCAGCTATGGTCGTGGTGGTGAGTGCAGTCAAAAGACAGAGCTCCTTGGCGCACAGTACCACAACAAGCTGCATTAAGCATTGCACTGGTTCCAGTAACCCACTCTGCATTGCACATTATTAATTCAAAGCAACATGCCATCTATTTCTGCTACAAAGGCTCAGAGCCTACCAGCCAAAAAGAAACCAAAGGTCTACAGCAGCATTTCCAACTGTCATCTGGGGATGGTGCCTTTTTCTTTGTGCAGATCTCCATTGCAACACCCTTCTTCTTAGTCAATGTTTGAAAAATCATATTGCATGTCAGACAGCAATACAAGCAAGGCTTCTGCATCCGATATGAAACTCTCACCATATCTGCATTCACTACCATCATCATCATGGCAGCCTGTATCACACGGTTATGCGATAAGTGTGTTCTACTCTACCCCCCCTAATCCAAAAGCAAACATGAACTCAAAACGATCTCTCCAAGTAAATTATTTGGTGAACAGATAAGCTGCACTGCATTAAAGGCCGACCTCCAACAAGTTTGCTACCTAAAATATCTGAAGTAAACTAACAACGCATATCACACCACGTGTCCTTGCTGCTGCCTTGCACAGAACAACAGTGGCCAAAGAACTTAAGAATTCTGGAATACTTTTTGCATATCATTAATACACACACTCAAACCAGTTTTCTATCTTTCCTTCGTGGAATTCCCATCCAGTCCCAGGGCCATGTTATTTCATGGGGAAGATACCTCTACTACACGATAGTTAGGCCAAGACTAAATCTATGCAGAGGAGGAAGCTACCAGAAAGGGGTGGGGATGGGTGGGGGGTGGGAAGGTGAGAGGTGGTGGAAACTTGAATTCACAATGTAGAGTTTCTAGTCTTACTACGCTTTAACTACTAAGCGTAGAAGTGTGGCTCACCGGTTAGAGGAGGCAGTTCCCGATGCAGAGGTCAGACCAGGGACTAGGGTTCAATCCCCGACGCGGCAGGGCCTTGAGCTCAAAATGTCCATGTACTCGATAATTCTCGCCTCGGTGCCTACTCGAATCGTGGGTTCACACTCTGCAACTCTGGGCAATCTCCACTACGGCCCAAGGCGATGGGATGCCTGGTCTTCTCCTTGGGGATGCCCAGTAGGGGTAATCTCCCAGGGAAAGGACAGGACGGGTTCCCAAAGCAAGCGCCTTGAGACCTTACGGTGAAAGGCGCTATAAGAACGTATGATTTACGATTTTATTTACTAAGCGGTTCCTCTGAAATGTCAAGTGTGGAGGGCTTAATGTTTCACAAATTAATGAAAGATACACAGGCATAATCTAGGTGTTTTTTTGTGTGGGTAGATTGACCAAAGTCCTCTAGAGATCCATCTAACAAAAAGGCAAAATATAATGAACCATGGGTAAAACAGCCATAAAATGTTATGCACGAAAGTAAAACTCTTAAAATTGCACCTACTGTACTGCTATCTTTTTCAAAGTAGTGCACTCAAAGGAATTACAGTCTGGTAGAGCCGGCAGACACACTAGGTTAATTCACGTCAAAACAACAAGGTAATTCCTCATACAGTTAAGTCCTATGGGTTCCTGGGTATTTGAAGCAAATAATCTTTGGTGGAGCATAATGAACCACACATTCCTGCAAGTGTCAATAGGGCTATTTTTCGGCATATACTGAAAACACAGTAACCACACCACGATATGATTTCTATATACAATACTATATGTGTGCAACTTGTAGATCTACAATTTAAAGCCTGCTATGATCAACTCAAACCTCAATCCTTCAGAGGTCGAACGGTGTACAACTTAGTTAACTACTACTAACACATTATACAGTAATACGAAGAGTTAAAACTGCAGCAGCAAGGACTTTAGAGCAAACCAAAGGATACATTGTTTTCTTCCATTTAAATAAAACAAAGATTTTTTTTTTTTTTTAAAGATATTTAAGTTATTCACGCTGAAATTTCAAATAAAAGGGAGAGCTGATACACCACTTCTATGCTATACTTAAAAAAGAGACCACACTAACCACACAGACCACACTCTGGGTTCTGCTTTCACTGGAATATTCAATGAACCACATGGCATGACAAATCTAGCAAGTAGAAGATTTTCCGATGCATTTTGGCTGTTTACGCAAGTACAATTCTGTATATTTTGGAATATTACACTAAGGCTTCATTGACCTGCTGATCAAGGAAACTCGTATCCTGTATTTCTCAGAAAGGTTTTTTTTTTCCCCAGAAGTACATACTGTCTTGGTCTCTCTGTATGAAGAGCTCTGAATAGCTGATCATTCTGAGAATATCAATTTTGCACTTTTAGGTCACGCATTCATTCAGGTCTTGATTAAAGTAATGGTATTCCCAAATTCCTCACTCCACATCAAAAGACACCTGGCACACTACTCTCAATGGTCCACAGACCTATATCAAGACACGTCATTTCCTTTCAGTGGATTTGGATTGCATTTTGGTGATTTGCGAGACGTAAACAAACAAAAGATAAGATATTCAGACCAATATTATACCCTTTTAGAAAATTATTAAAACAACAACCTCGCAGATAAATGAGCAGAGGCAACTTATGAATGCGTAAACATGCATAGTTTAAAAAAACATGTTCTCATTTTCTTTTCCCCAATTTAACACAACATACAGACCTAAAACGGTTTTTTAAAAAGGTGAAATAAACATCACATAAAATTTGTTCTACATCTTGATCAATCATAAACG
This sequence comes from Lissotriton vulgaris, assembly GCF_964263255.1. Lineage (NCBI taxonomy): Eukaryota > Metazoa > Chordata > Amphibia > Caudata > Salamandridae > Lissotriton > Lissotriton vulgaris. Next base: position 1,031,050,247 of record NC_141687.1, read on the forward strand.
TTTCTGTTCGCACCAGGGCCTGCCCTGGAGGTGCAGCAAGTTATATTTGGTTTATGCCCCTCTTCCACAAATGGGCAAATATCTGGTGTCGAATGTTTTCCACGCTATACGATTGTGGTTACCAAACAGGTACATACTCAGATACTTCCTTAGAACTTGTATACAGGGTATGGCTCAGAGCCGAGACTTTTTGAAGGTATATGGGCAAAGACTGCCATTACCCAGGGCCCCCATCTTCCAAGGGGTCCCCTGAGAAAGTGAATTTTCTCACTCGCTCATTTCTGTATCTTAACCTTTAATGTATAATTCAATATTGTTAGACAACATAGGGCTTGAATGAGCAAAAAATGGGTACCAATCAATCAAGACAATCAATACATTATTTTGCATTAATTATCAATGCATAAAAGTTCATACAACGCAAAATCTGACAAGCAAATTGCAATAAAATCATGAAATATTAATTTTAAAACAATTAAAAATATTTCATGAGTCAATGTACATCATATTCATCAAATAGCTGAGAGCAGAAACGTTTTGAAGGTATGGGCAAAGTGGGCCATTGCCCAGGGTCCCCATCTTGCAAGGGCCCCAGTGGGAATGTGAATTTTCTCTCTAGCTCATTTCCGTGTGTTTCTGTATTGTAACCTTTAACTCAATATTGTTAGACAACATAGAGCTTGAATTAGCAAAAAATGGGTAATACATTTCAAAGTTGTCCCACTTGGGCCTCCGCAGTATTTCTTACCCGGGGTCCTCAAAATCCGTAAAATGAAACGGGCTCAGAGCGCATTTTAAAATATTATTTTTCTATTCCGCTACTAAACACCACTTTGGTTGGCCAACAAAATATTTTGATCTTTTAGTATGAACACCTGAACATCTTATGATCTCGGTCTTCCAAGAAATCCTAGGCATATTGCAGCATATTTAGGAGTCACCCCATTTCGAGATATGTTTCTGCCTCAAAATTAAGACATTAATATTGGCTTGCCAGAAACAACATAAGGAAAATCCCATGATATCCTAGAACCAATAACGTTTATAGTTAAAACTGACAGTTTAAAAAAGGTGCCCCAAAGGCAGTGTTTGGAAGAGAAAGCAGCACCCCGGGGGTTTAGCAGTCAGAATACTGTAATACATGTCAATGCTCTTCATTGACTATTCCGCATCACTTTGCAATTAAAGATACAAAAGGGGGCACACCCTCACAAACCAGCTCCCAAGTTCACAACAAACGAGTAGATTAGTAATTAACACGGAGAAAGGAATTGTCTCATCATCCAAAGATATTGAACTGGGTTTGAGACCCTTCATAACAAATAAATGGATGAAACCAGTTTCCAGATAAATATATGTTACAGAGATTGGGTACAGCACAGTATTCCTCATCTGCCAGGTCTACTTCAGCTGTTTAATGTCTATGTGGAAATGCATGTCTGCTTGCTATGAGTTTTTAGGTCTCGCCTGGCGTTAGCAGCACGCATGTGCTGCTCTCGCCATGCAAGGGCTTCTTGGAATCAATACGATTTCAGGAGCTCGCTTTCTGCTCCATCCGTGTTTTCCATTGGTGCACGTCATTTTGCATCACTAATTATGCAAAACTGGGTGTTTTGATTGTCCAGGAGGCTTTTTAGTCCCTCCTGGTTACCACCCTGTCCGTTTTAGGCCCCACCCACCAGCATTGGATCTTTTACTTGCGGCGGGAGACAGTGTCTCCTTATTAGCTGCTAAGCACTTATTTCTTTTCTTACGGAGCAACTCTCACTGCAGGCACGACATGCTTTTTTTTTCAACGGAGCATTGCGCTTTATATTTTAAATACACTCCATTCCCCCCCTTCCCTCCCCCGCTGCACGAACGCCTGCAAGGCAGGCGATATCTTAATTAAAAACAATTTGGTCTCATAATTTACATACTTAGATGGCAGCCTTGTTTCTTTTCAATAGCGCTCTGCCAAAGCAAGCCTTCCTTTTCAACCCAGCGAGCACCGCGCTTCATTTGACCCCTGCACCGCTCTGAAGAAGTCAGTGTGTCTAATATTGTTAGATAATATTTTTGTGCTTTCTGGTGTTGCATGCTGTCACCCAACCCCCTCCCTCATCGCAGCTTGACCAGTCACCCACCCCCCTTCCTCATCGCTGCTTACTTGCAAACAAGTGAGATGCACTATCAACGTCTCGGCTTGCCAATGGCTTCTTTTTAAAATGTTTTGATTTATTCGCACACAGCACCTCTTTCTGTGTGCGAGGCTACTCGTAGACATCACACCCACTCCGCCACACCTGTATGAACCTGCCAGAGTCCCCTGGAGTAGAGGACCATGCGCCGCCTATAATTAAATGTGTATTTTGTTTTTTATTGTTTAGGCTATAAATTGCACATGGTTATTTTAAACGTTTTTCCAGAAGCTTGGGCTTCTTTTAGTAGCCCCTGACGATGCTTGGGCTTTTTTTCAAATGGGTTGTGCTGGTCACCCTCCCACCATGCACCCATACTTAACCTCTTCCTTTCTTTGTTTCCCTGAGCGCATGGGACAAGCGTTCCCTGTATTACACAGAAGTGTGCTGTTAGGGGGTGTGCTCTGGCGAAGTGGATAGCGCTTTTATAAATGCAAATTACATTGCAGGTAAAATTTACTTTATATCCACTCCTAAAGCCATAGGTTTTCAGATTGCACACAGGTTTACAGCGGAGGTTAGCTCACTAATACAGCTGTAATTCTGGTCTCTCTCTCAGACTGGTGGCATTCACAGCATGCAGTGAACTGATGACTGCTGCCTGTGATTGGAAACTGAACACATTTGTGCAGATTTCTGTAGAGCACCAAGACAAAGCATTTCTAATTTACAAACACAGTTTCTCTCAAAATTTAATAAGTCAATGTGTAAATTGATGGACCTTTTTTTTTTTTTAGATGTGTATGTTTACACTAAAAAGAGACTCATTTTTATTTAAAATATGTGTTTAAAACCGCGTATATTGTGAATGCGCTCAATACAAATGAATAACCTATTAGAAGTGGGTGGTCTTAAGAGTATAACTGTAAGTGGACGCTGGTCTAGGAGAGAGAGGCAGAGGAGAGAGTGTGTGTTCCCCTTTAATCTACCTAATTGGTGCTTTCAAAAACTGAACTGAATCAAGCAAAGACAGGGGCCCCTTGTTTAATAATTCATTGCGAGGTCTGGACAGTTTTGCCCATACTTCACTTGTCCATTCCTGCTCCCTCCTCAAGGATCTGCTGAGCGGCTGAAGGCATGCAGCTTGGTTCTCTACGAGCCTGGACACCTCTCCTCATACAGTGGAGTCCTTCAACATGTGTAGCGTTCATTTTGAAAAGGACATGCAAGCCTATGATTTGTGGGATAACCATGAGCTGTCAACGCATACTGGTATTTGGTTTAACATTACATCTAGCTTATTCTTCAGTTCCCAAGTGACTCGACGTCTTCCGTAGCACCTTCAAACACTCCTGCTCTTTGAGCAATCAATCAATCAATCAATCAGTGCAAACATCATTTCTCATGCTATTTTTATGTCGATACTATTTCCGGTTAAAAGGAAACAACAAGTTCCAAAATATCATGCACGGACTGGAAGTATCACATGGTGAGTTGACAGCAACAAATCTGCAAAGTTAGCGTTTGTGCATCCAATAACGGATATTGTTTGAATATGAGAAAAAATTATAAACTAGTCAGTCATCAGAAAAGTATGGAAAAGCAGTCGTTTTCTTGCACTTTATTTGCTCTCGACAGTTTGTAGGGATAATTCCCTTAAACATTACGCCCGAAGCTTAAAGAATCAAGCACAACTGTGTATTATCGTATTATATGCAGATGTAACGGAAATCTACTAACTCCCTCTTTGTGTAAAGACACAAATGCTGTTTGCACCAAATTCACATCCAGATGTAAATTTACGTTTATCTCCTGAAATCTGGTAGTGTGAAAGCATTCGCAAGAGTTTGAGCTATTGGCATTGTAAATGACAACGCTTTTCATTTATGTGTTAATTATCAAAACAGATAAATAAAAGGCATGGTCATTTACAATTCCAGCAAATGCGAGACCTAAGCATTGCAAATGCTTGTTCTTATTGCAGGGGCACAATGCTTGTTCTTATTGCAGGGGCACAACATGAAGGTGAGGTGGAAACTAGGTTTTGTAACCTTACACTACACCGAGCACCAGCGGGTCAAACGTGGTGTGTGTCAGCACATCCCTACTCACTTGTCCTTGTTATTTTTCCAAAGCATCAGTGACCTCCCCAGTCCTGTGCCTTCCCTGGCATCAGATTCGTACAGCTTCCAGAGGAGCCTTGCCAAAACTAGATGCAGATCCCAATGCTGCACATTCATACCCTCCTCTCCAGTCCAGTCATAAGCCATTGTTTGGCGCAGTACAAGGTAATAGCCTAACGGTTCTCGGATTCCAATAGCACGGTTTCCCAGCCCAGTCTTTTCATCCAAGTGACCGCACATACCTGCTTAAACAAGCATTGGCATAGCCAATAGGTCTCGCCTTTGGGACCTTATAAGCGTTTGGTTATCCAGCACAATATCCTTGGTGCAAACATCAACTGTTGCATGGCTAAACACTTATAATGTCCCAAAAGCGAGACCTATTGGCTATGCCAATGCTTGTTATTTTTAATTTTTAAAAGACCCAAAGCTATGTATTATTATAGCAACTTTAAAACCCCAATGCAACATATACAAGAAGGAAAATGAGTGGCAGATCAACATAGGCGCATGCAGCCGGACTGGCATAATAGCATGTGTGATGTTGAATGATAGAACGGATCCAGGGAATTGTGGTCCTGTGGTTTAAAACACCATGTAGGGAGTTTAGAACTCCTCTATGTACAAGGATGGTATTCCTTGTCAGTTTGTTATTGACAGAAATTGTGCATCAAAAAAACAGGGGCCCCGCAGAATACTTGAAGGAAACAAAAACGAAGTGCAACACTATTAATGCATCTGATCTCTATGGACAGGTATGATAACTTGAATCATTACAATTTCGAAGAGTGCACGAGCTTACAAGCGCTTGAGCATTAGCGTGGGACTCCTCTGTTATTCAAGTTGTGCGCGAGTTCTCCAGCACAGGAGCTCTAGCGCATGACTCCTGCTGTCACTCTAGCTCCGTTCCGCTCTCAAGACAAATGAGCGTCCTATGACGTAGTGTGTGTTGCTGCGAGGAAAAAAGAAAAAAGCTAGTGCGCTAACCATTGTTTAACGCCGCGCTCACACATCGCTACAGCAACCATACCTTTCTGCATAATTATCAGAGATAGGCACGCTTTAAAAAAGCCTGTCTACTGATCTACACAGCGACAGGAAATAGAAAAAAAAACACGCACGGGAGTGGTGCGTGCATGCGCAAACAATCTTCACTTTTCAAGCACTGCACTTGAGCTTGTGGCGCGGCCTTGCTTGCTCCCGCAAGGTGGATGCCGCCACAAGCATGAGTGCAGTGCTTGAAAAAGTGAAGAGCAACGGCTAAGGGCCCTCCTATGCAGTGCATGCATGCTGCCTAGGTGAGACCTAAAAACAGAAGGTCCCCTCCCAGTAACACCACACCCTGCCGTTCCAGTTAAAGATAAACCCCAAAGGTTTGCAACATCACAGCCTCATACAAAGGCAGGCTGATGCGCGTCACTCTTCGAGACAGCAGCTCCAACACAACTTGTGACAGTGAGCTCCACAATGACTGGGCTAGTCAATTATCCGACCCCCTGCTCCGGTGACGGTGCATATCCAAATCCCTGCTCCAGTGACAGTGTACTGACCTTCAGTAGAGACCGTACTACCTATGACAATGTCAAATTGCCTATGTATACAAGATTTTTAACTACCCTCTAAAAAGCTTCATAAAATGATATACCTTCTTCGAGCTCATTTGCAATAGTTGGTGTTCTGAGGATTACGAAAAAAACAATTACAAAGTGTGTACTATTATTGCACGGCTCGGAACTTTAGATTGATGAAGACATCACAAGAATCAAATACAATAGTTCAAACTGGCTTAAGATAGGGGACAGGCCCGATCTAAATGTTTATGTCACAAACATAAATGTCCCAGGTGCATTAGAGGGTAAACTATGAACACAAAGTTCTATAATACAAATCCCCTCCACCTAATACCACAAGATGGGCAACAATCTACTCCCTTCTGTCCAGCTAGCAAGAAGTCACTTAGAGTCCCAGAATTGTGTATGATGGTGTATTTAGAGAGATAGTTAGAATTAATCCTTCTACGGTATGTTTTATGGCAAGCATTTGTTTAAATAGTGGTAAATGATAGTGTGGGCAAAGCTGTTCCTTCTCTTTTTGATTGCTTCTTCTTTTTAAAAACTGGATCACTTGTACTTTCATTCTATCTTTTTAAAAATGTTGCTGTTATACCCGCATGTTAGGAATAGAGCTGGTTAGCACAAAGAAACATTTTGAAATTGAAATTTATTTAGGTAAACGTTATTTGGGAGATTAATTTAAATTAAGTATTTTTAACTAGTTGAATTCTTGTATGTTGTTAAAAAGCTTCTGGATTAAGGAAATAGATTATTTTATTTGACCGTTATCCCGCCTGAATTCTCACAGTAGAAATGATAAAAGCCCCTGAAGATTTATTTAATCTCTCTTCCAGTCCAGGCAACTTTTGCATGCATTGCGGTCTATTGAGTCTATTATTGCAGCTATTACTACGCAATGTAACTACTAAATGCAATCTTGGTTTCCTAAATCGGTTTCTAAAAGTTACGATAGAAATATACAAAAAAAAGAGCATTAGAATGATCTGCCTTGCCTACTTGTCAATCAGACTACTCTGCCTTACATTACCCGAGCAGAACAGGACTGTGCCACAGGCGAAATTTTTGTCCATTCATAAAATGCAATAATTCTAAGACTAGTGTGCCAAGAAATAAATGGTTACCAGAGTACGGAGTCAAAAGAAATAGGCGTCTTACTTTTGTGCCTTGGAGAAACTGAACGTTAGAATGTTCTGCCTGTAATGATTATTCTTATTGTCCTTAGTGACCGGACTACTGCTGTGTTTTTGTGATTCTCAGGTACTCATGACTGGAAATAAAATTGTGCTCTAGCACGTACCATGATCTACTGAGTTTACAGACTTGGGTGCCATTTAGCTAAGCCAACAGGTCCACGTTTATCTGGTTAAGAGCGAGGCTCGCACTTGAAGCAGAATTCACAAGTGATCAGCAAAATGATCATTGCCAGCTTGATCATCATATGGGTGAACAGCTGGCAACCTCTCAACTGCGAGAGATGCTTTTCTGGCAGTGCCCTCTATGACTTCTCTGCATGACAGGCAGATATATGGTCTGGGGTTTATGGTCTTTCAATGCCAATCGTTCAGGAGCAAGCTGACCAAGCAAGATGGGAAAATCAAACAATGTCAATGTGATTTGTAATGGATCGCTACCACTAGATCAGTCACTGCAGTCATTGACAGACATGGCTCCTCTTCTGTCATATAAGTGTATTATGAGGAAAGAATGCCGATCCCATGGTGGAGACCACAGCATCGGTTAAAAGGTGAACATCCTAGCTGATACAGCTCTATCAATATCATTAAGGAGAATTGCATAATTCTAATATCTCATAACATATCGGGGTTCTGCAAAAAGAACAAGGTACTGAAAGCAGGAGAGGTTTTTCCTAGACGGGGTGCAATTGATGTCGCGTTAAAGGGGATTGACTTCCTGAGACGTGTATGTTCCTAATCAATCATTAACAACCACAGGGGCTGTGCAAAAACCCGAACCCGGGACAATCAGTTATTACATCAAACAATAGGTTCAGGGAGAGAGAAAGCACATCTAGAACTGTACGTGGTCTATCTGAGAAGGAAGTGACGAAATAGAGGAAATACAATATCAAAAATTGATTGAAGAAGCCCTGAAAACAATGTTGCCAGTATCAAAAAATATATAATTTATTATATAATACACAAAAACATTCTAAAAACTTAGCGGTCGAACACAGAAGCGTGATCTGAATGCTGCGAGTTCTTCACAGTCGTCAAATTATTGGGCGCCCAGCTGGCTGAAGATTCAATGCCACTGCTAAGGATTTCTAAATTCTCTCAGACGTAGTGTGTCCTCATCGCGTTTTCACTTCCCAAAGTATTCTTGGACGACCATAAATAATGATTGGTCTTCATCAATTTTTATACAGATACACAACGCTCAAGCAACTTTCTGTCCTGAAGATGATCGCATTAATAATTAGCGGTCGAAGCGCTGTTGATGCCTCTTTGTGGCCCAAACTCATTAAGGACACTATATTCATGTCTATGTTGTTCCTTTATTCTATTATGTAATAGTTTTGTTTGCCACATGTCTGGTTTTCGTCATATGTTTTTCCCACTTACACCAGCATTGTTTGTCTTGAGCATAATTGTTTTTAGAATGTTTTTGTGTATTATATAATAAATTATATCTTTTTTGATACTGGCAACATTGTTTTCAGGGCTTCTTCAATCAATTATTGATATTGTACTTCCTCTATTTCATCACTTCCTTCTCAGATAGACCACGTAGAGTTCTAGATGTGCTTTCTCTCTCCCTGAACCTATTGTTTGATGTTCCAAATCAATGGCACAATGCATTATGCATTAGTGTTTACTGTTGACCTAATATTAGTGTAGAAAAGCATCAGTCTCTGATCATGCTGCTAACACGGTACGTTAGTCAGCATTTAGAAACACAAGAGCATCCATGATGGCTTCATTCTTCATTGTACACAGAAACAGTCTCACTTTTTTTGCAGCAGGGACGAAGAATTTATGGATGCCAGCTGGTTATCAACAAACAACTAAGATCATGTTATGCATGGCACGGAGATGACAAATAACATTTGCTATTTTTATTAAGCTATGGTAGCTGAATGCATTATAATTTAAAAACAATATAGTATATGTGGGCATTTGTTTACAAAAGATCTGTGGAGAAGTTGTAACTAAGGGACATCTTAACAGAACACAGAAAACAACTATCCTGGTCTATTAAAGAGGTGCGAGGAGAAGCATAGGATAGAGAAATTTAAAAACAACATTAAAATTCACATGTGACATGCAGGAAACTAGTTATATTGAAGTATATTTGATGCTGCTTTTTTCTACCCTATACCGCCAAATTAAACTCTCCCTTCTGTCCGCTTTGCTGTACAAGGATCTATGCAGGTAGGGAGAAGCTTAAATATTTTGGAGGCAGAGGGGTAATATTTCTCACTCGCTCCACATAGTTTTACCATTGCAATCTCCACTTGCAATTTCGCAAGATACAATATTCAGTGTAAAAACTTCGCTATGGCCTGGTAAACTGCCATGAGTATCCATAGCCAAATGACCCGCCTCAAAACTCAGCACTAAGGGGAATTGGCAATACTACACACTGAAAGATATTAGAAATGTGAGGTTAGGATACTCACAGAATATTGCTCTGAGTTCTATTTAGATTACATTTTATGGGGACTGACCCTACCTAGGCAATGCCAAAAGATACTACTATGGAAAAAAATTCTGCACAATTAATATACATGGAAATTGCATCATCAGGAACTAAAAAATTACTATGATCCCCATTGACAGCAGCAAGAGGTAACCAAGACATCTCTCTTACTTACATGGGCTTTTCACAAGAGGGGTCCAAGAGACACAGACCAGCTCTTATCCTCAACCCCAGCACCGCCACCTGAGAGTTAGATGGCTTTAAACAATCCTTTAGCATCACAGAGTAGGAACGTTTATTGCTACATCCATATTCTACACAGGATCACAAACACAAAAGTCTAGGAACTGAATTCTAGACATTGAATGGCAACAGAGCTCATCTTCACTCAGCCTTCTACTCAATGTTTTGTAATCCAGAGTGAAGTGGGGCAAGTATGTTATGAACAATATGGCTAGGTATTGTTGGAAGTCAGAGACGTCATCCACCTGGATGGGTCTTGGTCATGATGTAAACAATACATATCGGCTGCACCCAAAAGAAGGCCCATAAAAATATCCTAAAACAGCCCTGTCCCAGGACCCACGAGTTGTCCTGCTTGGGTGCCAGTAGACCTGAGCCATTTTCAGACTAGCTTCTTGATCACTAAAGTTACTAGCTTCTTGATCACCAAAGTTCTGCTGACATCTCGGCTTACATTTGCCTGTCAGACGAAGCCACCTGCCAAGCCCCCACTTGCTCTATAGTGGAACAAGCAGGAAAGCCACATTTCATCCGATTCTCAAATGCATGACATCCACTCTTGTTACATAGGATTCAGTAGTGCCATTTAATATTTACATGGCTCCTTTAGCCAAGCTAATTCATTAGTTTGGTTTTAGCCCAGTAGAATATGCTGACGATACTCAGATCTTTGTATCGATCTCCATAATGTGGAGGAGGTCACTGACCGGTTTAATAGGTGTATGACAGCCATTGTTAGCTGGATGAGTGGCAACTGCTTAAAGACAACCTTCCAAAAAACAGAGGTTCTACTTTTTGGGAAAGAGGTTTCATTTTGGAATCAATCATGGTGGCTGCAGACTCTTGGCCCTATTCCTTTACCAGTCTCTAAAGTAAATACAAAATCTAGGTGTTGTATTCTATGCCACACTGTTGGAAGATCAGATTAACAAATTGACATCATCATGTTTCTTTATAATAAGAATGTTGAGGAAGGTGTTACCTTTTATTCCTCCAGGCTTGTAAAATTCAGTGGTCAGCTCCCTAGTTTTATCAAGGCTCGATTATTGCAATTCCATATATCTGGGTATTAAATAAAATCATTAAACATGCTCCAAGTGTTGCAAAATACAGTCTGACACTATTTTAGGAACATCCCTAAGTTCAAGTCCGCAACAGAAGCACTGGCAGAGGTCCACTGGCTCCCTGTCAGGAAAAGGATCGCCTTTAAGGCCATATCTCTCATACACAAAGCTTTGCAAGGATCAGAACCAAGTAAATTCAGGTGGTACTCTCCAAAAAGATGGCCACGATCAGCCTCCTTAAGCTGAGGAATCACTCCTAGAATTAAGACCGAAGCATAAGTGGCCTCGGTTTTGTCTACTCCGCTTGTAATCTTTGGGCTAGGCTGCCCCTGCATCTTAAAAGTCAGGCCAATTTTGTTTGCTTTAGTAAGCATTTGAAAACTTGTATGCTTTCACTTTCTTTAAAGCCTACTGCTCTTATTTTCGTTGATATCAAGTCAGACGCAGGATTATGCTAGCGCCAAGATGCCGGAGGGCAATCATGCACTTTAGAAATGTTAAATCAAATCTAACCAAATAGTGCCCACATGCAATTAAGGTAACTTCTTGAAAACAATTTACCCCTGACATATATATACACCATGCCGTAGTATCCAGTATTTAGAGCACACTGGACATTAGGAAAACAACCTGAATCATGAATTATCATGGCTACAGGGTGTGTTGCACCTTACTAGATCAAAACAGCCTTACACTTGCCTAACAACTTGATTTTTGATTTTATAAACTCAATGCTTTTTTTATTAAAAAAAGGCTTCAGGAATGATCGATTCATGAGTTGAGAAGGTGAATAGATGGTGGTTATAGAACAGTAACGAATAATCCAAGGGTCAGAGGAAAGTCTGTTTGAGGCAAAATATTGAGCAGCAGCATGGGTAGGTGTGGACAAAATAATGCCCACCAAATCTGTGAAATTATGGAATTTCCAATTATGCAAATTTTCCTACTGTACAATTATGCATAATTTTTGCCGCAAGAGACTGGGAAGCACAGAACATTTTGACGGGAGACATTCTTCTTGAACCATAGTCCTGCTATTAACTTACATAAAATATATGTACACAACATATGCATGCCCTTAAGTAACAAAATCTAGACGGATATCTGAAACTTGCGTTTGGAACTGAAAGTCTAATTTTATTACATTTTGTCAGGGAAAGTTACACAATTTAACACATTGGACTCACTAGCCGGGCCTGGAGGAAAGATTTTAATAGCAACCTTTATCTTCGACCTAAGAAATGTAGGCTTCCAACAGTGCCAAAATGAAATACTTTTTAAGTAGCCCTTATATTATGTTGTGGTTGTATGTAGGTTTGAAATCTTAGAAGTCTACCTAGAGAGTAAGTAGGAAATTAATGATGATTAAGTCAGAGGTAATTTAAGTGAATGCTGGTAATAAGAACATCCACAAAATGTGTTGAAGTTGATCCAGCACTTTTTAGCAACTATCCTTTAAGAAGAAAAATATCTGCAAATATAATGAAATTATGACACTTATCAGCAGCGCAGGATTTACGTATAAGCTGCACAAGCTATAGCTTGGGGTCCCCACTTTCTTGGGGGCCCCCAAAAATATTATTAGTCCCAATGTTGCACGTCCGGGATGTCCCATACTCTTCACCCATTTTTTTAGCGCGTCTTTTCGGAGAACAAAGTGCTATTTGCCTAGGGCAGGGCAGGGTCTCCAACTCCAGCCGGTCGATCGTGAGCTACCGGTAGAAGCTCGCCAACCCTTTGAGAGTAGCTTGTGCTGCTATCTAATTATTGAGACGTCATATAAGGCTTTATAAGCATTGTATTTTGTAATCCTTCATGGTCTTTCACAGTTATCATCGCCCTTGCCCGCCCTCACACAAACCAGCTGCTCCGATTGGCTGAAGTGAGCATAGCTGGGGCGGGCTGAAGAACGTGATGTTCTTCCTCTTAGTCATGCCCCACACCAGCACTCAAATGGCTCATTTGAAAAATCAAAGCAGCTTTTTGCAAATCAGGACAGATATTGCTCGAAAAGATTGTCCTAGACCAAACCGGCTAATGGTGAAAAATATTGCAGAGAATGGTTAGTATATTCGCCAGCAACTGGTCGTGTATACAGTTTCGTGTGTAAACTCTTTTCAAATTCTTCTACACAATTATCATCCGATGGATTTTGTGATTGGCGCAACACCTATTTAGTTCAAAGTCATGAAAACTCTGTAGACCATAGAACAGCTTCGGTAACATATCTTACAAGAAAACGTGGCTCAACAATTGACTGCCAACTAGTAGAACAGATAAATAATAAACGGCAATACTGGAAAAAAATTCTTGTACAAGTTGTGGCAGTCATAATTACTATGGCAGAGTGTGGTTTACCTTTCAGAGGAGATAAGGTAACATTTGGTTCTCCTCACAATGGAAATTTCCTTGGATTACTTGAACTTATAGCAAAATGTTACCCTTTTCTAGCAAGCCATATAAAAACATTTGGGAATAAAGGATCAGGTGTCACATCTTATCTTTCTAAAACAATATGTGATGAATTCATCCAAATTATGGCACATCAAGTAAGACACTCAATCTTGGATGATTTAAGAACTGCAGTTTATCTGTAGATTCCACTCCACACCGGTCCCATATTGATCAGCTCACTGTTATTGTGAGGTATGTTTCACCAGATGATGGGCCCCCTATTGAACATTTTCTAACTTTCCTAGAGATGGGTAGCCACCCAGGGGAACGTATGGCTAAGATGGTGCACAACTACCTTACAAATGAGTGCAAAATAGATTTTAGTAAGTGTTGAGGCCAGTCATATGATAATGCTGCCAAGATATCTGGCAAATACAAGGGTATGCAAGAAATAATATTAAAGATTAACAAGTATGCTATGTATATTCCATGTGCTGGTCATTCACTGAATCTTGTTGGTAGAGCAGCAGTTGACTGTTGTTTAGATGCAGTAAACTTTTTTTGAATTGTTCAAGAAATATATAATTTCTTTTCATCATCTACACATAGATGGGCACTACTGTTGTCATTCTTCAAAGATGATTCAAAAGTGCCAAAGTCTTTGTCAATGACTAGATGGGAAGCACATTCAATGGCCACAAGTGCAATACTGGATAGTTATGGTGGAATAATTTCTGCATTGCATCAGCTGTATATTGATACTACAGAGAAAGGCGAAACAAGAAATCAAGCCATAAACATTTTGAATAAAATACAGGAGTTTGAATTTATGGTATTGTTATATTTGTGGAGATACTTGCTGGATGAATTTCACAAGACAGTCAATCACTGCAAGACACCCAAATTAGTCTAGATGTATCTAGGAAATTGTATGCTTCACTTTTGGATTTTGTTAAAGGTTCCAGGGATCTTTTCGATCATTTTGAAGAAGAAGCAAAGAAAAAGTTGCTTGATGTTCATTACAAGAAAAGAAGATATAGAAGAAGGCATATCAATGATGATGAAGATGATGCTTTAGAGAACCTTGAGCCAAGAGACAAGTTCAGAATCAAAACATTTATACCTGTGATGGATGCATTAGAGTCAAGTCTGGCACAAAGGGCCTCAGTATACAATGATGCTGCAAAAACGTTTTCATTCTTAACCCCTTCGATGCTTGTGACGGAACCATTCCTTCATCAGTCACGGTTGGGCTGTGCTGATGACGGAATGGTTCAGTCACGACCACACCCATTTACATAGGGGCACAGCACAGGAGGAGAATTCCATCAGCAGGGATGAGGTTAACAAAGCTAGAAGCTACAGAAGAAGAGATTCATGAAGGAGTCAGTGCTTTATGACAAACATATCCTGAAGATGTGGACATGAATCTTGTAGGAGAAGTCAAGCATTTTCATCAATATGTTAGACATAGTCAAGCCCATGGTTCAGCGGAACAAGATAGTCTGACACATCAGGATCTGTATAGGGTAGTATTTGACGATCGTGTCCAATCAGCATTCCCTAATGTAGAAGCAATTTTGAGATTGTTTCTCAGTATGCAAATTGCTCTGGAGAAAATCTTTTTCTCTGCTGAAGAGGATAAAAAAATAATTTAGAACAACAATGACTCCAGATAAACTATGTTCCCTCAGTCTGCATTTTTAAGTTTGTTATGAATAAAAATGATTTTAAGTTAAAGATTTATTATTTCACTATCAATATACTTCTTAATTGTATTGCAGTTTAACCCTCCAGGTATCAGAAAATCATATTTGTCACTGACATAGCCACATAGAATATCTGGACTTATAAAGGGCCCCATATTTCAAATAGCTTAGGGCCTTATCAAGTATAAATCCGGCGCTGCTTATCAGCTGTTCTAAACAAGGGATGCATGCATGGTTTTCGTGCTATTTATTAAAAAGGCGCTCATCATTAATAAAGTTCAATACAAGTTGTTAGCCGATTTTCTACCAGACAAGATTAGCTAAAGATTGTATCTTCCATTGAAGAAAAGGGATACCTTAAAGTTTGCATTCAGCTTACATGTACACCCTGCCTACATGTTCACCCCTCTAGTAATAAAATGTGTGCCATCTATTCAGTGCATTCCTGTAATGTTCTCAAACTTGCCATCTTTTAGGTTCACGTAGCAGTTACGCTCACAATCTTTATTGAAGCAGATTATTCCATTATCACTTTGTCTTGCAGAAAAGTATAATATGTGAAAATGTTTCATGCTTTTAAGTTTGTCTCTCACTAGGTGTCAATTTAGGCATCAAGACATGAGACATTAAGCATTGGCAAGGCCAATAGGTCTCTGCTTTAAATGGTTGAGCTACTCCTAAGCAAGAACAGGTGGTGAGAGCAAGGATATATTCCCGCCCCATGGAGAGCTAAACCAAAAAAAAAATGTTTAAATGTACAAAAGTCCCTCCTTATGTCCGCTGTAGAAGGATACACCTCATCCAATCTGAACACTGAAACTTCGGGCTCTTAATGTATTCCAGCATTTCGGCTCCTGGGTGAGTGCAGGGGAAGGAGGGTGGTGGTGGTAGTCATTGGTTCAGGAGCAGACAACCAATAGGAAAAAAGCCATCCAATCATGAGCAATGGGCGGAGTCAAAATCACCTTCTATCAAATGTAATACATTAAGTTGACTAACAGAACTAAAGCTATATTTAGCCACGACTCAATTCAATTCAATTCAAAGAATCTTTATTCGGTGATAAAAAAAAAAACACCATAAAAGCACACACATATTTACATGAATAAAAAGTCATTAAACATTTTCAAGATCCTTTGTACAAAGTGTTAGTGTTAACATGGAACACAGGCAGTAAAAAATATATAACACTTTAAAAGGATAAAATCAGAAACATTTCATTCATCTCCCCTAGTTAGCCTTAAACGGACCGCTACCTTAATGAAATTCAGAATGCAACACAGTGTTAAGGGGTCCGAAGCTTTTTGTAAAAAGACTAGTGCCTCCCTAGCGTGTTCCAGTTTGGCTTTTTTTAAGAGATTTACAAGAAATCTGCGCCTAGGCATTGAAAAAAAAAGGACAAAGTAAAACAAAGTGAAGGGAGTCCTGCGGAGACCTATTGTCGCAGCCGCAGGGTCCCTTCTGTTCAATTGATGTTACAAAACCTGCTGGTGATGCCAACATAAATGGGAGTAAGATCAGTCTAAAACGGCACATCAAGAATCTATCCTGTGCGTTATGCATGAGGTACAAATATGGCTCCATACCCTCCACGCTCTTCACCAGGTTATGGGCCCTCACTGTCTTTTTACACCCTTCAGCCTCAGCTCTGCATAGGTTTTTCCGCTCTAGGAAAGTTTTCCCTACTTGCATCTTATGCTGGGCTACAATTGTTGCGGGGTTAGTGAAGAGGTTTCCAAACCCTAGTTCCTCTAGGGTATTCTTTACGTAATAGAGCCAGGGAATGCGCATACATTTGACCCTCTCTAAACAGTCCAATAAGATTTCTCTGCTAAGAGACGCATCAGGATTAACCCAGATTTTTAACCAGGCCACTATTGGCCTAAGTTTTACCAAATCATCTAGGTATGGCCTCCCTAGTTCCCTATGGGCTACAAATCCAGCAGTACTTTGGGGTGCCCTCAGGATGGATTTCAAATATTTGTTTTCTTCCCGTTGGATTCTTGTGGTATTAGCAAAGCCCCATACTTCTGCCCCATAGATTACTTTGGAGCATGATACAGAGCTGTACAAATTCATCACCTGTTCCGGGCACCATCTACCTAGCCTCCTGCCGTAGCTAGCTATTGCCCCGTTAGAGGCGATCATTTTACCACAGCGCTCCTCCACCAGGGAATTAAACTGTAAGGCGCCATCAAAAGTTACACCAAGATAAGGAAACGTTTTGACCTCTTCTACTATGTGGCTTCCTATTGTGTAAGTGAATTTAGAGGAAGTTTTTTTACCAGCCAGGAGCACATAGGATTTACCCAGGTTAACAGAGAGATCTAGGGCACCCATGAACTTAACAAATCCGTCGATCAGGATTTGTAAGCTCCTGGGTGTGCGTGCAATCAGGACCGCGTCATCTGCGTAAAGCAGAGCAGGAATATGACGCGACCCCACCCGTGGGCAATCTGCCATTAAACCTAACAGAAACTGCTCCAAATTGTTAATATAAAGGGAGAACAAAAAAGGGGCGAGAATGCAGCCTTGCCGGACTCCACTCATACAGGGAAAAGAGTCGGTCAGCCCCCCTCCCTGTTGAATCGAACCTTAGCCGTGGTGTCGCTATGCAGTTCCCTCAGTATATTAATTAGGCCACTCTCTATCCCCATACTGGACATCATGTCCCACAGTTTCTCCCTGTTGACGTGATCAAATGCCGCTGCCAAATCCATGAATCCCATATAGATCGATTCATCGCTGGCCATGGTATATTTGGCAGTCAGCATGTAAAGGTCCAGGCATTGATCGCTAGTGGACCTCCCTGTCCTAAATCCATATTGAGTGTCCGAGAAGATATTATTTTCTTCGGTCCACTCGGACAGTCTGTTGAGGATCGCCCTACCCAGGAGTTTAGCCGATACGTCAATCAGGGAGATAGGGCGATAGCACTTGGGATCGTCCCTATTGCCCTTCTTTAAAAATCGGCACAATTATCGCTTTGGACCAGGACGGTGGCAGACCACAGGTGATGGCAGTATTTATGACCCTAGTCATTAAAGGGGCCCAGAGTTCTATGCTGCTCAGAAACAGGTCTGGGGGAATTCCGTCAGGGCCCAGGGCTTTGTTTTTAGTCAGACCCTCTATCCCAGCAGTGATCTCCTTGATAGTAAATACAACCGTTGAAGCCTGAGTTGGAGTAACAGGTAGCTCTACAAGAGTACCGGGCTCATGGTTATACAGGCCCCTATAATGGGTGACCCATTGTTCTGGGAGAATATTAGACCCTATCTCCGGGGTGTCGTTTTCCTGGAAAGTTGGATTATTAATGATTCTCCAGAAACCCGCTAAATCATTTCTTTCCCCTGCTTCTCTTAGGTCTGCCCACGCTTCTGCCTGCAGAGCGAGTTTCCTCCTCTTAGTCTCTTTTTTTATATTTTTCCCTACATGCCTTGAGTTTTGGGGGGCCCTTGGTTTAAATTTAAGGCAGCTTTTCAGCTCCCTCAGTGCTTTGGAGCAATCTTTATCGAACCATCGAGGGTTACCGTGGTTCCTTATGGGCGCACTAGTTTTTAGTAAGCCATCAATCAGGTTAGCAATCTGATCGAATGCTTCCAGTAGCCTCGATCCGTGGACTTCTGTATCTAAACAGTCATTAATGGCAGATTTGCCGGCGTCCACCAAGGCCTTATAGAACTTTTCCCCATCTATTTTGGACCACTTTAATCTCCTGCCTTGATCTGTTACCCTCTCCATGATTGTGCGATGGTCTCTATTTCTTGAACCCACCCTATACATCAGCTCCAAGACAAGTGGGTTGTGGTCGCTGAAACTGCTCCATTCAATCCCTACACTAGCTATCTTATTTAGCAGAGATCTTGAGACCAGGATGTAGTCTATGAAGGATGAGCATCCTCTGCCTTTAAATGTGGGTGGGAGTGTACCATCCTTCTGTGTGCCTATCATGTTAATAGTATGCTCAAGATCATACTTGAGCCGGAGCATACTAAAAGCTGACCCTGTGGGTGTATGGGAAAAATGCGGCCCCTTCTCCTTGGGACATTGGGACCAGTCTGTATTTGTTTGGACCAATGCCGGGCAAAGGTGGCAATTAAAGTCTCCCATGACCAACAGCGCATATGACTGCCCCTTTTTTTGGACTGTTATTTCCTGACCCAACCTGTAATCCAGTTCAGCTACAAGTGAGTTATGGTTTCACGATATCTCGTTGTTATAGATGTTAAAAACTACGAATCTTAGCCCCTTCCCGGAGAACCGAACTGCCTGAATCCCATGGGAGTTCCAATCTGGGGAACACCAACTGCCCGGAAGGTCTAAATCTATGTAAATGGATAGTCCTCCCATGGCTCTCCCTGATCTTGATTTTTGCGCGGGTACAAAGAAACACTTATACCCCTGCAAGTGAAAGTTATTCTCCGTTGCCCATGTCTCCTGCAGGCTGATTACATGGAATTTCCTAATGTAATCAAGCCACTCTTTATTGTTGAATTTACCTGCCAGACCTGCTATGTTCCAAGAAATCATTCTCAGTGCCTCACCACTCTGCTCTAATCCCCCATGGGGCCCCGTTTGTGTCTCACACTCTGACTCTTGTGTGTCCAGCCCATGTCTCCCTCCTATGCATTCAATATCTGCAGCCCTAGGTCCGTCTAGCACAGACTTCCCGACACAACTCGATGGAGTTTGCTGTGCCAGGAGACTATGCTCCTCCATCTCCTCTGCCAGAGCCCCTTTTCCCCCATCTCACAGAGGGACAATATCCGTTTGTCAATCCACCCCCTCGAGACCATTCAAACAGTTGAACCGGTTGAAAGTGTGAAAGGATGGCTCTGGGCGGCTAAATAGTGGCCTGGGGTTAAATTCGTGACGTCTTCCCCTCCGACCCACCCTCTCCCAGTTATCATGGGTTTGGAACGTGTGTACAGGGGCAAGGATAGGGGGAAAGAAGAAGGACACCTGAAGGGTTTGAATGGTTGATTCCCGAGATCTATTCTTTCCTTGGCATATGTGAGAGACAGTTCCAGCATCCCTGAAGCTCACCAATATGCAGTCCCCTATTATGGATTTGTGTGTTCTCCCCACCCATGGCACCCTTCTAACCATTATAATTTTGTTGTTTAGATGTACCGGGAGGGGTCTGTTCGTGTTTAACCACTTAATTACCCTGCTTTTTAAGGAACAAAAATCCTCAGCTTCACCTGCTTCAAGTGGGGGGACGCCCGCCATAACTACAGTGAAATAGTTTGCCTCTGGTGGTAAATTAGGTCTACGTGGCCTGGGGGGAAGCTTCATTAAAGGTGTTGGTGCGGCACTGTCTATAGGCTGTGCCAGAGGGACAGAGTCTACGGAGGGAGTGGACCTATTGGAATTAAGTGACTTGGTTAGTACAGGGTTAATCCTCAGGGGTTGTGGAGGGGCCACAGCATTCGCAGCCTGTGTGGGGGCTAAGCTCATTGCGCTATTTGGAGGCTGATGGGGGGCCGTTGGAGTGGGAATGAGCTCAGGAGGCCTTCCTTGGAGGCCAGCCGGGATTTTCATGCTACTTAATGTAGCCTCCAGGATGGTTAGTCTAATTTCGACCTTTTTGATGCTCTCACTGATTGGTAATAGTAGTGACCTGAGCAGGAATTCCAGGTTACCTAGCGGGGCAACAGAAAGGGGGACATTAGCAATGTTATTTCCTGTGTCTTTAGTCAAAACGGGGGCCAAGCCATCCTGTGCAGTAAGTTTAGGATGTAATTCATCCATTAATGTCACAGTCGGTGTGGCGGGTTTTGATGACCTCCCAAACTCAGAGTGAGGGGTTTTAGATTTGTTTTTGCCCTGGGCACACCTCGACTTCCTCCTACGTTTGTTTGGGGGAGGCCCAAGTACTCCTTGTACAGCGGCTGGCTTAGGTTTAGCTTTCCTAGCTTTCGGAGCTGGGGGGGGGTTGAGAAATTATGTCAATAGTCTCCCTGCTTGGGCTTGAACTTGTCGCTGGGGTTAGACTCGTAGATGGGACTAGGGGGGTGTTCGTACAATCCCTCAACAGGAGTGGGACGTCGTCTCCTCACTAGGCGTGGTGGGATATTCTCCAAGGGGTCTGTTTTTCAGGTTGTCTATAGAGCGTCTCCGCTCTGCCCTGAGCCGGATTAAAGTGCTCTCCATGTCCCAATCCCCCACGGCCCGGGGAAAGTAGTTCTCTAGGGTCCTGTTTTTAACTCCTCCCTGCTTCATGGGGGTACCCTCCCTTGCCGGGGACGGCATGTCAGCTGAAGTTTGTTGGTAGTCTATGGGGCGCTATATCAGCGAATTGGACCAGGACACAAATAACCAAAGCAAGAGGGTAGGCCCAGCCCAGCCTACTCCGGTCTATGACGGCCTAAGACGGTCCCGCCCTTGTCCCGGGCTTGTCCCGGGCTTCTCCCGGCGCCCTCCCGGCGCCCTCCCGCGCAGCGGTGTCACAGTGCAGTAATAAAGGGGGAGGTGGGGGGCGGGGCAGTCAGGGAGAGCGACCCAGGTGTTGTGGGTTGACCTCACGCAGGGACTCCTGGAAGTTTGAGTCCCTGTGGGTCCGCTCGCATCCCTGAACTTGCCTGTGTCCACGCCAATGTCCAGCAACAGAGCCCCTACAGACACAGCGCGCCTCTCTCCACGCCACGAAGCGGGACCCGCGGAGCGGGTCCGTCGAGGAGCTGCCGATGAAGATGAAGTCCAAAGGTGAAGGGAACAACCCACGGCAACAACCGGACAGGCAAGGAATCCCACGACGTTCAGAATGGGAGCTGCTTTCAATGCTAGGGCGGGGGGCGGGGCAGTCAGGGAGAGCGACCCAGGTGTTGTGGGTTGACCTCACGCAGGGACTCCTGGAAGTTTGAGTCCCTGCGGGTCCGCTCGCATCCCTGAACTTGCCTGTGTCCACGCCAATGTCCAGCAACAGAGCCCCTACAGACACAGCGCGCCTCTCTCCACGCCACGAAGCGGGACCCGCGGAGCGGGTCCGGCGAGGAGCTGCCAATGAAGATGAAGTCCAAAGGTGAAGGGAACAACCCACGGCAACAACCGGACAGGCAAGGAATCCCACGACTCAAAAGAGAAGCAACGTGTAAAGTATTCTACTAAAATCTGAGTATTCTCTAGGAGGAATTGCTGCTTTGAGAGCAGTGCATACGAATTAAACAAGGATTTATGGCATAACATTCACAAAAAAGGGATCAAATTTGCCTATAACTGTGACCTCTTTAAAGGTCTAAATAAAGTTCTTCATCTGTAAAAACAAAACAGAAATTTTGTAAAGTATTTTGTGCAACACTGCACCCGGATTGCAGTGTTTTTTACATCATAATATACATTTGAGTTAGAAATAAACATCTGTATTAAAATCAGCAAATTATGCAGCAGATGCTGGATTATGTTGCCAACGTAGCATATTTACATTCACGATGAAAAACCTGCAACTAAGAATCAAAGATTTTAGTAGCTCAGTACTACACAGTATCAGCTTTACAAAACACTAAACAAAGTAATATAACTATTTAAGCCCAGACAAATAGAGAAACTGAGTGTGCTCATTTTAGAAAATAACTGCAAGCAAAAATTCAAGAAGCCACCACAGACAACCTGCACCCTCAACATACACACATCTGATCATGCCCGAAATGAATATAGTTGCTCCTCTTATTTAGCCAAATTAAAAGAAAGCAAAGTGATGTGGGTTAGAATACAAAAATAAACACTCTAATTTTCTAGTAATGAACTGCCCGATGTCAAACAATCTCATCATCACCCCCAAACATCGAAGACCCTGGTAAGTGTGCCCATACTTTAAGTTACTAAGCATGAATCCACTAAGCTCAAAACTTCCCACACCAAAAAAAACCACTAAAAAAAGGTAAGCGACTAAACTATTTTTGGAACTTGAAAAGCACAAAAATCTAGATCAATGTCACTGTCGAGATTCAGGAAACCACGGTAACATTGGGGATTATCTTCTCAGCAATCTAGACAAGAAGCAGCAGCCAAATGGACACTCCCTCTATTGTGGCAGTGCACAACATGGTAGCTTGTGAAATTATATTAAAAGGCTGCGGGGGCAATCAAATTTCAGGGAATGCGTGAATTAAAGCACTTGTTACCCATTACCTTCGCTGTTATTATTTAACATATCCATCGGAGTCTAAGGTCTCTTCATGTGTGGGACTCGTAGGGGATTCTAGTGAGGGATTACGGCCACTTCTGGAGATTGGGGAATAGCGCAGTCATTTTGTTCTACAAGAGGTCCTCTCCTGTGCCCATTTCAGTTCTGTCCGACACTATGGTTATAGTTGGATGGTGGCTAACACATTGGTGGCTAACCTAACATTGTTGCTTGGTGCCTGGGTGGTACCTCTGCCTTCCGGTTGCACACACCAATCTTAGTGTATGGAAAAAAAAGTCTACACACTGAAACAAAGGATTGCCCAGAACAGCCACATATATGGCTCTTTCGGTCGCTGGAGTACGGCAGCTGAAACAATTTCTGCTGGGGGACTTGGTACTGGTGAAAGACTCTTCAGATACCCCCATAGAATGATTGAATGGTGAAATACCGTTAGAATAATGGTGAACGGTAACACTGTCTAAGCTGCCAGAGATTGAGAATGAAGGAGATTTGGCCCGCAAATCTTCAGGAGACAAATCAAAGGTTTTTCGACAACACAAACCAACCATAAGAATGGAAAAAATAAACGTGGGTGGATACACTCTTGGACAATTTGGGAGTTGGAGAATAAATCTGACTCGTGCACCAAATATGGTCCAGGCAGGGTAGGTGCACACTGGGATCTTACTCTTTGGAGTTACAAAACGGAGGGCCGGTGCAGTCTATATTTAGAAAATACAATAAAAATACCTAGAGTTAAATAACTTTCAAGATAAAATACTCCTGGTTAATTCCAGATTCAGATTTTGTTTACATGTATCCATACAGAGATCTTAAGATTTATTATCTTCGTTCCATTTGACTTATCAAACACAGCTACAAAACAAAGTGTATTTCAACAGCCAAAATGTCACTGCTCCGATTTGCTTTGAAGGCCGTGCTTAAAACACGAGGGTGTAAAAGCATTTACACATTCTGCGAAGTATACATATGCAATGTTCCCAGTGTCCTCCTGACTGAAGTCTTTTTACTAGGCAGCCAACTCACGTCATGATGTAGCTTTTGCCTGGTAATAAGTTACATTTTACCATTTGTGTTTTATTTTGTCTGTCGGTTCATACCAGCAGTATACATTTTGAGACAAACGTCTCTAGGCTAAACTGTCCGTTGTGATTCGCATAACCTCTAGTTTAGAACTAGCTGCCATACAACAAACACAACAGGTTGTTGGAATCTATTTAAAAGTAGACTTCAGAGGAGTTGATTTTAGAGGCATTACTACTTCGGTGTCCCTCGATCTCTAAAAATATTTGAAGTCACAACAAGTGCTTTGTGTAATTTTATTTTGACTGGGGATTTTCTTTACAAGTGCTGAAGACATGCCTGCATAAAAATGTATTTATTATGGAGACCCAACTACCAGGGCCACTGGAATTATGCAGTTCCATGGGGTTTTCGGCAAAGTTGTGGATTTGCCATATAATCTACAGTGTGCTACATAATCATGCCCACATAGTACAGAAAGCAGTTGAAACGACATAACCCTAAAATACTGCTAAATATTGCGCTTCATCTTCTCCATAATTTTCCACTTCCTGTAGCACATTCTAGTCAACTCTGCTACATAATTTGGTCTTAAATTGTGCATACTTCCAGTGGCCCTGCCAATTACTAACGAGGACTTGCAGGAGTAGGGTCTTAAATATGGCAGATGAACAGACAGCACTGAGGCCTTTCACCAAAACCCACTGCCAGTTTCTTAAAGTGAGGTGTTGCACTTTCCAGAGCTGCCCTTGACTTGGCAAGGAGAGAAGAAGCCCATCTTAACACATACTTGCAAATGATTGTTTTATCTCACGATAACTAAGGTCAGGAAAATCAACCTGCACATAGATCTACTCCGCAACCAACATATCATGGTAAACATACAGAGGAAAGCTGAATTTACTATTCTTCATTCCAAATCTACCTGTCTTGATGATATGTTTGCAGTCGAGATTAGGGAGTAGACACTAGTCAGGTTGATATTTGAACTTCAAATCTATAGAAGACCCTAAAGACTCCATCCAACTGCTGCAGCACTCCTCTCCCTCCCAGGGCAACAAAATTATCACAGGTGCAGGTAAGTTGGGTTCATTACTTTCAGGCACGAGGATGACAATAGTGGCCCTAGTTTTGGAACTAACATTTTGATTCTTAAAACACAAATTTAATGGATGTAATCATTTGAATAGCATGACATTCACCCGAAGGTATCTTGGAGCTCATAACCTATCAAGAGATGCCCAATTCTCTTCTAAACACAAATCTACCATCAGTGTGTTCCATAGTCACAATGCAGCTACTAAGAATGATCTCACTGCAAGCTTGGCTTAACGGACTCTGGGGACATGGGCCAAAATGTCTCTCTAATTTCCGAGGGCTCCTTGATTTATATCTAAAAAGCTTCTGGGATGGAACCAAAACAAGAGGGTGGCATTGGTAAACTCATATTGCACAGGCACAGAGTAGCCCTTATTCAATTGTGGTGCTTGACCATCCAGGGCCCAGCCACTCAAAGACCACAATTTAAAATCAATAAAAATACAAAATGGCAGAAGCACAAACTATATTGTAATATGAAATAATACAGGTTCAATATTATCCACCAAATTATCCCACATTCGACATGTTGGACTATGGTTTAGGCCTTCGTTAATGAGTACAATTAAATTCCCACTACTCCAGAGGTGCCTCCAGGCAAGTAAACAAGCTGAACACGCAGGTGGTACTGCATTGCGGGTAGCACATCACAGGGCTTGTGATAACCCTATTTTGTGACAAAGTGGGGTATTCAAGAGGAAGAGCTGGTTAAACTGACCAACAATGACGTCTTAAATGTTGATAGGAGTATGGAAACATAATACATCGATTAAGCTTTTAAAAAGGAGTTTTAATGTTAACATGAGAAAGGCCACATATATCCACAACTCAAGGAAACTGAACGAAAATATAACAGGACTGGCATCTTATAGTACACACACGAGTTGTTTTGTGGTTCGAGAATAACGCTGCATTGTTTGGTCAATAGTTATGTTGTATTGACTATGGAAAGGGTAGCTGGTACAGCAGTGTGTGAGATAGGAAAATAAGGAGAAGACAAGCGGGATGCCAGGGCAGCAGAAGGGAGAACAAATAATAAAGCATCTTTTAATTCAGAAACATGAAAAATAATAAGAATCTAATAAATCAGTAAACACTAGCTATCGATGTAGCCATCACTCAGCAGTGTTAAACATTGCAGGGTCAGGAATTCGGGGACAGTCCGAGTGCGGTTGCCATGGCTTGCAACAAAATAATGAACACACTGAGCAAAGAAATGCAGCTTTTCATTAGCACCCAAGTGCCAGGTTTTGGCCAAAAACTTCACGCAGACAAGCGAATTCAAACGGCATGTGAAAATGTGGTGCCTCCGGCATTTGTTTTCATCCCATTGGCACAGAAAAATGTATTCTAATTTGTAAATCTGAACAGTGAAAAATCTAAAATACCCAGACGAAGCCTACATGGGCGTCTTCTGTCACGGTTAGCTTAATTAGGAACATGATTAATGCATTGTTTCCCTCTCGATGGTGTTAATTGATAGTGGCAAGATATCCCGGGTGTTGCTAACTATGTGCTGTGGCTTTCCCATCCAATGTAGTCATCTCCTTTTGAGGACTCCCGAGTGGCTCTTGCAGCCTGCGTGCCAAAACGGTTCACATGCATTTTATTAAAACTTAATGATTATCGACAGGAAACAAAACGGGCTGAAGCAGAGTGGCAGGCTGACGTATTGTTCGCGGATATCTGGGCGTGCAAAAATGCGGTTGCAGCCATCAATAGCGCGGGAAGGTGTAGTACCGCCTGAACCTTGAGGGTTGGTGTGTGCGCTGCACTCAGCACCGAAACATTGCCTCTGGTTCCACCACCTTGTAGGCGGTGTAAGAACCATGCATTTATCCATGCAATCGAACTCAGATTGTAGATGCTGGATCGCCATGCACTCTCGATAGTGCAGTTGGTGCGGTGGTACCGTGTGTAATGGGACAATCCAATTTTAGTTTACTTAATTCCCAACTCTGTGAACAGTGAGGCTAAATCCCTTGCATAATGTAGGGCCCACTGCACCCTAGCTACGCCCCCTGGCTTTGTTATTAATGTTGCAGCAGATGCAGTGGCATCGGGGATACAGGTTGTGACCGGGAAACTCATCACCCGACACAGACATTCGGCCCAATTCCTTGCGTGTATTTGGGCCTCGCGTAAACCATGTTACAGTTTTTTATGTGTGCATTCGCAAAAAGGTACACACTAGCCGACCGGTGAAAAAGGTCATGACAGTTTTATCAAAAATGTGGTATGGAGCGAATCACTTTGCAATTGAAACTCAAAATGCTCAGCCAACGAAATAATATACGACCCCCCTTAACCTGCTACAAAAAAGATGAGCTAACACGAAAAGTTGGTAAATACTTAAACACGTTTGTCTCAGCAAAATGGTTATTACAAATCAGCAGGAAATTATATCCCGTTATCGTTCATCACGTGACGTTGTGCTATTGTAACTAGATGTGAACATTTCCTGAAAATGGAACTCGTTCTCCCAGTGGATTTCAGGGTAAACAACGACGATTTGTTTACGTTTTAAATAATGCTGTGCCGTAAAGCTAGCATGTCATGGTCGGGTTGTTTGTTTTAGGAGGGCCGGTCTCTCTTGGCAGCTGGAATAGCAGCTTGGCCAGACTGGGGGAAGGGAGTGTACTGTGAGAGTTTGGGGTTTGCACCGGGTTGGTTGTGTCCTGTTCTTGGTTTCTCGCCCACCTCGAGGAGCAGTGCCAAATAGCGCTATCTGCCCCATCTCTGCCTGCACAGTGCTTGCTCTGTTCCCTCGGCGCGCCCGCCCTAAAGTGTACACACAACAGTCGAGGCGTGTTGGTGCGCAGACTGCGGCGGTGCGCTGGCTCCCGGGCAGGCCGGGGCAGGACACGCTGGCTCCTGAGGGAGAGCAGGCGGTCAAATGGGTGAACGCCGAGCAGGAGCCGCTTCGCCCTCACGCGGGCCCTCGTGCCAACCGAAGGCTCCGTTCCCCCATACTGAGGTGCCGAGACCAACTCCATCACCTAGTGACGCCGAGTGCGGACTCGCGTGATTCTTGTGGAAAAACTATAAAACAAAAAAAAACACCAGAAGAGGCTTGAAGGAGCGGAGTGTGAATGTGTAATATGTGGCACGCCCTCCGCATACATGTGTGCGGTTGTACGGTGCTGGAGATGGGGCGGCAAACGACTCCGGGGAGCGATCCGCCAGCGCCCGCTGGAGGTGTGGGGGATTCCGCTGCAGCCCCCTTTCAGCCGGCGAGCTGACCTGGCTGTGCTCTTCCCGTGCATTGCTGGCATTCCTGTGCACAGGCAGAGGGAGCCAGGCGCTCGCCCTGCCCTTCCCTTCCTCCCTGGGCACACATGGGCACACCTGCACTGGGATCACGACCAATCGGCGGCCCCAGCCGCACCAAAAACCACTGGATCCGCTCTCTGCTCGGCGAGGCCTGCCCCCTCCCCGGAAGATCCTCAACTTCCGAGAGTGTGGCTGCAGCAGCGGCCGCCGAGAGACCTGCAGTGCGCCCGCCTCTCACCTCGGTCGGAACAAGCCGCCCTGCGGCAGAGGCGGCGCAGAGCTGCCCGGGGGCAGATGAGAGATCACACCCCAGGCAGACTACAACTACTCCAAATGACAGGAACGTGCAGCAGAGCTCACACAGACGTGCACATTTCACCCCTCCACCACTAACTTACCATCACCATAAAATCACAGTTTCGTCCCTCAGTCAGGCAGGTTACTAGCAGCCTTCTAGCAGACAGACACCTTGCATTTCTAATAGAGTATAGCATGGACATGGTGCTGGCACAGGCGGTCATAATACCCATAATGAGCTGGCGCCCATGCCCTGGCACGAAGATGGGCATACTCCACAGTTTCCCAATCCGATCACTTGAAACTCAAAACCACTCGCTGCAGGTACATGCCAGTAATTTTACAGAGAATCCGAAATTCTCTTAAAAAAATGAAAGTCACAGCAGACTGCCAGTTCGGCTCGTCAAGCAGACCCCCGGTCATTACGGCTTCAGGCACTCACCTGGCAGGTCAGGCCGTCCTCCACCCCGCTCCCCGAGGGATCATGGACGGCTCCCGCTGGTAAAGCTGCATTCACAAGCAAAGATGAATGAACACACATGGAAACCCCCACACCGAGCCCGACGGGAAGCGGCCAAAGCTGGAATCCTATCCGGTCTCCATGGTACGCAGAGGAACTGGAGTCCTCCTCCCTATCGCACGGAGCTTCGGAGAGGGAGGCGGGAGCGAGTGGGCGTGGTTTGTGATGCCATGACGTTCCCTTCGCAGCGTGGCCGCGCGATTGGAGGAGCGTGATAGACCCCAGATTCATAACAGGGAAGTGCCTCTCTGCCTGACTGACCAATGGCCGAGGGCGGCGGGTTGCCATAGTGATGGATGCTGTTTAGCAGAGCGCGGTGATAGCTCCAGGAGCCTGGATCTGCAGGGATCCGTGGCGAACCCTGAATATGTCGAATGGTAGCCCCGCTCGACACACTGAAAAATTCAGATTGGTGCCTATCCAGTTCTCTGCCTTTGCACAGGAAAGCTGCCGTCTCTCCCTTTGGCGCAACAGCAGGTAAAGCATGATGGCACCCTCCACTCCGTGTTGTTGTTTAAAAGGGCCATCGGGTGAATAATGTCATTATGTTTCGCAATACCCAAGCTAACATCAGCACAGGAATATCCTGGAAAAATGTTGGTGATTTTTAAGTAGGCAGCACTGGGTGAAATTGATTAACTCTTCTCACCTAATTTGATGCCCCTTTAAGAGCCCAGATAGTGATGTTGGAATTTGCCTCTGCTGATTCACTACCTGTCGCTGTAGCTGTCGCTGCTGACTTCTTTCATTTAACTGTTGCTGTAGCTGTTGCTGCTGATTTATCTCATTCTGCATCTGTGGATTTAATGATGCATTTTTAAAATTTCTGGGTGGATTTTTACATTCACGCTTCCAGTGTCCAATTTCGCCGCAATTAAAACATGGGAGCTTCTGCTTGAGCTCTTCAATATTGACATAAAATTTTGGTTTATTGAAATTTCCTTTAAATTTGCCTTGATTTTGGTGAACATTTTTATTTTCTAAAGTCGCTATTTGCTGTTCAGCTACCTTCACCTGTGCCCACATTGCTTTTTCCTTAAGCTTCTTTTGCTTGGCATCTATCTCGTCACTGCAGTATTTTGCTTTTCTCAAGATGTCGTCAACTGTAAGTGATTGCCAGCCGACAATTCCATTTCTAATCATTTCACCAATTTCAGGTCTCAGGACATAAACAAACCTGTATATGAAGTGGCTCATGTCTTCCTCACTTAATTTTTCGTAGTCACTGTATTGTTTAAATACCAGCAGTAATCTTTCATAAAATGAATGTACTGACTCTTTTGGTTCTTGATTTGTTCTGTCAATTTTAACCCAATCTACTTCTTTGGGGCAATTTTGTCTTTCAACCAGACAATTACTTTGTCATATAAATCCATGACATCTGCTGAAGGAGCACCTGTTATTTTATCTCAAGCTGGTTCTTCTTTGGGCTAACTTACAGAAATTTTACATTCTGTCCAAAGATCTGATGGGACAACAATATCAAAGAATCCATCAAGATCAATCCACAGAACTTTTGAAACTTTAATGAATCTGTCTACCTGACGATACCATTCTACTGGCTTTTCTCTCAGTCAATGAAAATCATTTGTAAACAGTAGAATGTCCTGTCTTGTCCAAGGGACATGGACGTACCCTCCACCAGCTATTTCTCTCATAGGGAACTCATTTGCAACTTCCCCTCTTTCTCTTTTTTCTTCTTCTCTTTTCTTTGTCCATTTCACCCTCAATTTGCTTAATTCACCTTATCTTTTTCAGAAACACAATTAATTCTTTTACATGAGTTATCCTACCTGTGGTGTTCAAATTTTCAATATCTTTTTCAGAAAAATCCACTCTGTAATGTTTTTGCAATTGTTTCTGTCTACTCAAATCTATTTCTAATTCAGCAGCCATTTCCTCTAATTGGTCATACTTATTTTTCATTTTCCATTGTATAATTTTGCAAATGAACAACAATTCATCATCCTGATATAGCTTTAAATTGTCAGTTCCAATTGTGCCAATAATTAATTCTTCCGAATCTGCTTTCAATTTTGCAACATCAAGTAATTTGAATTCAGGGGCTTGTGGGGTTAGTGAAGTCTGTGTTAAATCTGTTTTATTCATGCTCTTTTCTGAAGATCCAGAATCAGAACCTGCAACAGATGGTATCTGATCATTTGACATGCTTCAAATAAAAGTTAAATCTGGCATTGTTTTTTCTCGATGTATTTCTGATAAATCTGAATACAATTTTTCAGCCACTTTCTGAATTTCCGCATTTAATGGAACAGTCAGAGCTGAGTGTCTATTTTCTTTTTGGTCAAAAACTGTTACAACAGGACCAATTGTTACTGGTACTGTTACTGCTTCCATCCCTTTAGTTAATTGCTGTATTAATTCCTCTTTTGCTCTTAAATATTCCAAAACTTCTGGTATATTCCCAAGTCTTTCTGTTCTTATTACATTTCTTGAGAATTCATTTCTCTGTTCTGGAATCTCAGGATAATTTCTGTTCTCTCCTGATGAACTAGAATTATTTCTTTTCCCTACTCTTTCAGGTAATTTTAAAAATCTAGGTGAATTTTCATCAATTTCTCTGGGAGGTGCAATTGGAGAAGTTCCTTAAGAAATTCTCGGGGTAGACTGTGAATCTGCTTGATAGGGTGGCGGTTTGCGTTTTGTTATATAAATTTCTTCTAACACCGCATCATCTAATTCTTCATCAATATTATTTTTCTTTTGGGTATTCTTTTGACCTGGTGTTTCAGTAATCATCACTCTTACTGGGTACAAACCATCACACATATCTACTTTTCTCCAACGTCGTACTCTATCTTCATGAGTTTCCCTATTATTGTCTAATTTTGGGCCTCTTGTTATACCTCTGGTTTCTCGTTCAAGTTCAAACATTTCAACCTCCCATTCAAATAAAGCCTCAAATTGAGTAGGCCTAGGATTTGGCATAAGAGCCATAATTTTTTCTCTCAAGTTTTTCAAAACTTTAATATTAAATGACCCATCTTCCGGCCATACTAATACACCATCATCTTTGGTATATTGCATCCAATTGTCAAACCAAAGGACAGTATGATACCCATATTCACCTTCCATATATGCTGCAGGTGTTTTGTACTTTTCAGAAAAGACCAATCAACTAGCAGCTAGTTTCGGTCACATGAACCAACCAGTGCACTTGCTGTGACGTTTACTAACCAATCACAGTGCGAACCTTGTGACGTATACTGCCGCTGCAGCTTTGCTGTCTCCGCTCCGTAAACTCACCCCTCCTTTACAAAATATTTTCACAGCGCCATTTTAATAATTCTTTCAATGAAATTCAATTAGTAACTACAGAAAAACAAACCATTTGTCTGTTTCGCTAAATAAAGCAATAGTTCTCTCAATCATTCGAGTATTCTTTCTCGTGAAATAGACGACGCTATTCTCACAAAATCATTTATACACATTCAAACAGAAAACCCTAACCCCACATACATGACATCTCGGCAGGACTTTAACCCACCAATAGAAATCCTCAATCGCCAGTAAGAATAGACAACGCTTTCCTTACCCTTCACTCACGCATGGATAATTCCTATTACTCTTTTCACAGTGAGTTTTAAAACAGGCTCCTAGTCCCTATACTCAAAGCTACGATTTCATAGACAATCCTCACCATACATTTTACCTATCATACCTAATCTTGTGCTGTACGTCCACAACACTAGCGATATGTCAATACCACTATTTTGAAACAGAACAAATGCACTGTGCAACTTCACCTGTTACACTACTCTTTTGCCGGCAACCAGGAATTTTCACACTGCTGTGAAAAACCTTTTGACTACATGTAACAAGTAAACAAACTTAACATGTTTTAGACATGGATCCTATGCAACTACCATGTAGCATGTCCGTTACCAGAGTAACCATCCTCTGCTACCAGAGAATTGATCCAGCGCCCCTATAGAAAATCTGTCTCAACAACTACCCAACACCATGATACTCACCATTAATCATAAATTCTCACAAGGCCCATAAATAACCGAGACAAATATTGGGCAACTGAATCATGTGACCTAATTAATCGGAAATATTCACAAACTATTTACACATTATTTACAACTGCAGTTTATCATCATCATATCTATAATAAAGGAAACATTTAATTAAATCACTTAGGTAAATGGATCAACTGATGGTAACTAGACTATAAATAAACAAGACCAGCTTGTCATTTCAAAATATAATTTATTAATTTTAATATCAATCAGTGAGCATTTTGGAATTAGAAATCTTTTATTTTCCAATTGAAACCATCATTTAATCATAGTAAAGGCATATTAGACTGACATTTCAAAACAGATTAGCTTGCAAAGAATTAATGCAGTTAAGAACTCATTCCCTAAATTCTATTTCCCTGACTAAACTCTTTTAAACCCTAAGGGAAAGACATTAGATAAATTATCCTTACGTGCGCCAAAAGTCCGACAGCACTTCACGCCCTTCAGGAATCAGGAACAAGCCAGCCAGCCCTCCTCCCAAGGGGCCAGGTTTTATACCTTTTCTCTATCTAAAACTTCTAATTCACACTAAAAGAATACTTTTTCTCTGTCATTCAGCATTTCTATTGGCTGACAGCCGTCAGTCCATATGCGATCATAACCTTTTCAATCCAAAGTTGTGCCTTTCGAAAACGCCTTTGACCTTTATCCACAGGCGACATTAGCTTCTGAGGATTTTGCAACATCTTATTAAATAACAGTTCGCTGCTTCCTCAGCTTGGCTGATCTGCGCTTCCTGTCCTTGAAGTTATTCAACCCAGAGCACATCTTGCACAGTTCCATTTATTTATTTTTTCTGATGAATCGTCATTGTTGCAAAACTTTTCCATTTTCTTATCTGTGCTTGGCTCATCACGACAGGATTCCAAACACCCATTTAAAAAGCTAGGCCTCAGGCCTTTTTCTTGAAGGCTAGTATTCAAAGAAACACAAAACATTAATTCATTTGAGAAATACAAATCATTCTGTTACCCACCCCCTTTACTAGTGTTAACCCATTAGTTTATGTTATCTAGCTTTAAGCACATGAATGCAGCATTTTTATTTACCATCTTCTTTTAGGCCAACAGGATTCTCCACAAACCTTTGCCACATATAAGACACGACATAGACAAAAGCACATTTAAAATAGGCACATGCCATTATTTAAACAGCCGCAATTATTGTTGACAAAATCAATAGACAAGGTTAGTTCATTATTTTTCAACGTACTTGCAAATGCAACATAGAGCACATAATGTTAATCCCATATGTTGTGTATGCATTTAAATCTAGATTGATTAATACATATCATGCATAAACTCATTAATACGATTAATTATTATGGAAGTTTAACTTCGCGAGTCAAAATATAATTCATTTCTGAACCTCGCTTCATCAATGCCATGTAACCGCTCTTTCCTTCGTGGAATACTCTGAGGGGCTGTAATGTCTTCATGATCAGTGGTACAACCCAGCTTCGCTGTACTATGCTTCATCGCAGTAATATAAAGTAGGATCACCACCTGAAAGGCATTTACCTCTTTGGCAGGTGCTGGAAAGAACAAGAAGCATGCCTGTTATATTCCCCATCCAACCCTTGTCTGTCTTTCATCGCCACAAAGTTCCAGCTCATGTGATTTGAAGCGCTCCTACAGTTTTGTAGCCACAATACCTCTGTGATCCTCGCGGGCTAGATCTACAACCCACTTCCTTAGAACTTGTGGGATGACCAGTTGAGCCTCTTGGAATGTTTACTCATTGCTATGAATGCTCGTTTGCTTAGCTCTTGTCTGAAATGTTGGTATTCTTTGACAGCTGCATTTATAAGCCTCATTCCTCAGCAATAGTGTGCTGAGAAGTCATATTTGTCAATGGAAATATCAAGAAGAGTTCAGCAGGATTAAGGTTTGGTGTGGCTGTGTGTGGAATCAGTAGTTCATCAGACTTAGACCACATCTTTCAGTACAACTTGGCGTCTCGGCCGCGGGTTTCTTAGAATGGTTGCATGTTTTTTTTTGTTGCAGTTTTATATAGCACAAACTCGACCCGAAGAGATCACAGCGCTTTACATGAGAACCAGTTGCATTACAGACGCGCGCATTCATTTTTCAGGCACTGGGACATTAAGTAATTTGCCCAGAGCCACAGGATGCTTGAGCCTCGAACCTGGTTCCCCACATTCAAGGTCGACCACTCTGGTCGTTAGCCACATCCTCTCCCCCATGTGATAAGCGATGAGTGAACATAGTGAACTATTGCCAGATAGAAACAAGTCAAATTGTTCACAGGCCCCACTGCTGCCACACTTTCTTTTTCACCTTGAAAATGCTCTTTCTCAGGTCAAGTGAGTATTAATGCTTTATTAAGGCATTGCCACAGCAACACTGATTTGGGGGGTGTAGGTTGCGTGTAGTTGGTGAGAGTGTATGTGTGACTTGTTCACAAACAATAGTGCAAAGTTATGTGCAAATTTCAATTCCATATGTTTCTCTGTGATGTGTACATTTGGGAGATAATTTGAATTGCTAGTGGGGTGTGTTGTTTGCATGTGTGTAAATTAAGCTTTCACAACAGTGAAGGCAATACACAATGTTTTGTTGCAAACTGAATCTCTATATGTTCCACTGTACTGTTGTGTCTATTCTTAATCTGCTAGGGCACTGCCTTTGGACACATTTACTTGGGATATGTATTAGTTTGTGTGTAGTTGTTTCTGATTTTGAGTGTTGAGTGGAGTGTTCATGAACATTGTAAGTGGTGTAAAGGTTTGTGCTGAAAATTGAAACGTTATATGTTTCATTCTGCCTGAAGTATGTATATTGAAAAGTCACTTGTGTGGACTTTTACTACTGTTTGTGAGCAGTAACAATGGTGCAAAGTACTTAGTTGTCAGAGAAAACATGACATGTCTCATTCAGCAGGTATGTTACTTAGATGACCGATTGGATTTCATTGGATGTTCACCAAGGCATGGGCTTGAACCATGCTGACAAGGGACAGGCAAACCCATTAAATGTATATTTAATGTTCTGTTTTAATTTCAGTTCACAAACACATACTGTTAGGTATTCCTTTGCTTGTGCACAAAGTACTGCACATGCACGCATATGTATTTGCAAATTGTTTGCAAAGTATACATACTTTAACATGCACACTAGAACCTCACATTTTCCTTATGTTTCCAAAGTGGGTGAAGGCATTTTTACAAAACTAAGAAAAAGCACTCAGAACCACCTCAGCCTGCCTTCGGAATCTGGCATCGGTAGATTCTCGTCTAGTGTCCGTCTGCTGCTTGTGTTGTAATTCAGGTACCATTTCCCAACCTCCACCCTCCTGTTGTTTATGTCCCTCCCCCACCCCATAAAAAAGAAAGCTATAACAGTATATAAGGTAACAAAATACTTATGGTACTTTTTTAGGTCTCACCTGAGCCAGCGCATGCGCTGCTCTGGCAAGACTTTTAGTAAGTGGGTTTCAAAAAGCAGACCATAGCTTTTTATGTGGCCTAGAGCGTGCAGTTAAGTGCACAGTTACAAGCACAGGCGCCATCTGGCTTTCCTCTCTCATCATGGCTCATTAAGCGATTCGCTCGCGGGCACCCTCACAGCCCGCATCACTTTCACGGCCGTGCGGCCAGTTTTTACTCTTTCTTTCACTTCCCCCAGCACTCCATCCACTCTCTATTTGACACTCCTTCCCCCGGCTGGCTTTGATTCACTTATACCCCAGCTCCTCCGTTCTTCCTTCTCCCTATTTTTAATTGTCCCACACCCCTTACGTCCCTCTCCTAAGTTTCCGTTGCATACCTTAGTCCCTTCCACTCCCCGCCTGCCTCTCCATACTCCCGCGGCATAACCCTCACTCCCCCGGTATTTTCTCTCTTCCTCTGCCTTCTGTCACAATTTCCGGTTTACCTGGCTCTCCCTCTCTTCCACCTGTCTGTCACTGACTGATTTCCATTTCGCTCTCACTTACTCCCATCTGGTTCTCACTCACCCTGTGACATTTGTCAATCGCTCACTCTCTCCTGGAAGTTCAGCATCGCTCCTTTCTCTTTATCTGGCCCTGTCATTGTCAGCTGTCACTCCTATCTCCCTCTCTTCCCCCGGCACTCCTTGCTTTCCCTTGGTTCCCATGTGGCCCTGGACCAACAGAGTTCACATCTGTGGTAATGGGCAATAGTTTAAGAATGCTGGCCCAAATATTTTGCGTGTACCTAATTTCCCTGTTAGGTTAGCTGACGCAAACTTATATTTAACAAACAACTTTTATTTAGGTTAGTTATATTTTCTACACTGCTCTTTCTTTACCTGTTTTTTGTGTGGAGTGTTCCAGGTCCGCAGTATCTGGGGCTATAATTTACCGAAGTTGTTTACTTTCCACATATGCACCGGCCTTCGGCAAACTGAAGTCACATTTAGCTGTTTACTTTGGAAGATGCGGAGAGGCCTCACCGGGTAGTAATTTTCCCACCCCTTGTGTTGATTCGGTGTATTTAACGTGAAAATCAAAAAAGGTGACGAGTGGAATGCTGAAGTAAATGTCAGCCCCTGATAATAACGTGGGAACACATTCCAGTACATCATGTTTTTGCCCAATGTTCCACTCTAGAAATTAGATTAGCCATATGCAAATCAGACTTGGTGCTGTTTCAGTAGGAACAGACTGCATAACAAACAACCCCAGACTGGTTTTAACCTATTTTGGCCTGATCAGTGAGGTGCTGCTTCATTTCAATGGTACGGTGAGCACGAGATACTGTTTAGGCACTTCTGTCCCATTTAGAGTGCCACATTAAACAAGCATTGGCAGAGCCAATAGGTCTCGCCTTTGGGACCTTATAAGTGTTTAGTTATCCAGCACAATATCCTTGGTGTAACAACATCAAGTGTTGCATGGCCAAACACTTATACGGTCCTAAAGGTGAGACCTATTGGCTATGCCAATGCTTGTTATTATAACTTTTCAACATGCTGCACAGCAGCCATACTGCTCTACAACATAGCTTAAAGACATTGGCAAAACCAACAGCTCTGGCTAAACACTTATAAGGTCCCAAAGGCTATGCCAGTGCTTGTTGGAAAAGCGGTGGGATTGCTTCAGAGAGTGTTCTTAGATTTTGGCTACAGGCACTGAGAGACACCAGTAAATCTTCGTTTCTGCTTGGGTGTGGATGCCTGTGCAGTCAGACGTTCGGCCTTCCCTGCACTCCCCCATTCCCAGGTTTGCTGGACTTGGATGAGCTGAACCATATCACTGTGTCTGGCCTTGGGGAGCTGGGATTAGGTGCACAGCAGGGCTGTGAGTAACTTCTATCAGCAACCATGTTGAAGGGTTGTTCTTGCTGTGTGAACAGCTGGAGGAGACAAATAGAAGAGAGCTTTGTGGAAGATTTGCTTTTCTTTCATGGTGGACTGTTCCCTTTAT
The DNA here is from genome assembly GCF_964263255.1 of Lissotriton vulgaris. NCBI lineage: Eukaryota > Metazoa > Chordata > Amphibia > Caudata > Salamandridae > Lissotriton > Lissotriton vulgaris. Next base: position 1,031,088,952 of record NC_141687.1, read on the forward strand.
GCACTTAGGCCAAAATTTCAGCCTATGGTGGTGGCGGTGAAGGACCGCCTCCTCTGAGGGGAGGTGGGTTGAGTTCATTGTTTTCTTGTTTTTCACTTTGTTTAATACATTCCATTCACTTGGGGAGAATTTTATTTTTGACTTCACTTTGCTTACACCCTACCCTTTGTTTTGCGATATTCCTAAGGGAATGCTGGCTAACAGGACTATCAAAACGTTAAGGAATCAAACTGTTCACTTAAAGAGACCTCAGCCTCAAGAAGTAGTAAAAGTGATGACAGAGAAAATCCCTACATGTTTGATCCCTTGTTGGTTACCTTCTATTTCACCATTTTTTCCAAAGTTAAAAGTTACAGTGAGACTCCTCCCCTGTCTAAACCAAAGAGGGTTGTTTCTTCTTTCAATGACACGTCTTTTCTGTTATCATCTGATAATGAACCAGATTTGGAAATCCATATTTTCCTTGTTCCACTGATGGATATACTGTTAATCCAAAAGTATTAAATGAGAAGTCTTTGCCTCTGATTCCAATGAATTTTACGCTTCCTGATATTGAGATTTGTAATTTAGTCCATTCTACAGAGAAAAGAGAAGTGCAAGAGACACTAGGACCATTTAATAGTACACCAACTAATGAGATATTGATGGATTTTCCCTCAAATGTCTCCTCTCATCCTACAGGGGAATATGACCAGTTTTCAGAAGCTCTACAAATTTTACTGAGAATCTTAGGGCCTGATTACAACTGTGTTGCAGATGTTCTGGCTCTCCGCTGGCATGGCTGCGCCAAAGCAGCGCAAAGACAGCCCGCCTGAATTTGAGTTTTTCTCGTGTAGGCAGATGGTCTTTTTGCCGTTCGCATGGCAGTGCCAGAAAAACAGGTACCGCAATGGGAACGGCAAAAATGTTCCGGCACAACATGGATGGTGCCGTCCATGCTGTGCCCGAATTGGGGGTGCAAGCAAACACGGGGGGCACATGTTGTGATTCACTAAATGCATCCCCATGGCAGCGGAGGGCATGAGGACCCTTTAGGGCCCCCTTTGTTCCTTCACTGCCAGCCTCTTCATGGTGGGGTGCCCGCCATGAAATGGCTGGCGGTGAAGGAACTCGTAATATGCTCAGTGGGACTGTGCCAGTCCCGCTCAGCATGTTACATTGGGCCTCTGCCACGCATCCGCCAGGGACTGGCCATTCCCTGGCGCAGTCAGCGGTCCACACCCATACAACTTTAAAAGTAAAAATCCGGCAAACGGTGAACCACCACTGCTGCGCCGGTAGGAAGACCGCCACACTCTTAATCAGGCCCGTAGTCTGTTTTAACTTTATTAGAAAAAACGACATTAAGTTGAGATCACTCTCTTGAAATGCAATCCTCTATTTTAAAACCACTTGGCATCAATAGTGTTCACTTGAGGACTCTTCAAGCCTCAATTGGACAACAAAAAGAGGAAACCAATGCCCGCAAATCAATAGGTTCTCTCTGATTACCTGATGTTCCATGTTTCCCAATTATTAATAAAGATGAATCTTGTCATTTGGAAGAGTTAGGTATGCTACGGGTGAGTAGGAAAGTTAGTTCTCAACTAAACTTTACTGGTAGTAATGGGAAAAGGAATAAACATAGAGTCACTAGCAAATGCTCCCCTCATATTTGAATTTATTTAAACTCAGTAGAAAATGCAACGCCAACCCCTGCCCCGTACATTGGTAATAGGATTTGTCAGTGTTCTACCAAAGTTGTGCATTCATATAGTTTGAGAATTTCTCAGACCTTATAATCTGATAATTCTCTAGCTATGCGGGCTCCAGAACAGCCATGTAACTGCCTTAATCCTATAGCTATCGAGTTCACATCCCAAAATATTTTATGTTTTGATAATAAATGGAGTCGTAAAATTGTAGAAATTTCCAGATTTATTTAACTGATAAACATGCACTCACACTTTAATGACTGTTATGTTTTTGCAAATTAAGCCAGCAAATATAAAAAAAACGCTAGTCAGGCAGGTACATATTAGCATTATATACAAATATATGTCAATATATGCTTGTAATTAAAGAAATCTCATCCTGTTTTCAATTCCCCATGGTGTCTATTTGCTTAGCAGTCAGTCTAGAATTCACGAAGGACAACAACGAGGGTCACTCACAAGAAGCACAATTTTCTGAATTATTCTGCTTTTAAAAATAAATATGTGCAGGAAATAGATTGTTTTCTGTCTGTATTTATCTGTAAAAAACAGTAAAAATGGAAAAGTGGAAGCCTTACTCTTAATATAATTGCAGAGTTGAGAAATTCATTGCTAGGTTCACGTCTGAACCTAGATGCTGCGTCTCAAAAATCCACAAAGGAGAAGGGACTGTGGTAGTAAAGACACTATAGATACAAAGCTTTCCAAAGAAATTAATACATTAACAAGGAAACATGTTTTTTAACAAACAGAATTGCAGAGCAAAAGCAACTCAGCGTTAAGGAAAGAAAGAAAAAGATATTGTCTCTAATGTTAAAAGAGATTAAACAATTACAAATAGATTGACTTGCATCAATATAAAGCTACCAAAAATTTTAGAAAATACTGGAGGCTACTGGCCTTTAATTGTTGGTCTAAAATGAATATTTTGATTTCGTCTATTTTTCCACAGACATGGTCCGATTACATTGTTCAGTTATATGTTGCAAATGTAAATGACCAAACTCAGGTTCAGTCTCTCGACCATTATCTAACACCAACTCAGGATTCTAAGGATATTTCACCCAGACAATCCTTCAGATTGTTAACCATATAAAAAGTGACAGATCTTCTGGAGCTATGGGTCCAGGTTAGATTCCTGTTCTGGCCGTGAAAGTTGATCCAGAATGATTGGGAACAGTTTTAGCCCCATTGCATGATTACTGTTATGATACAGGATGTATTCCCCTCTCAGGGAAAGGAAGTATTCTGATTCTATTGCTTAAAAAATTAGACTGATCAAGTCCAAGCAATTATAGACAAATCACATTTCTTTATTCAACTGGCAAGATTTTTGCAAGAAGTATCTTAGATCATTTGCAAGGTTCCTTTAGAACAATCAGGTTTTAAAGCGTAATGCTCTGTACTGGATAATATTACGGTTGTTCAAACATTAATCGATAAATAAGTGCATTTTAAATCTCAGACAATTTATACTGCTTTTATCAACTTTTCAACAGCTTTTGACAGACCAATTTTAAGGAAAAAACTTGCTGATCTGGGTATTGCATTGAATCTTCTAATATTTGCACTTCATACTTCTACATGGGCAAAGTTTTGATGAGCTGGCAGAAAGGGTTAACCCACAAGATAAAAACAGGGCATGGATTGAAACAGGGATGTATTTTGGCACTGCTCTTATTTTCCCTGTTTGTGCACGATCTCCCCATGTAATTTACGCAACTCAGAAACTTTCCCCTTAGATTGAGAAGTATGTGGGTTTACTTGATTTGACTCTGAATGGTGCTGCATAGAAACTTCGCCCTCACCGAATAGAGCGACACCAACCTTTTGCGGCCTGCGTCCTTGGACTTTAAAAGCAGACATATCTCGCGCTGATTTGGCAATCTGGAGATGGGAAAGCCCCCACAGCTTATATAGCACACAAATATCGCTGCAAGGACTGGTAGAGGTGTCTATATAGCGAACAACGCCCTAAGCGCCCTCCCTCGCTTGACTTTGTTTCACTGTCCCTAACTGGCACTGTGCTGAGGCGGATTTGACACAGCGAAAAGCTCAACTAGCGCACTGTTGGCCCGACACTCAGAAAGAGTCCTCGCCATATCCAACACAAAGGGCCCCAGAACATCCCAGCAAAGCAGACTCGATCGCTACACCTGCCCGAAGGCGGACCTGCCCGAGTGGAAGGGAATTGGCGACAAGCCACAAAGTGGAGTGGAGCAGGATCCTACTGAGTCCACAATGAAGGACTTAATGACAGCTATCACAGGGGTCCACACATCTATTGACACCCTGTCCTCGGAAGTGACCCTGATCAGGGCTGATCCTACAAAATATAGAGAAAAGGTCAAGGAGCTGGAGCTTACCACCGCCAGCCTTGTTGAAGACACTTTGCAATTGCAAACAGCCGTCGGGGAGATTCAAGCGTTCAGTAAGTTTACAGAAGACAAGCTGGACGATTATGAAGGATACTTGAGATGCAACAACATCCGCGTTCTTGGGGTGCCAGAGAAATCTGAGGGTCCCACCACAGACCTGTTCATTGAAAACCTGATCTTGACGAAGCTGCAACAGAAGGTCCTGTCCAAGCCATTTGTGATCAAGAGAGAACACAGGGTGCCTGGGGGTCGCCCGAAGCCAGGAGCCCCCCCCGCCCCCCGGCCGATACTGGCCTGGTTGCTAAACTATAGAGATAGGGATACAATTCTGCAAGCAGCAAGGGTCACTCCTCCGATCTACCTGGACAACTCAGAAATTACTTTCTTCCCTGACTTCACCCGGGCAGTGCAAATGCGGTGGCGCTCATTCCTGGATGTCAAGCGCAGGTTGCGGGAAAAAGGTCTCTAGTACCCCATGCTTTTCCCTGTGCGTCTGCGAGTTGTACTCGATGGGAAAACCCGCTTCTTCGACCTACCAGAGGTAGCATCTTACTGGCTGGACAGCTTGAGAACCTCACCGGAAAGAAGCTCCAATGACCATTAAGACAGACAATGAAACTTCATGGGAAGGCTTTTGATGGCTTTGAACCGCCTGTCTCCTCTATCAGTTGAACTTCGGCCATGGACTTTTGGCGCATGCGGATATTGAACTATACACTGAAGTACTGAACTCTTTCATAGTCGGTTGTGGTCTGGGTATCCACCATGTACTGCACCTGCAATCTGTAACGGTAGGAAAGGGGTTAACGGGGCGCTAACGCCTCCCCCCACGTTCTTCTTTTAGTAGTATTGTTGGGCGACAGGTACTCTGCATTTAAGAATAATGAGCAGTTCTGGGCCCAGAGTGCCGGGAGCAGGGTGGGGGATTGTTGGGAGGGATTGTTTTTTTTTTGTTTGTTGTTTTTTACGTTTTCTCGACGGTACAATGCATAAATATGATGCCAATAGTAGTGACCTATGTACTAGTCAATGGGAGTACAGTGTAACAAAGAAGTCAAAATCTTAAGTTAGAATGCTAACTGACTGGGGGATAAGATCAAGAAAAGTGTTGTATTGCAATATATTAAGAGACTATCACCGGACATTGTACTACTCCAAGAAGCCCACCTCATAGGCAACACGTGTAAAGCTATGCACAGATGGGGCTATTCCATGGTGGCACACGCAGGCTTTGCATCTAACTCCAGGGGGGTAGGCATAATGTAAAAAAAGTCATTCCCTCTATCACTTACCACCACATGTGTAGATGATCGTGGCAGATACATCGGGGTCACGGGCACTTGGGAGGGACGAACAATCACTTTCATGTCAATATACGCACCTCCAGGGATGCAGGCTGTAACATTCACTGACCTCAGTGCTGTACTGCTAACTTTGCCTGACGGGCACCTGGTGCTCGGCGGCGACTTTAATTCAATAATATTGGGCTCATTAGACAGACCCCCCTCTCGCTCAACCCCCCCAAGCCGCACACACTTTCAACAGCTTTTTGGAGGCGATGGGGCTGGTAGATAGATGGAGAACATACAATTCGGACAAGATTCAGCGCACCTTCTATTCTGGGGCACACAACAGTCTATCCCACCTTGACTACATAATTGTCCCAGCACACAAGTCACAGATATTCACGAGATCCGTCATCTGGCCAGAGGTATTTCCGATCATTCCCCTCTATGGGTCCACATAGTTCTAGACCACACACAAGTGGGACGCATTGCCCCTATAAATCCCTGGTTCCTCAAAAACCCAAAAAAACGATTATTTCTTGGAGAACGAACACACCGTTGAGTCTACACAAATATTATGGGAAGCCTTTAAAACAGTGGTCCGGAGACAAGCCCTTTCCCTAATAGACAAATAGATAAAAAGACAGGGTAAAAGACATCAGAATACCGAGCACTGGTCACTGACCATGCCAAATTAATGGGACAAGACAGATTGAGCCGGATATATGACTGGGGAGACAAGGTTGACAAATTAATCGCCTGGTTGGATAAAAAAGAGCATGCCAACAGGCTCGTGCTAGAACTTAGAGATGCTGACATGTCCCCCGTAACAGACCCCCAAGACATCGCCAATCACTTTGCAGCCCACTTCCGTACAGTATATGGCTTGGTGGCGCCATACCCTGAGACAGAATTCTCTGATCTTATTGAAGGTACCTCCCTTTCTACGCTCTTGGACAACGACCGAACATTTATGGATAGTGCCCTAACCGCCGCCGAAATAGCAACCGCAATAAGAGCGCTGCACTCAGGAAAGGCCCTAGGCCCAAACAGTATCCCAATCGAACTTTACAAGCTCCTTCCAAATAATTTGGCCCTTTATCTGAAGTCCATGTTCGAAGACAGCCGTAAGCAAGGATCACTACCACATGATCAGAGAATTGCAACCATTGTTACAATTTACAAGGAAAGGAAACCCAAAACTGAATGCACCTCTTATCGGCCTATGTCATTACTAAACGCGGAACCAAAAATGTTAGCTAAAGTGCTCACCAATAGGCTGATCAAGGTTATAGGGGACGTAGTGCACCCGGACCAATCAGGGTTTATGGCTAGAAGGAACACTGCTCTAATCCTGCGTTGAGTGCACGGGGTCCTGGGCAGGGTACCGACCATACATGAAGATGCAATTATAGTCTCCCTAGATGCCGGTATGGCATTTGATACACTGAAATGGCCTTATCTTTTTGCCGTACTTGCTAAACTGGTATTTGGGCTGACTTTCTGCCGCTGGGTGCGGCTATTATATAGCGCACCGATGGCTCAAATAATTGTGAACAACAGGAAATCAGAGCCCTTCACGAACTATTTTCTTTAATAGTTTCTCCTACTGCAGGCACAACATGCTTTCCTGCAACATTAATTGCGCCATGCGCTTCACTTTCCAAGCAGCCTGGGACAATGGCGGCTGCTTCTTTGAAATGAAATAGGTCTTGCATTTACAAAACTCCATGATACCTTGAGGAGAAATTAGTACTATCGGGTGGTACCAGGACCACCAGGAGTTCTTATAACCTGCTACTGAAACCACAACGATTTTCCAAGAAGAAAACTTATAACCTCACCTTCTCAGGAATGGCCCCTCGGATTTGGAATGCTTTGCTCCCAAAAACAAGACATACCCCCTAACACAGCACTCTTCAAAAAAGAACTGAAATCGATTCTCTTGGCCAAATTCACTTGAACTATTGGATGCAGTCATGTCATGTAAATATTTGTTATGCTGTAATAGTCAACACTGTCGGACTAATATTTCTATTAGTATTTTGTATGCATATATCTATTTCCTATATTTCCTTTATTTGTTTTAAAACGCTCTGATACCCGCAAGGGTCTTGTTCGCGCTATATAAATCCTTCAAAATAATACGTTAGCCGGGGGACCCGCCAGGTGTGCCACCTTTCTCCTTTATTGTTCACTTTGGCCCTTGAACTTCCTGCGGCATGGATCCGTCAGGATGTAATGATCCCTGGCATGCGATGGTCGGCAGACTGGGAGGACCGTATCTCTTTATAAGCAGATTATATCCTTCTGTATCTCACGTCCCCCAATAGATCCCTGTTTGCAGTATTCGACATCCTGGACATTTTTGGTAGATATTCTGGGTTTCGCGTCAATTGGCAAAAATCACTTCTATATGTCCTCTGGGGGGCCCTCCTCCTTTACCCCTAAACTGTCCTATACCAATAGTCTCATAAAGCTTCAAATACCTAGGCATATTCATTTCTCTTGTCCCCTCTGTCAGATACGCCCGTAACCTGGTTCCCCCACTGCACAGACTCAGAAGGGACATCGGAAACTGGAAGTCAGTCCAGCTCTCACTGTTGGGCAAAGCGGTCTTATTTAAAATGATGTCCCTACCCCGCTTCCTATATGCCCTGCAGAACTCTGCTGATCCTGTCCCAAACTCATATCTTAAAGAAATTGAAGGGCTCCAGCGAGACCTTCTTTGGGGAGGGTGACCGCGTATTGCTTTAAAAAAGCTCACACTCACCTGGTACGACGGCGGAATCGACATTAAAAAGTATTACTGGGCAGCGCACCTTACAGCAATAAATCATTGCATGTACGGTCGCCCTGACAACCCGGGATTCCTTATGGATCGTTGGAGGGACATACTCCTGTGCGCTATACTCTAAACCAAACAGATACCCATTCACTGGCCCCACCAACCACACAGTTAAAATCTGGCACACCATAGCTAAGTCGCTCAGCTGGAACAATAGGTTGACTCTCGCCACACCTTTGTGGGACTCACAGACATTTGGATACATGGGAAATTCTAAAGGTTTTGACAAATAAGAACTAATCGGCATCTCCCAGGGTAGGGACCTTTGGTGCGTAGGGGCCGTGAAACCCTTTAACACTCTTTAAAGTCAATATGCGCTGGAAAATTCAGAGTTTTTTCGATACTTACAAATCCGACACGCTTTGCAAACAGTATTGTCTAGTGACTCCACTCAACCAGATACCTCCCCATTAGAGGATAGGCTGTTGAACGGTCAACTGCCTGAAAAGGCTATTTCCCTAACCTATTGAAAACTCATTAATAATATGGAGGACCCCCTCTAGGCACTACGAGACAAATGGACTGAGAACGGAATCGAATTAGATGATGAAGGTTGGCAGGCCGCGGTCTCCTGCCCCAAAACAGTTGCGATCTCGGCGCGACTCAGACTGGTGCAACTAAAGACCCTGCACATAATTTACATAAATGGTCCCCAATTGGTGCACATGGGTGGGCTGACAGACGGATCTTGTAGGCGGGAATGCATACAAATGGGCACGCTCATACATATACTATGGCACTGTAAGCCGGTTCTGGATATTGGCGTAACATACACACAGTCATGAGTGAAACACTGGAGGTAGAACTCAAACCAGAAGCGCCCAGGTGCCTCCTTAACATCTGGGAACCTACCGACCTCAACACTTATACCACGCAATGGGTCACATTTGGCTGCATGATCGCCAAGAGAAATATTGCGCAACTCTGGGGAGCCCCACATACACCCACGGTAAAGATTGGAAGAAAGGCCTTGACTGGTGTATGCTAAGAGAAAAGACAGTCTATGTGGCACAAGGCTGCCCCCAAAAATGGTCTAAGATAAGGACTCCCTGGAATGCATATCGCGGAGACATATGCATTCCCGTGATGTAGACAGTGATGATCCCCCTTCCCCGTGAATTCCGACGAATTATACTACTGTATTTGTATGCATATCTGATTTCGCTGTAAGTCCCTTTATTCACTATTGTGAATCTGTACATCTTTCAAAGGGCCAATATTATGTTTAGATTGATCTTGGTGGCTCACTTTTCTGGTAGCTAAGTCAAGCATTCACATTCCCTTCAGAAAAGTGTAAATATACACTGAACAATTCACTACAGGTAAAAACAAGCATTGGCATAGCAAATAGATCTCTCCTTTAGGATCTTTAGCCAGACCTATTGTCTTTGGAAATGTTTTTAAGGTATGTTGTAGAGCAGTGTGGCTGCTGTGCTACGTACTGTAAACTAGGTGTCTAAGTTCTGCTTAGTGCATTGACGTGGAGACAGTGGCATGGTGTGGAATGTAGTGGTGTGTTGTTATATGGTGTGTGTTGGTGGGATGCATGTGGGTAGTGTGTTGCTGGGGTGCATGTGGATGGTATATGCATTGTTACTAAAAAAAAGCAGCCATTGTAATTAGATGAATTATTCTTGTCTGCAAACTATTAAAATGACAACTGTAATATACTTTTCCCCATGGACCACTCTAACATGTTTATAACAGGTGACAATTTGAGAACAATGGCAGTGGTAACATAGAACAAGTCAGCACTCCACACTACCTCCCAATAGTTTTTAAGTATATACGTACAAATGTGCACAATGTAAAACACTGTGCCACTTAACCAGTGTTAGCCTGTATAGAAAACAGATTTTTCTCTATACATTTCTAAGCCAAACATATAATACAGAGCACAGCAACAAGTTAGTTTAATAACTGACCTTGACACTGGAGCTGTGCTTATGACGAGCTGAGCTCGTCATGAAATAAGGCCTTTCAAGCTTTTCCAGCACAGGAGGGGGAAAGCCATAGCAGCCAAGGTGTTAATGAACATAGTATCATGCAATATGTACAATAGGTTATAAAACCATCCTAGTACAAAAAACAAGAACACTCTTGGTTGTGCTGACGTGCAGTACGTAGCGTAGATGGAGACAGCTGACACGTGTTTCATCGTGTAGACGACTTTTTCAAGGCTGTTAACAGAAACATTCAACCCAACACTGAACATTACATAATAGATGTCAGGTGTGCAATGTTAATCTTAACATTAATTGTCAATAAGAAACAAATGGTTTTCTAACCAACTACAAAGAAAAAGATAAGCCCTGTCCAGAAGACCAAGATATATCAAAAAGTGCAAATACACCTAACATCTACTCGATATATGAGAATTCCATAAAGCACCCATGACTACATTGGAAAAGAGGGGAAGGAACCCATAAAGATCATGACTTAAAGGGAAGACAAAAGATATGCCCAAAAACATTAAATTGTGCAAAACGTAAGAGGTGAGTGAACGAGTACCTTAACAGCAAAATAGTAGAGATGCTGGGTAAGTTCAAAGATTCCCTTTGTCGTACGGGAAAAACAACACCAATGGCGGTAGTACACACTTTTGTTTACAAACAATGCTGTCAGTGTAAGAATAAACTGAATTAGTAGCGTAGACAGCATCTTACATCACTAAAACCTCAGGCAATTCACATATTAAAAAGTAGAACATTTATTTGGCTGCTACTCCATATATCGGTGGCAGAATAGTCAAATCCAAATCCAAATATTTCTTTATTCGGCTTTTAAAAAATACCATAAAAGTACATAAAACCAATTAAAAACATTAAAAAAATATTCAATTCATAGCATTTCATTTATCAGGGGTCTCTCGGTTAACGGACACTGCAATCAGCTCTTCCCTCTCGAGTTCCTTATCCTCACCGCCATCTTAATAAAATTCGTAATACAAAACAGAGTATATGCGTCATTAGCCTTTTGCAAGAACAATAAAGCTACCTTGGCGTGTTTGAACTTGGCTCTTTTCAGGATTCCCACAAGGAACTTGCGCCTAGGTAATGTATAAAATGAGCATAGTAAAACAAAATGAAGGGTATCCTGCGGAGACCTATTGTCACAGCCGCAGGTACCCTTCTGCTCAACCGTTAAAGTAAAACCTGGGGGGGGTCGGCCAGTAAGTGATGCAAAAGGTTGAACCTAAAACGGGTCATATAAAATCTGTCCTGTGCATTGTGGGTCAGTGAGAGATAGGGTTCCATTCCACTCTCAATTTTCAATAGTCTATAAGCAACAACTGTGGGTTTGCGTTCTTCAGTGGCCACCCTGCTTGCAATTATCTGTTCCCCAAACATTTTCTTGATTCTCATGTTATCCTGGGGAGTAATGGCTTCAGGATTAGTAAAGAGATTCTTGCAGCCAATGTCCTCTAAAGTACACTTTACATATTTTAGCCAGGGGATAAATCTCCCTTTATCTCTTTTCAGAAAATCTGTAATAATTTGTCTACTAAGGACTGCCTTCGGGTTAGACCAGATCTTCACCCAGGCCAAAGCGGCCTGACCTTGATTTGGTCTTCAATATAGGCTTCTCCCAGTTCTTCATGTATGATATAGGCAGGGGTACTCTGTGGGATTTTAAAAATCCTTCTAAAGAATTTATTTTCCTCTGCCTATACCTGATGAATGTTTACGTAGCCCCAAACTTCTGCCCCGTAGGCTACTTTAGCGCAACAGATTGATCTGTGCAATTTCATGACTTGCTCAGGGAACCAACTTCCCAGCCTACAACCATAATTCATTATTGCCCCGGTTGAGGCCACCAGTTTTGAACAGTGTTTATCCACAAGGAGTCTAAACTTTAACAATCCATCAAATAATAAACCTAAATAGGAGAAGGACTGAACTTGTCCTATTTTATGGGTGCCTATATTATAGGAAAACTTCTTGTCTGGTCTGGCCCCCGCCAGTATGACATAGGATTTGTTCAAATTTGCTGATAAGTCAAGTGTGTTCATAAAGCTTACAAATCCATCGATCAACCTCTGTAGCCACCGAGGGGTCCGACCTAACAGCACTGCGTCATCCGCGTAAAGCAGGACGGGGACCGGGCGGGGGCCTACTTGATGGGAATCTACTCCTAGTTTGCCTAGTTCACTATCTAAATTATTAATGTAAAGTGAAAATAAAAAAGGAGCTAAAATGCAGCCCTGCCGCACACCACTATTGCATGGGAATGGTGAAGTCCTGCATCCGTCTGGGTTAAAACGGACAGAAGCAGTGGTATTCCAGTGCAAGGCTTTGAGGATGTTAACTAAGTCCTGGTCCACCCCTAGGGCTATCATCAGGGCTCATAGCTTCTCTCTGTTCACATGATCAAAAGCCGCAGAGAGATCCATGAACCCCAAGTAAACCGCCTCCTTGCTGGCTATGGTGTGCTTAGCGACCAACAAGTAGAGGTTCAAGCATTGGTCCATGGTTGACCTTCCCTTCCTGAACCCATATTGTGTGTCCGTTATTATCTGGTGGGTATCCGCCCATTCTGTAAGGCGATTTAGGACAATACGACCCAGCACCTTCGCCGTGACATTAATCAAGGATATCGGGCGATAGCATTGGGGGTCGCCCCTATTCCCTTTTTTATATATCGGAACTATTGTTGCAAAGGACCAAAAACGCGACAGGCCAGTTTCCACTGCCGCGTTTAGGACCCTCGTGAGAATGGGGGCCCACAACTCCACCTTGCTAATGTAGAGATCGGGAGGTATGCCATCAGGGCCGGGCGCTTTATTTTTGGTTAGTCCCAAGATTGCCCCTTCTACTTCTGCCAGGGTGATCTCTAACCTTGCAGTCCATCTTAGCCCATGCCCCTCATCATTGTTGGTTTCCCCCATGTGGTTATATAAATCTTTAAAATGGAAATACCATTGCTCTGGCAAAATGGTGCTTAAGATCTGTGGGGCATTTGAGTCCTGGAAACACGGTTTATTTATGATTTTCCAGAACTCAGTCGAGTCTCTTCTGTCCGCCGCCTCCCTTAGGTCCTCCCAGGCTTGCTTTTGGAGGCTAGATTTACGTTTTTTTAATGCCTTCTTATATGCCAGCCTGCATTGGGCAATGTGTAACTTATCCCTAGGTAGCAATTTTAGGCTAGCTTTCAGCTCTTTATGTGCCTGTGAACAGTCTTTATCAAACCATCTGGGGGTGGTAGTTAATCTCCCATTCTTAGTGGTCTTTAATTGTCCTTCAATGAGGTGCGCCATCTCTTCAAATGCATTTACAACAGCAGCCCCCTCAATAGTGGGGTCGAGGCATACATTAAATGTGTCTGCCCCTGTAGTTATTAGAGTTTTATAAAAGGTGTCCCCATCTATTTTGGACCATCTAAGTCTCCTCCCCTGGTCTGTTACGTTCTCTACAGAACCCACCCCTCGTGACACATTTTTAATGGTCGGGCCTTTTAGGTCTAACACAAGCGGATTATGGTCACTATATATGCTCCATTCTATATCTGCCCTTTTGACCCAGGCTTTAAGTATACAAGAGACCATAATATAATCAATACAAGATCGACAACCTCTACCCTTGAAGGTAGGATTAAGCTCTCCACAGCTACCCAGTTCTACCAGATCCATGGTGTGGACCAAATTGTGACCTTTCAACACCCTGTCTAAGTCTATCCCTTCAGGTGAGTGTAGAAAGTGTGGCCCTTTCTCCACTGTTCAGCAGGACCAATCCTTATTAAGAAGTCTTAGGTTCGTGCACAAGTGACAATTAAAATCACCTACTAGGACTAGGGATGGTGCTGCTGTTGACTTCGCAACCGCCAGCTGGAATTTTAGGCGAGAGTCCAATTCCTTTATTGTATTGCCCTTCCCATTGACTCCCACTGCATTATACCAATTGATCAGGGTGATGTTTAGACCTTTTGAGTGAAAGCCCAAAGCCTGCATATTGTGTGATGGCCAATTGAGGTTGGACCTCACCCCTTTTATCTGACGATCCACATATATGATCAACCCTCCAATAGCTCTCCCTGATGTTATGTTATGTTATGTTATGTTAACACATTCTTCTATAGCGCAACAGCTACTCCAAAAGGAGTGTCCCGGCGCTTTGACGAAGAGGTCCTCCGGGGCAGCAACATAACTGAAAGTAAGGAAAGGCGGGGGCCCTAACTGGTGAAAAGCCAAGTTTTTAAAGCCTTTCTGAAGGACATAAGGCTGGGAATCTGTCTCAAAGAAAGGGGAAGCTCGTTCCAGGCACGAGGAGCCAAGTGGTGAAAAGAGCGGCCGCCCATTCTAGCGCGTTTGATGGTCGGAACTACCATTTTAGACAAGGAGGCGGACCTTAAAGCTCTATTAGGGTTATAAAAAACAAGACGTTTTCTAATGTAACTAGGGCCAATGTAATGAAGGGCTTTGAAGGTCATCGTCAGACTTTTGAAAAGGACTCTCTTAGCTATGGGAAGCCAGTGCAGTTCTCTTAACAGATCAGAGGCACCAGCGCATCTAGGGAGCCCGTAGATGGCACGGGCAGCTGAATTTTGGACTACTTGAAGTCGCCTCACGAGGTATTTAGGGAGTCTTAGGTAAAGGGCATTGGCGTAGTCTAATCTAGACCCAATAAGTGATTGAACTATGACCCTTCTATGATTGATTGAAATCAAGGGGAGAAATTTTCTAAGCATCCGAAGGATGCTGAAGCATTTCCCAGAAAGGCAAGATATTTGGGGTCCGAAAGCTAGGTCATTATCGACGATGATTCCCAAGTTTTTAGCTTTGATGCTCGCATTTGCAGGTGGAAACAAGTCTTGCGGCCACCAGCTTTTCCAGTTTGGTTCAGTAGCGCAGCCAAAGAAAAGCAGCTCCGACTTGTCGGAGTTGCATTTTAATCCGTGCCCTCTGAACCAACCAAAGACTGCCTCTAGGCAGCTTCTGATGAGAGTCCCGTCAAACACCTCATTCTTGCCACATGTAAACAAGAGTTGGGTGTCGTCAGTGTAGGACACGATCTGAGCGCCGAAAGACTCCGCCACCTCTGCTAGGGGGGCCAAAAAGATGTTGAAGAGCAGGGGGCTAAGAATAGACCCCTGAGGGACCCCTACCTCCAGAGGTGCCATGACGGTGGAGTGTGGGGACGCCCAGATCGTTTGTCGACGGTCGGCTAGAAAGGATTTGAGCCAATTCCACACCGTCCCCCGAAGACCACATTCCCAGAGTCGTATTAGGAGGGTGTCATGGGGAACGGTGTCGAACGCCGCCGACAAGTCCAACATGACCAACATGGCCTTTCCTCCAGCATCCAACACCTCTCTAATAGCGACTGTGACTTCCAGTAACGCGGTCTCCGTGCTATATTTAGCACGAAAACCAGATTGAGTGTTGTGCAGCAGATGGTTCTCCTCGATGAAATTAGAGATTGATCTGTGCACATGTCTTTCTGCCACTTTCGCTAGAGCGGGGAGGAGAGAGATTGGCCTGTAGTTGGCATGAACTGTAGGATCTAGGGCTGGATTTTTTTAGAAGTAGAAGAATGAGAGCACACTTCCAAGCCCGAGGGACTACACCAGAAGACAACGAGGAGTTGAGGATGGAATTGATGAGACCATTTAGGGCTGGGGCTATTTTGTTGAGACATGGAACTGGGCAAGGATCCAGAGGTGAGCCCGACTTCAGCCCGGACAGATGGTCTAAAGAGGAATCAAGACTCAGCGGGGGAAATTCCCAGAGAGTGGGAGCCAGAACAAGTTTTGAGGAGGAGTGGGCAGCTGGTAGATCTACCTTAGTATGTTTAGAATAGACAGCGAGGGAAGCTTGGATGGACGTTATCTTATTAACAAAGTAATGGGCCAATTCACTCAGCTAGGGTTTTGAATGGGACTGGACCGGGGTGCCTAGGGACGGTGAAGTAAAGTCTTTGACAATTCTAAAGATTTCCTTCCATGTGTTTCCCGAATCATCGATGCGGCGTTCAAGATAGGATTTTTTCTCATTCCACAACAACTTATGGTAGGATCTAGTCAAATCTTTAAGTTTTACTTTCTCCAAGGGATTGTAATCCCTCCTCCAAACTCTTTCAGCTCTCTTACAATTTTGGCGAGCTTCCCTGAGCTGAGAGGTGAACCAAGGGGCAGAGGGCCGTTTGTTCCCAGACTTAGCTATTTTCTCGGGGACAAGAATCGCCAGTCTTGCCGTAAGCCACTCGACAAAGTAGGATAGGTCATCTTCCAAGTTGCCTGATAAAATACAGGGTGCACATTCCATCGCCTGCAGTAACATCTCATTAGAGAGAAGGTGGAAGGGTCTGGAAGTTCGCTTGGGAGAGGTAGTAAGTTTAATTCTAGAAGATGGAACACAAGAAAGGAAGAAAGTAATTAAATAATGATCCGACCATAACACCGGCTGCGGTGCTTGAAAATCAATAGGAATGGTGGAGTAGACTTGGTCCAGGGTGTGACCCTTGTTATGCGTAGGTTCGTGAATGAGCGGTAGCAATCCTAATGAAGTAGTTATATCCATAAGTTTCATAGTGTCTGGATTAGTGGCATCATCTGATGCTGACTTTTGGTCAGGGACTGAGAAGCACTTAAACCCCTCCAGAGAGAAAGGGTTGCAGCCAATCGCCCAAGTCTCCTGGAGACATATAACATGAAACCCGGCAATATATTGCCTCCATTCCTGTTCCTCGTATTTTGCTGCGAGTCCTGCTATGTTCCAGGATATCAGTTTTAATCTGTCCTGCCTATCGGATCTCCTTGCACTTGATATGATGGGATTATTACTTACATTCCTATCAGTTACCAGGGTTTCATTTAGGTCGACTAAACTAAATGGTTTTGTTAATTGGGTACATACAGCACTGCTATCCGGCCCCGTTATTTCTATTTCTACTGCGGACCTAGCTTGTGGGCTCTCTACTATAGTTACCCGCTGGCCGTCCACTCTCTGCGATGACTCGCACCGTGGTGGGTGAATCAGAGGTGCCTTATCATGTTCAGAGCTCTTATCCCTGTCTTGACTCTGCTGGGGGGTTGACTCTATCCATAGTCAGTCCAGTTCTTCTAAGGGCGACAAGGGGTCAAATCTATTCTGGAGGTCAATCGCTCCCCGGTTCCTTGTGGCTACGTGTTGGAGTCTACGACTGTACCCAACCAGGTTCCACTCCCTGCAGCTTTGACCATCCAAGGCCCGCCGCCCCCAGTTATAAATCCCCCTGGGATAGATGAAGCTCAGGGGCATAGATCTAATATTGCTCGCATCTGTGGTTGGGCCCCACCTTAGTATCTGGTCAACAACCTGCTTATTTTGGAAATTCACCACCACACAATCCCCGGTATGGTCCTTGGGCCTGCTTCCCACCCAGTTCACCCTTCGTACCATTAGTATTTTCCCCTGTTCATTGCCTACTAAGGGCCTACACTTATTTAACCAGAACACGGTTTTATTTTTGAGCTCACCATAGGGCTCTATCTGATCTGGTCTCAGCACCGGAACTCCTGTGAGGATGATTACGTAAGGGGCTGCGTCAGGAGGCAGATTAATGGTTACTGACATGTTGGAATGCGCCTTGGTGGTAGATTTTTCTAATTGACACTGAGTCACAGATGGAGGTGAAGCTTGTCTGTGGACCATAGCTTGATGGATGCCTTTTGGCGATCCCCGGGTAACTTCCCTAACAGTAGCGGGGAGACCCGGGGGGGCCTGTGTTGAGCCTGATGATTGTGTGCTCAGAGGGATCAGGGGGTGTATGGTAGTGGTGCTTTGTTCATTTCGGGGAGACTTATAGGTAGCGTGTCTGGACTGATGCTAATGCACTCCCCCGTTAAAGATGTTACACGGGGGGATTGGAACCACCAACCGGCCCCTTTGTTTTCACCAGAGTTACTACTTTATCCAGCCTACTAAGAATTAATTTGGTTTGATTGGTGATAAGTTGCTCTAGGTGGTTCTGTAAGTCAGGTATAATTTGGGCTACCCACAATGAGGGCACTTGTGTGTTTAATTTGTTCCCTCCATGAACCCTTACTTCTGTGAGAGAGTTGTCAAACAGGACCTTATTTGGGGTAACCCTTTTTCGCCTGGTTTTTTTACCATTAGTTTTCCTAGTCTTGCCCGTTTGTGGTGTTTCCCCCCTTATTAATGTCTCCTTTACAAATGAGGTCCCCTCTTGGGCACAGGGGATGTCAAATATCCCGAGGTCTAGTGAAGCAAGTAGTGGGGATGCTTGAGCTTCTAGATCCTGTTGCTGAGTTGTTAAATCTAGCTGGGGGGTTAATGAACAGCGTCTCTCTGTACGCTCGATATCGCCTGCTGCCTCCCCTAGTGCTTTACGCAACATTCTATCAATAGCAGTTGGTTTATCCCAAATAGAGGGCGGGATTCCTTTGGGTTTGCTACTTATTGACGGATCCGGGGGGGGTGCACTTAGGGTGCTTGGAGGACCTAGTTTGAACCGCACTAGCCATTTCTATTACAGACCGCAGATCTGTATATCTCTCTTGCTAATCAGATTTAACAGGTGGAAAAACAGGAGGGGACCCGGATGCCAAAATACTGTGCCCAATAGTGGTACAACAATCACAGCCGCCCACTGCCACTCCCAAGCTTCTCTAGTCCCAGTGGAGAGTCACAGAATCGCCCATCAATACAATGTACAAGATTCCTCCTTGTACTAACCAGAAAGGTTGTCCAGAAATGTTCACCAGTCACTTCCAAGTCTGCAGATGTTAAGGGGCAGGGCCGGCCCGGCCTCTGCCGGCCCTGGACGGCCACAGACGGTCCCGCCCTTGTCCCGGGCTTCTCCCGGGACGCTCCCGCTACGCTCGGTGATGAGCTCCGCTTTAAGCGCCTCCTGGCGCGGGATTAGCATAGGCGGCTTCCGGCCGCAGAGGCTCCTGGTCACGGTAGTTCCTTGCCCTCTCTGTCCCCCCTCGTCTGTGGCCGCGCTCTGGTGAGGAGGAGCTGCGGCGGCAGGGGGAGACCGACTGCGGCGATGCGAGGCAGCGGGTCCAGCGGCAAACAACAGACGGGCAGCACGAGCCCAGACAGTGCCCCCAGAACGTTCATAAAACACCGCAAGAACACACGGTGTGACCCCTTGATTTGTTAAAAACGAAGTAAAATCCAAATACATAATAATTAATAAATGTCAAATACAGCCTTGCCCCAGTTGTTACTTTGTAAATATGAATCAAGTATTGTTCTCCTTTGTATGAGGGACCCAGTCTACCATAGCACAACATATAGTTTGAGTGCTACCATTTCTTACGGTATACAGAACGCCCATATAAAGAGGGTATTATATGCATATAACCTTGTATCACGCTTAGTTCCTACCTTTGAAATACTTTCAAAAAGTGTAGTGATATACAGGCGGCCGTTTTGAAAGATCTGCGTTGTGTATCCAATTTTCAAAAAGCACAAGTAAAAGTAATCTAAAATAGAAAATACAGAAGTGAGAACAGACATTTGCGTAAAGAAAAAGGGACAAATCAATAATATGAACTATTTAGTAAATACGACATGGGATAACATATTTGTATATTCCAACCTCAGTATCATATTGGAAAAATGAAGATGATTGCAAAGCCCTTTTGTGCCGTACACACGACTCTCATACCTCGTAAGGTGTAGAAAAACAGACTGCTTGTTATGATAAACGGAGCCTCAGAGCAAAGACTATGAGACTAATAGTACAGCGTCCGTAGTCACGGCTGTACAAGACCTATGAAAGTAAAAAATAAGCCAAGTTACAGTCCAAAGCAATGAGTTAGTCAGAACTAAATGTCAAACCAACGACTCCCAGTACTCATCTGAGATAGGCAAAAATGCACCAAAATAGACAGAGGTAGAATAATACTTGTAACAAGAGCGAGGGACTCCACTACTTTTCAACCGAGCACTGACTCTGAAACGTGACTTCCCCATCACTCCTGGATTTAAAGTCGATAGGGTGAGCACCTAGGGATCACAGTGTTGAGAAATGTGCAAAATATGGTTTGTGAAAATGGGTGGAGGCTGGATTTTTGGCTTTGAAAATGTCTAGTACTGAATACCTGCTTGAAACAGTGGCACCTCCTTGTGATACAAAGAAAGGAACCTGTAGTATGTCATTTAAACACACCACAGTGTTCCTAAACATCCCCACAACAGTTTTTTTGGCTCAACTTACACATAGCGTTGTTTCTGCTATTCCTTTACACCTGGTATGCAGCGTGACTTTTCTAGCTTGACGTTGATTCCATGCACCTTGGTAGCACTACAGATGACCTTGCTGCTAGGAGTGGGGAACAATCTTGTGCTATGGAATAAAGAAGATCAGCAATTGCTCAGTCAATAAATCCTCCATCGGTTCATTGCTCGTGACACTCAAGTTACTATCGGAGTTGCGGTTTAAGTTGAGAGGAATACTACCAACTGAGAACCTTACAGAAAGGGTTAAGCTCTCAACAACCACATAATTGACACGGGCAGGCAACCATGCTCCCCTAGGTGGGCCACAGACATTTCTCACATGGGAGTCCCACTTGAATAGTATGGTGGATTGGGATTTAGAAAATTGGCTCTTGCGATCTTTTCCGCAGATATCTATTTGAGAGGCTGCTAGGATAGGACCTGGCTGGTTTGCTCATTCAGTAATCCTACGCTAGGCCCTTTTTTTCCCTTAAAGATCCAGCCTGATGCAACTGCCACCCCTTCGGCCAGAAACTGCCTGCCAGAATCTAGCTCTAAAAGCACTACAGGTATCAGTTGTTGCAGATGAGGAGGAAGATGTCTCTTGTCTGCTTCAACACATTATTCCTTAAAGGGAAATGAAGTGAACATGGTTGGTCCTGAAGACACCCTCTTGTAAAGCTATTGATTGCCCCCACTGGTCATCTTGTATAATCACAAATATAAGAGGATTATTAAACTGTAGTTGGCTCTGGAGCCCACAGCAGGAGGAGTGGGTCGACATTGGTATGGTTACCAGGAAGGGTACAGAAACTTTCCTATCCTCAAGCAAAAGGGGTTCGTAATGCGTAAAAAACCCATGGATCCTCAGAATTTGTGGAAAGAAAAAATTAAACATATACGGCAATACAGTGGCCTTTTTTTAGCACAGACACATGTACTCCTGTGCCTGGGAGAAAAATTCCAAGGGAAGAGCTTCTATTTATGCAGCTGTCCGGGTAGCGTTTGTTAGGGTGTCTCCTGCTCCAATGGTCTATATTGAGTTGACAAAGAAATCCAAAGGAAAAGGATGGGAGTGAATGATCTTTCTACTTTGGAGAGGCGCTGTAACCAGAGCAAAATGTCCTTCAAAAATGAGAAAATGGAGTAGACACTTTTGGGCCAATAATGGAGTTTCTCTGAGGCAGAATGCTTCCAAGAATCATAAACAGACCGCACTGTTCAAAAATATTTTAAGTTTATTTTCCCTGCAAGTTAAACACGGTAACATCTTTTTGAACAATCCCATAGTTACCCTTTATAAATATGAGTATGACTGTCAGAGGGGCGCACTGTAGCCCTGACCCTAATCTCGCTATTGTAATTTTCGGAAGGAAAACAGGACTTATCCCTGAATATTAGTTTTATTCTAATCAATTTTACTTCTTGCCCCCGTCTTCCTGTGTGAACTTTTAAGACCGCTGGCACTGAGAAAATTGTGTAAGTATTCTAAAATGTAAAAACGTTTTCTAAAGTTTTAAAAATTAAAGGATTCAAACCTTGACTTCTTCTTTCTGTCAGTTAAAGGGTCCCGCCTAGCAACTAGGGCCGCTGTCAGAACTTCCTTTAATAGAAATCAATGCAACCACCTGGTTGGAGTTTTTCCAAATAGAAACAAGCATTTACAATGCAACGGTTTCGCCTTTGGAAAAGTTAGAGCTATTGGCATTGTAAATGACAAAATTTGTATTTATGTGTTGGTTTTGAAAACAGATAAATAAATGGCATTGTCATTTACATTGCCAATAGCTTAATCTCTCGCAAATGTGAGACCTATTGTACCCTACGGACGAGCTCAGCAGACAGCAATTACTACCACACACACACACCCAGAGCCACACACACACACCCAGAGCCAGCCACACACACCCAGAGCCAGCCACACACACCCAGAGCCACACACACACACACACCCAGAGCCACACACAGACACACCCCGAGCCACACACACACACCCAGAGCCACACACACACACACACACACACACACCCAGAGCCACACACACACACACACACACACACCCAGAGCCACACACACACACCCACTCTCCCCGTGCCTAACAAAACAAGCCCCCACCGCTTTGTGGCACTCTACACTCTCTCTCTTGTATCAACCGGTGGTGTACCTTGGCCATAGAGCCTACTGTTCAGTGAACCAAATAACTACCTTCTGTGGGCACAGGCCCAGTAACACATTGTCCACTGAGGCAAACACGTCTCTAACCCCTGTATGGTGGTGATGGCACGTTCGTCACTGTCCTGTACTGATGACCATCTCTCACCCCATGAGACAGTGCCCACTGTCCTGGCGAGGGAGGGACAGCGAGAAGACTTCATGGCGAGAGTGTGAATAAGAATTCCTTACAAATGCACTAGGGGAGACATGCGACTGCTAGAACACATGTACTGCACTGCTGAAGTGTAACTTCCTGCCAAAAGGGGAAATTTACCTATGCCTCTGTATACATAATTACAACAATTAATGAGTGAAAAGAGAAAACCACACTGTTAGTTGTCTCAGACACTTGATTTATGTCTATTATTTTTGAAAAATTCAGAAATTGTACATCATTTACGACAGAAAAGAATACATAGTCAACTTCACATAAAACCCACTACAAACATTTTTTGTAAGGGAAAAAGCACAAAAGACAAGTGTATAAACAATTGTGTAAATTATAATCAACAGTTTCGAATGCCAATGTGTGATTCATCGGATTCTCATCAGGGCGTGGAGTTTATCCAAAGGTACTGTTTTGGGAGAAAGAACAGGGAATTGGATTTAGTTTGGAGCACATATAGAAACGGAGCTTTTTCCAATTAAGTGCATCGTCCGATGCAGCATACCTTATGTGACCAATGGGTTATGGTCATTAGAGTCTTTTAAAGAGTAGTCATCATATGTCATCAAATGCCGTGGGCGTCAACCTGCAATGTAGTGACATTGGCAAGATGAGTTTTTGTGTTAAAATGTAGGCTGGCACTACAGAACGTTTAATTGGCCAGAAAAGGTTACCTTTGTGAGGAGCAGCCGCTCCGGGGTCGAGGCCTGGAGGATATGGATCTCAGTTCAATGATGCCCCTTTTGTGCAAATCACACATTGGCATTCGAAACTGTTGATTATAATTTACACAATTGTTTATACACTTGTCTTTTGTGCTTTTTCCCTTACAAAAAATGTTTGTAGTGGGTTTTATGTGAAGTTGACTATGTATTCTTTTCTGTCGTAAATGATGTACAATTTCTGAATTTTTCAAAAATAATAGACATAAATCAAGTGTCTGAGACAACTAACAGTGTGGTTTTCTCTTTTCACTCATTAATTGTTGTAATTATGTATACAGAGGCATAGGTAAATTTCCCCTTTTGGCAGTAATAGGCCCTACCTACCCTCTTCCCTACAGGGCCAAACCCCCCCGTGTCTTTTCATTAGTAGTGGGGGTTTTTAACCCGAGTGGGTAGGGATTGACACTTGGTGGTCATCCTTATCAATTAATTGATTCACTCTACTGCAGGGGATACGTCTCCTGCAGAGCATGGCAGAGAAAGATACGCTGTCCTTCACGGAGAGCCACATTGCGAGTCTTATTGAATCATCTCCTTTTTCCAACATAACATTGAGTACCTCAGCCAAACAACAAAATGAGGCAGACAAATTGACCCGTCTCCAAAAAAAACAGATACGAACCGAACTACACGGCCACTTCTTACTCAAACACCTTAAAGCTGGGACTATCCCTTGGGGGCTACAGGTAAAGAACATCCCGGTGATTTTTACCGAGGACACAGATTATAAAAAGGGTTTCAGTCAGATCAATACCAAATGTAGTAGGGACCTCATGGTCCACACTATACAGACAGCCCAACGTATCTGTAGCCAAGAGGAAAAAGAAATTGAAGAGTTAATCAAGGCTATATCGGATAACCAAACGGTTACTGAAGCCAAAAATCTTTTAGACAAGATTGAAAAAGAAATACAACTTTTTAAGGACAACACACTTAATGCAAAAGTAGCACAATTTGAAAGGGACTCTAAAGCCTTTAAATTGGAACAAGTTTATCCATTCCTGAAAGAGGATTTCTACACTTCAGGGGAATCAAGAGGGGCCCTTACATCATTCCAAGGCAGATCCAGGAATAGGTTCCTCACTTTTTCAGATACAACATCGTCCGACTCATCATCTGAGTCTAGACAGGATAATTCCAAAAGACGAGGGGCTGCAACATCATCTCCTTTTTTAGGCAGAGGCGGACAGTCCCGGGTCCGCTTCAAACAACCGTGGGAGATGCGAACACGCAACAAAACCTACAAGAGCTAGAGAAATCAACCATAGTCAATCTTTCAAATAAACAGCTCACCCAGGACGAAGTATCACTCTTATCCCTGGGCCTCAAGTTTGTCCCCAATAAAAGAACGGATTTTACCCAACTGAAATTAGAGGCATTAGATTTTTGCCGCAAGATTAGGTTGAAGGTGTTTTTCGCGGATGCCGAAATGACGTCCAATTCGGAAACCACAGGGCTTAGAGTCAAGTCCAGATTCACTCCGACTCAAAATATTCCTAAACAGGTCTTGGCCTTTGAACAAGCCGTCCTCTCCTCCCTCTCAAAACTTGAAAAACAAAAAGATTTTGTACATAAAAACATGTCTAAAGGGTTATCATCTGCCATTCAGAACCTCAAATCGGATACGTCCATTTTAATCAAGCAAGCAGACAAGGGAGGGGCAGTGGTTATATGGCCCCGCTCCATGTATCTTGAGGAAGGAACAACGCATGTTAACAACCCGGATTGGTACAGACCAATCAAGGAGGACCCTGTGCATGCCATACAAAATAAAATCGCTACTATCACCAAGACAGGACTTGATGAGGGATTCCTAGGCCCAAAGGAATTTGAATTTCTGAACAAAAAATCACCAAGGACGCCTGTCCTGTATTTTTTACCAAAAATCCATAAGAATGATAAAACACCGCCTGGCCGACCCATCGTGTCGGGGTGCGATTCTGCACTGGAACCGGTCTCAAAATATATAGATTTTTTTCTAAAACCCTTCCTACCGCAGGTTAAGTCATATCTCAGGGATACAACTGATTTTATCAACAAGATAGAGGGACAATCATTCAATGATGCCACCCAGCTGATGGTGACCCTAGACGTCACCTCGCTATATACCCAAATCCCTCAAGATGAGGCATTACAGGTCTTAGAAATATACCTTGAACAACGAGAAAGACCACACCGAGTCCCCACTTCTTTCATCCTCTCATTAGCTGAAATTACGTTACGCAGTAACTACTTCAAATTTGAGAATGCATTTTTCATCCAAATAAAAGGCATCGCTATGGGCTGTCCATACGCACCTGAGATGGCGGTACTGTATATGGCACAATATGAACAAAGATTCATATATGAGAACAATCCATTTGTAGGCCATATAACCCAATGGCTTAGATACATTTATGACGTCTGGCTCCTGTGGCAGGGGAGCCAGACTGATCTAGACCAGTTCTACAATTGGCTAAACTCCAGCACAGAGACATCGGTTTCTCGATAGAATCCAGTAAAAGCACAATGACGTTTTTGGACATCACAGTAGGCGTCCGCGAAAATATCCTAACAACGACCTTACACAAAAAACTGACAGACAGGAATACAATTCTTCATTTCAAAAGCTCGCATCCACAGTGCCTGAAGGAAAATCTCCCTTTTGGGCAAATGTTGAGAATAAGAAGGAATTGTACTGAAATTTCTGACTTTGACCACCATGCTACAAATTTTTGCGCAGAAATGGCCAAAAGGGGTTACCCAAAAAAACTCCTTAACCATTCTAAAAAACGTGCCAGATGCACCCCGAGAGAGAATCTCCTGGTAAAAAAAGAAAAAAATGAATTGACGGAGCTGGTGTGTGTCACAACTTTTGGGTCACACACAAATCAGTTCAAACGCATCATTTTAAAAAATTGGCATCTATTGGAAGATTTGCCAAGTCCATTAAAGAAACCCATTTTTGCCATGCGCAAAAATAGAAGCATTGGCCAACAATTGATTCGAGCGGACAGTTACATTCCTAAACCCAAAAGTGATTTGATTTCGCAATGGAACCTAAAACCAATAAGCGGGCACCATAAGTGTGGCAACTGTATATCGTGTTCCTCCACCTTAGAAGGTAATACGTTTGACCATGACGGGGTCACATGGAAACATGACATGTTCACAAATTGTCGTACAAAAAATGTCATCTACGCCGTGGTTTGTCCCTGTGACAAAGTGTACATAGGCAAAACCAGTCAATCTGTCAATTCCCGCATCACACAACATCGATCCCGAATAAAGAAAAAGGTGTGCTCTGCACCCATGGTTGAACATTTTACAAATCACAACCATGGTGAAAATGAGTTTAAATGGACGGTCCTCACATGGGCAGATCCTAAACAGTATGCACATGACATGGAGGCGGCACTACTAAGAAAGGAGGCTTATCTCATTATGAAATTTAACACTGTCAATAATGGGCTAAATGTACTCAGTGAAGTTACCAGAATTTAACTTCCCCCGTTTTTTCCCCCCTGTAATTCCACAAACTACAAGTACCATAATTCCTAGCGAGAGGGCCCCCGCGCTGATTGGTTCACTGTATCATGTGACTACCAAACACAACTTAGCCTGGTTCCCTCGCAGCGGCGAGCTGTTGTGTCCTCCTTGAATCCAAAAGACAACGCGGTTATTCAGTAACTAGAGGTAAGACCCGCTCTGTGCTTTGCGCATACACGCGCTCACACTCGGGCGCAACCGGGTTGTAACCTGCCTGGGTCCTTTTTCTCGTAGGATTCATTCTTGACCAAGACCCCTGCCCTCGAGCACGCGGGAGACCCGAAACCCTGAGGGTCATAATTCACGGTAAGACGCCCCCCGGCGTGCAACCGAATTCTTTTTCGATTGTTTTGATATACACAGACAGGGCATCTTGAACTTCCCGCCTGTCTTTTTTTCACAGGACACGTTTAAGAAACAACCAACCTTTGAAAACAGTAAGCAATTCATCCTTTCTTTCTCTTTTGGGGTTCAGATAATTCCACCCTTCCTCGCTAAGACCACAAAACATTTTTGTATTTGTAGAATTTGCACAAAAGGGGCATCATTGAACTGAGATCCATATCCTCCAGGCCTCGACCCCGGAGCAGCTGCTCCTCACAGAGGTAACCTTTTCTGGCCAATTAAACGTTCTGTAGTGCCAGCCTACATTTTAACACAAAAACTCATCTTGCCAATGTCACTACATTGCAGGTTGACGCCCACGGCATTTGATGACATATGATGACTACTCTTTAAAAGACTCTAATGACCATAACCCATTGGTCACATAAGGTATGCTGCATCGGACGATGCACTTAATTGGAAAAAGCTCCGTTTCTATATGTGCTCCAAACTAAATCCAATTCCCTGTTCTTTCTCCCAAAACAGTACCTTTGGATAAACTCCACGCCCTGTTGAGAATCCGATGAATCACACATTGGCATTCGAAACTGTTGATTATAATTTACACAATTGTGTATACACTTGTCTTTTGTGCTTTTTCCCTTACAAAAAATGTTTGTAGTGGGTTTTATGTGAAGTTGACTATGTATTCTTTTCTGTCTTAAATGATGTACAATTTCTGAATTTTTCAAAAATAATAGACATAAATCAAGTGTCTGAGACAACTAACAGTGTGGTTTTCTCTTTTCACTCATTAATTGTTGTAATTATGTATACAGAGGCATAGGTAAATTTCCCCTTTTGGCAGTAATAGGCCCTACCTACCCTCTTCCCTACAGGGCCAAACCCCCCGTGTCTTTTCAGAAGTGTAACTTCCAGCGGTCGCTATTTCACTGACGAATGGCTTGTGATAGGAGGGAACATATGGGCACCAGATGCTACCACGATACCGTTACCAGGGCAAAGGTACCAACGCCCTGGTGCAGCACCATTCAAGAGCATGCACAGTTATCAGACAGGAAGAGGGAATTCAAACAGGGCAAATAGCTGGGTTAATGCCGCGCAGGCCAGACCGCGGGAAAACGGATCAAAACACAACCCATGCTGCAAACGAGCTTTGAATACAGACGCACAGCTGCAGGAACCAGCATGGCTTCGGTTACAAGCATGCATTGATGAGAGTTGTTTGCAATATGAAACTTGACGTGGGAGCCTCATTTCAAAAGGCGTGCATGCAGAGAAAGTGTTTTCCAGCTGCAAGCAGCAGAGCAGGCTGAAGCCACAACCACAATGTTTACCACACACAACCCAATCTACCCCTCACATGCCCAACCTAGTTGTCACGCCCAGACCACCACAAGGGGTCACTGCACTCACACCTTTTTACCAATCTAACCCCGTTAGTTATCACTGCCAGGTAGCCGCAAACTGCATTCTGGTCAATATAGTTTCCTCCCCGCCACCCCAGGTTTCACCCCCTTTGTGCGCCTCCTGCCTCTTTGTTCGAGGCACTGGAACCCGCCCCCACACCTCACAAAAAAGCAAGACATTTAAAAGCAGCCACCAGCATCCTCCGCATTTACTTTGGCTCGAGACCCATTTGCTGGGCCTTTTGAGCCCCCGCCTCCGGCGCTCAATAGCACACGGTAGGCGCAGGAGCCTACGACGAGTGTTGGTAAACCCTGCAAGGGATGGGGCCCCATAATGCGCGAACCCGAGGGAGGCGAGGCACGTGGGACTGGCCACATCTGAATGCAATCAAGAGAAAAGAGTGAACGAGCCACAGGTCCGACGACCCCCTTCAGACACAAAGCCAGCCCATGTGCAGCCTAAAATAGGGCAGAGGGGGTGTCCATACCTCACCGAAAACCAAGAAGCAGTTCTCAAACTTCAAGAATCATTTAATCGTAACGTACCGCCCCCAAAAAGTGATCAATTTGAACTTAGTAGACTCAATTGTGAAGAGCACCCCCCATACCAACTAAAGGCGCTGCAGACCAGCCCCACCGACACCTATCCAACGCGTGAGGGCAGACTGAACTTGAACTGACGCCGGAGCAGTAAATGCAGATAGATTCCTTAGTTCAGCCCAAGGACTACTCATGAATTGCAGCCCAAATGCAACTCTCACCCCACCCCCGTCTAAACTACTGCTTGAAGAGCTTTAAAACAAAATAAGTCACACACACCAGAATCAATAATGAGTACAAATATAAATATATTGCATAGAAACACCCCTCACTCATAAGCCGTAGCCCCTTCACGTAAAACAGACCCATGAAACGCCGCCCTCCCAGACTGTGTACTACCAATCTGCCGCTCTCCAGGTCGCCCGGCTCCGGGGCCTTAGTATGGAGGAGGCCCGGCCGCACCTGCTTTTACTGTTATCCTGGCCTCTGCAGCGGGTGCGGTTCAACAGCAGGAACCGCTCGGGTGAGCAGCTGCTTCACACCAGCCCAGCTGTGACAGGAAGGAGCAGAGGGGAACCGCAGGAGAGAGACAGAGAGACCTGTGAGCGAGCCCTGCCTCGGGTCTGTCCAGTGTGTATGGTTCATGCTATACAACACCGGGTGTGAGGTGCTGAAGGGTGCGTTCAGTACCTGTTGATTTAACACTACTCAGGAGCCCCCGTCACAATACCAGGGGCGAGATGTTCAGTAGGTGGGCGAGGTTGGTTCTAGTCATAGTCCCCAAAGCGCATAACAATGCAATATAAATCACAAAGCAGACTGGTACAACATGCATGAAACAAAGAACACATGACAACGTTAACATGTGTGCTCACTGCATTCTCTTAGTGGAATCTCGTCTCCCCTCCCAAAAACCTTTGCATGGCGCCTGATGGGAAATTGTGACCGTCCTGCAACATCGCCCCCAGCACCGTTTTCTCAAACAGGACAAACTTGAACGAGTGTCAGTGAAAAGCGAAGACACACAACCCAGGGTGGTACTTACTCTATAAGCCGGCCGCGTATCACAGAACACAGAGTCCCCCATGCCCCGCACGGTCAGTCCTGGCCGGCTCCCCTGGCGATCCAGGCTGCTCTCCTGCTGCACGCCCCGCCGCAGGCGCTACATTGGAACCCGAGGAATCAAAATCCACTGCATTCGTCCCCGCGCGCCGCTCCGCCGGCGAGAAGCTG
This sequence comes from Lissotriton vulgaris, assembly GCF_964263255.1. NCBI lineage: Eukaryota > Metazoa > Chordata > Amphibia > Caudata > Salamandridae > Lissotriton > Lissotriton vulgaris. Next base: position 1,031,119,487 of record NC_141687.1, read on the forward strand.
CACACTCAATAGGTTAATCCTCCTGGCTAATTAGCCTGCACGAGCCGCGAGCGGATCAAGGCTGGGACGCCGCCGGCTGCAATTGTGCCGGCAAGCCTCCTCTGCATCTCCAAGAGGCGAGGCGGGCTGAGCACAGGTGACGGGCCGGTCACAAACTAGGGATCCCCCCGTCTTTCATCACATCTCCTCAAGTCGCTGCAACTCTGAGGCTGGAGATTTCTTGCACCCGCCTGCCATGCCCACCTGCCGGGCGCAGGCGCAACGGAGGGAAGGGTGCAAACTAGGCGAAGGCTGCGCTATCTGCATAGGGGACCGGACGGAAGAGATGAGTGGGCAGCTGAAGTCCACTCTTACTTTTTCTGGGGTACTTAAGAATGAAAATGCTGCGGCGACCACGACACAACCGCACCTCTTAACCCATGAACAGTTTCCAAATTGCCCCAGCCCATGACTAGAGTCCAGTCTCGGTTTTTCTCAGAATTCTGGGACTTGTAGTCCTAGTTATACTAGTATAAAAAACAGTGCTACAAGTGACAGAATCCAAGAACAAGTGCAGTCTGCGCGGCTATCTGGAGGGTTTCAAAATAGAGCTCGGCGAAATAGGACGAAACAAAATTAAACTATGACATGAAATGACCGCATTCTGCTAGTGTGGCACACGCAGATCTGACGTCAAGGCAATAGTGAGGGGACAGCTTATTTTGTACATCATTTTCTTCTGCAAATTCGCAAATGATTCACCCACACAGTATGCCACTCATGTTAATTTACATTGTAATGACATGTGTATATTTCTATGAACATATAATTACACATTGCAATATAAAACAAGCGAAAGCACAGCGCGCCCTGTAGGGATTCGGGGGCGTGTTTTTCGTGCTCTCCCCTTCTCATTGGCTGGAAGGTAAAATTCCAGCCAATAGGAAGAGGAGAGGGCGGGACTTAAAAAAAGACACAGAAACGCCCCCGAATTGCGTCGTGACGGGGAAAGAGTGATTGACAACCAATCTCTTCCAATGGCTAGCCTCCATTTATGGAGCTAGCCAATGGAATAGAGAGGCGGGACAAAGCCCCATACTGTAGGATCAAAAGATTTCGCCTGCGCGTTGCTACGGCCAGGCGAAACCTAAAAAACTGTCACTGGAGAACATACTGCCTGAAACGTTCCATCTGGCCATTCGAGGGCCAATAACAACATGAAATGATTTTCGTTTTAAAAGTCCTAGATGAAGGGACTGTATCCACCCCTTAAAGTGGCTTAGAAATGTCGTGTGCGTGGGGTAGGGCGTAGGGGAGCTATATTCTTTTTCCAAGACTGAGGCTTCAAATTGAATTCGGCTATGACGAACTCCCCCCATGTCCTTCCTTATAGCTGAGAGGTTTATTTTTTTCAGCGCAGTTGTCACAAAAGGTGGGCGGTGCAATGACAACCGAAAACAAACAGTTACCTCTCAGAGGGGGAAGTCTGAAGTTTGCCCTTTCTCCCGGCATGCACCTACATAGTTCACAGAGCGCCATGATGCTCTAAGCCTGAGCTGTGTTCTAAGGTGGGTGTGGTGAGGCAGGGCTGGATTGAGGGCAGTGCGACCGGTGCTGCCGCACTGGGCGCTGACTTGTGGATGGGGCGCTGACCTCAGAGGGTGGGGAGGGGGGGGGGCGCTGTGTTGAGCAATAACTTATGATTGGAGAGAGAAGGGCACTTTTGTCAAGCGCTAAAGCAAGCCCTGGGGCGAAGATGAGGTCCCATCAAACAAGAGTCCAAAGGCGAGGCAGGGATGTCAATGAAAAACTTTGAGTAGAGGTGTCAAGCCCCATTCAGGAAAAACAGGCACAGGAAAAGAATTGGAGTGCTGCGTCAGTGTGAGGAGTCTGTTGAGAAAATACCGTTAGCACAATGTTGGCAAGTCACACGTGCATCCACGTTATGAAGAGCGTCTTTTCAATAGTGGGTTGACCGTGGTGCGTACAGTAGTGTTCTAAGAAATCCTGTTTTACTTCCAGAGTTTACCTAAGAGGGCAAGCGTCCTAAAAGGAAAGCAACCTAAGAAGAGGAAAATGTCTTTTAGACAAAGGGTTTTGCAGAATCCATTGACTTGGGGACAGAAAGAAATATCCTCAGATACACTCCTGGAATGTTGTGGGACAATGAGGGATGAAGCAGCAGCCCTACCAGCTCAGTATGTTCAGAAGCAGTGCAAGCTTCTCTTACAGGCACACACGTACCACCCACCCCGTTTCAGTTCTCACATGTGGGACAGCAACTAAGTGGAGAAACAATCACTTCTACTTGTATAGAAGGACATGCACTTGGCCCTACCTCCACAATTCTCTTTTATATTAGGTTTCTTCTCCTAAGCTCCCTCCTGTACCAACAACCCCTATGAACCCTGTCCCCACTCAATATATCTATATGGATTCCACTCAAATTCTCAAAGGGAGAAACACTAAACCCTGTATACACTCCTCACTTATCCTTGTCCAAGACACTAGTTGTGAAGAAATTAAACTGGGTGCTGTCTCCATTCTGGAATGCTGTGCCTGGAATATTAGCTCTAAGTCTGGGCACACGTGACATATCGCTGTGATTTTCTGGGTGTGTTTATTTCAAGATGGATACAAGACTGAAAATGGTACAGAAGTGGGTGTCCAAAATAGTGCAAAGTTCAGCAATAACAACAGAAGCCAATAAATAAAGAAGGGTTTAGAGCAAGAGCATGGTGCTGCAGCATACGATAAGTGACAATAAAGCTGAATACCGTGTAAGAAGGATAGCCAATTCGACATACACTTTGTAATGGGCAAGAACGTTGGCACTGAGGTCTGGTTAGCAGTCCTCCGTGCACTCTCAGAGTCGAGAATCCAACACTAGTAGTCCAAATTTGTGCAAAAAGCCTATTTCCCTAAATACCACATTAATAATAGGGGTGGGTGTAACTCGTGTAATTCCATACAGTCTAACCACACAGAATTAACAAAAACTTCTGGCAGATCCCACAGAATACTGTGAGAAGGGTAATTCTGCATTTAGCACTATTTTCTCAGTGCCAAAATACCCCTTTGCATCCAAAATGGACACGATGATGCATTTTGTGTAAAGAAATTGTGCTAAATGTAGTGGAACATGAGCAGCAGCGCAAGCAACCGGCGCCGCTCACTAAATGTGCACTTGGGGTATGATTTACCGCAAACGTACTCCCGGCATTTAGGGCCATATGTATCAACACATTTCCCCATAGACACAGAATAGGCAAAACCCTTTGATACATCTGGCCCTAAGTGCTTTTTTCTTAGAGCAAAACACACTCTTACATCCACAATGGACACAGGGATGCATTTTATGCGTAGAAATATATAGCAGCACTAGCAGCCACTCGCGCTTGCTAAAAGCGCTCATGCGTTGTAAACTGGGGTAGTTGCATTATTATCAGTAATTCCGGGTCAAAAGGTCATACAGAATTACCAAAATGACCCCAGGATAATTAAAATTACTCCCAGGTCTAAATAATAGTTCACCCAAATAGTCTAAAATGCAATCAAATTGAATGTTACCCTGCGTTAAATGGTCCGTGACCGAGAGCACATAAACAAACCAGAGTCTTCTCATATGTATGATTTCCTTCCTCATTTTTGTCATCTCTATTCACTTCTTCAATATAAATCAATAAACAGATTTCAAAGAATAAAACACATGAGGTGGGATCGATGCCATGCTTGGAACCTATATATTTACATTAAAATGATTTCTCATCTAGATAGACACTTATCGTGAAACCGTTCTCTTAATATGCACTGTATTCCTTGCTCATTATTAATATGTAAATAAATGTCACCTCGTCTCTCGAAACGCGTACTGCAAATGTACTTTTTTGTTTCTAAACATAATTCAGTTTCTTGTACTTAGTTGTCCCAAGAAGTTAAATATTTTTTTACAACGGTAATTGTCTTTGTGATTATAAAATATTCTCACTATGACGATAGCGGTATGATCAATATGCGAATTAACGAGAAGTTTTTTTTCTGTCTGGATATAGATATGTAATACCTAGGTTGAGTTATGAATAATTTTCTCATTCGTTGTAAATCTCAAATATTGTCACAAAGAAAGGCTAAATTATCGAATGCTAAAAAAGAAAACACCCCCTAAATGTGATGTTTGGATTATTAGTATCATTTTGAGTTTTATATAGTGTTAGCTAAATGTAAATGTAAATGTCAATGGTACTTATAGAGCGCACTGTCACCAGACGGTCACCTTGCGGTGTCGCATATTTGGCTTCCTGGCGCTGATACTCATACCACTGTGGAACCCCTCCTGGCTTTCCCAGTGAAGTGTCCACTCCTGGGCACCCCCAGGGTGAAGCCAGGCATCCTTAGCGATGTTGGGGCCGGTGTTGCAGCGTGGGGCCCGTGATTAGAATAGGCACCGAGGCGAGAATTAACAGGTCCGAGGAAATTGAGACCGAGACCCCGCCGAGGTGGGAATCGAACCCTGGTTCCTGGCCCGAACTCTGCATCAGGGTCTGCCGCTCTAACCATTGAGCCACACTCCTCCACTAGACCCAAAGGTATCAAAGCGATTTACATGTAATGTTATAACGTTCACAAGAGATACATGAGGGGATTCATAAGAATCATAGTTAAACAATACAGCATTAAGTGGTTATAAAGTCACACAAGTATAACACAAGGAATCATTGGGGAATGGCTTTGGATACAGAATAGGAGCCTGGAAAATTCCTGTGTCGGTTTTAAAGGCACAAATCAAAGAGGGAAATGTAGAGCAGCTTGTGTGCGTGTTGAAGTAGTTGTTGACAAGTTTAAATGTAATGTCCCTTGCACATCGCCTGTTAAAAAACAGCAAGAATACAACAGACAGACATCTTCGTAGCATACAGCAAGTTCATTATTATTATTATTATTATTATTATTGGACATTTGTAGAGCGCCTGGTTACGCCACCGGCATGTCCCCGCGCTATGATAAGTGGAGTGGCCGCCCCCCCTCCCTTAAAAGGCTACCTGCTGTATAAGTGGGTTTTAAGTTTTTTCCTGAACAGAATCTCCGACGGTTCCAAGCGTAATTCTAAGGGTAGCGCATTCCAGCACCTGGGAGCGAGGTATCTGAAAGATCTCCCTCCCATGCGCGCCTTCCTTACTTTGGGAACCTTCAGCAGCCCAGTCCGAGAGGACCGAAGATTGCGTGTGGGCTCATAGCAGGTCACCAGATTCTGGAGCGGAGCAGGAGCTTTGCCGCTCAGAATGCGGTGGCATGTGGAAAGGGCTTTAAACTCCACCCTCTTCCCCATAGGGAGCCAGTGGAGAGCCTGGAGTGCTGGTTTAGAGGGTGACCTCTTGGGGAGCCTAAGCACAAGACGCGCCGCGGCATTTTGGAGCACTTGAAGGCGGCCCAGGACCCTGCCCGTGGCCCCCAGATATAACAAGTTCCCATAATCTAATCGCGAGGTGACCAGGGCGTGCACCAGCGTCCTTCGAGCAGCAATAGGGAGGAGATCTAATACTTTCCTTAAGTTTCTCAGAACACCGAAGCACACCCCTGCCACCTTGGTGATCTGGGGGCCAAAGGCAAGATCCGTGTCCAGCCACACTCCGAGGTTCCTGGCCTCCCGGCATGGGACGGGGACTTCTCCCAGGCAGGGCGGCCACCATGCCGACGACCAAGCAGACGGCCCTCCCCCCACCACGAGCACCTCGGTTTTGCTACCGTTCAACTTCAAACAGTTTGCGGACATCCAGGTTGCCAGGTCTTGCATGCAATCCTTGAAGATGTCCGCTGCAAGGTCGGGCGCACGTGAGAGGGAGATGACCAGCTGCGTGTCGTCGGCATAGGACACCAGGCGTAGACCGTATCCTGCCACAATGGCTGCCAGAGGTGAGACTTAGAGATTAAATAGGGTTGGGCTCAGGGACGAGCCCTGAGGCATGCCCTGGCCCAGCCCAATCTCCTTCGAGTAACAGTCACCCAAGCGAACCTGAAAGCACCTGTCTGACAGGAAGGATCTAATCCAGCCAAGCGCTTCTCCTGAAACCCCTTCTTCATTCAGACACTGTAGCAAGGTGGAATGTGCTACAGTGTCGAATGCCACGCTTAGATCCAGTAGGATCAGAGCCATGGTTTGGCCCTCATCCACATTCTGGCATGGACTGTGTTAACACTCCCATACAGACACTTTTAAAAACAAAAATGTTTAAAAAACATTTTGTCAGCCATAAAGCACCTTCTTCCATGTCCAATCTCCCATTCTGACTCATAAGTGTATTATCCTCCTTAGCCTTTCTGAAACCATCAAGTCCTATTGGTGTTTTGGAACTATCATGTGTCCTCAAATTTACTTTATTCCTACTTTCATCAGGAATTTTAATTATTTTCATTTTATGTGTCCTTTGATCTGCTCCTGAGCGACCAGAAGGGTCTGAATAATGATCACCTGCTGATTGGTAACAGTTAATATCGCTCTGTGTGGTACCCTCACCAACTTCTGCTATTTCTGCTGTAGACACATCACACCAGCTCACACTGTTGACTAGTAGGCTCATCAGTCCCCGGAGCATCTGTACAAACCACTACCCCATTTAGGTGGGGGAACGGGTTTAGGCCCTGGTCTTCAGTGGATCCATTCCCTGCCGTGGCTCTCATGAGTCTTTGGCCCAAAGCTGGGTAAAGTAAGAGGTCACATGGCTCGAGCTGAGGTGTCTTTCTTGCCGTCCATCTTACGTGAGCCTTTGGGGGCCGTCGCATGGAAAGGTCAGAACCATATGTGCATCACCATCACCTTGTTGTCTTGGGAGCAGGCATTAACGGTGACACCTTCTTGTGCATCCCTGTTTGCTGTAATGACCACAGGACCAGGAGTAACTGGGACATGTGCCTCCTGCGTGTGTACCCAAACCTTAAGAGATGGTCTAGTCATGTCATTGATTCGGTTCAGTTGGAGGGGTGAGGGAATCCATAAATGGGAACCTACTTGGCCTATACACCCAGACTGTGTAAGAGGAGCGTGGACTCAGGCTGATACGATAAGGGAGTGGAGAGTGGTTATTAGAAGGCAGCTCTCAGTGTTCCGCCACAGAAAGTAGAGTACCTCATTTTGAAAAAGCCAGAACCAGTTTAGCACAAGAGGGGAAACTTTGAAGTTCAAAAAATATATTTATTAATACCATGTTTATTTTCTTAACATTGGGTTCTGCTTTTGAAAACATTACGTAAAACAATTTCTCAATGTTCTTTTAAATACAATCTGTTGATTGAAAATACATTTATGGTATTTCTCGTTGATGTTTTACATTTTAATTCTATTGTATTGCAGTTAGTTTTCCTGACCATTATACAAAGTTGAAACTGGATAAGTTGATCTATATTGGGAAACATATCTGATTCATTAGATTTTTGCCTGGACCTTGATGTGAATGACTCTAAAACTTATGTACTCATCTCCGGCCCACGTCCAAAGAAAACTCCAGTTTTTCACATAGAACATCAAAGGGTAAAGGTGGCAGGCATGTTTTCTTACTTGGGGATACTCTTTGACAGGAAGTTTTCATGGAAAAATATGGTTTTAAATAGTCATGTTGCTAGAAAAAAGCATAGTGGCAATTTTAACTTTAAAAAGAAATTTGGGTCGAAAGCTGTCCCTGAGATTTTAGACGTATATGCAAACAAAACAATCTCCATCGCTACCTATGGGTCCGCGGTCTGGACTATCGCGGACATTGATTCTCTTCAGTGAGCTAAGGATGCTTTGGGTAAAAGACTTAGCCTTGCCCCGCAGTTGTTCAAACTTCAAATGTCACAGTGAGCCAGGCTTACCATACATTACAGACACTATCCGGGTCGCACCAATTTTACTCTGGCACTCGATATGGTGGAGGAGGACCGTAACCTTGAACCAAACTGTATTGAGGGAATGTTTAAACCTTGATTTCACATTAAAGATCCCCTGGTTGCAATATGTTAAGCTTACCTTGGAGGAGTTGGGATTCTTAGAATTATTTGAGTCTCCTTCCTTATGTTTGTTAATTACAAAGGCAAGGCTAAAGGAGGTTTTCTTATTAAGGGCTGCTGCAAATAGATGGGAGACAAACAGGAATAAAGTCACTGTTAGTCTCTATCAAGCACCTTCTCCCCCTACAAACAAGGTTCCTAGTCTTACTTAGTTTTAATCCAGAATTGATAGCACCGTTTTATTTTGACAAGATTCCGCCTAAATTATATACCAATGATGCTTGGTTTCCCTGCAAATTCTCATTTTCTAAGTGATCTTAGATTATGTCCCTGCGACGGTGTATCAATACAGTCAGATTTACACCTATTATTGTTCTGTACAGTCTACTCCGCACAAAGGAAAAGATTTATTGTTCCGCTTTTGCGCAGATATAATTTTAGACAGTGTCTTCCAGCGCAATTTTTATTCAACAGCACGATGGTCCATTGGTTTGTCATAAAGTAGCGTCATACCTTTGGGCTTGCTTGAAGCGCAGGCGATCCCACAGGCGTTAGAATAAAGCTGATGAGGTGATAGGACGACCCATGATGACCATGTCATGATAAACTGTATATTTATGACAGATTTTTTTAATTGATGAATTTACTATATATTAAAATTATTAAGTCAAGTGTTTACGATTCTTATGGAAGGGAAGTGATTTTATGATAGCCCATGTACCTTGGGGCTAGCACTGTTTTATTGTCAATGTTAATTTTATCCATGCATTGGTTTGATGAAATATCTTTATAATCTCTTTCTTAAAGTAAAAGAACGTTAAGTTATACATTTCCTGCAAGACCATTTTAATGTAGGAATTTTTAGAATTGGTTCCAGTATGTGATTATTTGCGTATTTATCATGTCTGTTTTTTCATATGCATGTACTTTTTATGCAATGGAAAGGAAGCGAAATAAATATCTTTGACTGACTGATAAGGGAGTGGAGAGTGGTTGGAGAGTGGTTAGTAGAAGGAAGCTCTTGGTGTCTCACCGCAGAAAGGAGGGAACACCAGATTCAGATTAGCACCAAATGGGAAACCGTGAAGTAAAAAAAAAACACTATATTAATACCATGTTTATTTACTTCACACTGTGTTCTGCTCTTAAAAGAACATTACATGAGGCACTTTCCCAATGTTCTTTTAAAAACAATCTGTTGATTAAAAACGAATTTATGGTATTGTTCGTTAATATTTTTCATTTTAATTCTACTGTGTTGCAGATAGGTTTTCTGACCATTGTGAGTTATATAGTTGAAACTGGATTTACCAGAGATTGGCTACAAATATTAAGTGGATATATATTGGGAAATCTGATTCTTTTTATTTTGTTTTCTTCTGGGTTTTATCAAATATAGCCAAGAAGGCCCCCATTCCAAATCAAATATTAATTTTATCATGAAATGATTTCTTAATGATCTAATTGCATAATAACTGCCTCGCCTGATTGTCCCCGCACTGCTTAGCATATCTGTAATTGCATATAGCAATTTAGCTTGATTCTGGCAGTACAAAGTTACTGCTTACCAAAGTTTGCATAGCTACCGCTAACAGGCCCATTGCCTGAAACCTCACTATTCGTTAACTATGTAATTCATCACCTTCAGCATCATGAAATCATCCCACGTACTATGTGCAACAACCCGCATGTACACTAGACTGCAACTAATCTACTAAACATCTACTAAACTACAAAGGTTATACACTAATATATACTAAAATTACTGAAAACAGACTTTACCTCTAGCTTCTCCAAGCCACCCTCCTTGAGCACTAACTTGCTTCTTTGATATGTTCCCCAACCCCTCCCCATTAATGGGATATCTCAATAAATCAAAACATACCATCTGTCTCCTTGATGTCAGGACAAAATGTCAGTTATGGGCTTTCACGTGACAGCCTAATGCATTATGGGTGTTGACATGTTGATTCGTTTGCTTGGAACTAGCTGGAGTAACGCAGCTGATAACAATGATTTATATCAGAAAAGTCGAAGACTATAGGCAAATTTTCTTAAAGAAATTAAATGAGATGGCAACACTGATCATGGTAGAGACCATGACTCATGTGTATAGGGATGTAATGTAAGCTGCTTCATCGTAGGTGCCAGTGTGCCTAACGAAACATGGGGGCCACACCATGGTCCGATGTCATGTATATCTGCGTGGTGTCCTGAGAAAGTGCTCGCTGCTAGTGACTGAAAGTAACATTTTGTGCAGTCGATGATAATTTAATACTTAATATTATTCCTGATATCAAATTCTGATTTATTGACCTTCCAAGGGAAAAATTGTATAGGAGGGTTGAGGTTCCTCTCAGGCCACTTTCACCACTTGTTCAAGAAACTGAAGATGTCAGTGGTTCCCACCAAGTAAATAGCTCGAACACTATTACTCAAACTCCTTTTTTCAATAAAAAACATACTTTGAACCAAATCTTTCTCTCGCTGTGCACCCACAGTCGGGAATCCCTTTCCATCTGCCTTACATACCACCACCACCATCTCCGTACCTGCTTTCAAACGACGTTGTTGTCTCACATTTAGAGGTTGGGGACAGGGTACTCCACTACAAATGTGGCTGAGCATTTTGTCTGCTTAACTGATTGTCTGCCCAGTTGGTTTAGAGTTTAGAAGACTGTCATGTTTCTGCGACAGTAACCCTGCCGACTAGGCGGGAGCAAACTTTATAATGACGTCCCAACTGAGTACCTCAAATCCCCCACCTTACTTAGAGCAGATTGACTGATGTTGAACGAGTCCCGTGGTTGGCCTATTGAGTAGACTTGGTATTTGTCTTCACCATGCAGATATAAAAAATAAGTAGCCTCATCTTTATTATGAGATTAATCCATAAAACCCATAAGTATGCATTCAGTTCAGTGATATATATTATTGTTTTGATTTTTGCACTGAATTCGCTAGTAGGATTATTTGTATTTTGGTTCCTAGCACACATGTGATTGATTACACATAGTGTCCTTTTTAACGGAGTTCTTGTAAGTAGGGACTGAACATATGTGGATTGAATGCTCCATGACCGTGGTGAACATTCTTCTTGGGTGCTAGCTTACTGTGATGATACCTTGGCAATATGTAACACTTTTTCAGTGAAATTATAATCTCTTTACAGTTTTGACACACAATTTATTAAGTTTTTCTAAAGTACATAAACATTAAATAGCTTTAACAAATCGGTCAAAAAACTCGTATTTTGTTCATGAATAAAATATTGAAACTGTTTCAAACATTAATAAAATGAATAATACAACAAAATTGAAAAGAGAGGAAAACAGTATATTCACAGGAAAAAAAAAAAAAAAATTTATATATATATATATACACCAGACAAAAGCTCCTACTGGACTCCACAAGACCCGTGGAAGGTGGTGCGCATGCTGGTAGAGCACCCGGCGAATCAATTGTAACAACAATCCACAAAATGTGCGTGCTCATGAGGTGAAACGCGTCGTGGATTAAACAACAGACACCTTAATGGTTTTGTGTCTGTTTCTTTCCTGAGAGCATGCACATTTTGTGGATTGTTGTTACGATATATATATATATATATATATATATATATATATATATATATATATATATATATATATATATATCCAAACCACAAGTTTGCCCATGAAGTAGAGCCACAAACAGGAGGTAAATTTCGCCGTTTTATTTCATGATGGTGCAGCCAAGCAGAAAGAATGTCTTGTGAAAATAAACAGCTGCCTGACGCGTTTCATGCTTCTATGCATTTCTTCAGAGGCAGTGTGTGGCAGTCAGCGTGGTGCAGCAGAGATATTTATAATTCAGATCAGCTGCCATGTGGGCGGAGGCTCGCACTGAGCCTGCTGGTATTTGTAGTGCAATTTAAACTCTAGTGAGTTGCTACCACGCAAAGAAATTCTGCCTTTAAAATAAATACCTTTGCTCACTTTAGCTGAACCAATAGTCTTTCATGAAATGGCATCCTGTCCCCAGCGCTGATAGTCGTTTGACTCCAGCAGGTCCACTTTGCAGTTTCAGGGCTCTCCTGGTTCAGCTAAAGTGAGCAAAGGTATTTATTTTAAAGGCAGAATTTCTTTGCGTGGCAGCAACTCACTGGAGTTTAAATTGCACTACAAATACCAGCAGGCTCAGTGCGAGCCTCCGCCCACATGGCAGCTGATCTGAATTATAAATATCTCTGCTGCACCACGCTGACTGCCACACACTGCCTCTGAAGAAATGCATAGAAGCATGAAACGCGTCAGGCAGCTGTTTATTTTCACAAGACATTCTTTCTGCTTGGCTGCACCATCATGAAATAAAACGGCGAAATTTACCTCCTGTTTGTGGCTCTCCTTCATGGGCAAACTTGTGGTTTGGATGTTTAACGGCTGGTCCCGGTCGTGGGAGAGCCCTGAAACTGCAAAGTGGACCTGCTGGAGTCAAACGACTATCAGCGCTGGGGACAGGATGCCATTTCATGAAAGACTATTGGTTCAGCTAAAGTGAGCAAAGGTATTTATTTTAAAGGCAGAATTTCTTTGCGTGGCAGCAACTCACTGGAGTTTAAATTGCACTACAAATACCAGCAGGCTCAGTGCGAGCCTCCGCCCACATGGCAGCTGATCTGAATTATAAATATCTCTGCTGCACCACGCTGACTGCCACACACTGCCTCTGAAGAAATGCATAGAAGCATGAAACGCGTCAGGCAGCTGTTTATTTTCACAAGACATTCTTTCTGCTTGGCTGCACCATCATGAAATAAAACGGCGAAATTTACCTCCTGTTTGTGGCTCTCCTTCATGGGCAAACTTGTGGTTTGGATATATATATATATATATATATATATATATATATATATATATATATATATATATATATATTATTTAGCAAATTGCCCATTGAGCAAGGACGCACTCTCTGCTTCAGAAATCATCCGGTTTATTTACATGGCAAACCAGCAGTACATTCCAGGTGTAGTTGCAGCCTGACGCGTTTCGAGAACTAACCTCTTAATCATAGGCATTGTGCTGCGCAGATGGCTCCATTCATTAATCTTGATTACATGCCTACGCCCACAGAGGGCCCTGCTGATGCGTCAATTTAGAAATGCATGTCGGACTTTGTAGTCCATGAAGGGAGAGTTGTTGTTCCTTTTTTGTAAATTCTGCATAGTCCCAAGTAATTTAAAAATGTCATTATTCACCCTCAGTGGAACCAGGGATGTTGTTGCCGGTTTCAATTTGCCTCCTCCGCAGCGCCTCGTGGCAAAGACAAAGTTCACAGCCACAGCCTCTCCCAGGATAGGAAATGGTACGCCCTTCACGGCAGGGCTGCCGTGGAGTATTATTTAGCAAATTGCCCATCGAGCAAGGACGCACTCTCTGCTTCAGAAACCATCCGGTTTATTTACATGGCAAATCAGCAGTACATTCCAGGTGTAGTTGCAGCCTGACGCGTTTCGAGGACTAACCTCTTAATCATAGGCGTTGTACTGGGCAGATGGCTCCATTCATTAATCTTGATTACATGCCTACGCCCACATATATAGGATTAAGATCCCTAGTGTAAACCCAAGGACATCTAAGGTATAAATCCTACTCAAAATCAGCATGAAGTTATAAATGGACCCCATACATGGTTGAAATAAACTAAATTAGTATTCAATTTATAAATAGTTTTCACAAAATTAGCCACCTCAAAAAGATATTCAAGCCAAGAATGAAGAGCTGGGATAACATTGGACATCCAACAAAGTAGAATGTTAATTTTCGCTAAACTATGAGCACTAGAGAGACACTTAAAGGCGTGAGCGGACATGGGTGGCATTCCTGAAATATCATGTAACAATGACAAACGATTTGAAAGAGAAACATCCATAAAAGAATGTGTTTTGAAATAATTTTCAATCTGAAGCCAAAATGTACCAGGATTAGGACATTACCACAGTATATAAACAATATCACAATCTGAAGTACTACATCGCTAACAAAGAAAGTCAGGATTTAGTTTAACTGAATATAACTTAGACAGGGACCAAAAGCCAGTGATACAGTATTTTAAAATAATTAAATTCAAGGCGATAGTCCCTTTGTTCTTTGTTATAGCAGTCTAGGATAGCATCTCACTCCTCCTGCAAAATCTATACTCAAACGTGTGGTTCACCATGACACTAAATCATGGGGAGTTTCAGTAGAAAATGAAGAGTCAATTAGTATGACATATAAACCGGAAAGCATACCCTTAAAATGCTTCCAAATAGAATATAAAATGCCATCGGAGATTGAGATATTAAGTCAGGAGTTTTTATTGTACTTAAAGCAATTGATGAATTAAGTTGAATGTATCTGTTAAAGTGTGATGAAGACAAATCAAATTTCTCTTGTAGACTGTAAAATAATTTAATAGAAAGATACTACATAAATGCATCTGATATCCTATGTATATTATTTTTAATCCAGAGAGGCCAATCCGGTTCAGATCCCTTATACAGAATGTCAGCATTGTACCATAATGGAGTTTAACACCTTGGCTGCTAGGGGTTTCCCCCCCCCCCCCCAGTGCTGGAATCACAGAGTTGCCTTTATTCATGACGAGCTCAGCTCGTCATAAGCACAGCTCAACCGTGCCTCATGACGAGCTGAGCTCGTCATGAGCAGCGAAGGGGTTAATAATGGAGACGAGGGTGAGGGTTTGGAAGTTTATGCGGTTTCTGCCATTCTAATTGCAAAAAATGGATAATAGAATTAGTGGAATTGATACACTTCAATCTTTTGGTGTAATAGATTGCTAAATCCAAATAAGGCCGAAAGATGAATCGTTCCATCGTAACCCATAACGGAGTATTCCTCTGAGCGGGGAGCATGTAGATAGAGTGAGCCAAATGTTGTGCAATCCAGTAAAATTCCAAGAGAGGAAGACGCAGGCTCCCCTTCTCTGAAGAAGAGTGTAATGTGGAACCATTTAAACAAGGTCTGGCATCACTCCATATAAAACGGGGAATCATAGATGTTAATGATTTAAAGATAGATCTCAGAATTGAGAGTAGAATCATTCCAAACATATAATTAAATTTGAGAGTTGTATAATTTTTCTAATCTGTATCCTTCCCCATTAGGATAAATGTAAAAGCGTCCATCGCTAAAAATCTCTTTTAGTTTGATTGGTTAGGGGATTTAAATTATCCAGAATCATATCCATGAGGCAGCTATTAAGGAAAAGCCCCAAATATTTGTATCTCGAATGTAGCCATTTAAATGGAATGCCGTCGATAGTGTCTATAGTAGTAACAGTGGTTAGTGGTAGGGCTTCACACTTAGTCCAATTCATTTTATATAACCGGAACATTTTGAAAATATACTTCATTGA
The DNA here is from genome assembly GCF_964263255.1 of Lissotriton vulgaris. Classification (NCBI taxonomy): domain Eukaryota; kingdom Metazoa; phylum Chordata; class Amphibia; order Caudata; family Salamandridae; genus Lissotriton; species Lissotriton vulgaris. Next base: position 1,031,134,847 of record NC_141687.1, read on the forward strand.
GAAATAAGAGCATTTGCAGATGATTTTGGGTGTGAGAGGGTTAAAAGTATATAGTCCGCCTAGTAAAAGGCTCTAAATTCCCCAGTGGTTGTATTGATACCCTTGATGTCAGCATTAGATCTTATGGCTATAGCTAAAGGTTCCAAAGCCAATGAAAACAATAATGGTGAAAGAGGACAAAATTCCTGCCTCCCCCGGTGATTTACCAGTAGCCAAAGAGTCAATTGCCGTCATACCTCATCACTGATGACCTTCCCCTCCAATTCTTGTTTCTGTTCTAGTGTCATTTTCGGGATATTAAGCTTAGCAAAGAAGGCAGTTTCTGCTGAATGATCTGAACAATCAGTGGAAGAGTATAAAGTTTCATAAAATGTCTGAAATTCTGAGGGGAGTATAAGCAGGGTACTGTTCGCATTTCTAATAGCGGAGATTGTTCTAGAAGATTCTTGTTGTCCTAATTGATAAGCAAGTAATCTCCCAGCTTTTTCCCCATGTTCATATTGTCATTGACGAAATGCGAAATTAAAAATGTACTTCAATAGAGGTATAATCAATATTAAGGTCGAATTTGGCTGATAACCATTTTTGTAAATGTATTGCGCATTGAGTTTGGGAATAGATGGAGGTAAGGCATGAGATTTCCTTTTCCAGTTCCAATCTAGTAGCATTTGCACATTTTTTAAGAAGTGCATTGTCTTTCATCGGCATCCCTCTTAATACAGCCTTCCCAGAACCCCAGAGTATGTGTGCAGTAGATACCGAATGCTCATTGTCCTTCAAAAACTGTTCCATGTATGCACATAATATTTGTTTCGCTTGTGAAGTTTTAAATTAGGGAGATTTTGAGAGTTGTAAGAGTCCCAATGTTGATGTCCATAAGATCATGGTCCAATATACTGCAGGGGACAATGTTGGCATCAGCTACTAATTGTAAAACAGATGATGAGGTAAAAAAAATAGTCTATTCTTGTACATATATAATGGGGATAAGAAGTAGAAGTATAATCCCTCTCAGTTGTATGCAATAATCTCCACAGTTCATGCAGAGAGTAATCATTAACAAAATCTTTTAGCATGCACCTATCCTTATTATGTTGTGTATCTGGCTTACCAGATCTATCAATGAATGGGTCGATATTGACATTTCAGTCTCCTCCAGTAAACACATGTGTACTTCCAAATATTGATAATACCCTACTGATTTGGGATATGAAAGTGAGTTTAGAGTCTTTCGGGCATATATTGATTCCACTATTATAAATGTGTTTTGAATTTAGAGTTTTATGAATATATATCGACCCTCATTGTCTTCCCATCTTTGCAGTATTTTGTAAGGGAGGTGTTTACTAAAAAGGATAACGACTCTCCATTTCCTAGATGGCATGTGTGTATCATCAGAAATTTTGGGGGTAATACTCGCATGGATTATTTGGCCCACCCAGTCATGTTTTAATAGTTTACTTTCTAGAGGAGTGAGAAGGCTCTCTTGCAATAGGGTGATATCCAGGTTGCTGTGGCCAATATAAGTCAGTATCTTCTTTGTTTTAATAAAAATGTGTCAGTCCATGTACGCTTAGAGAAACAATTTTCAATGGTTTCAATTGAGTAGGTTGCATGGTATAAGATGAAGGGTTGGGAGCAGTAAAGAACGGGGAGGTATACATGAATGTACACTTAATATAATGTTAATACAAATATGAAATTAATTTGGAGCACAAAAATCAATGTCGAAGTGGTTCAAAAATAGATTTGGTGTAGAGCTTATACTATAACAGAAAGAAAAAGAAAAATAATGTTCAGACTACGTAGTACAAGCTTCAAACTTTTTAAATTTTTAACTGGGTTCAGCGTATAAGGAAGTGTTAAAGGAAGGAGTACCAGACCGTAAGCCTTCTAAAGAGTCATGACAAAAATCCAGCTTGTAAACAAATACAACACACTTACATACGAAGTAAAAGTGTATGGCAAAACAATTACATTCATATCTTATAGACAAGACGTTGGCAAAATAACTAGAATGCACATTTCACATGTAGTAATCAAAAAACATGAAAGAAAAGGTTGTCCGAAAAGAGAGACTGAAATGAAAAAAGATCAGGAAAGAAAAAGAAGAAATTAGAGAAGAAGTCCAAGAGAAGAAGAACGACAAGTTAATCCAATTAAGAGGAACAACATTATATTTAAAGGATATTGGAGATGAAAACAGCCAGGGTTTCAGTGGCGCTCTCGATTTGTCTCTTTGTTGCAAAACCTTCCCAATTTCAATTTTACTACCAAAAGACCATTTACAAGACACAGGTTCCCAGACACAGGTTCCCATCCACCAAGATCATGCGAGTCTGGAGAGAGACCACTTCTCGAATCCTGAGGAGCTTATGGTTCATTTCAGAGTTATTTTCTTCTGTATTGTTAAGAAAATACTGTAAGTTGGGATGATCAAAATATTTCTTAGTCTGTTCTTGATACGTTACGATAATAGTGGTGGGTGCCAAAAGACCATATTTGATGTCCCTTTTCTTCAACCTAGGATGTAAAGCCAAGAGTTGTTTCCTCTTAAAGTTGGTGGGAGCGGAAAAGTCATCAGTAATGAATATCTGTGCACCATCGTAATTGTATGGACCATGCTTCCTTGCTGCCATTATGATTTCACAAGCTTGCTGATAACGAAGGCAACAAGCCAGAATATGATGAGGTTTAAAGATATGAACAGAATTATTTGAGCGCACACAGTGTGCACTTTGGAATTCGAGTTGTGAAGAGAAAGTAAGCTTCTTTAGGTTGGGAATCAGATTACTGAAAAATTGCATCATATTGTCATTCTCTACCCGCTCTGGAAGACCAATAATTGCAATGTTGTCCCTTCTACTACAATCTTCCAATTCAATCGTTTTTGTTGTTGTTGGTAGAACCGTATGTCATGACTATGCTCGGGTAGTTTGTCAAGTTGTGGATCGACCTCGGTTATGCGGCCTTCTCAATTGAATGAAAATGAGCAACCTCACCCCTAAAAGACTGTACTTCCTGGGTGTTTGCTGAGATTGCATTATTAACTAAAGGAATTTTTAATGTCCAAAAGATCTTTGAGTAAACTATCCATGCAGGAATATCTTGTGAGGCTGCCATAGTGTGAAGGGGAGCCTTACTGCTTGAAGCAGTTGTTTAATCCTCACCATATGACAAGTGTCTAATGTGCTAAAATCTTGACATAGATATGTGACTGGCTGCAAATAAAATACAGAATTTACTCACTTATGCTGAACCCATGCAAATAAAATACAGAATGTACTCACTTATGCCGTACCCATGCAAATAAAATACAGAATGTACTCCCTTATGCTGAAACCATGCCAGAATAAAGTCTTCCTGGGAGATGGAGTACCTACAATGCAATAAAAGAGCTGTAAATATTTCCACCAACTCACAAAATAAAGAGGCAAGGTAATCTCCTGATATGATTCTCTCCCCTCCGAACATTCGTCCACCACTCCTCCATGCCATGCCATCAAATATTTCCAGTTAGCTTTGTTACACCAAGTAGCAGCAAGAATCATTATGATGTGCAAGGATCAAGTAGGTACATGCAAAAAACACAAGTTCCATGAATAAAAAGACTTTTCTGTGAAGACTTGCAAAAGGAAAAAAAATGGAATTTCAGTGATCCAGTCTCATTAATCTGTGAAAAAAAATGAGTAACCAGAAATGACAATTTTGAAAGCAAAAAAGAAATCCCAGAGGATTCCAGGTGCCACTGGGTGACAATAGTAAAATAGACGTGTTCCCTCGTGCACGCCTCACGTGCCTGTTCAATGCAAGGAAGGGCGTGTGATCCCAATCAAGTAGTAACAGTGAAGCGATACTTTGATGAGCCTGCCCCGATGTATAAAACGCGGGTGTGTAAAGTGATTCCCCACAGTACCTGCTAGGTCGTTGCACATGTATCATAGAGAGGTTCCAAGCTCGCACTTTGTTTCCTCTGGGTGTGGAAGCGTAGTCAAGTTTCTGGCATAATTAGTGCATTCATGGTAAAAATAAAGTATGTCATGTGTCCCAGTTATTCTCCGATCGACACACTCTGCATTTATTCACAGCCTGGTGCCTTTTAATCTGAAGAATGGCTTCAGTCTCGCTCCCTTCCTGGAGTCCTAGAGAGGTGCTGCCATTACCCTTGGCTTCAAGCCCCGCCCCCCTATTGGTGTATATTCAGTTGTTTGATTTTGGTTCCGTGTATTACTAGATATTTTTGTCCACATGTACAGTGTCGTTATAAAGTGTCTGATGACGTAGAGCATTGTATGTGTTACATAAAAACCAAAAAATACTACAGCAATGGTGGTGGCTAAAAAGGATATAGCTGCCTCCTGGAAATGCCCTGACCCCCCAACTTTGGGCGGTGGCGGACTGGGGTCAACTGGTGCGCCACGCAGGAAAAGACCATGTATGAGGTGCGTGGCTGTCCCAAGAAATACCGAAGGGTCTGGGGGAAGTGGTTGGGAGGAATGGTTTAGTCTCGCCGGGAATGTATAAATGTATATTGTTTTGAATTTGTCCATCCCTGTTAAATGGGTTACTCAGAACATTGCCTATATTTCTATGTTATCATGGTGTTGTGATGATTGGCTGGCGCTCTTTGTTAAATCAATAAAAATGTGTTTATCAAAAAAAAAACTAAAATAAATAAATGACATCCGCAGCACTACGCTAAATGGGCTTACCTTCTAGGGGATCTTATAACTTATCCTGCCTTGCAGTAATCAACTGCAGTGTGCTCCAGTGTTTCTTTATTCAGCATCTCTTAAATATACACATATTGCAATTCATGTGCGCCCTCTTAGTACTCTACCTACACTGATGACACTACAATTAGGTAAGGGGGGCCACTGGGACGTGATCTTTACCATATCTAATAGACTGAAATCCCTTCAGTGATGAATGAGAAAACGTTAACTACTTCATCATCATCCACGGAAAAGCCCTCTAGCAACAAAATTAAATGTACCCATGCATGGAGATTATTTTATTCCATTCCATCCATAACTGTACTATCACCTTTGCCTGCTTAATCAGAAGGTCGTTTCTTAAATTATGTCTGAAGATGATGATATAAGCACTCTCCTCCCACCCAGTTTGCCACTAACTAGTACCAAGTTTGAAACCAAACCTGTAATCACATAGTTTATTCTACCTGACCTAATGCTCATGCTACTTTGCTTTGAGGTCTAAACATTATTTATATCTACGCCATTGTGACCTTCTCCACTAAAAAAATCTGAACATGCCCCTTGGCGCACTATTACTTCCTGGACTTTCTCACAAAAATGACAGTTTTTCCTGCCTCTTTTGCCCGAGTAGATGTGTCGCGCACATCGATTGGAGAGTGCCCCGATGCTTGAAGAGGCCTACATCATGCTCAACAAAACAACAAGACTAAACAAACTCTGACCTCTCCATCCAGCTGCCCCTGGCCATTCACCTTAAACCATTCAGTATGGGGTCTGCCTGGAAAGTGACAAGATCAGGAACCATCAGGTTGATTGGTACCGAAGGCATCGCCCTCCTACTGAGGCAGCTCAAAAAGATCTTGCCCTACCTTCGTGCAGGAGTAATTGCCTTTTTAAGAAATACAATGCTTGACTGCAGGCCTCTCTGACAACTGGCACCGCAGCCTCCAGGAGGCCAGAAACTACAGCCTCCAGGAGGTCAGAAACTACAGCCTCCAGAAGGTCAGAAACTACAGCCTCCAGAAGGTCAGAATCTACAGCCTCCAGAAGGTCAGTAACTACCGCCTCCAGAAGGTCAGAAACTACAGCCTCCAGAAGGTCAGAAACCACACAGCCTCTCGAAGATCAGAAACCACAGCACCCAGAAGGTCCAAAACAACTGCTAACTGAATTACCACCGGCCTAAAAAAAGATGTTAGATCGCCCTCATGCTTTGCAAAGTCACTATTTCTAACCTGAGCGATTCTTAATTGCGACAAACGTTGCCTCACTTCAAACTGAACAGGTTCAGCCACAGCCAACCTCTACCAAAACCTCCGAGCACACAACTCTAATGCCCCTCTACAACTTCCGTTAAGTAAGAACAGGGTTGACCCAAAAAGTCGCTGGGACCTGGGTAGATAGCGTTAAGAGTAAGGGGTCCCAGTGAACAAGAGCATATAATTACACACAAAATGATAAAGCTAGTAAACAAAGATTCAATGCCTCTATAATGTTTTAATCACATTATAGGAAAAAATGCATGATTGTATATTCAACAAAGCATATACACTTATAACGGTATTGGTGCCCCTGAGGGTGGAGGGGGAGTGGTATGGTGAAGGTATAGTGGGGGGAAGGATAAGTGACAGTAAAAACGTGATATTGATCAGGTAATAAAAACGAAAAGTCAAATATTTAGTAGTGCATAAGATAAACCATAGATCATTGTTACAATTTCAACATAGCACATGCCCCAATGTCCAGTTAATGTAAAATTGGTGGGTTAATTAGGGCTGTTGAGGGGTACAGGTGGGTGTCGACGTTTCGACCCTGGAAAGCAGGATTTATTCACATTCCTTGCACACGGGTCTTCTTCAGGACGGGCAGTAAGTTAGGGGCAGCCAACCTGATATTTAAAAATGGAGATTTGTTTAGTTAATTCTGAATATGAAATATATTCCAAGTTTACTTAGGTGGGTAGGGTACGCAGACATACCTGAGTATGTCCAGTGGGAAAATGGAGTTGATCCAAAGAAAGGTCCTAAATATTGGTTCAAGGGCCTAAGAAAAACCAAACATACACTTTTTAGAATAAATTATATATTGGAATTGACAGGCCAATTAAAGAAAAAGCCAATAGACTTACTAAGGTAACGTTGGAGTTCCTTGAAAAGTCAGAAATTGCTGGATGAGGAACCACTCGAACCATCTATCAACAGGAGAAACATCACTTAGGATTGGACCCTCGATTATTAAAAAAGAAGGGTAAATTGTGGATCAGAGTTAAAGCGGAGCTTACCGAATGGCTTGAGAATCCGCTCGTCTATACTTGAGGCAGAATTGTTGATTTGGGTCTGATTGCGGTGTCTACAAAATAAAAAGACCGCAATCGAGTGTCAAGATATTAAGTTCAAAAGTTAGCGCGGGAGAATGGAGCAGAGTGACGCGAGCAACCGGAGGGTTTGTCAGCTTACCGGTCGGCTTTACGCTCGGCGTTTCACTCGGGTTCCTCGCGGCGAGAGAGCTTCCTGATACTGAGGTTGTTATGGTAACCTCGTCACATGGGATAGTCAATGAAGACAGACTACAGGAGTCGCCCGTTGCTATAGTAGCGTAATCGGGTAGCGTAGTTGAATGTTATGTGTGTTAAATAAGAGGGTAGATAAGATCACCTACTTGAATTGAATCGACAATCTGGGCATAGCAGATCTAAAAAGGTAACTCTGGAACCATGAGGTTAAAAAGGAGCCGATCGAATGGGTGAAGCAGGTGTCAATTACCAAACATAAATAATAACCATTAACTGCAGCATTATTCTCAGATTGGGAATGCAATGTAATTATGGTAACACAGTTGGTGATTAATGTAGGTATCAGTTCACATAAATACAACATGAATTAAGATGGTATCATCATTGTTAACACATAACTGCGTACCTATGCCAAGATGGTAAAGCAGTATATATTCACATTTCGCTCGATGATAGATATGTACACATCGTATCAATACCAACCAAGATAGTATGTCAGCCAGTAGGAAACAGATAACCCATACTCAATGTTCTGCGTACCTGTCCCATGACGGTATAGGCAGTTGCAGTTGGTTAATAAACCTGTAATCTCATGTAGAAATCAGTAACATACATTACGTTAAGGTGGCAAGTTGCGAAAAGGAACTATCGTGTTCATTGAGACCTGTATTTATAGAGTCAAAGAAGAACATCCATTTAAGTTCCCTTATGCTGAGTATATTGGATATGTTCCCACCCCTGGGGCCAAGGTTAATTTTCTCAATTACTAGCCATGTTAGACTATCAGGTGGATGTTGTGCTGCTCTGAAGTGGTCAACTAAAGGAGCACCGGACACTTCACATCTGATGCGGCTCATATGTTGCAAGACCCTTTGCTTGATTTTTTGTTGGGTTTGTCCAATATAGATGAGGTTGCAAGGGCATACAATCGCATAAATCACTGTCGAGGTATTACAATTGCTGAGAGATTTCAGTTGGATTTTCTTTTGGTTGTGTATGAATTCTTTAGTTTGCATGCAGTTATCACAGGCTTTACACTGGCCACATTTGAAGTGGCCAATGATCGGCTGGAGATTCCACAGAGATCTGATGGTAGGATCTGCCTTAGATGGAAGAAGCGAGCGTACTACATAGTCTTTCACACTTCTGGATTTTTTGAAGGCATGTAGTGGGGTGTCGGGATGTTGTATGTCGTCTGCAACCAGTTGCCAATGGTGATTTACAATCTTCTTAATTAGATTGCTCTTGGTAGAGAAGGTCGTCACACAGACAATCCTGTCCTGTTGATTATCCACTGGGTCTTTGGTCTTTAAGAGTTCCTCCCGGGGGAGAAAACCCCGCACATTTCTTAGCTTTAGTTACCAGTCGTTTAGGGTAGCCACGGGTTTTCAAACGTTCTGCTAGTTCTTCCGACTGTTGGAAGTAATGTTCTTTGGAGGAACAGTTTCTTCGGACCCGTAAAAATTGACCGAATGGGAGGTTGTCACGGAGGGCACGTGGATGGTGACTACTATATTGAAGTAGGGAGTTCCTCTCCGCCGGTTTTCTGTACAAAGTGGTTTGAAGTTGACCCTGATGGTGATAAATTGTGATGTCCAGAAAGTCGATGCTTTGATTATTGGATTGTATAGTGAATTTTAGATAGGGTGATTGCTGATTGAGCCATAGGTGAAACTCATTTAGGGTGGTCGAATCACCATTCCAAAGTATTAAAATGTCGTCTATGTAACGAACCCAGATATTAAGATGGTTGTTGAAAGGATTGTTGGCATCGAGTATGTTGTTCACTTCAAAAGCCGCCATATAGAGAATGGCTACATCCGGGGCAAAGGGAGCCCCCATTGCCACACCCTGTATTTGAAGAAAAAAATCATTTTTAAAGGTGAAAAAGTTCTTAGTCATTGCGACCCGAAGTAGGGAGATGATGAATTCAGAAGGCACCTGCTTGGGTGCTGGTCTAGATTCCAGGTACCTCATCATGACTGTTAATGCTTCCTCTTGAGGGATGGAGGTATACAGAGATACCACGTCACAGGTAACTAATAATTGCTGCGTCGGGTCAAAGGGTAACCCTTCGACTAGGTTTATGGTTTGAGGAGTATCTCTTAGGTATGTCTGGGTCGCCTCCGCCAGTGGTTTTAAGAAAAAGTCAATATACCTTCCCAATGGTTCTAGAATGGAGCCACAACCCGATACAATCGGACGTCCAGGAGGGTTGGCCATGTCCTTATGTATTTTAGGGAGAGTATATATCGTGGCTAAACGTGGGTGCGGCTGATTGAGATAATCAAATTCATGTTTTGATAGGAATCCAAGTTCCAATCCAAGCTGAGTGATTTCCAGGATTTCACGTGCAATTGCTTGTGAGGGATCCGAGCGAAGTCTCTGGTAGCTGACGCCATCCATCAGTTGACGTTGAATCTCAGACTCGTATTTTTTGGTATCCTGAATCACAATGGCACCACCTTTATCAGCCGGTTTAATCACCACTTCAGGGTTGTTGGCCAGTGACTGGAGAGAATCCTTTTCAATCTTACTTGTATTGTACCTGGTATAGGTCTGATTCATTAAAGTAGCGTTAACATCCCTCCATACAACTGCCTCGTACGCCAGAATTTTATTGGTCATGGTGCAGGACGGTGGAACAAACGTGGAGGAAGGCCTCAGGCCTGTACAGGATGGATTTTTGTAAGGCCCAGCATTTCTGAAGAAGTATTTCAGTCTCACTTTCCGGAAAAATTTAAACAGTTCAGTACGAACTGTAAATGAGTCAGGTTTGTTGGTTGGGACATATGACAGTCCCTTGCTCAATGCACGTGTTTCTGATTCGTTCAAGATGTAATTGGAAATGTTCACCACAGGGTTAATGGTGGATGTCTGTATTACCAGCGGTAAGTTTTGTTCCGGGTTGTTCTCTCCCCGTGCTGCTCCTGCTGGAAATGAACCTGTTTGGATGTTTGACCACGTCCGGTGTCCCAGTTGGTGTTGCTCTGATTCTGTCCCCGAGGTTGACCTCTGTTGGAGAAATTGCCTCTGCCTCTCGGGGGGCGCCATGGCGCGGGTCGCTGGCCTAAAAAAGGTTGGTACTGTGGTGACTGATAACTGTAGTCAGGGTAGTTGTATTGACGATTCGGGCCAGCGAATTCCTGTTCCCCTTCGGAACTGTATGAGGAGTCAGAAAAGGTTGTATAGTTCCGTCTACCGCGGAAACTGCCTCGCCCTCTGTTAGTGAATCTTCCTTGTTGGTCCTGTTTATAATAGTCGTCTTGTAGGTAGGGGTAGGTTTTCTTTTTGTCGTACAATCTTATATCCCTGGCGAGTTTCTCTAGTTTACGATTTTGAGTGGTGAGGTCAAAATCCTTTAGAGTGGCTTCCAGATTGTTTAGTGTTTCTTTCGCTCCTTCCAGATTAGCATCTGCGGCGATCTCTGCACGTAGTGATTTAATTTCACTGGTCAGTAACTGGATTTGCTGGGCAGCTGTCTCTATCCCAAGCACCATCCAGTGGCGAGAGCAATTGTTCGATATGTGACTAAACCCTTCCCTGAATTTAGGAACTTCAACAAAGATAGCAGGTTCTATTTTTATTTGTAGGCCAATCGGGATAATGTTCTCCTTGAGATATTTGGTGAGCAGGTGCCCGTGCCAGCGGGTACGGATTAATTTCTTTTCAAGGCGTTCTAGCCGTTGAATCTTATCCTTAAGGCTGAAGTCTAAAGTTGGTACATCAGTCGTCAAAAAATTGTTGCTGGGATCCTCAAGAAGTTTGTCAATATAGTCTTCAGAGTATGATAACAATTCACGTTCAACCATAGTTATATAAATACCCTATCATGTAGAATTTAATTCAAGGAAGAGAAAACCTCGCAGACAGCGTCTGCACGAAGTGCGTTAAGTAAGAACAGGGTTGACCCAAAAAGTCGCTGGGACCTGGGTAGATAGCGTTAAGAGTAAGGGGTCCCAGTGAACAAGAGCATATAATTACACACAAAATGATAAAGCTAGTAAACAAAGATTCAATGCCTCTATAATGTTTTAATCACATTATAGGAAAAAATGTATGATTGTATATTCAACAAAGCATATACACTTATAACGGTATTGGTGCCCCTGAGGGTGGAGGGGGAGTGGTATGGTGAAGGTATAGTGGGGGGAAGGATAAGTGACAGTAAAAACGTGATATTGATCAGGTAATAAAAACGAAAAGTCAAATATTTAGTAGTGCATAAGATAAACCATAGATCATTGTTACAATTTCAACATAGCACATGCCCCAATGTCCAGTTAATGTAAAATTGGTGGGTTAATTAGGGCTGTTGAGGGGTACAGGTGGGTGTCGACGTTTCGACCCTGGAAAGCAGGATTTATTCACATTCCTTGCACACGGGTCTTCTTCAGGACGGGCAGTAAGTTAGGGGCAGCCAACCTGATATTTAAAAATGGAGATTTGTTTAGTTAATTCTGAATATGAAATATATTCCAAGTTTACTTAGGTGGGTAGGGTACGCAGACATACCTGAGTATGTCCAGTGGGAAAATGGAGTTGATCCAAAGAAAGGTCCTAAATATTGGTTCAAGGGCCTAAGAAAAACCAAACATACACTTTTTAGAATAAATTATATATTGGAATTGACAGGCCAATTAAAGAAAAAGCCAATAGACTTACTAAGGTAACGTTGGAGTTCCTTGAAAAGTCAGAAATTGCTGGATGAGGAACCACTCGAACCATCTATCAACAGGAGAAACATCACTTAGGATTGGACCCTCGATTATTAAAAAAGAAGGGTAAATTGTGGATCAGAGTTAAAGCGGAGCTTACCGAATGGCTTGAGAATCCGCTCGTCTATACTTGAGGCAGAATTGTTGATTTGGGTCTGATTGCGGTGTCTACAAAATAAAAAGACCGCAATCGAGTGTCAAGATATTAAGTTCAAAAGTTAGCGCGGGAGAATGGAGCAGAGTGACGCGAGCAACCGGAGGGTTTGTCAGCTTACCGGTCGGCTTTACGCTCGGCGTTTCACTCGGGTTCCTCGCGGCGAGAGAGCTTCCTGATACTGAGGTTGTTATGGTAACCTCGTCACATGGGATAGTCAATGAAGACAGACTACAGGAGTCGCCCGTTGCTATAGTAGCGTAATCGGGTAGCGTAGTTGAATGTTATGTGTGTTAAATAAGAGGGTAGATAAGATCACCTACTTGAATTGAATCGACAATCTGGGCATAGCAGATCTAAAAAGGTAACTCTGGAACCATGAGGTTAAAAAGGAGCCGATCGAATGGGTGAAGCAGGTGTCAATTACCAAACATAAATAATAACCATTAACTGCAGCATTATTCTCAGATTGGGAATGCAATGTAATTATGGTAACACAGTTGGTGATTAATGTAGGTATCAGTTCACATAAATACAACATGAATTAAGATGGTATCATCATTGTTAACACATAACTGCGTACCTATGCCAAGATGGTAAAGCAGTATATATTCACATTTCGCTCGATGATAGATATGTACACATCGTATCAATACCAACCAAGATAGTATGTCAGCCAGTAGGAAACAGATAACCCATACTCAATGTTCTGCGTACCTGTCCCATGACGGTATAGGCAGTTGCAGTTGGTTAATAAACCTGTAATCTCATGTAGAAATCAGTAACATACATTACGTTAAGGTGGCAAGTTGCGAAAAGGAACTATCGTGTTCATTGAGACCTGTATTTATAGAGTCAAAGAAGAACATCCATTTAAGTTCCCTTATGCTGAGTATATTGGATATGTTCCCACCCCTGGGGCCAAGGTTAATTTTCTCAATTACTAGCCATGTTAGACTATCAGGTGGATGTTGTGCTGCTCTGAAGTGGTCAACTAAAGGAGCACCGGACACTTCACATCTGATGCGGCTCATATGTTGCAAGACCCTTTGCTTGATTTTTTGTTGGGTTTGTCCAATATAGATGAGGTTGCAAGGGCATACAATCGCATAAATCACTGTCGAGGTATTACAATTGCTGAGAGATTTCAGTTGGATTTTCTTTTGGTTGTGTATGAATTCTTTAGTTTGCATGCAGTTATCACAGGCTTTACACTGGCCACATTTGAAGTGGCCAATGATCGGCTGGAGATTCCACAGAGATCTGATGGTAGGATCTGCCTTAGATGGAAGAAGCGAGCGTACTACATAGTCTTTCACACTTCTGGATTTTTTGAAGGCATGTAGTGGGGTGTCGGGATGTTGTATGTCGTCTGCAACCAGTTGCCAATGGTGATTTACAATCTTCTTAATTAGATTGCTCTTGGTAGAGAAGGTCGTCACACAGACAATCCTGTCCTGTTGATTATCCACTGGGTCTTTGGTCTTTAAGAGTTCCTCCCGGGGGTAGAACCACGCACGTTTCTTAGCTTTAGTTACCAGTCGTTTAGGGTAGCCACGGGTTTTCAAACGTTCTGCTAGTTCTTCCGACTGTTGGAAGTAATGTTCTTTGGAGGAACAGTTTCTTCGGACCCGTAAAAATTGACCGAATGGGAGGTTGTCACGGAGGGCACGTGGATGGTGACTACTATATTGAAGTAGGGAGTTCCTCTCCGCCGGTTTTCTGTACAAAGTGGTTTGAAGTTGACCCTGATGGTGATAAATTGTGATGTCCAGAAAGTCGATGCTTTGATTATTGGATTGTATAGTGAATTTTAGATAGGGTGATTGCTGATTGAGCCATAGGTGAAACTCATTTAGGGTGGTCGAATCACCATTCCAAAGTATTAAAATGTCGTCTATGTAACGAACCCAGATATTAAGATGGTTGTTGAAAGGATTGTTGGCATCGAGTATGTTGTTCACTTCAAAAGCCGCCATATAGAGAATGGCTACATCCGGGGCAAAGGGAGCCCCCATTGCCACACCCTGTATTTGAAGAAAAAAATCATTTTTAAAGGTGAAAAAGTTCTTAGTCATTGCGACCCGAAGTAGGGAGATGATGAATTCAGAAGGCACCTGCTTGGGTGCTGGTCTAGATTCCAGGTACCTCATCATGACTGTTAATGCTTCCTCTTGAGGGATGGAGGTATACAGAGATACCACGTCACAGGTAACTAATAATTGCTGCGTCGGGTCAAAGGGTAACCCTTCGACTAGGTTTATGGTTTGAGGAGTATCTCTTAGGTATGTCTGGGTCGCCTCCGCCAGTGGTTTTAAGAAAAAGTCAATATACCTTCCCAATGGTTCTAGAATGGAGCCACAACCCGATACAATCGGACGTCCAGGAGGGTTGGCCATGTCCTTATGTATTTTAGGGAGAGTATATATCGTGGCTAAACGTGGGTGCGGCTGATTGAGATAATCAAATTCATGTTTTGATAGGAATCCAAGTTCCAATCCAAGCTGAGTGATTTCCAGGATTTCACGTGCAATTGCTTGTGAGGGATCCGAGCGAAGTCTCTGGTAGCTGACGCCATCCATCAGTTGACGTTGAATCTCAGACTCGTATTTTTTGGTATCCTGAATCACAATGGCACCACCTTTATCAGCCGGTTTAATCACCACTTCAGGGTTGTTGGCCAGTGACTGGAGAGAATCCTTTTCAATCTTACTTGTATTGTACCTGGTATAGGTCTGATTCATTAAAGTAGCGTTAACATCCCTCCATACAACTGCCTCGTACGCCAGAATTTTATTGGTCATGGTGCAGGACGGTGGAACAAACGTGGAGGAAGGCCTCAGGCCTGTACAGGATGGATTTTTGTAAGGCCCAGCATTTCTGAAGAAGTATTTCAGTCTCACTTTCCGGAAAAATTTAAACAGTTCAGTACGAACTGTAAATGAGTCAGGTTTGTTGGTTGGGACATATGACAGTCCCTTGCTCAATGCACGTGTTTCTGATTCGTTCAAGATGTAATTGGAAATGTTCACCACAGGGTTAATGGTGGATGTCTGTATTACCAGCGGTAAGTTTTGTTCCGGGTTGTTCTCTCCCCGTGCTGCTCCTGCTGGAAATGAACCTGTTTGGATGTTTGACCACGTCCGGTGTCCCAGTTGGTGTTGCTCTGATTCTGTCCCCGAGGTTGACCTCTGTTGGAGAAATTGCCTCTGCCTCTCGGGGGGCGCCATGGCGCGGGTCGCTGGCCTAAAAAAGGTTGGTACTGTGGTGACTGATAACTGTAGTCAGGGTAGTTGTATTGACGATTCGGGCCAGCGAATTCCTGTTCCCCTTCGGAACTGTATGAGGAGTCAGAAAAGGTTGTATAGTTCCGTCTACCGCGGAAACTGCCTCGCCCTCTGTTAGTGAATCTTCCTTGTTGGTCCTGTTTATAATAGTCGTCTTGTAGGTAGGGGTAGGTTTTCTTTTTGTCGTACAATCTTATATCCCTGGCGAGTTTCTCTAGTTTACGATTTTGAGTGGTGAGGTCAAAATCCTTTAGAGTGGCTTCCAGATTGTTTAGTGTTTCTTTCGCTCCTTCCAGATTAGCATCTGCGGCGATCTCTGCACGTAGTGATTTAATTTCACTGGTCAGTAACTGGATTTGCTGGGCAGCTGTCTCTATCCCAAGCACCATCCAGTGGCGAGAGCAATTGTTCGATATGTGACTAAACCCTTCCCTGAATTTAGGAACTTCAACAAAGATAGCAGGTTCTATTTTTATTTGTAGGCCAATCGGGATAATGTTCTCCTTGAGATATTTGGTGAGCAGGTGCCCGTGCCAGCGGGTACGGATTAATTTCTTTTCAAGGCGTTCTAGCCGTTGAATCTTATCCTTAAGGCTGAAGTCTAAAGTTGGTACATCAGTCGTCAAAAAATTGTTGCTGGGATCCTCAAGAAGTTTGTCAATATAGTCTTCAGAGTATGATAACAATTCACGTTCAACCATAGTTATATAAATACCCTATCATGTAGAATTTAATTCAAGGAAGAGAAAACCTCGCAGACAGCGTCTGCACGAAGTGCGTTAAGTAAGAACAGGGTTGACCCAAAAAGTCGCTGGGACCTGGGTAGATAGCGTTAAGAGTAAGGGGTCCCAGTGAACAAGAGCATATAATTACACACAAAATGATAAAGCTAGTAAACAAAGATTCAATGCCTCTATAATGTTTTAATCACATTATAGGAAAAAATGCATGATTGTATATTCAACAAAGCATATACACTTATAACGGTATTGGTGCCCCTGAGGGTGGAGGGGGAGTGGTATGGTGAAGGTATAGTGGGGGGAAGGATAAGTGACAGTAAAAACGTGATATTGATCAGGTAATAAAAACGAAAAGTCAAATATTTAGTAGTGCATAAGATAAACCATAGATCATTGTTACAATTTCAACATAGCACATGCCCCAATGTCCAGTTAATGTAAAATTGGTGGGTTAATTAGGGCTGTTGAGGGGTACAGGTGGGTGTCGACGTTTCGACCCTGGAAAGCAGGATTTATTCACATTCCTTGCACACGGGTCTTCTTCAGGACGGGCAGTAAGTTAGGGGCAACTTGCCACCTTAACGTAATGTATGTTACTGATTTCTACATGAGATTACAGGTTTATTAACCAACTGCAACTGCCTATACCGTCATGGGACAGGTACGCAGAACATTGAGTATGGGTTATCTGTTTCCTACTGGCTGACATACTATCTTGGTTGGTATTGATACGATGTGTACATATCTATCATCGAGCGAAATGTGAATATATACTGCTTTACCATCTTGGCATAGGTACGCAGTTATGTGTTAACAATGATGATACCATCTTAATTCATGTTGTATTTATGTGAACTGATACCTACATTAATCACCAACTGTGTTACCATAATTACATTGCATTCCCAATCTGAGAATAATGCTGCAGTTAATGGTTATTATTTATGTTTGGTAATTGACACCTGCTTCACCCATTCGATCGGCTCCTTTTTAACCTCATGGTTCCAGAGTTACCTTTTTAGATCTGCTATGCCCAGATTGTCGATTCAATTCAAGTAGGTGATCTTATCTACCCTCTTATTTAACACACATAACATTCAACTACGCTACCCGATTACGCTACTATAGCAACGGGCGACTCCTGTAGTCTGTCTTCATTGACTATCCCATGTGACGAGGTTACCATAACAACCTCAGTATCAGGAAGCTCTCTCGCCGCGAGGAACCCGAGTGAAACGCCGAGCGTAAAGCCGACCGGTAAGCTGACAAACCCTCCGGTTGCTCGCGTCACTCTGCTCCATTCTCCCGCGCTAACTTTTGAACTTAATATCTTGACACTCGATTGCGGTCTTTTTATTTTGTAGACACCGCAATCAGACCCAAATCAACAATTCTGCCTCAAGTATAGACGAGCGGATTCTCAAGCCATTCGGTAAGCTCCGCTTTAACTCTGATCCACAATTTACCCTTCTTTTTTAATAATCGAGGGTCCAATCCTAAGTGATGTTTCTCCTGTTGATAGATGGTTCGAGTGGTTCCTCATCCAGCAATTTCTGACTTTTCAAGGAACTCCAACGTTACCTTAGTAAGTCTATTGGCTTTTTCTTTAATTGGCCTGTCAATTCCAATATATAATTTATTCTAAAAAGTGTATGTTTGGTTTTTCTTAGGCCCTTGAACCAATATTTAGGACCTTTCTTTGGATCAACTCCATTTTCCCACTGGACATACTCAGGTATGTCTGCGTACCCTACCCACCTAAGTAAACTTGGAATATATTTCATATTCAGAATTAACTAAACAAATCTCCATTTTTAAATATCAGGTTGGCTGCCCCTAACTTACTGCCCGTCCTGAAGAAGACCCGTGTGCAAGGAATGTGAATAAATCCTGCTTTCCAGGGTCGAAACGTCGACACCCACCTGTACCCCTCAACAGCCCTAATTAACCCACCAATTTTACATTAACTGGACATTGGGGCATGTGCTATGTTGAAATTGTAACAATGATCTATGGTTTATCTTATGCACTACTAAATATTTGACTTTTCGTTTTTATTACCTGATCAATATCACGTTTTTACTGTCACTTATCCTTCCCCCCACTATACCTTCACCATACCACTCCCCCTCCACCCTCAGGGGCACCAATACCGTTATAAGTGTATATGCTTTGTTGAATATACAATCATGCATTTTTTCCTATAATGTGATTAAAACATTATAGAGGCATTGAATCTTTGTTTACTAGCTTTATCATTTTGTGTGTAATTATATGCTCTTGTTCACTGGGACCCCTTACTCTTAACGCTATCTACCCAGGTCCCAGCGACTTTTTGGGTCAACCCTGTTCTTACTTAACGCACTTCGTGCAGACGCTGTCTGCGAGGTTTTCTCTTCCTTGAATTAAATTCTACATGATAGGGTATTTATATAACTATGGTTGAACGTGAATTGTTATCATACTCTGAAGACTATATTGACAAACTTCTTGAGGATCCCAGCAACAATTTTTTGACGACTGATGTACCAACTTTAGACTTCAGCCTTAAGGATAAGATTCAACGGCTAGAACGCCTTGAAAAGAAATTAATCCGTACCCGCTGGCACGGGCACCTGCTCACCAAATATCTCAAGGAGAACATTATCCCGATTGGCCTACAAATAAAAATAGAACCTGCTATCTTTGTTGAAGTTCCTAAATTCAGGGAAGGGTTTAGTCACATATCGAACAATTGCTCTCGCCACTGGATGGTGCTTGGGATAGAGACAGCTGCCCAGCAAATCCAGTTACTGACCAGTGAAATTAAATCACTACGTGCAGAGATCGCCGCAGATGCTAATCTGGAAGGAGCGAAAGAAACACTAAACAATCTGGAAGCCACTCTAAAGGATTTTGACCTCACCACTCAAAATCGTAAACTAGAGAAACTCGCCAGGGATATAAGATTGTACGACAAAAAGAAAACCTACCCCTACCTACAAGACGACTATTATAAACAGGACCAACAAGGAAGATTCACTAACAGAGGGCGAGGCAGTTTCCGCGGTAGACGGAACTATACAACCTTTTCTGACTCCTCATACAGTTCCGAAGGGGAACAGGAATTCGCTGGCCCGAATCGTCAATACAACTACCCTGACTACAGTTATCAGTCACCACAGTACCAACCTTTTTTAGGCCAGCGACCCGCGCCATGGCGCCCCCCGAGAGGCAGAGGCAATTTCTCCAACAGAGGTCAACCTCGGGGACAGAATCAGAGCAACACCAACTGGGACACCGGACGTGGTCAAACATCCAAACAGGTTCATTTCCAGCAGGAGCAGCACGGGGAGAGAACAACCCGGAACAAAACTTACCGCTGGTAATACAGACATCCACCATTAACCCTGTGGTGAACATTTCCAATTACATCTTGAACGAATCAGAAACACGTGCATTGAGCAAGGGACTGTCATATGTCCCAACCAACAAACCTGACTCATTTACAGTTCGTACTGAACTGTTTAAATTTTTCCGGAAAGTGAGACTGAAATACTTCTTCAGAAATGCTGGGCCTTACAAAAATCCATCCTGTACAGGCCTGAGGCCTTCCTCCACGTTTGTTCCACCGTCCTGCACCATGACCAATAAAATTCTGGCGTACGAGGCAGTTGTATGGAGGGATGTTAACGCTACTTTAATGAATCAGACCTATACCAGGTACAATACAAGTAAGATTGAAAAGGATTCTCTCCAGTCACTGGCCAACAACCCTGAAGTGGTGATTAAACCGGCTGATAAAGGTGGTGCCATTGTGATTCAGGATACCAAAAAATACGAGTCTGAGATTCAACGTCAACTGATGGATGGCGTCAGCTACCAGAGACTTCGCTCGGATCCCTCACAAGCAATTGCACGTGAAATCCTGGAAATCACTCAGCTTGGATTGGAACTTGGATTCCTATCAAAACATGAATTTGATTATCTCAATCAGCCGCACCCACGTTTAGCCACGATATATACTCTCCCTAAAATACATAAGGACATGGCCAACCCTCCTGGACGTCCGATTGTATCGGGTTGTGGCTCCATTCTAGAACCATTGGGAAGGTATATTGACTTTTTCTTAAAACCACTGGCGGAGGCGACCCAGACATACCTAAGAGATACTCCTCAAACCATAAACCTAGTCGAAGGGTTACCCTTTGACCCGACGCAGCAATTATTAGTTACCTGTGACGTGGTATCTCTGTATACCTCCATCCCTCAAGAGGAAGCATTAACAGTCATGATGAGGTACCTGGAATCTAGACCAGCACCCAAGCAGGTGCCTTCTGAATTCATCATCTCCCTACTTCGGGTCGCAATGACTAAGAACTTTTTCACCTTTAAAAATGATTTTTTTCTTCAAATACAGGGTGTGGCAATGGGGGCTCCCTTTGCCCCGGATGTAGCCATTCTCTATATGGCGGCTTTTGAAGTGAACAACATACTCGATGCCAACAATCCTTTCAACAACCATCTTAATATCTGGGTTCGTTACATAGACGACATTTTAATACTTTGGAATGGTGATTCGACCACCCTAAATGAGTTTCACCTATGGCTCAATCAGCAATCACCCTATCTAAAATTCACTATACAATCCAATAATCAAAGCATCGACTTTCTGGACATCACAATTTATCACCATCAGGGTCAACTTCAAACCACTTTGTACAGAAAACCGGCGGAGAGGAACTCCCTACTTCAATATAGTAGTCACCATCCATGTGCCCTCCGTGACAACCTCCCATTCGGTCAATTTTTACGGGTCCGAAGAAACTGTTCCTCCAAAGAACATTACTTCCAACAGTCGGAAGAACTAGCAGAACGTTTGAAAACCCGTGGCTACCCTAAACGACTGGTAACTAAAGCTAAGAAACGTGCGTGGTTCTACCCCCGGGAGGAACTCTTAAAGACCAAAGACCCAGTGGATAATCAACAGGACAGGATTGTCTGTGTGACGACCTTCTCTACCAAGAGCAATCTAATTAAGAAGATTGTAAATCACCATTGGCAACTGGTTGCAGACGACATACAACATCCCGACACCCCACTACATGCCTTCAAAAAAATCCAGAAGTGTGAAAGACTATGTAGTACGCTCGCTTCTTCCATCTAAGGCAGATCCTACCATCAGATCTCTGTGGAATCTCCAGCCGATCATTGGCCACTTCAAATGTGGCCAGTGTAAAGCCTGTGATAACTGCATGCAAACTAAAGAATTCATACACAACCAAAAGAAAATCCAACTGAAATCTCTCAGCAATTGTAATACCTCGACAGTGATTTATGCGATTGTATGCCCTTGCAACCTCATCTATATTGGACAAACCCAACAAAAAATCAAGCAAAGGGTCTTGCAACATATGAGCCGCATCAGATGTGAAGTGTCCGGTGCTCCTTTAGTTGACCACTTCAGAGCAGCACAACATCCACCTGATAGTCTAACATGGCTAGTAATTGAGAAAATTAACCTTGGCCCCAGGGGTGGGAACATATCCAATATACTCAGCATAAGGGAACTTAAATGGATGTTCTTCTTTGACTCTATAAATACAGGTCTCAATGAACACGATAGTTCCTTTTCGCAACTTGCCACCTTAACGTAATGTATGTTACTGATTTCTACATGAGATTACAGGTTTATTAACCAACTGCAACTGCCTATACCGTCATGGGACAGGTACGCAGAACATTGAGTATGGGTTATCTGTTTCCTACTGGCTGACATACTATCTTGGTTGGTATTGATACGATGTGTACATATCTATCATCGAGCGAAATGTGAATATATACTGCTTTACCATCTTGGCATAGGTACGCAGTTATGTGTTAACAATGATGATACCATCTTAATTCATGTTGTATTTATGTGAACTGATACCTACATTAATCACCAACTGTGTTACCATAATTACATTGCATTCCCAATCTGAGAATAATGCTGCAGTTAATGGTTATTATTTATGTTTGGTAATTGACACCTGCTTCACCCATTCGATCGGCTCCTTTTTAACCTCATGGTTCCAGAGTTACCTTTTTAGATCTGCTATGCCCAGATTGTCGATTCAATTCAAGTAGGTGATCTTATCTACCCTCTTATTTAACACACATAACATTCAACTACGCTACCCGATTACGCTACTATAGCAACGGGCGACTCCTGTAGTCTGTCTTCATTGACTATCCCATGTGACGAGGTTACCATAACAACCTCAGTATCAGGAAGCTCTCTCGCCGCGAGGAACCCGAGTGAAACGCCGAGCGTAAAGCCGACCGGTAAGCTGACAAACCCTCCGGTTGCTCGCGTCACTCTGCTCCATTCTCCCGCGCTAACTTTTGAACTTAATATCTTGACACTCGATTGCGGTCTTTTTATTTTGTAGACACCGCAATCAGACCCAAATCAACAATTCTGCCTCAAGTATAGACGAGCGGATTCTCAAGCCATTCGGTAAGCTCCGCTTTAACTCTGATCCACAATTTACCCTTCTTTTTTAATAATCGAGGGTCCAATCCTAAGTGATGTTTCTCCTGTTGATAGATGGTTCGAGTGGTTCCTCATCCAGCAATTTCTGACTTTTCAAGGAACTCCAACGTTACCTTAGTAAGTCTATTGGCTTTTTCTTTAATTGGCCTGTCAATTCCAATATATAATTTATTCTAAAAAGTGTATGTTTGGTTTTTCTTAGGCCCTTGAACCAATATTTAGGACCTTTCTTTGGATCAACTCCATTTTCCCACTGGACATACTCAGGTATGTCTGCGTACCCTACCCACCTAAGTAAACTTGGAATATATTTCATATTCAGAATTAACTAAACAAATCTCCATTTTTAAATATCAGGTTGGCTGCCCCTAACTTACTGCCCGTCCTGAAGAAGACCCGTGTGCAAGGAATGTGAATAAATCCTGCTTTCCAGGGTCGAAACGTCGACACCCACCTGTACCCCTCAACAGCCCTAATTAACCCACCAATTTTACATTAACTGGACATTGGGGCATGTGCTATGTTGAAATTGTAACAATGATCTATGGTTTATCTTATGCACTACTAAATATTTGACTTTTCGTTTTTATTACCTGATCAATATCACGTTTTTACTGTCACTTATCCTTCCCCCCACTATACCTTCACCATACCACTCCCCCTCCACCCTCAGGGGCACCAATACCGTTATAAGTGTATATGCTTTGTTGAATATACAATCATGCATTTTTTCCTATAATGTGATTAAAACATTATAGAGGCATTGAATCTTTGTTTACTAGCTTTATCATTTTGTGTGTAATTATATGCTCTTGTTCACTGGGACCCCTTACTCTTAACGCTATCTACCCAGGTCCCAGCGACTTTTTGGGTCAACCCTGTTCTTACTTAACGCACTTCGTGCAGACGCTGTCTGCGAGGTTTTCTCTTCCTTGAATTAAATTCTACATGATAGGGTATTTATATAACTATGGTTGAACGTGAATTGTTATCATACTCTGAAGACTATATTGACAAACTTCTTGAGGATCCCAGCAACAATTTTTTGACGACTGATGTACCAACTTTAGACTTCAGCCTTAAGGATAAGATTCAACGGCTAGAACGCCTTGAAAAGAAATTAATCCGTACCCGCTGGCACGGGCACCTGCTCACCAAATATCTCAAGGAGAACATTATCCCGATTGGCCTACAAATAAAAATAGAACCTGCTATCTTTGTTGAAGTTCCTAAATTCAGGGAAGGGTTTAGTCACATATCGAACAATTGCTCTCGCCACTGGATGGTGCTTGGGATAGAGACAGCTGCCCAGCAAATCCAGTTACTGACCAGTGAAATTAAATCACTACGTGCAGAGATCGCCGCAGATGCTAATCTGGAAGGAGCGAAAGAAACACTAAACAATCTGGAAGCCACTCTAAAGGATTTTGACCTCACCACTCAAAATCGTAAACTAGAGAAACTCGCCAGGGATATAAGATTGTACGACAAAAAGAAAACCTACCCCTACCTACAAGACGACTATTATAAACAGGACCAACAAGGAAGATTCACTAACAGAGGGCGAGGCAGTTTCCGCGGTAGACGGAACTATACAACCTTTTCTGACTCCTCATACAGTTCCGAAGGGGAACAGGAATTCGCTGGCCCGAATCGTCAATACAACTACCCTGACTACAGTTATCAGTCACCACAGTACCAACCTTTTTTAGGCCAGCGACCCGCGCCATGGCGCCCCCCGAGAGGCAGAGGCAATTTCTCCAACAGAGGTCAACCTCGGGGACAGAATCAGAGCAACACCAACTGGGACACCGGACGTGGTCAAACATCCAAACAGGTTCATTTCCAGCAGGAGCAGCACGGGGAGAGAACAACCCGGAACAAAACTTACCGCTGGTAATACAGACATCCACCATTAACCCTGTGGTGAACATTTCCAATTACATCTTGAACGAATCAGAAACACGTGCATTGAGCAAGGGACTGTCATATGTCCCAACCAACAAACCTGACTCATTTACAGTTCGTACTGAACTGTTTAAATTTTTCCGGAAAGTGAGACTGAAATACTTCTTCAGAAATGCTGGGCCTTACAAAAATCCATCCTGTACAGGCCTGAGGCCTTCCTCCACGTTTGTTCCACCGTCCTGCACCATGACCAATAAAATTCTGGCGTACGAGGCAGTTGTATGGAGGGATGTTAACGCTACTTTAATGAATCAGACCTATACCAGGTACAATACAAGTAAGATTGAAAAGGATTCTCTCCAGTCACTGGCCAACAACCCTGAAGTGGTGATTAAACCGGCTGATAAAGGTGGTGCCATTGTGATTCAGGATACCAAAAAATACGAGTCTGAGATTCAACGTCAACTGATGGATGGCGTCAGCTACCAGAGACTTCGCTCGGATCCCTCACAAGCAATTGCACGTGAAATCCTGGAAATCACTCAGCTTGGATTGGAACTTGGATTCCTATCAAAACATGAATTTGATTATCTCAATCAGCCGCACCCACGTTTAGCCACGATATATACTCTCCCTAAAATACATAAGGACATGGCCAACCCTCCTGGACGTCCGATTGTATCGGGTTGTGGCTCCATTCTAGAACCATTGGGAAGGTATATTGACTTTTTCTTAAAACCACTGGCGGAGGCGACCCAGACATACCTAAGAGATACTCCTCAAACCATAAACCTAGTCGAAGGGTTACCCTTTGACCCGACGCAGCAATTATTAGTTACCTGTGACGTGGTATCTCTGTATACCTCCATCCCTCAAGAGGAAGCATTAACAGTCATGATGAGGTACCTGGAATCTAGACCAGCACCCAAGCAGGTGCCTTCTGAATTCATCATCTCCCTACTTCGGGTCGCAATGACTAAGAACTTTTTCACCTTTAAAAATGATTTTTTTCTTCAAATACAGGGTGTGGCAATGGGGGCTCCCTTTGCCCCGGATGTAGCCATTCTCTATATGGCGGCTTTTGAAGTGAACAACATACTCGATGCCAACAATCCTTTCAACAACCATCTTAATATCTGGGTTCGTTACATAGACGACATTTTAATACTTTGGAATGGTGATTCGACCACCCTAAATGAGTTTCACCTATGGCTCAATCAGCAATCACCCTATCTAAAATTCACTATACAATCCAATAATCAAAGCATCGACTTTCTGGACATCACAATTTATCACCATCAGGGTCAACTTCAAACCACTTTGTACAGAAAACCGGCGGAGAGGAACTCCCTACTTCAATATAGTAGTCACCATCCAAGTGGAGAAGTGTGGCTCAATGGTTAGAGCGGCAGACCTTGATGCAGAACGCTGGCCAGGGACCAGGGTTCGATTCCCGCATCGGCGGGATCGGGCTTAAATTCCTCTGACCGGATATTCTCGCCTCAGTGCCGAATCTAAGCATGGGCCCCACGCTGCAACTCTGGGCAATAGCTTGCTTAGTCTCCACAACGGCCCCCGATGCACAAGGGATGCCTGGTTTCACCATGGGATGCCCAGGAGTGGACACCCCACAAGGAAAAGCCAGGAGGGGTTCCCTTGTGGTAGGAGTACAAGCGCCGGGATACTTACGGGTGACTGTTCGCGCTATACAAATACAACACATTTACACATTTACACATTTACACGTGCCCTCCGTGACAACCTCCCATTCGGTCAATTTTTACGGGTCCGAAGAAACTGTTCCTCCAAAGAACATTACTTCCAACAGTCGGAAGAACTAGCAGAACGTTTGAAAACCCGTGGCTACCCTAAACGACTGGTAACTAAAGCTAAGAAACGTGCGTGGTTCTACCCCCGGGAGGAACTCTTAAAGACCAAAGACCCAGTGGATAATCAACAGGACAGGATTGTCTGTGTGACGACCTTCTCTACCAAGAGCAATCTAATTAAGAAGATTGTAAATCACCATTGGCAACTGGTTGCAGACGACATACAACATCCCGACACCCCACTACATGCCTTCAAAAAATCCAGAAGTGTGAAAGACTATGTAGTACGCTCGCTTCTTCCATCTAAGGCAGATCCTACCATCAGATCTCTGTGGAATCTCCAGCCGATCATTGGCCACTTCAAATGTGGCCAGTGTAAAGCCTGTGATAACTGCATGCAAACTAAAGAATTCATACACAACCAAAAGAAAATCCAACTGAAATCTCTCAGCAATTGTAATACCTCGACAGTGATTTATGCGATTGTATGCCCTTGCAACCTCATCTATATTGGACAAACCCAACAAAAAATCAAGCAAAGGGTCTTGCAACATATGAGCCGCATCAGATGTGAAGTGTCCGGTGCTCCTTTAGTTGACCACTTCAGAGCAGCACAACATCCACCTGATAGTCTAACATGGCTAGTAATTGAGAAAATTAACCTTGGCCCCAGGGGTGGGAACATATCCAATATACTCAGCATAAGGGAACTTAAATGGATGTTCTTCTTTGACTCTATAAATACAGGTCTCAATGAACACGATAGTTCCTTTTCGCAACTTGCCACCTTAACGTAATGTATGTTACTGATTTCTACATGAGATTACAGGTTTATTAACCAACTGCAACTGCCTATACCGTCATGGGACAGGTACGCAGAACATTGAGTATGGGTTATCTGTTTCCTACTGGCTGACATACTATCTTGGTTGGTATTGATACGATGTGTACATATCTATCATCGAGCGAAATGTGAATATATACTGCTTTACCATCTTGGCATAGGTACGCAGTTATGTGTTAACAATGATGATACCATCTTAATTCATGTTGTATTTATGTGAACTGATACCTACATTAATCACCAACTGTGTTACCATAATTACATTGCATTCCCAATCTGAGAATAATGCTGCAGTTAATGGTTATTATTTATGTTTGGTAATTGACACCTGCTTCACCCATTCGATCGGCTCCTTTTTAACCTCATGGTTCCAGAGTTACCTTTTTAGATCTGCTATGCCCAGATTGTCGATTCAATTCAAGTAGGTGATCTTATCTACCCTCTTATTTAACACACATAACATTCAACTACGCTACCCGATTACGCTACTATAGCAACGGGCGACTCCTGTAGTCTGTCTTCATTGACTATCCCATGTGACGAGGTTACCATAACAACCTCAGTATCAGGAAGCTCTCTCGCCGCGAGGAACCCGAGTGAAACGCCGAGCGTAAAGCCGACCGGTAAGCTGACAAACCCTCCGGTTGCTCGCGTCACTCTGCTCCATTCTCCCGCGCTAACTTTTGAACTTAATATCTTGACACTCGATTGCGGTCTTTTTATTTTGTAGACACCGCAATCAGACCCAAATCAACAATTCTGCCTCAAGTATAGACGAGCGGATTCTCAAGCCATTCGGTAAGCTCCGCTTTAACTCTGATCCACAATTTACCCTTCTTTTTTAATAATCGAGGGTCCAATCCTAAGTGATGTTTCTCCTGTTGATAGATGGTTCGAGTGGTTCCTCATCCAGCAATTTCTGACTTTTCAAGGAACTCCAACGTTACCTTAGTAAGTCTATTGGCTTTTTCTTTAATTGGCCTGTCAATTCCAATATATAATTTATTCTAAAAAGTGTATGTTTGGTTTTTCTTAGGCCCTTGAACCAATATTTAGGACCTTTCTTTGGATCAACTCCATTTTCCCACTGGACATACTCAGGTATGTCTGCGTACCCTACCCACCTAAGTAAACTTGGAATATATTTCATATTCAGAATTAACTAAACAAATCTCCATTTTTAAATATCAGGTTGGCTGCCCCTAACTTACTGCCCGTCCTGAAGAAGACCCGTGTGCAAGGAATGTGAATAAATCCTGCTTTCCAGGGTCGAAACGTCGACACCCACCTGTACCCCTCAACAGCCCTAATTAACCCACCAATTTTACATTAACTGGACATTGGGGCATGTGCTATGTTGAAATTGTAACAATGATCTATGGTTTATCTTATGCACTACTAAATATTTGACTTTTCGTTTTTATTACCTGATCAATATCACGTTTTTACTGTCACTTATCCTTCCCCCCACTATACCTTCACCATACCACTCCCCCTCCACCCTCAGGGGCACCAATACCGTTATAAGTGTATATGCTTTGTTGAATATACAATCATGCATTTTTTCCTATAATGTGATTAAAACATTATAGAGGCATTGAATCTTTGTTTACTAGCTTTATCATTTTGTGTGTAATTATATGCTCTTGTTCACTGGGACCCCTTACTCTTAACCTCTACAACTTCCAGCCTCTTAAAACCAATCTCCACCTCAACAAGATACATTCAATGCTTAATTTGAGTCAGTGGTTTCCAGTGCTCGGCACCAGCACTTAACCCCTTCGCTGCGGATGACAAAGCCAGCTCGTCATGGGCGTTACCTGCGCTATGCGGATGACGAGCTGGCTTTGTCACAAACCGCGTGATTTTCAAATTTCAGCGCACAGCGGGAAAACCCGTAGCGTGCATGCGGTTAATTGTTAACACCGGCACTTATGAGACTATGCCACATTGCAGCACTGCTTGTCTAATTTAGAGATGAGCACAACAACAGTTGTTTATTAATTCAGTATGCGTTAAAAATGATTAATACTTGATGCCAAAGTCATTCTAATAGCTCAGGGGGCCTGGAATAGTCTGAATTGTCACAACTGTAGGAGTGTGCTGGTTAGTAGTTGTGTAGTTACTCTTGTTGGCAGCAGCGGCTCCTCTGTTAAGCGTCGCCCCACTGCTCTTGCAGCAGTGAAAACATGAAAAATAAATTGATAACACAGGTTATTATAATTTTATTTCTCCCCACTTAAGAGTCGGGCCATCATGATGGACAGCTGCAGCAAGGAGGTGGAGTGATGGCACAACTGCAAGTGCGCATGACGGTTTGGCCTGCCATCTTAGGACGGCCAAACTGACATGCACACTTCCCCACCCAAGCTGTGCTGTACAGCTGGGTGGAGAACAGGCAGAGGATCGCAGCCTCTTAGTGAGCGCCAAAACAGGGTGCTCAGGCCAATCCCGGCGCTGCTCTCATGCTGGTTAATACAGGTATGATAGCAGCAGCTGGATTGGCATAGGGGAGCCCGTGGACTGCTGGGAATCGAGGAGCAGAAGAGCAGGGAGGTGGCAGCTGGCAGGTAAGCACTATTTTTTTTTCTATTCTCCCTGCGCTGCTGCCCTGTGCTGCCTTATTACTTCAATACTAAAGCAGCCGCCACTGGTAGTTGGCAGCGCTGACCGTGGCAATGGGTAATGCAGGTGGAAGCGACCTCCTGATGAGGGACCTGGCATTTATGTTTTGTACAAATGAAGTACTGGACGCTCTTTCATTTACCCATATCTTCCCAGATTGTCAAATTCAGAAACTGGTCCCCTCTCCCCATCCGAGCTTTCCCCACCTTTACCTTATCCAGTGTTTAATTGGTAAAACAATTAGTCCGGGGCCCAAAGTTTTGCGTAGAGGCCCCGGTCGGTGCAACACCTAGGGGCCAATTAGGATTGCGGTGAATCCGCATCCTCCGGGCTGGCGGAAGCCACCGCCGGCCCAGAGGATGCGGATTCACCGCTGCGGTGATTGCAAAGACCCCCCGCCAGATTAGGACGGCAGGGGAGTCATCTGCGGACGTGAAGACCGTCCGCCACTTTTCCGCCGCTGTCCTGCGGCGGAAAAGCTCTAATATGGTGGCGGTGTCATGCGGAAACATGCTTTTCCACGGCGGGTTTTCCGCCGTGGAAAAGCATCTGGTCTTTGGTGTTTGGGGGCCCGTTGCGGGCCCCCAGGGTGTCGGGGTGGGGAGTGCACATGGGGGGTACCTATGGTACCCCCCAGCATTTACATGCACAAAGCGGCAGGCACCACGCGGTGCCTGCGCCTTTGTGCATGTAAATGTTAAACATGCATTTTTAACCTTGCGGCGGGTGCTGCTTCAAGCAGCACCCGCCGCAAGGTTAAAGGAACAGGATGTGACCGCCAGGGTGGCGGTCACATCCTAATTTGCATGGAGAGACCGCCGCTGCCCATGCGGACAGTCCCTTTTCCTCGGGGGTGGCGGACGGACGCAGGTCCCTCCGCCATCCTAATGACCCCCATATTTGGGAGGGATAAGGGGGGAATGCCGAATACCAGTGGAGCGCTGTCTTGATTCCACCTCAAGCCTCTTTCTTTCACCGTCAGACATCCCCTTCCCCTTTATCTCACTCTTGCAGGTTCTTTTTCATTCCTGCTTTCTCCCTATGTCACTGTTTTTCCTTCTTTCGCTTGCATTTCCCCTTTTGTATTTTTCTCTCTCTTAGTCTAAGCACAGGTCCCTGAAAAGATTTGGGCATAGGGTAAATAACTCCACCTGCTCTGCCCTTGTGACGGCCCAGGTTGCCTATGCTGTTACTGTTATTTTAGGCTGTGCAGTTAAATGTGTGTTTGAGGGAAGCTTGTTCGGCACTGCTGCTGAGTTGAGAATTTTCTGACGGTGACCACATCTCTCTATTCTCAAAGTGGAGAGGAAGGAGGATTTCATGGTAATAAAGTCATGCAAAAAAAAAGAAAAGTTTGAGGGGTGTTGTGCATCATCCAGAAGGACCGTGTATAGTTGCCTCCCATCCCTGCACATAAACTAAATTCTCCCATTCAAAGGAATAAAAAATAGGTTATCTTGAGCTATTTTTCAAGGAGATGAACGAGTGGCTTGTAATAAAAAAGCAGGAATGTCATGATGAGTAATTACGTTTCAGAGATGTTTCATTATTGCAAACGTAATTGCGCGATCATTCCTTTAATTAATAGTTTGAGCAGAAATATGCATATTGTAATATAACTTGTGCTCAGAAAAAACTCCGGCCAACCAACTTTATTTTGCGTTTTCGGTGACGCAGTCAAGCAACTTGTTTTGGTATAGTTCTCGTGTAGCTCTGCTACACAGACTGGAAAAAAAGTTAGGGAAAAACCTTTCGGTCACGCACTGACATCGCCAAACCTCGAGGAATTCATCTGAGTAATTCATTAAATGGTGTAAACTCCTGTGAGGTTTGAAAGGAAGCGTGTTGCGCGTGTGGGACTATTTGTATGACGTCACGTTGCTTTGAACATGACAGTTTAAGTGTGATGACTGATCCACTTTAAATTGTACTTGCTTGCATCTGAGCCTTGACAAGCGTTTACCTAAGATAACCTGCTTTACGCCCACATCGCAGCCTGTGTTTTTAGCTACATTAAAAATCTAATTGGGACTTTAAAATGAGTGCGTAGACTGAGGTGAGTCACTGAAATAGAAGAGTTTCTGTGCAGACGCTGGGATTGCCCTAAATTATTTTATTATATTGGCTCTTAATAGAAATCGCCGACTACAAACACTGTTTCATTAGCAGATTCCTATAATCACTATTCTCGGATTTTTCTAGTTACCTCGATTTTATTTACTAGCTTAAAGCATTAAATAATGAAACCTTTTATTACTTATTTATTCAATATTTAGTTTTGCACATATTAAAACCTCGATTGGAGGAATGTCAGTGCGCTTCACAATTGACGAGAACAACCAGGTAAAATGGTAAAAAAGGACACTATATATGGGGGATAGTTTACTAGCTGGCCCTTTTGTCGGCATGGCCATTATTTTTAAGTCCAGACCGTTAAAAAAATATTGAGAAAAGCAGTGAAATTCGGTACTTTTACCCTTCTGAACAGTTGATCTAATACAGCAAACACATAACAAAATCATTTAGAAAGTATGTGAGAGCTTTCTAAATCATTTCAGAATGATTATAAGAACAGAGTAATAATTGCCAAGTTAGAAAATAATTCTGACAAATTCACACTAATTCTCTCACCCCTCCCAGCTCTTGGGTGTTCAAGTACAGCAGAAGGTAAATCATTGGTCTGTATTTTTCTCTAAGAATGATGGCAGCCCAAGCCATGGAAAAAGGATAAATGACATCAAGCTCCCCATTGATCACAGAAGCAACAGCGAGGCGGCTTTGGCGGCAGGGGCCGCGGCCGTGGAAGAGGACGGGGTCGCGGACGAGGCCGCTGGGCCCGCGGGAAGGCAGATAAGAAAGAGTGGGTGCCGGTGACTAAACTAGGTCGGCTGGTCAAGGACATGAAGATCAAGCCTCTGGAGGAGATCTATCTTTTTTCTCTTCCAGTCAAGGAGTCCGTGATCATAGACTTATTCCTGGCCTCTTCTCTGAAGGATGAGGTTCTGAAGATCATGTCTGTCCAGAAGCAGACCACAGCCGGGCAGCGTACCAGGTTCAAGGCTTTTGTTGCCATCGGAGACTACAATGGCCATCTTGGGCTGGGCGTGAAGTGCTCCAAGGAGGTTGCTACTGCTATTCGTGGGACTATCATTCTTGCCAAGTTGTCCATTGTACCTGTGCGACGAGGTTACTGGTGTAATAAGATTGGCAAACCCCATACAGTGCCTTGTAAGGTGACTGGGCTCTGTGGTTCTGTTCTTGTGCGTCTGATTCCTGCACCCCGCGGTACTGGCATTGTGTCTGCGCCGGTCCCCAAGAAGCTGCTGATGAGGGCTGGTATCGATGACTGTTATACCTCAGCTAGATCTGCACAGCCACGCTGGGCAACTTTGCAAAGGCCACCTTTGATGCTATCTCAAAGACCTACAGCTACTTGACCCCAGATCTCTGGAAGGAGACAGTCTTTACCAAGTCTCCATACCAGGAATACACGATCACTTGGCCAAGACCCACACCAGAGTGTCTGTGCAGAACACCCAAGCAGCAGCTGTTCCTGGCGCAACCCCCACATAACATGTTCTGCTGGAAAATAAAGTAGTTGGAACTGTTAAAAAAAAAAAAAAGTGGAGGAGCGTCTCCTCCCTGCTGCGAGCATAGCAAACCTGAGAAATAAATTGGTAATACCATTTTTTTATTACCATTTTATTTTGTATTGCTGCACTGCTGCCTCAAGCCTAGTGTAGCAACGGGGCAGGGTCATTGATGCAGCTGATAGGCAGTAGGGAGGAGTGGCGGCACCTCCAGTTTAAAGTACAGTAGCCCAACATGCACACTCTTAATCTCTCCAGCCCGAGCTGTATTTAACAGCCGGGTGGAGAGTACCAGCCTGCTCCAACCAATCCTGGCACTTCTCTCATTGTGGTTAATAGTATTAACAACATTAGAGCAGCGACTGGATTGCTTAGGAGGGTTGTCTCTGGGACCTCGTCTTCAGACAAACTGGAGGACCCTAGGAAGAGTAATTACTTATTTTATTTTGAACTTTTTGACCCACTTACTTGTCTGAAACTTGCTTTTCCTTCAGCATCAACTACCGAGCTTTCAGTTGCAGTATTTTACTCATTACAACAAGAACTGTTCATAACAAGCCACGATAGAGAGCTTTGGCTTTGACACTAAAGGTATTAATGGTTTCTCACACCACATTTAAATGTCACCATCCACCACTGCAGGAAGGATAACCAAGATACCTGCCTGGAGCGATTCATCTAATTTAAACATAAAGCAGCTGCTCGCGACTTTTTTCTGTGGAGTTTCAGAGAGAGGTGTGGGTTGAACAAACTTGATATGTGCTTTTGCTGACAGAGGATCATAATCTAGTGTTATTTGTGCAATACAAGAAGGTGACTCTTTGGCTTTTTAGGTCTGGTTTGACAACACATCTGTCGCCAAATCTTGTTTGTTCAACCTCAAAAGAGCTATTAGGGATGCAACAGGGGCTTGTGTTCTAGTCACACGTCGGTAGACAAGAATGCATGTTTGGGAGGGAGGGGGGGAGGGGGGGACAAGCCAAACCGAGACCCATTTTGTGTGTGAAAAAGACCGCTTTATTGAAACAGGTGCACATTACAAAATAATCAACTGGCAACTGCCTTACAAAACTAAAGCCTCGCTATACATTGAATAGCTGACCCCTGATCCCCCCCGTCCCTACGATCCCCTCAAAAGTTCCTCCTCCCTGGCGTTAACATAACAACAACATTACACAGTATTGCAGTTAATACATTTTCCCCAATGACACCCATTCCCACCTGCTTTCCTGCAACTGAAACTAACAAACGCCTATCCTGATACTTAGACTAACTGCCTACCCTTTTTCTGCCCTTGCTGACAAACTTCCAATACTTAACCAAAAACCTGTGCCAACCCTGGCCAAGTTTTCAAAACCCCGCAAGCACCTGTTCCATGTGACAACCTCCATAAGATCCCTTATGCACCTGTCTCCACAAACCTGGCCTAAATCAAAGAACAAACCCCAACGAATCCACCCAGCTAAAATTCTTAAAAAGAGGGATGGGAGGGCGGGGCTAAGAAAACTATTACCAGCTACCCTGCTGCCAGCCACCAGGTCACCAAAACCTTAAATGGTGGCTGGCAAACCTCTCATAGGATTATATAAGCATTGGGCTACTTGGGCTATAATTGAGCTATAATTGGGCTACACCCTAAAAGAGCCCAAAACCACAAAATGGCCGATCGAGCCGGCCCAAACCCCTCCCAAACTGCCTGGGGGCAGACCTCACTACATTCGGCTGCCCCCCAAACCCCCTTTGGGAGGGAGGGGGCAAGCCAAACCGAGAGCCATTTTGTGTGTGAAAAAGGCCACTTTATTGAAACAGGTGCATATTACGAAATAACCAACTGGCAACTGCCTTACAAAACTAAAGCCTCACTATACATCGAATAGCTGACCCCTGATCCCCCCCGCCCCTACGATCCCCTCAAAAGTTCCTCCACCCTGGCATTAACATAACAACAGCATTACACAGTATTGCAGTTACAACTTTTTCCCCCATGACACCCCGTTCCATACCTGCCTTCCTGCAACTGTAACTAACCAACATCTATGCTGAAACTTAAACTACCTGCCTACCCTTTTCCTGCCCCTGCTCACAAACTTCCAATACTTAACCAAAAACCTGTGCCAACTCAGGCCAACTTTTCAAAACCCCGCCACCCAGGAAAAAGGGGGTGAAGACCACTACTGCCTAACTCCCTTTTTCGCCCCCCTGTCCTATACGCCTCTTACTTTCTAGGGTGGCTCTGAACATTTAAAGTTCTAGCTAACCTCTCCCTAATTTACAACAAGTAAAGGTCCATCCCCAGCCTTGACAAGTGGACTCTGTCTCCTCCGAAAAATTCCACTGAATCAAAACGAATGTCCCTGTGCACATTTCTACCAAAACTCAATTCCCTGCAAAACGAGACCTCTCTGTATTAAGCGTCCTCCTGGCTCTGAACATTGCTCCTGGATTAACTGCCCCGCTAGACCCGGCGGGGTACCAACTCAGTCCATACCACAAAATATCCTGACCACTGTTGTTTAATAAGTGCCAAGTCCCTCTTCATGCTTCTCCTCAGGACTATGCCC
Source organism: Lissotriton vulgaris (assembly GCF_964263255.1). Taxonomy (NCBI): domain Eukaryota; kingdom Metazoa; phylum Chordata; class Amphibia; order Caudata; family Salamandridae; genus Lissotriton; species Lissotriton vulgaris. The sequence goes on from NC_141687.1 coordinate 1,031,170,850, forward strand.
TTCTCTTTACACAAATCGTTTCCACCCAAATGTACGACTAAAATGTATGGACACCGACCCCCACCTAGCAGACCGTTTATCATTAAAACCAAGATTCTGTCCAAAATAACTTTCCGGGGCTTCTACGTGTGCCCACTTCCCGAAGGAGTGTCCCACAACCCAGATTGACATTTCCAATGAAAGGGGGCAAGCCCCAGAACCTGAAACTAAAAACATTGCATGATATTATGCATTGTTAACAACTGCCCTAAATTCCCTATCCCTGCTGCGCAAGTATCGCTTATAACAATCTGAGGACCACCTCCCCAAGCACATGATATCACCCTGTCCCCATCCTCTATTGCTTGCTTCAGATGCTTCCCCAATATGGAAAGATTGTGTCCCAATACCTGTACCGTGAATGCCCCATTCCTTTTGTGCCTTCCTCAGCACCGCTAGCAGGTGGAAGGCTGTAACTCCTTTCCCATTCGAATGCACAAAAGCTGACTTCCAGATATCCTTGGACTGCTCGCCAGTGAAGCCCCCATTAGGCAATGGAGCCTGCAACAACACACATTTTCCCTTGCCCTTCTGATCCGTTGTAGACTTTTTTTTTTAACCATATATGTAGACCCGCCTCGGGCAAGACTACATCTTCCCACCCGATCCCCGATCCCTTCTGGCCCTTAATAACTCAGACACATCTTAATGCACCAAGAAACATCCACCATCAATGTGGAAAACAGGCATGACTCCAAGGCATCCGTGCAAATTCTAGGCAAAATCTGTTTTACGCTGCTCAGCCACTGCCATGACCATGGTCTCCTGACCAGATTCAGGTGGCCGTGCTCCCTGGCCCACCCTTCCAGCATCCTTGCGCCCAATTCACCCGCTGAAGGCGTGTAACCCCAGAGAAATTTACCCATGAATGCAATTCCTGCTAATTTCCTTGCAATTGACACCATGGATAAGCCTATTCCAATCATATCCAGGTTAAACTGAATCACATCGTCCCTTCGCTGTAACTCATTTGAGCGCCACTGGGCGCCTGACAGCAAAAACTCCTTCCATGCTAGATTATAGGCTATCCTAGTTGACTTAGACAGTGATCCTACCCCCTGTTGTAGCATCTTGTGTTGCCTAAGTACCACAACTGCATGGGCGTCGGGGTCCTGTTGGCATCTTTGGCCAACCCACAGAATCTCCCCCACTGCGAAGGAGACAAAGCATTCGCTATGCCATTGTCCACACCTGGGGCATGTAGTGTTCCAAACGCTATATCATGACACAAACAACCTAGGACAAAAACCCACAGCAGCTGTAACACTTGTTCGTCCCTTACCGACTGACGTTTCATAATCTCTACAACTGCCTTATGGTCAACTCTAAAAGTCACCTTCCTATGCGCAAGCTGATTACCCCATAGTGTCACTGCCACAACTAAGGGGAAGAACTCCAGAAATGTGATGGGCCTACCCCCTTACTTCCATTCTGTTGGCCACTGCTCGGCACACCACTTCCCCTGCCAGTAGAGGCCAAAACCTTTGCTGCCTGCGGCATCTGAAAATATCTGCACATCCCAAATGAGATCCCCTTCCCGTGCCAGTGGAATGCCATTGAAAGTTTGCAGTAAAACTCGCCACATTCTTTAATCTTCTTTCACGCCTGCAGAGAGACACTCATGATAATGAGGCAATCTGTTCCCTGCCAATGCCCTCACTAGCCTCCCTTGTGTTGCCCCCACTGCCACTGCTGCCCCCCTTGCTGAAACCCCCCTACCCCAAAACAGTTGACCAAGGGATGTTTCCCCCCGCATTTTGAGCACTCATGGCGAAATCTGCAAAATTTGCGTGTGCGCAGCTTTATAGAAATCCCAGCAGTAAACACTAGCATAAATCAAGAAAGCTGCTGTCCAGTTTTCTCTAGTCAGAGGAACCCTTGGCCGCTTAGCCAGCTTGCATTCCTCTTCTTTAGACCCTTCATTAAACCGCACTTCCCTGTGCAATAATTTCAGCATTTTAATATATTACCTTTCCATACGCGCTCTTTAGTCGCCAGCATCAAATGTGGCCCCAATGACTTAGTCACTCGCATAGAAGGGACTCTCTTAATCTACAACTCTTTACTTTCAAGCCTATCTTTATCATCTCCGCTGGTTTTTTCCCTTGTCTCAGATTTCTCTGTGCCTTTGCTAATCACTGGCTTGGCCGGATCCTTCTTACCGTCTTCCTCGGTACCCACCCCTATGTCTAAAAACATACTTGTCCTTGCGCAACCTACCCTCTTCCCTCCCCCCCGAAACTCCCTCTCCTCCCGTCTGTGCATGTACACATGCGACAGACAGACGTGCCCTTAGGGCATGTCTGTGTGCCACATTGCACACATGCCTGTTTTGGGGGTGCTAGAGGGTGTCAAAGTGACACCCCCTGCACCCTTGAAAAATTCGGTATTTACCGATTCGGTAAATACCGAATCGGTATTTGAATTGAATCCTATGGGCTTCAAGGCCCATAGGATTCAATAGCAAATACCGATTCGGTATTTACCGAATCGGTAAATACCGAATTTTTAAGGAATCGGTAAAAAATCCAGATGTTGGTACCTACATCCCATTTACCGATTTTGAAATACCGAATCGGTAAAATTCTGTCATATTCGGTATTTCAAAATCGGTAAATGTGATTTACCTACATCTGGCCCTTACTTCCCTGTCACTCAACCCCACCTCCTCCCCTCACTCCATTCCAGCCCAGCCATGACTAACACTGGCCGGTCCTGGTCAAGACCTCTCCCCTGATCCCCCCACCAAGTTTTCTGCTCCCCCCGCCTTCGCTCCCCTTGCCCCATCTTTTCAAATTTAAACCTTTGCCCTCCAAACCAGCTGACCCTCCCCGTGCAAGATAAGCATCCACTTGACCCACTCTACTAAGGCCCCTCACCTCCTCATTCTATGAGGTGCAAATATCTACCCCTTCTCCAACCCAAAATCCATTTAAGCCCTGGCCTTGCCCAAAACCCCCTCTATCTTCCTCCCTGCTCCACTCCCTAAAACCAAGTTCCCCTCCAAAATCCCTCAGGCCCTCACCCTTCCTAACCCAAACCTGGTATGGTTGGTATTTTGTAGTCGCATAATTAAGCTACATGTAGGAAAATTATGCACAATGCAAATCCATTATTTAGATCTATACTTCAGAGCAAAGTGCGCCCTAGTGTTAATTTTTGATGCAGGAGCACAGTTCACACAAAAAAATAGCACAAAAAATACAAGTGCCGTAAACAATAGATGCTTGTATTCTGCTTTTTCACAGTGTTGCCGTGCTCCTGCGCTATAATTTTGCCACTATTTGCAGCATAATTAAGCAGTGAGAAGCAATGGTATAATTTGATTAATTTCATGTAACTAATGTAATTCAAAATTATGCAAATTACTGCTGTGTAATTAAAATGTTGTCCAGGCTCAGTACACAGAATCTTGCAGATTACCTTAGTAGGCAAGGGTTTTGGTGACAAACTCAAACACACTATGAGGATAGAAGATTAGCGCTATGGTAATCCTTATTAGGTTGTACTAATAGGAAGTTTCATTGAGGAATTGTGGCAGGCAAACTGTTGATATCAAACACACACAGGGCCACAAGGGAGCATTTAGGTTTAAAGCATTTTATTAAGGCATAACATGAAAAGAAAAAAAGGGGGGGACAAGGAGGGTATAGGGATTGCGAAATACAAGAGAATACAAGGCATAAATAATCGAAGCGTGGTGCTAGACAATGGCAGTAGTATATAAAGGTGCTTTGAAGAGAGTCCTGGCGTGGTTGCCATTGTCAATAAAGCTGAAAAGCAAAAGAAAAGGAAAACAATAAATTGAGCCTCCCTCCCTCCCTGAACCCCTCCCCTCCAACTCCCACAACTCCACCCCACACTCCCTCCCCAACTTCCCCCCCTCCCCAACTGCCCCCCGTCCGGTGCTTAGATTATTCATACGCTCCGCCCCCCGTCCCCCGCCCCATCTTATGAGAGCTCCCCACACATTGTCTATTTAAGCAGTCGGGTCTATGGGAGGCGTTAGTCTCAGGAGTCTAAGGTATCTCGGGCATGTAAGTTCTCGAAATTCTGTGGTTAATAGCGCATGGAAGGGTTGCCACAACTCATCAAACTGTTCCACGTCCCCCGCAACCATAAGCGACAATTTTTCCATGCCCAGGACATGTCAGAGTCTGTGGAGCTAACCTGTGATGGAGGGGACTGTGGTGGTGCGCCAGTGTATTAGTATATTCTGGACCGCTGAACCCAGTGCTATCGCTATTTGCCGACCCCTACGGGACTTCAACGGGTACATTAGCTGATTCGGGAGGCCCAGCAAAACGTACGCCGGGAAGCGCGGCAGTTCTATGCCAAAGTGGGTGTCCACCTCGTCAATAACCTCCTTCCAGTAAGCCTTCAACAAAGGGCAGTCCCAAAGCACATGTGTGAGAGTCCCTGTCTGCCCACAGTCCCTCCAACACTCCTTCCCAATGTTCCTATTCATTTCATGCAACCTCTCTGGGGTATAATACCGATATGTAGACACCTTTGTAAAGGTTTCGGTGAGCCCCGTGTGGTATGCTGAGTGTCTCGCGCGGTATGCAATCTGATCCCATTCCTTACGGCTAAGTGTCCTCCCCAGCTCCCTATTCCAGCGCTCCTTGCCAGGGTTATAAAAGTGAAATGGGGGAGGTTGCAACATCTTATATAGGTCCGAGATCAGCTTAGAGTCCGAGGTGCGAGTCACCAACCACCTCTCATACGGTTTCAGTCGACGGTCCGCCATATCGCGCACTTGCGGCTGAAGCGCCCAATGTCGAACCTGCATGTACCTCATCCTCTCCGTTTCGGCCAGTTGGTATTCCTGCCTAAGGTGCTGAAATGGGACCACTCCTTCTGAGTCATACATCTGGAAGAGCACGCGGCAACCCGCCGCTCTCCAGTGCAGGAATGCACCTGGTTCTAAACCCGGGGTAAAATCAGGGTTCTCTGCTATCGGCGTAAACGGAGAGGGGAACGAGGTGAGATCGTGAACTTCATTAACCGCGTCCCACACTCGCATGGGGACCTGTGTAACAAAGGACGCGTACAGATTGGGGGGACGGTGGACCCGTCGTAAGAACGGTATCTCCTGTAAGGGACGCCCCGCCACCGCCTGGTCCTGAAAGAGCCAATGCTTGTCAGATTCCCATGTGCTCCATTCCACCAAGTAGCGCAACTGCGCCGCCTGAAAATATTTCCGGAGATCCGGGATGCCAAGGCCTCCCGCCTCCGGAGCTAGCGTAGAGAGAACCCTCTTCAGTCTCGGCTTACGGCCCTGCCAGACGAAGCGTGCAATATCTGCTTGAGTCTGTCTGATCCATCCCGTGGGCGGCTGAAGCGGCAAGGCCTGAAAGAGATACAAGATCTGGGGCAAGACCGTCATCTTGACCGCAGCTATTCTGCCGAGCCAAGACAGCATCCCCTTACCCCAGCGGCTCAATTCCTCCGTGATTTTCCTGCCCAAGGCTGCGTAATTGGCCGTCACCATCGCCGGTAGCGTCGGTGCTAAGAGAATCCCCAGGTAAGGTACCAGGGTCGATGACCACTGCAAAGGAAAAAGCCGCTGCAGGTCTCTTCTCGTATCTGCCGCCAGGGACACATCCAGGGCCGCTGACTTGCCCATGTTCATCTTGAAGCCCGCCACTTTCGAGAAATCATCCAGCTCCTTAATGCATGCAGGGAGGGCCCTCAATGGGTCATTCAGGGTCAATAGGACATCGTCCGCGTAGAGACTAACCCTGTGGACATATTGTCCCTTCTTAACCCCTATCGCATCCGGATTCTGGCGGATCCTTTGGGCGAACGGCTCCATATAAAGGGCAAAGAGAAGTGGGGAGTGCGGGCACCCTTGCCTGGTGCCCCTTTCTATCTCGAAGCTGCGGGAGCTACAGCCATTAGCTCTAACCGTCGCCGATGGGGACTTATAGCAGTTAAAAATCATCGAGCAGAACTTTTCTCCGATACCCATCTTCCCCAGCACCTGTTCAAGATAGGGCCAATGCATGCGATCAAATGCTTTCTCCGCATCCACCGCTAGCAACATTCTTTCTCCGGGGATTCGTGAGGCTTTCTCCAAGACATGCACCATCCTCCTAGTGTTATCGACTGTCTGTCTGCCTGGGACAAAACCAGCCTGGTCCGCCTCCACCAGGCCTGGCAGATGTAGAGCCAGTCTGGACGCCAGTATCCCCGTGTATAGCTTGAGGTCAACGTTCAGGAGGGAGATTGGCCTGTACGAGCCGCATTGGGTCCGGTCCTTCCCTGGTTTGGGAATGACTGATACCGTAGCTCTCAGTAGGTCCGGTGGAATAGCCTCCGGTGCAGAGAAAGAGTTGAAAAGGCGGGCAAGGATAGGTGCCACTACCGGGCAAAGGGTCTTATTGAAAAGGGACGTGTAACCGTCTGGGCCCGGGGCCTTCTCATGCTTGAGCCTGGAGATGGCGGCGATCACTTCCTCGACGTGAATATCACGTTCCAGATGCTCCGCCTGTGCCAGGGTCAGGGCCGGGAGGTCCACTGACTCCAGGTAATCCACAGTATCTTGCGGCGAAGGGGGCTCCCCTGCGTAGAGGTCCTCATAGAACTTACGGAACACCTCCGCAACAGCTGCGTCCTCCGAGACAGCCACCCCGTCAGAGTCCAACAATTCCTTGACCGAGTTCCGCTGGTGCGCCACTCGAAGCTTATTGGCCAGGAGTTTGATGCATCTGTCCCCCTTGGTGTAAAACGCATGTTTCAGGCGCAGCGCCGCATATTCTGCCCTATCCATATCTAACGCCGACAGGAGATTCCTATCTGCCTTCAGCTGTTTCCATATCCTAGGGGCTCCCGTACGGCGGTGTACATGTTCCAGTTCTCGAACCTTGGAAGTCAACTCCTCCCTCTTGCGCTGTCTCTCCCTATTCTCAGCCGAGGAGAGAGAGATAAACTCCCCCCTCAGGACCGCTTTCAGCGCCGCCCACTGTGTCGCCAACGATGTGTCTGGATTGCTGTTATGCGTTTGAAACTCCCGGATCGACTCCTCAATGTGTTTCACTACAGATTTCTTGTGTAACAGGGCGTCCCTGACACGCCAAACACCCCGGGAGGGGGAGACCGGCGGCAACATGAATGTGCCCGAAACCGGTGCGTGGTCTGACAATGACAGGACTCCTATGTCCGCCGACGTGGCCGAGGCACACAATGGTCCGCTGACCAGCAAGTGGTCTAGCCTCGCATACGTCCTGTGCGCGTGCGAGTAATAGGAATAGTCCCTGTCAACGGGGTGCAGCGTGCGCCAAAGGTCATGCAGGTCTAGATCTGCGAGCTGGGCCTTCCTTGCCTGTGAGAACTCCCCAGTTTGCGGGTTTCTCTGCGCGGACCTATCTAGTGTAGAATCAAAAACCATGTTCAGGTCCCCCCCTAGAATGATGTGTCGATCCGGGGAGGTCGTCATATCCACCAGTGCCGAGTCTAGAAAACCTTCCTGGTGTTCATTCGGGCTGTACAAGGAGCCAATGGAGAATGTCATCCCCCCCAGCTTGAAGCGGTACGCTAACAGCCTCCCTTTCTGTTCTGCGAGTTTGTACAGTACCTCCCCCCTGAAGGAACTTGATATCAATATGGGTACTCCCGCCTTTTTAGTAGTAGAGGAAGAAAAGAACTGCGTGGGAAACTTGCGAGAGCGCAGCCTATGACAGTCTTGTGCTAACAAATGGGTTTCTTGCAAAAGACAAATGTCCGCCTGTGTTCCCTCCAACAGAGATAAAACTGCCCTTCTTTTAACTGGATTATTTAACCCCTAAACATTAAGGGTCACCACCTTAAGCGTTGCCATGTGTACAAGGGCCAGTGTTCGCTAAGTAGCGGGAACCCGCTCGGACAGGGCAGGTCACGGGGCGGCAGCGCAGAGGTGCTCTAGTGAAAAAATGCAAAAATGTGTAAGGCACTGGACGGTATCCCCCCTCCCTCCGAACTTCCCCCGAACCAACCCCCCGGCAACGGGCCAACATTCCCACCTCCCCTCCCCAACTTGTGCAACCAAATGTCCCAGCCATGTCCCAGAGCGGACAAGTCCGTGGAAAGTACTTTAAGTGGACGTCCAGCCACTCGTTCTTCCCGCCTCCCCCCCACCCTCCCCTCGGCCCCAAACCTGCTGTCTTCAGATGCTATGTCCTTCTCCCCCCGCAGCGTTCTTACGCCGTCAGGGCCACGCCGTTCGTGGCATCAGAATCTCTGGCTGCCTCCCTCAATGCGTTGGCCATTTCGGCCCTGATGGTGGGTGAATCCGGCCTCCCAGCACTAGCCACCGATCGCCGTCTCGCCGTTCTCCGCCGTCCACCTCTATCTGAGCGCCTCCGGCTCGGTGTCGTTCCGTCTTCTTCCGTCGCTGTGAGTCCCAGGACCCCACATATCTCCTGTAGGGAGCGCAGTTGGTGTAACGTGCCATTCCAGCGAAAGATGAGGCGGAAGGGATGCCCCCAAGTGTACGGTGTGTCATGTTCCTTCAGGAAGTCTGTCGCGATCTTGAAGGCCCTGTGTTTTTGCAGCGTGATAGCAGACAGGTCCTGAAACAGCGCAACAGAGCGTCCTCGGAAGTTTAGTGGTTGTTTTTTGCGCGCCTCCGCCATTATGCGCTCCTTCACGGGGAAGTCAGGTAGGTAGGCCAAAATGTCCGGTGGAGGTGCCGTCGATTGTCGTTGACGGCAAACCCTGTGGGCCCTATCGATCCGGATTGGGAAATCTGTTGGTTCACCGAGGATTTCCCTAAACATGTCTCTCAGGTAGCCGGCAATATCAGCCCCCTCTTCGGTGGACGGAACCCCCAGGACTCATATGTTATTCCGTCTCGACCTGTTCTCCAGGTCCTCGTTATGCGCTTGAAGGTCCACGTGCTGTTCCCTGAGGCGGAGTACCTCCTGCTGTAGGTGGACGATCTCCTCGTCCCTCCGGTGGGCCGCCGTCTCCACTGTGTCCATGCGCTCACCCAGGCCTTCCACTTCTCTGCGCACCTCACGTACCTCGCTAGCCACCTCCTGTTTCAACGTCTGGAAGTCCTCTTTGAGCGAGCTAAAAAGGGCCTCCATGAAAGATCTCGTGACTGGGGGCTCCCCCCAGTCGGGTCTCCAGAGCCTCTGGAGGAGCTCGGTGATGGCTGTGCTTTATCCCGTTGCTGCTGGGCTCTGCTGAGCATGTCTGGGAGTGTACGATCCCCCTTCTTCGCGCCCCGGCCGCTCGCCATCTGTCCTCTGTGGGTCGTGGGCCACCGCTCGATGGTGAGAGGGGTTCAAGACTCCCGGCAGCAGGTCCCGGTGTCGCCGGGTCCCCGCGTATGAGGCCGGTGCCGCTAGGGTGAGGCTCCTGCACCTCAGGCCTTTGTTCGTCCTGCTCCTTTGAGGTCAAAATGGCGGCCGGGCGTCGCTGTGTAGACCCTCCCACTCCAACTTTCAATGTCCAAACTACTGCACCGTCTCAGGGCTTCAGCAGTGAGTCCGCAGGGAGACCTTACTAGTGCCAGCCGTGCCGCCCCTTTGATTCGTACTCCGTCCCGAGCGTCCGCCAGGGCCGGGGGGTGAGTAGCAGCCTAGGCCGCAACTTCAGGGTTTCGTCTCCTTCGTCTCCTCGGGTACAAAATGGCGGCCGGGCGCCACCAGGAAGGCCCTCCTCCTCCAACGGCCACCGTTCAAGCTTCCACACCGTCTCCGGGATCCGGTAATCGATCCCCTTCGAGATTTCCCGAGTCTTGGTAGGGCCAACTGCGCTGCTCTCTCGACTCTCACCCCTTCTTGAGTTCCAGTCCGGCTGGGAGACGTGTGGCAATCCAGGCCGCAGCCGCGGTCTCTAGTGTCGCCGCTCCTGGTCAGCGACCATCTCTCCTCGCAACATCCCCCGCCAGCATCTCCTCCAGCACATCGGTTTCAAAGCCACAGAGCAGCTACAGCGTGGCAAGCGGACTCGTCGCTGACCAGTCGAGGCCTCCATGCCGAGGTTAGCAGTAGGGCTCCGTCCTCGGGCTCGGCCTCCAGCTGCTCGCGCCTGCCTTGATTCAGCGGCACTTCGCGGTCAATCCTCCGTCGCCCAAACGGCCTCTTATATAAGCACCCAGGACCTAATTCTGGCACCACTGCATGCACCAAGGCTTCCGCCACTCGTCCCGCGGCCGCTGTGCTCCAGCGGGGGGAGAGAAGCCGTCGAATAAGGGCTCGGGCCTAGTCGGGCCGGAGGAGCTGCGGGAAGAAGCATCTGCTCACTCCGCCATCTTGGCCACGCCCCCCACAAGGGAGCATTTAAAGACACAATCTCTGTCACCCCCAATTCCACACAAGACACAAAATGAACATATTGGTCTACCCAAAACAATGAACTCAATTGTTGTGCTTCAGAGATATTGGTCTCTTTGATCGTAGAAACAGATGTGAAAATGAAAACACATTTTTGAAAAAATTAAGCCATCAGCCCTGGGAGATCACTTAGAGTGAAGGCAGAATCCAGCTCTCCTTCAACAGAGTCAGAGAGCTGCAGGCAGCAGGGCATCAAACAGAAAAGCAGGCCTTCCAGATCAGCAGTTTAGTTGAGTCTTTTAAGCAGCACAGCAGTTTTTCGGGCAGAACTTCAGTTACAAGCCCAGTAGTGTCTGATTTTAGGGGGTCAGAGACCCAAAGGTGCCTTTGATGTGGGGGTGACTTCAAAGCAGCTCTCTGAAGTGTACAAGTATCCATTTCAACCCAATCCTGTGTGCTAGGCTATCTGTGGGGGTAATCATTCCTTTGTGTGGTGACAAAACACTGCCTATTCAAGTAAAGTGCTAGCCCCTCCCTTCCATTCTGCCCAGGCAAGACCATCAGATTGCATACGTATTTTGATGGATACTCAGACACCCCTATCCTTCCTGTGTTGTGGCTGTTTAGAGTGTAGCTGTCACACAGCCAGATGTGTATTGGAGACAGACTTCAAAGCACACAGAGTTATAAGCAAAGAGAAATATCCATATTCTAAAAGTCTAAAAAACAAAGAGGGAGTTTCCCCAGGACACAGTGTCCTAGTGATTCCTATGGAGAAAGACACAATCCAGAAAGAGTCTTTTCTTTCTTTAAGAAACCCCTCACTCACCAATCTAGTTTGTGACATGCTTCATCATCGGGGTCCACCCAAGTGGCTGAGTGCCACTCGTGTGTGCTTCGACGCCTGCAGCTGCAGCGGAGCTGGTTTTTTGAATGAGTGATAGTGTTATTAGTGAGTGATTTACTTGGCCCTGAAGAAAACCTTGCATTGGCATATGAAGGTTGAAACATGTAGACCATAACTGCACTGAAACACTGATAATCTTTGGTCAATCTAGCCAAATATTTGTATCACACTTGATTTTAACATATCTTGGGACTCCACATTAAAAATGTAAGGATCATCACAAAGGTATTTTTAAATCACTCACTAATAACACTATCACTCATTCGAAAAACTAGCTCCGCTGCAGCTGCAGGTGGCACTCGCCCACTGTGTCCTGGGGAAACCCCCTCTTTGTTTTTTAGATATCTAACCCTAGGGGACTGGGAGTGTTCTCTTCCAATTTAATTTCCCTTACTCTCCCTATTGTTTACACACATTCTAAAAGTGGCATTTCTAAAACAGTAATGTTAAACACAACTTCACCCGTAAGGAGGATGTATCATAACCATTCCAAACAAATGAAACATGAAAAACTCCTCTTTTCTGATGGGAAATTACAGCTTAAGAGTGTATTAAGAAATTCTCAACGCTGACCTATTAGAGGAGGAGGCCTCAGAGAAGTTAAAAACAATATAGGTAGTTTGTCACTACCAGGACATGCAAAACATACCAGTACATGTCCTAAATTTAATTTACAAAGCACCCTGCCCTTAGGCCAGCCTATGCTTTCAAGCTTAGCAAGTAGTTTTAAGTGCCAAATCGAAGTAACAGTAGACTACACATTCAGGCCCTGCAGTGGCAGGCCTGAGACAGGTTTGAAAGGTTACTTCTGTGGGTGGTTCAATCAGTGCTGCTGGCCCACTGGTAGCATTTAATTTACAGGCCCTGGGTATATGGTATACCACTTTACAAGGGACTTACAATTATATCAAATATGCCAAGCAGGTGTAAACCAATTATACCATGTTTAGAGGAGAGAGCAAACGCACTTCAGCACTTAACAAACCAATAGCTAGTATTAATATAAGAAAATTAGATAAAACCATAAAGAGACATTCAAATACAGAGTTGAAACCAGGTTGGTATGCTAGGAAGAACATTATGGAGCACCACCAACTGTCAAAAGCCATTTGAGTCACGAATGTGGCGAGCGGTGAGGATCACATCACGAGAGTGGTGTCTCTCTTCAGGCAGTTCCCATTCATACAAGCAGCATTGTTCATAGCTGAGAGGTGACAAATGTTCTTAGTTTTATTGGGGAAATTGTTTAGCCCTGGAGGAACGTGTGGTGAACTTTGCCTTCTGTGCTCGAAAGCCTTATGATCCACAGAACTGTGCCAGAGTTCCTGTGGATACCATAGATAAAGGTGCTGCCAGATGGCCCAACGCCAGACGTAGACCTGCAGGGCATAGTGTCTGAGGAGACTGTAGGGGTGTCACTACAAAATATTATTTAAGGCAAGAAATGAAAACCAGTGAGGATTCGGGAATATGTTTTCCATCTCTGGATCCCCAGTAATACCCTAGATTTAGTGAGCTGTATGTTCATGGCATAGAATGTTGCATACGTCCTCTTGGTTGATTGCAGCCTCATTCTAAATGTTTAGCCACAGATGGTGATCAATGGAAGTGTACATCTGAAACTAAGGTAATGCTAATGCTGGTATCCATTGCAAAATTTCTAAAGGAACAAGTGGTGGGCTGGATGTTTTTGCTCAGAAGCCTATGGCTGGCGCTACTTGTTGGTGTGCTGACTTCCAGGTGGGATGGTCTTGATTCCACCTCATGTCTCTGTCACACCCCACCAGGCACTTTCTTCCTTGTTATCTCACTCCTGCTGGTTCCTGCTTTCTTTCTTTGTGACACGTTTTCTGTTTGTCTCTTCTTCATTCTTTTCTCCTTATGTGTTTTCCCCTCTCGTGTTCTGGGTCACAGTCTGATAAGTTAAAATAAGCACCGATCCCCAGTTCTTAATTTGGAAAATAATAAGTGCTGTGGCCCAAAGTTTTTCTCAGAGGCCCACTGCAGTTGCTCCTGAATGTCAAGATTGCTCATTACCAAAGATGCTCAGTCTTAATTCATTTCATGCCTATTAAACCACCACCAGCAAAGGCCCACCTCAGCATCAGCGCAGCCCCACCTCCACATCAGTGCAGCCCCACCTTAGCAAAAACACAGCACCACTTCAGCATTAGCACAGCACCACCTCTGCATCAGCACATTATGACCTCAGCACAACACCAACTTACCATCTCTCAGCACCACATGAGCAGCAGTGCAGCTCAACCACCTCAGAATGGCTCAGCACCACCACAGCATCACTCTGCACAGCATCACTCAGCACAACCTCCCCACCAGCTTAGCATTTCCTCTGCATCAGTCAACACCAGCACAGCACCACCTCTGCATCCGTGCATCACCACCAGTGCAGCACCACCTCCGCACTAGGGAAGGCCCACCACAGCATCAGTGCAGCAGCAACTCAGCACCAATGCAGCACCACTTCAGCATTACCTCAGCACCACCTCAGTATCACTCAGCAACACCTCCGCATCAGTGCTGCACCACCTCAGCATCAGCAGAGCACCTCCTCAGCATCAGCACCACCTCCTCATCATTGCACCATCACCTGTGCAGCATCACCTCAGCACAGCACCAACACAGCAACACCTAAGCACCAGCTCAGCACCACCACCTCAGCATGTCTCTTTACCATCTCAGCATCAGCACAGCACCACCTCCTCATCAGTGCATCACCAGTGCAGCATCAACTCAGCATCAACGCAGCACCACCTCAGCAACACTCCAACATCAGCTTAGCACCATCTTCGTTTCAGCACAGCACCATCTCTGCATCTGTGCAGCACAACCAGCACAGCCCTTCCTCAGCACCACCACAGCTCCACCTCAGTACCAGCGCAGTCCAACCGCTGCAACAATTCAGCACCAACACAGCAGCAATTCAGCATCAACGCAGCAACAATTCAGCACCAAGGCAGCAGCAATTTGGCACCAACGCAGCACTACCGCAGTATCATCTCGGCATCAGCGCAGCATCACCTCAGAAAAACACAAACTCAGCACCACCTGAACACCAGCTCATCACCACCACCTTAGCATCTCTTAGCACCACCTGAGCAACACCACCTCAGCACAAAACCACCTTATCGATGCACCACCATCAGTACAGCACCATTTCAGCATCAGTGCTGCACCAGGCCAGCACCACCTCACCTCCAGTTCAGCACCACCTCAGCATCAATACAGCACCATCTCAGTATAAGCAAAGCACCACCAGCGCATCACCACCTCAGCAGCAATTCTGCACCAGTGCAGCACCACCTCAGAATCAGTGCAGCCCCACCTCAGCATCAGCGCAGCACCACCTCCGCATCAGCGCAGCACCATCTCAGCATCAATGCAGCACCACCTTAGCATCAGGGCTGCAAACCCACAGCACCAACTCAGCATCACTCAGCTCCACGTAAGTACCAATGCGGCATCACCTGAGCATCACCTCCACACCAGCCCACATCCGCCTCAGCATAGCACACATCCATCCCAACATCACTGAGCACCACCTCATTTTGCCCTTGGAATGTAGCATCTGTTGATTCTCTCCTAGTGTTCATTAGTTGCTCGTTTTGTAGTCCATCTACTATTTCCCTAATTCCACCCTCCTGTTGTTTATGTCCTCCCCACCTCATAACAAAAAAGCTATAAAAAAACAGCATTAGAACAGGCTGGAAGAAGTTACAAGCATTGTAAGAACAAAAAGACAAGAAGACATTTTTTATGTTCTTTTTTTTAAGAGTTGTTCAATTGTACATAATGTCTTCTTGGTTATATATGGTAACAAACATGCTAAACACTTTTTTTATGACAACTTTTCAACATGCTTCACGGTTACCACACATGCTCTACGACATAGTTTAAAGACATTGGCAAAGCCAATTGCTCTGGCTAAAAGCTTACAAGGTCCAAACGGCATATGCCAATGCTTGTTCCCTCAGTCGTTATGCACCAGTGTTTCTCTTCCTCATTCCTTCCTCCATTGCTTCCTTTCTCTCTCTGCTTCTGGTCAATGTCTGATGATGGAAAAATAAGACCCGAGTGCCGGCAAGCCCCGCCCCCACCTGCACCCACTGGCACAAATCAAGCACTGCTGGTCCACGAAAATGAGTGCTTGCGTGCCCACCTGCAACCACCGGCTCAGATTAAGCACTGTTGGTACCGTGAAGCAGATTTGCCTTTCAGCTTCACCCAGTTTAACAAAATTGGACACAAATGCTATCTCCCATCCTTGAGTGGTTGGTGCCAGGCATGAAGCATGGTTGCCAAATTCTGCTCTCTGGGTAAGTCGCTTTCTATGTTAATTTTGTTTGCCTCGGGTTAGTTTATCGCTCTCTTAATTTTGGCCTCTGGAGATTTGTTGTTACCCCATGCAACATCGAATAAAATGCAGGGATTCAGATATCAGAAAAGCGTCTGCCAATGCACCTTGAAGCTTCACTGGCACACACCTAGGGTGCACAGGAATCAAGAGCTGCTTTCAGCATGTTGATAAAGCCGTGTCTTGCCTTAAGCCACACGTTTTGCTTCATGATCTGATTTTAATGCATGCACGCTGCGTAAAAGCTGCCCTTTACTCCTGCTCCAACAGGCACGCTTTCTAACTGCAGACTTCAAAGCATGATTTACACAGAGGGCAACCGCTGCTCCCTGGCAAGTTTCCATCTGTCACATTTAATTGTGTATGCTGAAGTAGCACCTTAATAATCTGCCAGCATTAGCACTTAAAATAGGAATAGAAAAATATCCTCCGACTTCTAGGCGCTCCTCCGGAAACGTGACTGTATTTCACCACCCGGGGCTGCCCAGGTCTTTATGAAGATCAACCAGCCTTATGTATATTCATCCAGCCTGGCTTCCCTTCTCTAGAATGTGTCTGCCTAGAATTTAAATGAACGACGCTTCTCCACTTATGGACATGAAACCATGTATGCATCCCGGACAGACAGACGCGTGTGCGGTGTTTATCTTTGGACCTGTCGCCGTACTGACCTGTTTATTCTACCTGGGGAGCTCTTTTTGTGAAAATCGCATGTTTTATTATTATTGCCAATGATATAATGCTATGTTGTTTTATTTTAAATTAACTTAAGGTATCCTTTCTTAAGAACAGAATATTCCGTTTGAGGCCCTGATTGAAATGGGCTGGGAATTGTCGACCATGCTGAAGCCAATGTATGTGCAGGGCTCCGAATTATAAGTTGTGCCAAACTTAAATCACCAGTCATTACCAGGTTAGATAAAGTCTGCACCCCATAATGTTTTATCTGTAGGTCAAATCTGCTGATATATTCTATGAAGAAATACCCAATTAATACCAGGACATGCCCCTTTTGGTACAGAATGCACCAACATGGGGATTTCCCTAGTTTTGTTGAAGGAAAGTCTAGATTTGATTTAAGATAGAGGTGAGTAGTATTAATTTATTTTCTTGCTTTATTTGAGTAATAGCCAACATAAACAAACTACTTTTCCCAGGTAACACTGGGGAAAAAGCAAACTACAAGATGGTGTCATGTAGGACCCAGCCATTGAGGTGTCGTTTGATGTGATAATAGTCTTGGTTGGGAGAAGGAAACCCCTTTTTCTTGGGAGGGCAGTTCAAGGGTAAGGTAGCATAGAAACAATACAAGTAATGATAGCGAAGGCCATGAGAATGGGGAAAAAGTCCTTGGCCAAATCCAGAGTAGCAACAGAAGTAGGATGCAAAAGATCCGAAGACTGGTGAAAGCGGGTGTCCTCCGAAGCCTGTCAACTTTCCCAAGTTATCCAAATTGGCAATTTTCCTTAGGCGTTCCATAGGTGGAAGGAGGGTGCAGCTGGCACTACAAAGAGAAAAAGAGAGTAAATATCAGAAAAAGTGCTAGAGTAATACTTGACTCTGTGTCTTTAATAAAATCTAGACTTTCCATCCCTGAAGCTAGCGAAATCTCCACTTTAATACAACACCAGACGTTTCTATGAGGCGTAATAGGTTTACAATAAAAAGTCTTAAAAGTAGAAACATTAGACTATTTTGTTGGTCTGAGAATGTCCTCTAAGCCAGCCCAAAAGACTTTTGAAGCCATGGCTCGCCTCATAGAGTGTGCCCCCAAAGCACTGGTATTAATACCTGGTAAATTCATTACCCGCTTAACCCAGCGAGGTATGGTAGTAGAAGACACTGATTTATCAGATGTCTGAAAGACTTAAGCAATTGGACAAAAGAAGGCGTACTCAGAACTGCAGTTTTATAAATATATATCTTTAAACAATTTCTACACAAAGTTTAGGTGGAGAAGGAGAATACTAGTAATGAACTGTCATTAAGTTAGTTTTTGTTCTTATTAGACTTGCAGACTAACACATCTAGGGACATAATGAACGGAGTAAACATTCAAAGCTTTAGTTCCAGAAAGACGTTTCAAAGACACTAGGCATAACAGCACTGTTAATTTTGCACATAAGAATTTCAGTGAAAGATCAACATTATCATGCCAAGTAACCAGCAAATTCAAACTTAAGTTCACATCCCACATTTGGTTACACTTTGGTAAAGGAGGTTTGAAAAATCTTACTCCCTTTTAAAGACAGCAGATGTTTCCAACTGGTCCGCCATCCACTCTATTGTGTTCTGCTAATATAACTTATCTATAAGTATGAACTGTCCTGTACACGTTACCTTGATAAACCAGAGAGGCTAAGAAATTACCAATTAAGGTGTCATTTGCTGAAAAGGGATCTGAATCCCTCTCTGTGCAACAGCTAATTCCTTACCATCCATATGGACGTGTACGTTTGTTTTTTCCTGGTGCTCAAGACTCGTAGATAAATTGAGCATATTCTGCTGAAATTTCTGGGGTTTGACAGGCCGATCTAAAACCTTCCAGGCATTAAGACCAGGGAAAGGATGAGTATGATGTTGTTGAGATTGACATAATGGATCCGGAAGGAGATTCGGAAAGGCTATTATGAGAATTGGGTAATCTATTGACAGTTCTAGGACCGTAGGGAACCACGATTGAACTTGCCAGTTGGAGTTATGAGAACCAAGGAAGTCTGTTGACAGAGCATTTTAACGAAGACTTGGGCTCTCATGATGAAAGGAGGAAATGCTTAGTTGAGACGATGGGATCAATTCTTAATGAATGAGTCTTGGAGGTGTCTGGAACACCAGTCTGTGGTAGTATTTAGATTCCCCAGGAGATATTCCGCTTGAATGGAAAGTTTCAGTTGAAGACATGATTCCCTAAAACTCAGGGCTAGCTTCACCAATGTTTTGGAATTTGTTCTCCCTAAATGTTTGATGTATTTTTTATGTATTTCAGCTCATAATGATTACCCATTCGTAAGCGAGTGCAACAACTTTTTTTTTTTAATGATCAATTTATACGGCTGTGTTTGGCAGGACAGCCTCTCGCTTTGTATATGGGATTTTCTTGTGCCACGCACCAGTCTACCCGTCTACGCCAGATAGTGATGTTAGGGGGATATGGTCTTTCCACGCCGTTGCTATGTAGTGTAGAGCTAAGTGGGACCTCCCACCACAGGACTTCCCTAATTTTGGACATTATGTTTCCCCAGTACAAGGTGAGGGGGCTGCAGGTCCATACCATGTGGTAGAAATCAGTGGGTTGCATCTGACATTGTGGGCATATTGAAAGCGAGTGCAACAACTTATTGTGTTTTTGTGACTGTTTGGATGGGGAAGAAGCCTGCAAGCATCTCTAAACAATGTATGTGCAGAGATAACTCCTGTTCTTACCATGTATCTCCAGTCGAGTACTGGTCCCATCTTGTGTATCAACCTATCCGACTTGCTTTAGATTCTAGGGCAAGATCTGAGGAGGAAGAGAAAACGCTTCATCCTTTCCAGTCATCTCGATGATCGAACCACCACTGGGGTGCTGCCTGACATCCCTGATCGAATGGTATTGAGTTTGAATATTGAGAGGCTTTAGCAAAGGTGTTGAACTTTCAGTCTTTGCAGAGCTCGTTAGTGTAGAGTACCTGGCAAAATGGCTTGAGTGCATGAAGATACCATGCCTACTAACCATGCTACCAACCTCAGAGATAATACTGACAACGTTAAGGTGTACTTTATATCTTTTTTTAATAAAAGAGCTTTGTGTTGAGGAAGTTGTAAAACTGGTTACATTGTATATATTACAAAACACATGAATTCTACCTGAGTGAAGGAACTAAGGGCAGTTTTCACCATATTTACTAGGAATCTTATACTTGGAAACAGCTGTAAACACATCTCCAACTGAGATTGGAATTGATTTTGTCTTGAGAGATGAGCAGAAAATTATCCATATAGATGATTAATCTGATTCCTTGAGCTCTGAAGTGAACAGCTACTGATCTCATCAAAAAGCGACAGAAAGCGAGTGATCTGAATTAGAAGACTTAATCTTCTTATTGGAATTGTAGATATGTCCTCTTTTCTCTGTGGACTGATATTATGAGATAAGTGTCCTGAAGGTCCAAATGAATCTTCCATTCGCCCTCCAACAGCAAATCTCTGAGAAGTACAATCACTTTTACCATGAAGTGATGGAAAACTGCATATTTTTTTAACGTTTTAAGAATGACCAGAGGTTGGAACATTTTGTTTTTCTTTTTAACTAGAAATATTGTACTCAGGAAATCGGAAGAGTTGAAGTTTGTAACTGGTATCACTATCTGTAACAGAACAGTCTCAACATAGCAGGCCGTTATTCAATTGACTTTCTGCTCTGGATATTAAGATTCCTAGTTTATGGTCTATTTTTATAAGACGACTTCAGCGACGTTCCTGGGAAAGACCTGCGTCTGCATTTTCCAAAATGCATATAGCCTTTTGAGACCAAATGGATATGGTTTTAGGGTCTTCCTCAGAGCCTTCCAATCTAACTTCCTCAACTAAATCAAGAATTTTTGGAAGTATGCCTGTTAGGTGCAGAACCCTGTCCTGGAAATCTTTCCAGCCTCAACCAACCCCTTTTTGTGGTGTCCTTAGCAAATTTGGGGGGAAATAAAAAATACAGCAGAAACTGGCTTATAATAAAACAATAGAAAATAATTCAGCCAAATACTGATATCTAGTAAAAGTTAATATTATTGAGAACATTATGAAAATGTACTTATCTTGAGTGTGATTAGCAAGAAAAGAGGGCTTGTTGGTCCCAGTCAAGACTATTATCACATCAAACAATATCTCAATAGCTGGGTACTTTATGACATAATAATAATGACAAAAATAAAATGAGTACTTACTCCGTCCTCCAGTCTGTCTGAACACGAGATCCCAGAGACAACTCTCCTAAGCAATCCAGGCGCTGCCCTGATTCTGTTAATAATATTAATCAGCATGAGAGCATGATAATAAATGAACACGCGGAGTGAACCTGGCATTGAAAAGGGCATGTCTTCCACTTGGTGTGCTGGCTTCATCTTCAGGCTGTTGCATCAGGCTAAAGTGGTGTGACCGCCCCTGTCAAGAGAATCCCAAAGAAGATGCTAGGGCTCACCAGCACGTACAACCTGGAGTTAGCAGAGCAGAATAAAATGCAATGACAGAGTAGTTCCTGTACCCTAATCAGAGAGCTAAAATGGTGACCGCGTTTGACTATGCCAGCAGAGGACAGATCATTCCACTAACAGGCGATGAGGCTACAGTCTACTATACAGGGATACAGCAGGTAGGCACAGGGTAGATTCCAGCCAATGGAGAGAACTGTGCTGAAAAGGACCACAGATGGATCACCTCCTTGCATGGCAGTGCTGCATGACTAGTTATAGGAGAGCTTGCCACCTACTGCAATTCAAAAGTTTCAGTCTGTGGTACCCGGAGGCACTGGCACCCACGCGGACAGCGGACCCATTGCCAAATATAAGATACATCCATTAATAACAATTAGGTTTCCTGGGCAAAGACAAATAACAGTGAGAATTAGGCAGTTACTGGGAAGCCCTAGAATGCTGCACGGTGCCCCACAGTGAAATAGACACCCTGTGCCTTTTGCGTGAGACTCAATGGACTCACCTGAAGTTAGAGAGGATTTGCCTGTTCTCATGGGTACAGTAAAATAGGTCCCAAATGCTGAGCCATCGAAATGCGATTCAATTATGAAGGAGGGCTGGGAGGAAAGCTGTTGAACTGCACCATTATCACTCTGAATTTTGCCAACTATTATTCTTGTAGTAATATTAACAATGCATTTGAGTTAATTGACCCTAGCTTAGGTGTCATTGTAATCTTTACTCTTTAAAGCCAGGTCATGGCAGTAGTGGTACATTGCCGGGGTGTTTCCAAGCCTACATCTAGAGCATTGTTTATAGAATGAACACAGCAGAGTCTTTAATAAATACCCATCACTTGGTATTTTGAATATTGTGGCTATTTGCATTTCTCATTTACAATTATCTCCCGCGTCCCCAGTATGTAAATTATTGCTTTCTAATTAACTGTATTTAGTTAACTTCTTTAATTATAGATTGTAATCAGATGGGACTTTACTAGCACAGACAGAATGCAAACTTAAAACACAGAGGATTACCGGATTTATGGCATCCCTCTCACTTGATTACAGGATTACTGACTCGTGTAGGCGCTTGAAGCGCAAGAAATGACAGCGCTCGAGTGCTGCAATGTACGCAACAGTTAATTAGTAATTATTTTGAGTCTAGCATGTAAAGCAACAGTAAAGCATTGGCTTGTCTGCTTGTGCTCTGGCAGTAACAGTAGTCTGAGATACATTGGCGTGAGAGGAGCATGCAGATGTGTATAGCAGTGGGACACAACATCACATCAAGAAACCTCCTCACCCAGATGAAACAGAGACATGTATGACAAATGATATCCAGTTTCATGGCCACATATTTCAGACTTAATTTCTGTTGTTGTTTGAATCTGCTTCATTGATTTTCACAAACATAGCAGACATATACATTACAGGTGATCACAGGTTCAGACTGCAGCCACTGTCCTTTCTTTACATGTATGGTTATTGCATAGCTATCTGTACACGTCTATCATTGTATCAGTTTATCTCCTAAGGTCCATTTTATACAGGTGTCTACACTCTATCAATGAAATGGCGGTGCATGAACCGCAGATTAAGCTGCTAACGTGGGAGGCGGGCAGTAATTTTGGGGACAACTGAAAAATAACTAAGGCCGTGATCCTGTTTTAATATAAAATCCCCTTCGAGCTTGAGCAACCCCACCCGATCCCCGCAGCAGTAAGTGTAAGTGTGTCTCTGCTTCTTGAGCTACAGGTGCCTTTTGTTATGTTCGCAGTGGTTACTTACCAGATGTGTCTTTACTGGTGTTTTGTTTAGAATAAACCTTGGTAATGCAATTGTGCCATCCTTTCCTATTGTGTGGCTGGCGGGGTGGTGGATGTGTCTTCGGGATTTTCGTCTGTTTCCTGTGGTTCCTGTAATATCGCGTCCCAGTGTGTTGCAGTTGCTGTTTTGCGCAGACCTAACGCATCTTCCCTGCGCAGCGCGCCACTTTCTGATTTGGCCCATATCTGTAATGAGGGTTTCCAAGCTAGCGTTGCAGGGGGTTCAAGGGACCGCCATCTTTTAGCAATCAATCGTTTCGCTACTGTTAACCCCAGAGGTATAAAGCGGTAAGTCACTTTATGCTTCTTGGTCCTATGATAGATGTGTAGAATACATGCTTCCCACCACAGATGTATGGTTTGCTCCATGCATCGATTTAGGGCGTTGACCACTGTCTTCCGGAATCCCCCCAGACGAGGACACTTCCATAACATATGTGGCAGATCCGCATCTATGATATGACATTGTGGGCTGTCAGCGTCCTCACGGCTGAAGCACTTATTGAAGTTCGCTGGGCTGAGGTAGGCCTTCTGTGTTATATAATATTGTATTAAGTGGAAACGCATGTTGCGTGGTACATTATTTGGCCCCTTCAACACAGTATTCCATTCAGAGTCCGTAAAGGGCGCTCGAGGTACCTCTCCCAACTTGTTTGCATGGGGACTGGAGTAGCGTTGTAGCGTTGTAGCTGTGTGATGCCTAAGGGAGGCAGCCAACCATCTGATTAGGTGGCGTCCTTGTCCCATGACATGTAAATATTGGACAGTTAGTTGTGTTAAGGGCTCCTCTGTCATGTCACCCCAGTGTTTGTTCAATGATGTTATGATTTTGTGGTGAATTAGGAACTGTCCTGGCTGAGACCCGTTACCCTCAGCCAGCGAGGGGAACTGTATCAGATTGCCCTCATGGTATAGATCTCTGATGTCGTGAATTCCAACCTCTTTTAAGTGTCGTAGTTCATGTGCCGTGATAATCGTGGTACCTCTGGGGGTACCCAGGAGTGGCAGTGCAGGGGCATATGGTTTTGTGTCTCGCATAGTGTATAAGCACCTACGGTAACATCGATATGCTCTATTGAGCAGTAACGGAGTTGGCCCTTTCTGCTTACTGCATGGATGGAGCTAGGTGAGAAGGGCTTGGGGGGACCAGGGCGG
The DNA here is from genome assembly GCF_964263255.1 of Lissotriton vulgaris. Taxonomy (NCBI): domain Eukaryota; kingdom Metazoa; phylum Chordata; class Amphibia; order Caudata; family Salamandridae; genus Lissotriton; species Lissotriton vulgaris. Next base: position 1,031,194,581 of record NC_141687.1, read on the forward strand.
GGAATGGATTGCTGCATCGGATAGATAACGCTCAGAGAACCACCAGGCCACCCATTTAAGTTGCGCAGCAAGATAATATTGCTCTAAATTGGGTAGTGCAAGTCCTCCTTGCCTCGTCGCCAGGTAGAGTTTACGGAGGGCAACTCTACTGCAGGAGGTTCCCCAGATGTACCCTCTCATCTCTCGTTCCAGAGTTCTGAAAAAAGCTGGCGATATATACAGAAGTAAGTTGGTGAAGAAATACAGGAGTCGTGGTAAGATCACCATTTTAACGAAGGCTACTCGGTCTATGACCCCAGAACACATTCAGACTTAATTATCTGCAGTCATCAACACCAGGTTGAAACAGAGCAGGGCTTGAATATCAATATTTGAACATCTTGGGATATATACAACAGGAAGAGAGCACTGTCTGTGACTTCCTTATGTCAGGAGCCCCTTGACAAGTGATGCAAATGACTTATTGGTTGCTGACCAGCAAACTGCTGACACGGGTCCCCTCAAAGTGTCACTGCTTTAAACATGGTTGACATCTTTGGTTTACCGAGGGTTCACCTTTCACATGAAAGAAGTTATGCACACTTTTGTAGAGGAAAGTTGGAACCAGAGGCAGAATGTTGGCTGTCTACCCATGAGGTGTTAGAAATATTCCACTGGACTGAAGAGAGACCACTCTACTGCTACATCCCAAGGAAGAGCAGGAGATGTACTGCCTTGCACTCAGAGAGTCTGCCTTTCCCTGGCCCTGAGAGCTTTGGTGTGTGCACTGCCATGAGGAAGTTCAGTGGGACCAGGACTGTTGGGTCTGGAGACCTGCTACCACAGCCCACCTCGATCTTTGGTCACCCCTAAGACATCTGTGAGTAACCGGGAACCGGATGTGATGGCCCATGTGCCTCCAGACGTTCTGCTGCATCTGCATCACTCCTAAGGAGTCTGAGAGTGATATCAATCACTGCTGTTGGTTCACAGAGGCTTTGTGAATGACTGAAATGCTCAACATGAGGGCTCACATGCCTTTGAACCAAATAGCTTCTGAAATCTCCAAGTGTAATGTGTCTCTGTGTTTCTCTGTTGTGCTGAAGCACAAGTTAGTTTCACTTTCAGTATCGTCCAGCCTGAGGACACTTGTACCTCTTCTTTATGTTCAGGGTCTGCACTTCTAAAACGTAGCTGCTGGTTCTTATACTGCTCTGAAAAACAGCTTGCACATGCCTAAGGCCGCCCCTGCTAAAACTGTCTTCCAGGTCAAATTGATAAATTCCATGATTCGAGGTGTTTTAGAGCTAATACCATCTCGTGGCTGATGCATGGGATCCTTTCCCAGAACTCAATAGATTTTATAGATTGAAAATAGTTTTCATGTTGGAAAATTGCTCGTGTTTGCCAACATTTCTACTTCGAGAAGACTAATGAAGACCATACATTGTAGAGAAGGAAAAGATGTGGTTTTATCCAATGGGTCACCAGACACAGTCTCACCTTCTGCTCAGTTCTTGCTACTTTTGGCTCATTAGTGTAGGTCAGATGTGCTGTCCTCTTAATGACACCCAGTAACTGTTTGCAAAATGTCTGCAGTGCCGAGCTCCTTCGCATCTCCTTCGCATCTCCTTCGCACTGTAATTATATATAATCAGGGCCATTGAAATTATGCAGCGGGAAGGATCAAATTAGTTGGCAGTATTGACTAAAATATGTGGCAAGGAAAGGCAACTTATGTGGCATTTCTCGTGGTTTGTAGAAACAGAGCTGTTGGCTTGCGTCAAAGGTTAGTATGGGTTTCCTATATCACAGTACAGGATCTGTGTCCTATGTTGTTTAAAGTTGAGTATCGATTTCATCATCTTCCAGTGGAGGAGTGTGGCTCATTGGTTAGAGGCGGCAGACCCTCAAGCAGAGATCAGGCCCGGGACCAGGGTTCAATTCCCGACGCGGCAGGGTCTAGGATCAATGTCCGCGGACTCGATAATTCTCGCTTCGGCGCCTTCTCTAATCATGGACCCCACGCTGCAACTCTGGGCAATAGCTTGCTTAATCTCCACGACGGCCCCACCAGCGCTGGGATGCCTGGCTCCACCCCTCACAGGGAGAGCCAGGAAGGGTTCCACAGCCTAAGCGCCGAGATACCCTCATGGGTGATTCAGCGCTATATAAATCAATAACTATAACTATAACTATATAAATCAATAACTATAACTTATGTGGAATTTGTCATGGTTTGTAGAAACAGAGCTGTTGGCTTGCGTCAAAGGTTAGTATGGGTTTCCTATATCACAGTACAGGATCTATGTTCTATGTTGTATAAAGTTGAGTATCGATTTCATCATCTTCCAGTAGGCCTACAACGTTAAGAAGAGCCTAATAAAAGCAATAGTGGTCACCAGGACAGTATCATTCATATAATCTATTCTAGCCTCAAACGCTAATCTTGAATAAACACGTTTAAAAAGCATTCAACATCTCTCCCTTCACATATCTCTCACTGGTTTGGTGACCACTACTGTAGATGTGTTTAGATCACACAGGTAGGTAGTTAAAGGATTAGCTAATTAAGGTAGTGCTACCTTTGACTGAAACATGAAATATTCTACATGTCAGTAGTTGGATACCAAATAGATACATTTCATCACACAGCTGATAGCTCAACTCTAATACCCATGACAACATTTTTTAGTAGCTGCATCTTCTCTATACTCCTGCTACTTACTTCATTAACAAACACTGGCAAAGCCAATAGGTCTGCTCTGGCTGCCATCCTTTCGGCAACGTTTGTTTTGTGTTGTCATAGTTTTTACAAAACTTTATTATTGGGGAAGCTGCCAGCCCGAGTCACCTAAAAATAAACATTGGCTAAAAGCAAACATATTTTGTTGGTCTCAAAAGCACACATTGTTGTAGTAGTCCCTGGCACTTAAGGGTTAAACTGGTTTGTGTGTGGATGTGGTCATTGTGAAAGGGAAGAAACCTGTCACTTACAGTGATGCTAGCCAATGGCTGATGGGCTGATCCACTGCCTCATTCTGTAATCTGTAGTGGGATGAAGAAAAATGTGAATGAGACAATCACTAATGGATGAAGAGGGCTCGCTGATAGCCCCTATAAGTAATTATATTACATATATAATTTTAGTAAAATCAAAAGTTCTTGACTAAAGCCAGACCTTAAAGTGCTTGAAGTTACGTAAATTGGAGCAACATAGGACAATCATAGAAACTTTGTTCAATTGTTGCCAGATGGGTGTCATACAGAAGACAACGCATATTCTCTTTGACATTTTTAGATCTTGCCTAAGACAGTTGCATGCTCTGTCTGTTAGGTAACATACTGTTGTCTTATAGTGCGTTTCCAGCCACCCATTGCTTAAAATTGGTTGGCTTCATTGTCGCTCTCATTTGCTTGCTTCTTATTCATTAGCTATGTCGGCTTTCCTTCCTCTTCTTGTGTTGTTTGGTCCCTGGAGCATGAACGCATTACTACATTCTTCCACAACTTGCTTTTTTTTCATTTAAGCACTCTTCGAGAGTGCATGTGTTTTCCTGCTGTCTCCCTCGTGTGCATCTCTCCCCCCTTTGCTGTGCTTTCTGCTCCTCTCGCTCACCTGCATGCTTCTCTCCCACACACCTGCATCGGCTTCTCACCCGTGTGCTTTCTGGGCGTGAGAATCATGTTCCTCCCTTTCACCCTTTGATCACCTTGCCCAACCCAGCCCTGTGTTGCTTCCATCCCCTCCCGTGCCCCAGTGAGGCTCCCACTCCCACCTTCCCCTCTATATGTTGCTTCCACCCACGTTGCTAATGCCCTACATCCACCGTTTTGCATTCATCCTCCTACCCGCCCCCATGTTGCTTCCCACCACTCATTAAAAAAATGCTTTTAGTAATTTTTTTAATTTGCTGAATCAACTCAGACTAATAGCCACGCATGGTGCGCTTTCCTACAAAGTGACATAGCTAGCCAAGTCAAAAGCATTTGTTAAACAAAATTCTTTAGCCACGTGGCACAGCATTGGGGTTGCTGTGCCACATAGCTAAAACTATTTAAAATGCTCATAGGTCTCAAAAACGAGACCTACTGGCTTTGCCAATACTTGTTACTCTGTGCATCTTAAAAATGCAACAAATGAATATAAAAGAGATGCAAATGCTGGAAGTGCCGCTTAACACTGAGCTTTAGAGTGCTAGAGATGTAGGTTTGTTAGAAAAATTATGTCAGCTGAGCAATTGGTATGTTGATTTTTACTGCAAGCCGAAATATCACAAATAATAGATTATTTCTTCTTCGACTGAAGCTTTTTCTGCTGTACAGACATTAAGGTCATCTTGTCCCAAGATTTCGTTTTATAGCCGTTTGTCAGTTCATTATAATCTGAGGCAAGCTTTTCTATTTCTCTCTGAAAACGAAACTAAATGACTTTGAAGAGTTTGAAACTGCAGTGAAACACAAGAGCAAATATTTCATGACAAGTACATTTTCCAAGTCAGAACTCTCTCCCTTGATCCAAATTGGACCTTAAGATGTCAATGACCTAAGGGTCATTGACCAAGTTACCTACACATTTTATTCTTAACATATCAAAACTATAAGTTAAACTGCCCTTAAGGGGAACTGTCCATTGGATCAGTGGATTTAATTCACATTTATCACAGTGTGTTCCCGCCAGCTGATGATGGTTGCATGTAGCGCCATCTTGATCAAAGTAGCCAACGACAGAATAGTTAACATCAGTAAATGATGTACTTGAATGGATAATATCAAGAATACCCACCTCAATGTAATTGACATCTACCTGCTATAAATAAGAACACCGAATTGTTGTGTCTGCGCCTTATTTCCCTGAATCTCCACAACTAATTTTCCTCTTCCCAATATGTACTCTAACAAAACTTGTATAACCATTTCACTGCATAATTACTTTCTCCTTTCTTTTTTTTTTAAACAAACTTTTTTTCACATACATTGCAGAGCTCCGAAGCCCCGAAGACAGCTGCAGACATCTAAATCACAGTAGCCAAAGGCAATGACTTTTAATATTAAAGAAAACAACAGGAACACCCCTCCACCTCCCCCCAATCACATTCACCCCCCCTGAAATCCCTAGCCCAACACTGGAACACATATGAACCCCCCTCCCCCCTACAAGGTCCCCTCATTAGTCCATCAGTGTGCCCCCTCCCTCCGCCTGGGGATCCAAGTCTAGTCCCCGGTAGTCTGCCCATCGTTTCCCTATCTTATAGTGTTTACGGGGACATCCCCTGGCAATAAAGATCGCAACTCTAGATCCATGCAGAAATCCAACCTGTCAGCGACGGCGCTTGGGGTGCCTTCCACGCCCTCGCTAAATCCCTCTTGCCAAGGTGAGACCAAGCAGCAATAGGTGTCGCTTATATCTATTGTCCCCCACCCCCTCCAGAAATGTAGCAGCGCCAGACGCGGCGAACAAGAGAGCTCCCAACCCAGGACTTCGGAGAGGCAGGAAAACACCCCAACCTGAACTTGTGTAACAAAAGACAGCCCGAGACCGTATGCAAGAAGGTGCCTTCCTCTGAACCACATCTAAGACAATCATTCCTGCTTTCCACAATCGCACCCTGGTGAAGTACACCCTATGTAAATATTTAAATTGAATCAGGCGCAATCGCATGGCTATTGCCGCCCCCGCGGACTCGCCAGTGCCTCAGCCCAAACCTCCTCCTCCAGGTCCCCAACATCCTCCTCCCATGCTGTCTTGAGTCGCTGTAGGGTTGTGGAGCAGTGAATTGTCAGGGTCTGGTATATGCGAGAAATCTTGCGGTCCGGCAGCTTACCCATAAAGACCTTAGCTTCTATTGGGCTGAAGTCGGGGAGAGTCTCCAGGCCCTCCAAACAAGGTGCCAGCGCGTATCTTTCTCCTTTCTTAACCCCTTCGATGCTCATGACGAGCTCAGCTCGTCATGCAGTACACTGGTCGTGTGCTTATGACGAGCTGAGCTCGTCATGAAGAATGGGGATCTGAATATTTCAGCACCCAGCGGGAATTGCTCTGGCAGCCAAGGTGTTAAGTATCAATACCACATTGGCTTCATAGAATGAAAGCAGTTGCATCATCAGCACTCATAAGTCCGAGGAGAATTGGTTTTCAGGCATCTAAGTGATGATATTTAGGTTGTCTGGACCCTTTTATGGCTTCTCTTACCCAAGTGAATGTACAATTTCCTTAAAAGGAAAATATGCCAAAGCCCCAATAGTTGTGAGGCCTGCTCTTTATGTCCTGTGGTAAGCAGTGGTTACAAGGGAGCATCCATGTTTGCTGCTGTCCTTTACCACTCGTCTGTTAGGGTCACAAATGCTATTGCAGTCCTCTTAATACATATACGGCTCCTTTTGGCATTTGACGTTTCATGGGGAGCGAAGACGAAGAGAACAGGATTACTCTATTAAGTGATAGTGGGATAGAGTCTCAGATATAGCATGACGTAGTAAATAAACAATGTTCGTTTAGATTTGTCACTTAAACAATACATATGTCTGTGTTTCCAAAAAGGGAGGACATGACCGAAAAACAAATGACAGAAGACATATATCCTGGTGCTGATATGCGAGCTCAAATACATTTCTAGTCTTTCCCTACTGAGAAATTTTTAACATGGGGCTCTGTGGCAATGTTAGCCTACTCATGTGTTTTTTTGCATCTGGATTAACTATGTTTGTTTATTACCAGCTAGTCAGTCAGTCAGGCAGAAGGATCAGACATGGTTATACAGTGCATCTTGTTTAATATGATATGTCTGTCCTAGTTTTTGGGTAACATTGGATGAAAGATGGGACAACATTGTGGGTCTTAGCTCATGTGGCATTCCCAAAAATAGTCTAAAGGGCACTAAACCTAACTCTCCTCAAACTGGAAAAGGGGTTCAACATAAGACACAATAATTTAGGGAGCTTTGGGTATCCATTGAACTGGACTAGAATTGATTAGTCGAGGATTCTAGCGAACTGAGCACAGTCGCTAGGGTGAGTCCCAGTCAGTTAAAAAAATGAATAATGATCGACTAGACACTAGGTCGTACAGGATCCCACAACATTGTTGGCAGAGTGTTACCAAAATTCACAGACCTGTGTTTGGGTTCAAGCCAGCCATGATTTTCAGTTGGCAGATGCACTCAAAGGGCTGTTGTCACAAAACATACTGCTTTTTCAACATATGAACTGAGATTTAGGCTCAGTCCTTCATTGTGAGTGCCCTTTTAATTCTAGTGGGACTGGTTACAGACGGTAATTACCTCATCGGAATTATGAGATCCGAAGAAACACAATGCATCTCTTTACAATCATTAGGTGATTTTGGCTGCTGTAAACAGTATGGTGGGAAAATGAGGAATTTCTTGTGAAATGGCACCCAGAATTAGGGATTCCCCCATAATTCCTTATGACGTAGTGACTCCTCAGGGTCTAATTGTAATAGGCCAGATGTTTGCCACCCCCAGAATTACTGGTGCCTCTTTGGGAATGGGGAAATGCAGCACATGGCCACCCATAATGAGGCCCTTAGTGACTAAACATGACTTTATATGTGGATACCTACAGAACCATTATGCTAGGTCTGTACTCATTGTAATTGACTTCAGTCATTGTGATCCAACCATAAAGCAGAGCGGAAAACCTCTGTGTCAGAAAACAAGGAAATTCAGGCTTCCCTTTTGATCAGGGAAGGTGTAAGGTCAAGGACAATATTTGCTTTCCACACTACCCCTCCTAGATGCTTCTCCTGCAGAGAATACAACACTGGTGTCCCAATGGCTTCATTTTATGATGCTGGATATTTATGTTTCAAGGTTCTTTTCTCTCCAGGGCAGCCTATTCCATCAAGACGTTCTCCACAAATGTATCAGATTTCTGGACCTTTGTATTTTTCCTTCTGAAGCTACCCACTTTTTATTTTGTTAAATCCCCCAAATTCCCCCATGGTGTACCAGGGGTAGAATACAAGGATGGACGTGGTTCTTCAGGTGACTTTATGGTGCATTCAGCTGGGGACATTTAACATACTTGTGATATGTTTTACCCTCAGACACAGGAACCTTTGAACACACATACAAGACCCAACAAACGCAAATGAGTGACTTCTCCTGTTCAACAGTGACGTGAGCTGCAGGGCAAGGAGAGGATCTTTAGCAATGAAGGCCGGAGAGTGTTCCATGTGAGGACTGGCGCAATGTCACAATTAAATATCCATAACAAGAAGAGAAAAGAGGAAATTGAGTGATCAGGACTGAAATCTGATATTACTTGCTGTTACAGTCGAATATTGAGGCACTGGTACTGTAAAGGATGACAGTTTGGTTGCCTTTTTGGAGCATGCAACAATTTATTTGCACCCAAACTTGTATCTGGACTATTGCAATGCGCTGTATGCAGGACTGAATAAGAGTCAGCTACAGCGCTTGCAGGTGGTCCAGAATGCGGCGGCGAGATTTGTTCTTGACCTACCTAAACGTGCCTCTGCCACCGAAGCCCGGAAGCAGCTCCATTGGCTCCCCGTTGGGGACCGTATCCTTTTTAAATCCATGTGTATGGTGTACAAAGCCTTAGCTAAAACTAGCCCTACAGGCATTGGATCGATCCTGTCTCAGTATAACCCTGGCAGGAATCTCCGTTCCACTCATAAACTTCTTCTCTATGTACCTCGTGTTAGGAAAACAAGATGGGGAGGCAAGGCCTTTTCTAACCTGGCCCCTAAATGGTGGAATGCTCTCCCTTTGGAAATAAGGTCCCGCCCCACTCTACAAGCTTTTAGATCTGCTCTAAAGACCCACCTTTTTACACGTGCATACCTTTAGTGGTGCTCTGCAAACTTTTTGATCTGTTTTGATAGGCGCCTTGACACCTTCGGGTTTAGTTTGCGCGATACAAATTGCTTAATAAATAAATAAATAAATATCTATGGCTGCATTAATAACGGTTGTTCCTGTATCATTCTTCTCTTTGTCCTTTGCCCATTTGGACAGAGTGCTTTGCATTAGCGCATAGCTGTTTAAATTAGATTTTTCGTAATTTAAGGCCAGATGTACAAATTATTTTTGCCTTCGGACCTTTTGCGACCCCAAAAAGGCTTTTTCTGATGTTTCAAACCCAAATTGTGATTCGGTAACACATTACCGAATATCAGTTAGGGTTTGTGACCAAATACTGATTCGGTATTTGGAAGGGGTGTGTTGAGGGTGTCCCGTCCACAAACCATATTGGAATGGTATTTATTAATGTTTTGCGGCCAAATTACGGGTGCAGAACATTAATATTTTACCACCTCCTCAAAGGAGTTGGTAAGCCTTTCAAAATGGGAAAGGGCTCCTAAGGGACCCCCTACCCTTTGTGAATTTTGAAAATATATTTTTTACACTTTTCATTTTTTTTATTTAAACACATCTCATTAAAATAAAACGAATGCTTTATTTAAAAGCAATCACAGACATTGTAGTCTGCTGACCTCTGCAGGCCACCATAACTGCGATGGCTGCAATTCCTAGTGATTCAAAAGTTGTGACGCACCTCACGGTCGACTTGCGACCCACGACAAATCGGTTATTTGCAAATAAGTTACTTCGCAAATTACCACTCTAGTCGCAAAAACTCTAGTCGCAATTTGTGACAGTCTTTTGCAACCAGTTGTACATACATCTAGCCTTCACATTCTTAGTTCAAAAGTGTGTACTCCGAGGGATTGGAGGAGATGAAGGGAGGTGGATGACATTCTGAATGGATCCATGCTATTTTGATTATAATAAAACGATTTAGTAAACTAATATGGCCTACTAAAGGGAGGAGGCAGGCTCAGCCAGGGTACACTGGAGTAAAAAATAACCGTGTTTGCAAAACAAGAAAATGAAGCATTAGCATCAGATTTTTCTAGGATTTCTTGTGGGTGTCAATGTTTTTGCAGCTTTTTCATGTGTACCATTTACTCATTATATGTGAAGCCTTTTTTACAGTTTCATCATCACAATCTCATTGAGACTATTAGCTTGCAATTTTTTAAAAATAAATAATTGTTAATTCCTTAATATTTTAATGATCTGCTTTTACCAAACACCTAGGGGTTAAAGATAAAGAGTTATGGCTAAGGGCAGTATGTAAAGGGCACGTGGAAAAAGTTAAATGATTATGGGTATGGTGCTAAGGGATTAAGAGTAAGAAAGTAATGGGAGAGGGATATTACTAACTACCATATACCCTTACAATTAATCCCTTACCTTTTTTACCCACAAACCTTAACATCTATCCTTTTCTTTACTCCTGTACCCTTAATCCTTTACCCCTTTCCATTAGCATCAATTTTCTGTACCCTTGGCCCTTCTCCTAAATCCATTACCTTTACCCTTAACCCATACACATTATTTTTTAACTTATTACACTCTTAGCCTTAACTCCATATCTACAGATCTTTAACCTCCCCATATTCCTTGACTCTATACCCTAAACTTAAACTTAACATTTACTCCTTTATCTACACCTTAACCCCTTAACCTTACTACCTTGCGGCCTTACCCTTGGCCCTTACCGTCACTATTTTCCTTTATCCCTAATGTCTTACCTTTTTATCCTGTAACCCTTACCCATAACTTTTTATCCTTAAGCCCTCATCCTTAACTACTTACCCATCCCCCTTACCCATCACCCCTTCCCATACCTCTTAACTCCTTGCACCTTCATCCTTAACCCCTTGCACCACTACCCTCAATCCTTACTCTAACGTATTACTCTTCCCCCTCACCCTTATCCCCCTACATATGTTCCCTAATGTTTACCCTTAACCCCTTTTCATAACTGTAATCCCTTACCTCTACTCTAGTTTTTAACAGTGCTTTACAGCTAGAAAGTAATCCAAATTCCTGGAATGGCTCTATAATTAATACAATCTTCAAAGAGGGTGACCGTCAACAGCCCGAACATTATCACCTCATTACACTGTTAAGATACTAAGGCAAAGCATTTCACAGGCCTTCTGCTAAACGACCTATCACTTTGGGCTGTAATAAAAAACATAATCAATCTGGGTTTACACAAGGTGGTCGCAGGGCAATGAATATCTTACCATTCTCTGTAATAATGGATAAATTAATGCAAAACAAGCAAGCAAACTATCTTTACTTTGTGGAGAGTGCAACATAATCTTCTTTGGCAGTACTTGGTATCCGGGGCATCCCTGAACACCTTTTAAAAGCAAAATAGATGCTATACACAGGCACTTGGGCAAGAATGAGAATAAGAGACAGCTCCTTCTTGTCCAGGGTTTAAAGCAAGGATGCATATTGGCGCCATATTTGTTCAATATAGTTTTGAAAGACCTGACCCCTGCCTAGGACGGGGTAAACGCTCATGCCCCAAAACTGGGAGACATGCATATCTCTAACTTTTTGCATGCAGATGATGTGATTCTCCTCAGTCAAACAAAAGTCGGTCTACAACGCCTCTTTGACAGACTATCTAATTAATCAGCAACCAATGGCATGTCAATAAATCAAAAGAAAAACAAAGTTGTGGAAGTGAGTAATAGGATACAGAAAATGCATAAATGGTTTCTACAAGGCCAAGAACTGCAATTGGTGGAAACCTATTGATATCTCAGAGTATTATTTGATGATACAGGTTCCTTCCACCAACAGAGACATGAGTTACAAAGAAAAGTTAACGCTGTAATTTAGTCATATCGAACGCTCCAGAGATCCTTTAATGCTCCAAACTCCCTACCATTGCTAAAGGTAATAGTTGCAAAACTAACCCTGAGCCTAATCCATGGAAGTGAGGTGGTACGAGGTAAAGACATAATGACTTTAAACTGGATTATTACGAAAATATTTAGATCGCTTTTTCGCCTTCCATCTAAAGCTTCTCTGGCCCTGATAAGACTTGAGTTTGGCTTAGTAAATCAGTCAGTTGGCTAAAAGGGCACATACATCAAAGTATGGAACAGAGTAAAGTCCTCTGGCACGAAGTCCAAACACACAAAAATGCCCCTGCTTACCGGTATCTAGACATGGCCATTGATGCCCTGAGTATTCGACCATTATTGAAAATGACCCTTCTCCAAGGGTCATTTAAAAATACTATAAATGGTGTAATGAAAAACATCTCAGTGGCTATGGGCAAAGAGGCCCTATCAGCCAGATCTCATGCCTCAGTGGTCATATACGACTATAAAATCCTCAAACCTAAGCCTTATCCAGAGGCCAGGTAGTCTAAGCAACTAAAAAAGCACTTTATTAGATACCTCTTTGGCCTTCTCCCAGGATGTGCCCACACTGTATCTTGGTTTCAAGAAGGAGAAACTCAACGATGCAGGCTGTGCAAAGCATAGGAGGAAAATATTGATTCTGTCACATGTTTGATCTGGTCTCATGAATGAAAGGAAAGCGTTGATGAAAGTACCTTTTAACCAACATAGCATTCGAACTTGCAGACAAGCCGGGGTTGCGTGGTTTAAGGCAACGAACATCACTTTGAATTTTCATTTTACTAAATTTTTTAAACAAGCTGCGGAAAAATGTAAAGCCTATTAACTTTAATAATTGTGTTGTTTTAACATTATGGACATTATTTTGAACTACCATTTTTAAACTTGCTGTGGCAGTTGCAAAAATATCCTAATGTATTCTAAGGTTTTTAATAACAATGCATAATAAAAATGTCCTTACTACTTTACCAATAACTCCTGTCTATTACCCATAAACCCTTACTCATACACTTAACCCTTACTCTTACACTTAACACATTACCTCAGCCCCTTACCTTTACCCATTACCCTGTAACTTTGTTCTAAAAATATTATCCATATAATTTTATTTCTATAACTTACAATTAAATGGTAAATGAGAAGATGGTCTATGAAGAAATTGTAGTCCACGAGGAAATGCCCATGAGGTAATAGCCTGACAATGAAATGGATGCAAACAAGTAGTATATTTTTCACATCCTGTTTCACCGTTTATTGATCGCTTACCCTACATAGAGCGCCTGGTAAAGGGCTCCTGAGAATTCTGTTGAGCTTATTCATTTTTTTTAATACCTGCTTTTAACGCACTTAGAAACTTTTCACGTAATTAAAATCTGTTTTAAACTGTTTGCCACCACTTGACCCCCTTACCAGTCACGCTGCTCACATCGTGTGGTCCCCGGTCCACTGTGGAATATTCCGTTTGTGTGGAGGGAATTGACGCACCCCGGAAGCGATTTTAGCAACTTACAGAAAACGCTACAGAGGTTAGCAGACTAGCTGCCCACCTCGCCCATAAAAGTGTATGCCTATCTCCAAGTCCGATTGTGCCCGTCCGCGTCCGACCGGGGCCAGAGGCCAGAGACCCTGGTCAAATTTGGACCTACACAGGGACAGAATTGCAGACTGTAGCCTCAAGTAGTCACGCCCTTAGCAAAAAGGTAATAGAGAAGCTGAAAGCTGAAAATCTGCTGAAAAGCAATAATAATAATACCCGTGCTTAATCCCTCATAACATCATTACACCTAGTAACCCACCCGGTCTGACAGTGGCAGTTCTAAACACACGATCCTTACTAAAGCACCACTTAGAAGTCTTCTCACTCCTCCAGGATGGAGACATAGACATCCTAGCACTCACTGAAACTTGGTTGGGTGACACCTCAGTCCCAGATATCACTGCTGCCCTCCCGGGGAACTTTGACGCTTTCTGGCAAAATAGATAAGAAAAAACCTGCGGAGGGGGAGTAGCCATTCTTTTTAATAAGCGGATAAAGAGCATTGATCAGGCAGACATATTAGGGGTCAAAATCTCATTTAAATCTTCCTGCCTACTACTGCTGGTTGCATACCGCCCCCCACAGTCAACCCCAAGTTTTAACGATCTATTTTCTGAAGTTATCACTGACCTCTGTTCATAGTACAAATGTCTTTTAGTGACCGGTGACTTCAACAACCAGTGGGAAAAGCTCCCAAAGAACCGTCCGCTAGCCAGTTTGAGACAAGAATGTGCACGATGGGGCTGCACCAATTAGTGGATGCCCCCACCCACTCAAAAGGGCACATCCAGGATCTTATCTGGACCTTGCAACCATGGGCCAGTCTAGTAGAGATCAGCCCCTGTGCATGGTCAGAACACGCACTTCTCAACTACTGGGTCCCATTGGACAGCCAACTATTGCAAGCACCTCTGAGTGCAGAAAGGTGCGAAGCTGGAAGAAAATTAAAGCTGATAACCTAGTAGAAACCCTACTCAGGTTCCCCTCTCTTAAGTTCAAATCAGGGAACCTAGACCAGGAGAGTGAAGCCCTGACCAACAGCCTACGCCGAGCTATAGACAAAGTGGCCCAGAAGAGAAGAGATAAAGTGAGAGATAAAGGGAAAGGGGCCCCCCTGGTTTAATGAGACCCTGAGGGAACTGAAGCAAAGCCTCCGTCATGCCGGGAGGCAATGGCGGAAAGCCTACACCCAGCAGATCTGGCTACCTATAAATCCCTACTTACCTTATATAAAAAATACATTACTGGTAGGAAACCTGAATACTACGAGGCAAGAATCAAAGGCACGCCAAATAAGCAGAAAGAGACTTTCAGAATATTGTAAGAACTCAGCCAAAAGTCTGAGGTGAAATCCTCAGACGCACCCCTAGACTGCAATACCTTCCAGACCTACTTCCCGAAAAAAGGTCAGGGACATCATTTCCGAGATTGACAACACCCCCATCGATCAGAACTCCCTAGTCCAGTATCAGGTTCCCCTTCCACCCTGACAAGCAACTCACTACCTTTCCTCTACTGGATTCTACGTTACTGACACTAATGAATTGCATCAAATTGTGCTCCCCTGCAGAACCCTGCCCATAGGATTTTCCGAATGGCCCTTCCTGGCCTGGAAATACAGCTCCTCGCACTACTAAACAACTCCTTGGAGACTGGCCACCTACCTTCCAACCTGAAGGAGGCTAGAGTCACCCCCTCCTAAAGAAACCTGGGGCTGATGCCGCTAGCCTAAAGAACTATAGGCCCATTTCCCAGATCCCCTTCTTGGCGAAAGTGGTAGAAACACTCGAAACACTTTAATCCTTCCTGGAGGAACATCAACTACTCCAGATGCAACAAGCGGGTTTTAGAGCCCATCACAGCACGGAACTGGTGCGGCTTTCTTTTCTTGGTGACCTCAGAATTATGGGCGACAATAAAAAACTGAGTGCCCTCATCCTATTAGACCTATCAGCGGCGTTCGGCACGGTCAACCACACTCTGCTATTGGATTGAATAACAGCCCTAGGCATTTATGGGCCGGTACACCAATGGCTAGCATCTTTCCTGATGTAGCGGTCCCAGAGGACCCAGTTAGGGGAACGGGTATCAGACAGAGGTGTCCTCACCTGCAGCATCCCCCATGGTTCTGCATTGTCCCTGCTCCTCTTCAATATCTACCAAAAGTCTCTGGTGACAGCCCTAGCCCACATGTTATGTTATGTTATTTTATTTTATAACTCGCACAGATACTCAGGAGTGTCCAGGCGCGGAGCCAAGTGAGGGATGGGAGATAAAAACATTGGCCAAAGTGATGTGTTTTCATGAGCTTTCTAAAAGCCAAAGGATCCTTGGTATTCCGGAGAGCAAAGGAAAGAGCGTTCCATGCCACGCCAGCTTTCCGAGCGAGAGGGCTGCCACCTAACCTCTGGCATTTGAAGTGGGGAACCAAGGCGAGAAGTTAAGACAAGGAGCGCAATTGTCTCGGAGGAGCATAGAAGGAAAAGAATTTCTGCAGGTAAGAAGGGCCTTGGCCATAGAGAGAATGACGAGCGATCACTAATGATTTAAACTTAACCCTTGCCGCTACGGGCAAACAGTCAAGTGAGCGCAAATGGTGGCTCATACTACTTCTGGAAGGTAGGTCAAGAAGGAGCCTGGCAGCCACATTCTGTACCACCTGAAGCTTTTTCAGCAGGTAGCCAAGAATGCCAACATGGAGAGCATTGGTGTAGTCCAAACGAGATAGGATAAGGGCACGGTTGACTGTCTCCATGGCAGACTTAGGCAGGAGAGGGAGAAACTTCCTTAGGGTTTTAAGCAGGCTGAAACAAGTGCCAGCTATCTTCTTGACATGAGTATAGAAGGAAAGGTTCTCCTCGAACCACACCCCCAAATTCTTAGCAGGATTCCCCAAAGAGGGACGCAGTGGGTCCAGAGTGTGTCCCTGAACTTTGAAGGAAACTTCCCGAAAAGGAGAATCTCTGACTTCTCTTCATTGCATTTCAGATGCCCAGCGGCAAGCTATTTAAAAACGGAGGACAGGCAGTGCTTCGCAGCAGAGACAGAATCCATATTTTTCTCCCATGTGAAGAGAAGCTGGGTATCATCAGCGTAGGCGATAATCTTCGCCCCCAGTGCTTATGCCAAGGAAAGCAATGGTGTAACGTAAATGTCAAAGAGAGGGGGCTAAGACAGGACCCCTAGCGAACCCCTGTGGTCACCGTCTGGGGAGCAGAAGAGGACGGCGGAAGCCTGACCTGTTGGGCCCGTCCATCCAGGAAGGACTTGATCCAGCCCCAGGCTGTGCAAGAAGCCCCTATCTCGGTAAGTCGCCTGAGGAGCAGTGAGTGCGGGACCGTGTCAAACGCCACCGACAAGTCAAGCAAAATCAATGCCGCCCTGCCGTCAGCGTCCAAACCCTCCCTGATGGCTTCTGAGACATCTACCAGGGCCGATTCAGTGCTGTAGGAGGCCCTAAAACCTGGAGAGAGTGAGTAGGGTGTGAGGATGATGTAACCGATCCAACCCCTATGACACTATCGCCAGAGGCAAAAGATGCCTGTATAGTACTGTCCCGGGGGTGCCGGGATGGAAGGAGACTCGACCACCGTAAGGGGAGGAGATGGACTGAACAGAAACACTGGCGCCTTCAGTAAGGGGTTCAAAGAAGGCTTTATTGGGATGTATGTCCTTTTCATCAAACAAAAGGGAGCTCAGTCTCTTTACAAGGGATGCAGGGTTCGATGCAGAGTATGCTGTCTTCAGCTTGGTTTGGGTCCTGGCGGTCTGCTTCCAGGAGGGGACGTCTCTTCCCACAGGACTCCTCGTCGTTACCCGAAAAAGAAAGGAAAACACGGGTCACACACAGAACTCGGGGAATGGTTGTACGGGCCGGGAGTGAGGGTAAACAATCCGTGCGAAGTGCTCAGTTTAGTTAACGGGGCGTGCTAGGAGTGCTCGTGTTCTGGCAGGGTGTCACATACAGGATTTACACCGGGGGCTGCCTCCGCCTCCCAACCCAACCCGCGACCCGGCCCCGTACCTCTCGAAGCCACGCTCCTCCCGTGGGTGCGTGGCAGGGCGAATCGTCCAACCGTTAGCCTCCTGGCTTGTCGTTCTCGGTCTCTCTGGCCTCTGGATACCGCCTTCCGCCTTCCTCGATGTCCGTCTCCTCCAGGGAATCGCCGTCCGTCTTCCTGCCAGTACTTCCCCCTTTTGTCGTCACAACGCTTGCGAGGGGCGGAGTCTCGTATTCCAGGTCCGCTGTCTTAAAGGAGCCGAACGCGGCATCGTCGTCCGGCCATTCATTCTCTGGGTCCTCGTTCCAGGTGAAAAGTTGAGGCTGTGGGGAAAATGTGCAAGGTGAGAGGGGGGTGGCGGCCCACCAGTCCTTGGGTAGAGTCGGTTCCTGTCCGCTGGACCCGTCACAAGTACTAATCTTATCTCTGAAGAAACAGGAGAGATTGTCGCACCAGGAGTCCGATGATGGAGAAGTATTTAATTTGGCAGTTGGTGACGTAAAACTCTGGACAATTGAGAAGATCTCCTTGGCATTAATCTTAGCAGAGTCAATGCGTGTTGAGTAGAAGCAACTTTTGGCCAGGGTTATGGCTTCATAATAGGTGTTTTGTTTATGCCTAAGTTGCAGCTTAGCTGCCGGGCAGAAATCACCACGGCGCCATCTTCGCTCAAGAACTTTGCATTCATGTTTGAGCCCTTTGAGCTCCGGGGTGAACCCTAGACTCCCTAGAAAACCTGGGAGGAAATGACAGGGTTAACATGTCCACCGCATTAGTCACCCAGTCAGTTAATCCAGTAAGGCCTTCTTCAAGGTTGCCCACAAGTACCATCATGGAAGCATCCAAGGCCTGATTGAACGCAAGTGGATCAATTTTGCTGAATGCTGGTTTGCGGTGGCTACCGGTCCAGGGGTAAGCATTGAAGACTGCCCATGAGAAATAGGTTAAAAAGTGGTCCGACCAGGGGACCTGACACGGATCTTCTACTGTGATGGGAAAATTGGTACATATAGGATCAAGGATGTGTCCCGCTTGGTGGGTGGGACTGCGTATCCACTGGGAGGGTTGAGTGAGATGGAGAATGTCCACAAAGTCCGACCAATCCCTAGCATCTACCTGGTCAAGGTGGATATTGAGGTCTCCAAGAACAATATAGTTGGAGAATCGGAAAGCCAGAGGGACAACAGCGTCACCAAATGACTCAAGAAAGGACCCAGTGGGGCCTGGCGGTCTATAAATCAGAGAGCCCCCCACTGTAAAATGGGCCGAAAAATGAATACTAATGTCAAGTGCTACGCAGTCCCCCCATGGCTTGACATCCCCTCTCCGAAAGTCCCATAGATCTTTGTAGATAACATAGCTACCCTGCCCCCTCTTCCATATGGGCGATCCGCTCTAGAGATCTTGTATCCCTCCGGCGTGGCCATGGTAACAATGGGATTGGACGCGGAATCTAGCCAAGTCTCTGTAATGAACAGAAGGTCCACAGGTCTGTCAACCAGGAGGTCAAAGATATTCAAGTGATGCTTCCTGAGGGAGCGGGCATTAATCAGGGCGGCCAATATGGGGGAGGCCCTCTTAGGCCTCATAGGTGGGGTGGTAATAGGATCTGAGTTTGCCAACCCTACAGCCTACCTAACGCTACATGTCCAGCAGGTGAGATCTTTACATATAGATAAATTCCAACTACCTTGATGGGAACAGGGAAGTGGACGAAGGTTACGCAGAAAGTCGCTGCTATAGCACAATCTGTCCAGTGTACCAGAGCCTTTTCCGTACTGCTCCCACAACTTTGGAACCAGCTGCCCGATTACCTGCGCAAGGAACCGGCCCTGCTGCCATTCAGGAAACAACTCAAAGCGTTCCTGTTTATGGAGGCACTGGACACTGTTTAATTCACTTCACTGTGCGGCCTACACCCGCTCATGACCTCTGGCAACTCTATCAAAAGCGCTTGGAGACCTGCCAGTGATTAGCGCTATACAAAAATGAATTACAATCACCACATTCTCAGATATAACCTGTGAGCTGCTCATGAGAGAGTGAACTGAGCATCATACATTTATCTATTTCTGAAAGTAACCTTGGCAAGTGGGCTAACCTCTACAGCATCATGACTATCTTCGCTCATAGCCTGCCCTTTGTATTGCTCCATTTAAAAATAAATGCTGGAGGCAGGTAGAATCCATTTTTTAGAATTCCTGTTCTCCATGGACTACACCAAATGTTAAAACAGTAAACTTAAACTGTTTCCAGATTGCTGCTGTTGTCATCCAACTTTTACTGCTTTCTATGCAAATGTTTATATTTATGGTATACCTTTGTCTTGACGAGCTTATTCAGCTCTTAATCTGTCTTCATGGGACTTGTTGTTTCTCACATCTCCTCCTACAGTGTTAAGCATTTACTCATTTAGGCTGTTGAACGGTGAGCCGTAAAGTGAGGAGTACCACATAGAACCTCTGGATAACCTCCATTTGTAAAATACCTATATTCTGATTTGAAGGGGATCTTCGTTGATGTATATTATACATGTAGCTTCCCATGCGCATCCAGTCCTGCAAATCACTTCTTCACATTCAGCATTAGATTGTTAACCATTGTCTTCTTAAGGAAATACCCCAATACTACCCTGCTTTGTAAATTTTAAGATCATCACAAAAATCTTTGCCAAAGCAGACTTATACAAAATTCACACATAGAGATGTATAGGGACAACAGCTCCACAGTTCAATACAAATTCTTCCCAATGTAATTGAAACCATCTGAACCCTCGTCCATCTGCAAAATATCTTTCATGTACACTGCACAAGGTAGTGTATATAGATCAAGGACCCCCTGAATTAAAAATTCCTTCAATTCCTGATATAGACCAAATCAGACAGTATTAATAAAACAAAATCACAAAATTGAATTTATTGTTGTGCCACTTGTTGTTTTTTCTCAATTTTGTGATTTTGTTTTATTAATACTGTCTGATTTGGTCTATAGTATATATGGAAACAAGTCTTTTCATAAAATATGTATTTTTAAATGTAATTTTGTCAATAAACAAACAGAACCTTAGTTGTTAATGTGTTGCCTCTCCCAGCTGTCATTGTACAGACAAGATAATACAATTGCCTAGGCTGTTATTTTTCATACACACTGCACAAGGTAGGTCACTTTGCTTGAATTTCTGTGCGAGCTGGAGTTTCTTGTGCCTATTTGAGTGATTCTGAAATAGTACTCTCGCCCATACATTTTACTGGTGGATCAGTAAGATGTACGCAAGCTCTGTTTTGAAAAACATTTATGATATGCAGCAATACATCTGTCTGGCACAGGGTGTTTCTTATTTTCATAGGTTCGTTTTTTCATACTAGATTTAAAAATATAGCTAAACAGTTTTTATATTTTCATGACGGGTACCGAACATATGTGTTTCTTTCCCCAAACCTAACTTTATATCAGACTCCTTATAAATAGTAGCACCATCATGGGTTAATGTTAAATCAATAATCCATGCTAGTGTTTTTGGCCCTTTGCCACTCAGCAACGCAATTACCTAGATCAGCCTAGTTACCATAATCCCATAGAATTATTGTTGCATTTCTTGATTATTTGTTTGTATTTTCTTAACAGGCGAATGCAACATGACTGGAAGGAACTTGAGAGCTTTTGTAATGAGTCACAGATCCAAAGATATAGGTAATGCATCTTATTATTTTATTAAAATAGTGATTTTTTTTATATCATTAAGACACAATATATACATCAGAAAATGTTTGTTAAACAGTCATGCAAGGCATATTGATTCAAACTGAAGTGTATTTCGAACTGAACTTATATTGATTGTCAACACAGAGTCTCTATTTGTCAATTGTTTAAAAATATGTTAAGAGAAAACATAATAGAAAAACTGAAATGTGCATTGTTGATGTGGTTTGTAATAGATATTTCTTGTCTAACCAATGAGGGTTGTGGGGATAGGTAAGTGTCCATCTGAATTTGCCAGCCTGTTTGAATGAGGATTTATATGGTTTCTTATGTTGAAGGGGATTTATAATTTAATCGTACCCCACAATTGAACTGGCTGAGTTTATTTCTTCATTGTGGTTCCATGATGTTGACTTCCAATTCTGAGGTCAGTGAAATTTAAAGAAACTGGTGGTTGCAAATGACTTTCAGATCAAATATAGCAAGATTTGATAGTCTTTAGCCTCAAGTAGCAGTTGCTGAGATGACAGCTTTGTACTTGTTTTCTAAATAGTTTTTTTACCCTGTGTTGAGAACCTGGATGTTCAGTGTGGTACAAGAATGTGTGATCTATTTAACAAAGGCAACATTAAATGCACAACACCATATTGAGTTATTTCTTTAGTTTGAACAGCTAGTGCAACAGATGTCAAGGCAGGCTGGTTTTGTGTTGCTCAGCAGAAAAATATACAGTAGAGGATCAAAGTTGGTTCCATCAAGAGTCTTATGCTTAGGTGACAAGACATGTCCAGTTTGTAGGTTTGACAAAAGGTTGGTGTGCTTCACCACTCTCAGGATCTAGCAGTTCTCAGTGATAAATTGAACATCATGCAAAGTCCATCCCATTCTGAAGTGTGGAAACCACCAAAAAGAGAACCCAAAAGCAACCTAGATGGAGATAGACGGGAAAGGGCTAGAATAAAGAGATGGATTCTCCCTCTAGTGCAAATCTTTCCTCTGAGAATGGTATCATTTCTTTTACAGATGAGGTCCTTGAGGAACTTACACTAGGTACTTCCACTCTCTTCTGACTGGTGTGAAGACTGCAAAAAATTAAAAAGCAGCCATAAATAGGGAGATGTGCTTTCGTTTTCTATAGGGAACCCATCTCCGATAAGTAGTGAATACCATGTACAGTTCCAATGCTTCTCAGGACTAATTAGATGGCATTACAGAGGTTCTATGAGTCAGGGTGTGCCTCGAGCTTAAGGGGCTATATATTAAGCCATAGGTGTTCCATGGGACACGTGAAGAAAGGGAAATGGGGTACAGAAAACAGCATGGAACAGCAAATGTTATACTGTGTATGGGAGATGTAGAGTCCCACAGTTCATTCAGTGGATGCATGTGGCATTTTGCACCAGATGTTAGATTTGTGTTCCTTGGCTTTAGTCCTTTTCATGAAGCTGCAGCTAGTGCCTATACCAGGCACTAAAAAGGTGAATAAAGAAATTCAGATAGAATTTGGTGATATACAGTAATGGTAGAAGTAGCAGCTCACAGGCACAAGAACAAACACAGCAACAAGTGTTAAACCAGTTTCATGGAACATTCAGTTTAGTTTTGAGCCCTCACAATCTTTTTGGTTTTAAAATATTCTGACGGGTTTCAAATAATTCAAACACATCTATCATCTTCTAAATTATTTCCATTATTAAAAACCCATGTTCTGTGACAAAAAAACCCAAAAAAAGATTCAGAGACTCTTTCAGCCCTAATAGGCGTAAACTGTTGAGTTTATTAATCCAATATGCCTGATGTTTTATCACAAGCAATGTCTATCTCCAACACTTGCGTGCATTGTAACAATAGGGTTTGCAAACACAAAAGTTTTTTTTTTTTAAGTACCAAACTCACGCTGTGATTCAGTAACAGGGTACCGAATTTCTTAATGGGATTAGAAAGGCATAATGAATCACTCTTTGGAAGGGGCTTGTTTGGGGCATTTCTTCTAAATAGCAGTTTGTTATGGGTTGCAACTGAAATTTGATTGCAAATTATTGAAATGTTATCAACTCTCAAGACTCCTCCCCTTTTGGACCCCTTCTATTTGTTTAAAAAAAATATATATATATTGACATTTATCAAGGTACAAAAACCATATAACAACATAACAGGCCAGTACGAAGGTGCATCAAGATGGAATATTGCCCGGTTACATATCAAATATCAAAATACAAAGCAGTAGTTGATCTCGTCGTGCATTCATCACTAATACATAGAAGTACTAATCACAGATGGTAAGACCTACTTTGACAATAGTCTGCGGATATATAAATGCAGTCTACACAGAACAATATACGGCCGCACAGGTATCGTATTGGACAGCTCAAAGCTCATACAACTTGCAGCCCGTTCCCAGGGGTGACACATTTCAGGGCTGCACACGAGATTCTGTGACCCTCAGTCTGATCCAAATCTATTGCGCAGTCTATGCACCCTCACCATGTTCCGCTTCTACTAGTTCGCTCTGTCCCCTTAGCCACGTCAAAATGGTTCCCAAATGTCCCGAGGGCATGAGGTGGGGGGTACTACTTCCCAGAATGTACTCAGCTGTGTGTTGCCATAGGTGACTTCGGCAATCCACCTCTTAATCAATGGCAACCTCCTTATCCCCCAATGTGCCGCAATATGCCGTTTCGCATAAAGTAGAAGCAAGGCATGTAATTTGCGCAGTTTGGGCGGGGTATCTTTGACAAAGCCCAGTAAGCCCAGAATGGGCGACGGAGCATCTGGCACCCCAACAATCTGGCTGACTGAGGCAAAAATTTTAGACCAGTACTCTGCGATCATTGGGCAGTCCCAAGCCATATGCAAAAACGTGGCAGGGGAGTACTTGCAGCGACAGCAACTATCATCCTCCCTCAATCCCATGCGATGCAGGTTGATAGGTGTTTTGTAAAATCTGTTAAAATATTTAAAGAGGATCAACGGTAGCTTGTAATTGGGAGATAGCTCTTTCAGTTGTCCACAGCAAAAGTCCCACTCTGCTTCGGTCAGTGGAATGGGAAGGTTTTCGTTCCATTACTGGAAGGATTTGGGTTTCACCACTGGGGCTGTGTTTTGCATGTGTGTATATAAACGTGTGACTAGCTTGCGGGGTGAGGGAGATTTCAGTAGGTTCTCTAGAGCGTGGAGTGTTGGAGGGGCTGCTGGGAAGTCCCTAGACAGGGCACGACACGTGGCACGTATCTTATGATATAGGAATAGTTCAGCGAAGGTACCTCTTTGCCTTCCTCTGCTGATAGAGGTGGCCTAAATTCATTTTCAGGAAATAAGTCTTCAAAGGTCCGTAGTTGTAGTTTCTGAGCTAATGATTTACTAATCCCGTCTTCGAGGCAAGGCATCATTGGATTTTGTGCTAACGGTATCGAGGGGGCATACAGCAATGGGATATCCGTCCTTTTTCGTAACTCATCCCAAGCTCACTGCAGCGTGCCAGCAGTGTCAATGTCCCCATGCGGGCGCCACGTCAGCTTATAGATAGCAACTTGTAGCGGAACAGGCGCAACAGCATCAATTTCAACTGCGACATGAGGTTGGAAGGGCGTGGGGTGCACCCAAAAATGTAGAAACTGGGCCTGGGCGCATAGTGCATACAGCTGCATGTCCGGAGTGCGTAGCCGGCCCTTACGTAACAGGAGTGTTAGCATGTCCCAGGATGTCCTTGCTTGCCCACCCGCCCATGCCAGGGAAATTAGGTGTGATTTGAGAGTGTTAAAGAAATGCATCGTGAGTGGGATTGAATATATTCAAATAAATACAAAAATTTGAGCAGAATGACCATTTTGAACTAAGCAAAGAGAGTACCTCTGAATAGACCTATATTGCTTTATCACAAGAATCTATCATAAGTATTATGAAGTTGGATGCTATAAAAAAAGAGAAAAGACTGTAACTACTTTAAAGACATTATTTTATTATTTTTATTTTCTATTTTTGTTTTTTCAATGTAACTGTTTATATATGGGTACAATTTATTTTGTCACACAAAAACATAGTTATAAATAACAAGCTTACAAAAAAAAGTGTAGATTTTATAAAGTGCAGTTGAAGCAAAACACCCCAAACAAATCATCATATCCTATTACCGTTCATTCTATCATGCATACCTCTACATTCACTACCGTTTCTAAAAAGACAAATATAGACAAATAGACAGATCTTTACATAAGATCAACCCAGAAGTCGATTTGGTAGACCACCATAGATATGGGGGAGATAGGTCCTACCACTTAGTCATAAACCGATCTAACACGGTTTCCCAATATGTAATACATTGTCCAGGTCTTTGGTGTGTATGGCCTACGTACGTTTCGGTGATAATTGATAGTTAGATCACCTTCTTCAGGGCCAGAGCATAAGACTAACAATTAAGACAACATATAAATACATGAGTTAAAAAACGGGGAGTTCTTCAATTTCTATTTATATTAATCCGGAAAATCCAAGATCTTCCACGTAGTGGACTTTAAAAGGAAACCATTTGCCACAGGTATAATATCATCTGAGTGAAGAAATGAGCTGATATTATCTTTGATTCCAGAAGTTAGGTTCGGGCCAAATTGGTCACTTTATTTAACGAGTGGGCTTTCCATTATGGCTTATTCTTATATTTCTGGTCCTAGTTCTATTCTTGTTCGAAGACCAGTTATGTAAAAGAATGTCATCACACCATTGCGTTGTCGACGGAGTGGTCTGTAACGGGGGGTTCCATGCGTGTAAGCACCGTTGCTAACTATTCAGAGGTACTCTCTTTGCTTAGTTTATTTTCCTCTCCCCCCTCTGGACCTAAAAACATATTGGGAGAACTCTTCCTCTTGCAGGATGACCATTTTGGCCAGAGCTACCCACCCAGCTAAGGATAGTGGTAATTTGGACCAGATCTTAACTTTTTCTTCCAGCCATTCAACAGCCCGCCCATAATTTTAGTTCCAAACTGCCTGTGTGTCGCGAGTGATCCATATGCCCAAGTTCTTGACCTCTTCCGCTTCCCATTTAAGGGGATATTCAGAATGTACCTGTGACGTGCCCTCTGTTAATGGAAATATCACAGATTTTGCCCAATTTATGGAAACCCCAGAGAGGCCACCAAACCGGATAAACTCCCTCAAAACTGGGTCTAGGTTTATCTCCGGGTTAAGTAGATATAGAGTAGCGTCATACACATACAGTGATATCAGTAGGCTCCTGGAGCTAAGCCCTATGCCTCACGCGGTGTCGTGTTGTTGGATGCGGGCGGCCAGGGGCTCCAGCGCTATTGCAAACAGTAGGGGGGAGAGAGGGCATCCCTGCCTTGTACCGTGTGATATAGGGAAGGGCTCGGATAGAAGTCAATTCACCCTAATCTGAGCCTTGGGCAAGGTATATAGCAATCGTATCCAAATGAGTAGGAGTGGGCTAAAACCCATCCGGCCCAGTATGGTAAATAAATATGGCCACACGAGTGTGTCAAAGGCCTTGGTGGCATCCAGGAAGACCACTGCGGCGTGAACATCAGGGTGTAGATAGTGCAAGATCGAAAAAATAGTACGCAAATTATGAGATGTAGATCTCCCAGGGATAAACCCTGATTGATCCGGAAGTGCTACCATGGGGCGCAGTGGTTGAAGTCGATGGGCAATGAATTTGGCTAATATTTTGACATCGATGTTTATCAACGACAAAGGCAGGTATGAGTGTATTTCCGTATCTGGTTTCCCGGGCTTTAAAAAAGTTATAATTATGGCTTCCCTCATGGCCGCGGGCAGTATCCCTTCCTCTAAGGCCTCCTCATAGACCGCCACTAGCTTAGGTGCTATTTCTTCAACGTATTTCTTACAAAAGGATGTGGTTAGGCCATCGGGACCGGGGGCTTCATCAAGTGGCAGACTTTTTATAACCTGGGCAACATTGTCAGGGGTGAATGGGAGGTCCATATATTGTCTATGGAAATTATTAAACCAGACTTGGGCGATCGAATCCATAAAGGACTGCATCCCCTCACAGTATGTGTCTTGCGTGGCAGAGTAAGGCCCGGAATAATAATCAAAGAAAACATTTAAGATGTCGGCTTGGCCTCTAATCACTGTGTCTGGTGGAGTGTGCATTTCGTGGATAAATGTGGTGGACCGTGGCGGCCTAATCATACCAGCTAGCATGCATCCCGGCCTATCGCCATCCCCGTATCTTCTCGCCTCTGTGTATTTACCAAGGCATTTAACCTCCCACTGCACTTCTTCAGAAAAGTCAAGTAACTTGGCCTTCAAAAGACCAGCAGTGCACGGGTCCTCAGTGGGAAATAAACTCTCCTCAAGGTCTCTAATTTGGGCCTCTAAGGAGGTAAGCGTTCCCCTAATAGCCTTTAACACTCCTGCTTGTCTGGCAATACATTTGCCTCTGATAACGACTTTAAATGCCTCCTCAGAGTGAGGCGATGGTGTCTACAGACCCTGTGCTCAAATCAAAGTATTCATTGATATCTGATTATCTCCTCTTTAAATGCATCATCAAGCAGAGCGTATTGGGGGAGGCGCCAAGTGAAAGCGCGTGGGGCTGATCCTGGAAGTGATAGTTTCAACAAGCATGGGGCATGATTGGACAGGGTGCGCAGCATGTGCAATACCTCCGAAGTCCAAGAGGCAACATCACGAGACACCAGCCAAAAGTTCAAGCCCGACCATGTGCTAAGGTGATCGGAAATGCAGGTGCCCTCCCTGAGTAGTGGATGTCTACAGCGCTATATATCTACCAGGTCTCCATCCAACATTTTAGCCTTCAGGGCAGCACCAGCCGTGGAATGCAAAGAGCGGGAGGCACCTCGCCTATCAAGATCATAATTTAGAATAGCGTTGAAATACCCACCCCACAATATCGTGCTGCATCTCGTAGCTCTCACACTCATCCAGATGTCATTGAAAAATTCAGGGGAATCCACATTAGGACCGTATACGGCCACAATGACTATGGAGATCCCACATAGTGTTCCAAGTAGAAGGATTTATCGTCTTTCTGGGTCAAGTTGCACCATCCCCTCCCTCCAATCCAGCCCTCGCTTGATCAATACAGCCACACCGCGTGCATAATTGGAGTATACAGAGGAGTAGACACTACCCCATTGCCCATGGTGAAGTCTCTTTGAAGGTGTAACATTTAGGTGCGTCTCCTGCAACAAACAAATATCTATATTATGTCTAGACAGGTAGACATGGACTAATCTTGATTTCCTACCATCGTTTAAGCCACGAATGTTCCAAGTAATGCAATTTAGTACATCAGGAAGGTCGCAAGTAAGATACATCCATACACATCATATGAGCAGCAGTGATGATTATGCATCAAGCCATGAATTCCTAGGGTCATCCAATTAGTAAAATTCAGACTGGCAAGAACAAACCAAACAATCCTCACCTTCCCTTCCCCTCCCACTCCAACCCACCCTAGAAAAGCAAAACCACAAGTGTATGCGGTTCAAAACAGGGAAATCTTCCATGGGGGCGCAGTGGCACCGGCAAACTACCTTGTATACACAAGGTGTCCGGGAGTACTGCGGATGAAGCTCCATGCCCTATCGCACTGCAACAGATTAGAAGAATGATCACACCATAACTGGGAAAACCAAATCGCATATCAACCTCTCAAACAACACAGCAAGGAGTCCATACCATCGTTCTCCAGAGCCAGAGTTCAGCCATATGTACAATACCCATATCAGTCATTGTCACTGAGGCGGTCTCCTAAAGATTGAGCTGTCTCTCGTGCTCCCTTGTTTTTCTTACTCTATACATGTTTGCCAAATTTTAAAGCAGATTTCGAGTCAGTGAAAAAGTGGGCAGTTCCATCGAGGGACACTTTCAATTTGGCTGGATACAACAGGGAATACAGAATTTGTGCCAGTAGAAGGATACGTTTGGCTGTGAGAAATTCCCGACGTGCTGCATGCACCTCCGGGGTGAAGTCAGGATAGAACGAGATGTTGTTGACTTTGTGTTGTATCTTCCCCTTTTCTCTAGCCAGCCTGAGGATAAGGTCACTATCTTGGTAGTTTAAGAGTTTTGCTATAATGGGTCTTTGTGGTGCGCCAATCAGAGGTTTCTGCCCCAACGAACAATGAGCCCTTTCCACAATAAAGACAGTGGACAAATTAGGGTCAAACAGTTCATGAAGCAGGTCAGTGTTGAAGATCTCCATCTTGGATATGGCGATTGTCTCGGGAATTCCAGTTATGCGAAGGTTATTACGTCGCAACCTCGCCTCCAAATCATCATTCTTGGCCCTGATGACCCCTAGTAGCTTGTCCATGTGAAGCAGCTGTTCTTTTGTCTCCATTAGAAATTTGTGGAATTCAGTTTGTCGATTCTCCAGAACATCAAGGCGCATCTCGTGTGCCGATACCTGTGATTTGACGGAGTCTAGCTGCGCCATAAGCATGTCAAGTTTCTGGCAATGCTACGAAGGCTTGACCTCATCTCCAACATGAGAGTTCGCAGATCCTCTCCCTGATCCTCCGCCTGCGTGTCATGTTGGCCATCGGTTTGCACCTCATGTTCAGGCTCCGTATGCCTCGTGGCGTGCTTCTTTTCAAAGATTCTCTTCAGCTGCTTGGCATCAGGCTTACCCATGGTTAGGGAGGCACAGAGTGTGCAGTGAAGGGTCTTCAATGAGGGACACTCAGGTCAGGCACTTCAAGTGATTGCCTCCACTCCTCCTTGGAACTCCAGGGCAGACCCGCACCACAATGCACCACTTCGTGGTCAGCAAATCACAAATGCCCAGTACAGCTTGTGCAGAGCCCAGGCAGGCTCGGTCAGGGCCACGTCTCCTAAGTGCAAAGGTTTTGCTGCAGGCACTACGCAGTGCCGAAGGGTTCACAGCAACTCACAGCACGTGGCCTGGTATTGGTTCATATAGTGAGGCAACAATAGTAGGCATGATGGTGAACTAAAGATGGACATAGGTTAGTGTTCGCCTTATTACCTGTGTTTTAAATGTGACCGTGGGGTGTACCAGCTCAGCAGATGTCATAGATCAGTTCCTCAATGGCCCAACACACACGCAGCTCAAAAAGACTGGCCCAAGCATTGCTCATATGTCGGTCATGTCACAGAGGCACATGCAGGACCATCCTCAGTCCCTCCAGGATAGTGCCTCAGGGTATTCAATAGGTGCAGTCGCAGCATTGATGTATCTCCAAACTCCAGAGCGAGCAGGCCATCACTGAGACACACCTACGATGTGGGCCCCGGAATGTGCAGACATAGGGGCAAGGACTCACTGCAAACGTCTCTCCCAGCACTCAACGGGGCCCCAGGGTGCCATCCAGCATCATCCGTGTGGCAGGATTAATAGCGGGCCCGCAGTAGAAGCTGCAGTTCCCTCCGCAGCGCTAACGATCGCGGCAAATTGTCGGGCCTGGAATGGCGCACTGAGCGCCGTATCACCTCTCTTTCCCCAATGTCCACACTTAGAATTTCGATGGAGGAGGCCGCTAGCAGGCACCCACAGACCGTCACCACTCCAGCGCACACAGTACCTGGGCTATGTAGGCGAAGGGTGCTCAGCCGATTACGTGCAGCAGCAGCATGGCCCACTCACAGCCCAGAGCCGCAGGCTAAATTTTCGCTGCGTCCCGCAGAACCAGCAGTCGCGCACCAGCAGGCCCCAGCCGCCCTGCCTCCACTTAGATAAGGCAGCCCAGGGGGGTATGGCGGGCACCGGAGCACACCCTGAGGAGCAGCCGCTGTTCCACAAACCGCTACCAGTCGCAGGGCCGCCCAGCATTCAACCGATGTGCAGGATCTTCTCAGGATTTTGTCCCGACCGGCGGAGCGCGCTTAGGAATCAGTCATTCCGCTGCGCAGTAGACCACGCCCGACCCCTTCTATTTGTGAATGTAAAAAACAAGTTTGTTGGGAGGTAGGCTGTGGCCTGATGGACCACTGCCAATACTCAAATGAACGAAACCCAGCGGGCACATAAAGCCTAGATCAATATGAGTACCAGGTAACACAGACTCAGCTGGTCAATCACTATGACCAAAGGGAGTGACTGCAGCAGGAAGTCAGTCCTGTAGGTCCAGTTGGGAAAGAGGGGTAAACTTGTTAAAGGTCACCAGATTTGGCAGTGATGGTAAGAAGGTAGGCAAACGCCACTGGGGTCTTTAAAAATAACACAGCGGAAAAGCCTCAATAGCAGTTGACACTGGACAGCTAAAATTTAGCTGAGACAGGATGTCGTTGGCCACTCTTCAATCTTTACAATAATGACAATGCAATCATTGCCATCTGGTTTTGGAGTATTGCCCACCCAGGGAACTCAGCTTGCAAGGTTTATCTAGTTATGACCTAACAAGGAACCACCCACTCAAGTATTGACCCAATGTACAACTGGCCTCTGTAACGTGGATAGGCTGGGCCGGTGCCCCTCGTAGCCTGAGAGTAGGTAGTCACTACACCAGAAACCAGGGAATGTAACAGGCAGTGTAATGGGTGGGCCTAGTCAGTGGTGCAGCCTGAGGGAATGGGCAAAGGAGGACTTACAGAGTATTACACCAACAAAGTATCACTCAGTTTGGCCAAGGCTTCCTCAACCTTGCCTAATCTATCAATTTTTTTTGTTTGAATATCTTTTATTGCATTTTCTTTTATTTCGGCATGTACACATATATGAGTAAATAACATTGTCATGGCACAGGATAAACGTTACATGTCGTATCTGTTGTACAGTCAAATTAATTAATATATTTAAGTGACGTGACAATAAAGCAAGATTGTGTGAACAGTTTGACACGGCCATTAGCTATGGTTATGAAAAGATTGAAGGAAAAAGTCATAAATCAACAACAACAGTTCACAGAATAAACCAATTGTTTCCTCACCTCTCACCATTGGAATGGCTAGGTTGGGACATCTACAATGTCATATCTTTGGTTCAAAGTAAAATCAAGCGTGTCAGCTATGCTGTATCTATTCAAATCTTTTGTTCGTAACAAGAAACTATGAATAACAACCTGGGATTGTAGGGGCTAAAGACTGGGTGAGGTCAAAACGATGTGTGTGTGGTTCAGATGGAGCAGTCAGGGGCGGACGCGCGTGGTACCGTGTCAGTTGTGGGGGTCGTCAAACACGTCAGGTAGCAGGCGCTACGCGTGGGGGGGAGAGGACGGGAAAGCCAACCTAGAGACTCAATCCGGGGCCTAATCTATCAATGATGGGAACCAAAGATGCAGTAAGTTTAGATATTACATTTTGGGGTATTTTAGCAGCCAGAGTCACTGAAGAGTCTTGCGTACAGTTCATAAGTCAAGGACCAGCACCCCAGTTTGGATCTATGGCTGGAGTAGATGGAACAACAAATGGCTCTGGATGTAGTTGTTTCGACTTGACATTCCTGTCCAGTCTCTTTCTCAATCCCCCTCTGTTCTTGGTGAGCTCTGGGTTAGTCGAATTAATTGGGCAAAGAGGTTGTTTTGCGGGGCATCACATCCCTTGTTGGTACCAACACTCAGAGAAATAATACCAGTGGAAGAGTCTGGCCGAGCGGGGCCAAGACAGGTGGAGGAAGAGCAGTACTGGGGGAGGACAACCCAGCAGACACATGTGAATCAGGGGGATCTTGTGAAGTCACAAAAAGTGACTCAGACAAGGAGGTCATGGACAAACACTGTTCTGCCAAATCGATTTCCCGGCTGATAACCCCCACAACTCTTTGCAAAAAGCCTTCTAATGTAGAGGCAGGAGTAGATTTCCCAAGGGCAGGTGCGGACTTCTGTTTCCCATAGGCAGTCAGTGGGGAGCTCAAGGAGTAAAGAAGAGAATGCAGCACATTGAGCCAGTGAATCAAAGGACTGTTAATGGCAACAATATAAATTGGTACCTTTTAAATGCAGATGTAAAGGGGGTGACCACGCCGGGCTCTTCCTGGCACTAATGGGCGCAGACGGGCCTGCCCTTGGATGCCACCACTTCTCTTATGGTGTTCCGGAACCTGGAAACAGCATCACTAGGCAGGAATTGCTGGAGAGTGTGGTCGACTTCTCCCCAGCGCAACACAGCAGCTCCCTGGTATCTTTCTGTCTGGAGGGATTTCAATAGGTCCCAACCCCACCCAGCAGGGCAGTGTGCTCCTCTAGTTCAGTAGACCTCAGGGCACCAGGGAGTCACTGAAGTGTGTTGGTTGCAACTGCGTGCTATTCCTCTCCTCTCCGCCGTATGTCAGAGGCCTCCAGGAATGTGATTGCGAAGGCCCCCCATGGTTAGCCGTGTGTCACAGTGCTGCCTTTATGCCACTGTCAGTGTCAGCTCAGAGTCCTACGTACCGAAAGGCAGTTGTTGAATCGTCCAGTTTTCGGCCCCCTGCTTATGCCCTATCAAAAAGGCGCTCTTTCCTTCTTGGGCACTGCCCGAACACTCTTTTGCTGGCACCTACCCGGGCGATCTCGGCTCCGTTGCCTTTCCGGCTGTGCACGGGATCCCGCAACTCCTGTCAAGCTCTTCCTAAATGTGGGTAGCCGGTCAGCAGAGGCACTGCTCTCTGGGACCACTGCCCTAATGTTGCTGTGCCGGGTCTCAGTAGGGCTACGCCTGTCATGCGGGCCTGGGGCTCAGCGCGACCGCCATCTTGTGCGCTTTGCCATGCTGAATCCACGGAATCCTGCAAAACGTTTCTTATTCACACTTCTCTGCATGGATATTTAAGCTTGACAGATTACAAAGTGACTGTCACAAGTAGTGAAATATGTAGCATTCACATTGTTAATGGTACTCAGATGTTGAATAGTTTTCATAATAATGACACTTTTACAGGAAGAACTATTCAGGGTGAAAGTGTTTTTTTTGGTGAATAAAACAAACTGTATAGATACAACACAACTCCAGGATTACCTGGAGCACAGTTTATACCCAGATTTTCAATCTGTTTTTCCTCAACATCAGGGAACATAGATATCAGTTGTAGACATCTAACTCCAGCTTCTGCAGTTGAGTGATCAGGGGTGGGCGGCAATCTTGATCCTACTAGGCATCACATGCTATAGATTACAAGCTACTTGGCTTTGACTATAAGCTCAGAGTTAGCATCTAGGCCCTACATTGCATCCACAAGTTTTTATTTAGTTGCTAACGGGTCCAACTTGTTTAGTCCATAATTTCAAAAGAACTGATGTGCTTAATCGCTCAGGGGCTGGCCCTCTCCTACTTGCAGTTGAATGTGTGTGTATATATATATATACTAGCAGCCCGTCCCGACGTTGTCCGGGAGCAATTAGGCTTCAGGGCCCCCGCCCGCCCCGACGTTGTCCATGGGTCCCCCGGAGCCTTCCTCCATATATTGCAGTATTATACCTCTATGTTTACTTTGTACGCTTTTGTAACCTGCACACGTAACTTTTTCCTCCTGTAAAGCACCGTTTGGCTCACTTTTTTAATACTCCGTTTGCTTCCTATTGCTACCTGCACACGTCACTTTTTCCTCCTACACCGATATGTTTACTTTCTACACTTTTGTAACCTGCACACATAACTTTTTCCTCCTGTAATGCACCATTTGGCTGACTTTTTGAATGCTCCGTTTGCTTCCTCTTCTACCTGCACATGTCACTTTTTCCTCCTATACCTCTATGTTTACTTTCTACGCTTTTGTAACCTGCACATGTAACTTTTTTCTCGTGTAATGTACCGTTTGGCTCACTTTTGTAATGCTCCGTTTGCTTCCTCTTGCTCACGATGTACGCTTTTGTAACCTGCACACGTAACTTTTTCCTCCTGTAATGCACCGTTTGGCTCACTTTTGTAATGCTCCGTTTGCTTCCTTTTGCTCATGATTTTAATTTTTGCTTCATTTTTCCGCCGCTCACCGCTCCTAAATAAATAAATAAATAACCTACCTCATCCGCCGCTCACCGCTCCTCCCCGCCTGTCCCCCGCTCCTCCCCGCCTGTCCGCCGCTCCTCACCGCCTGTCCCCTGCTCCTCACCGCGCCATGTCCGCCGGTCCTCCTCGCGCTCCTGGACGCCGCTCCTCCCCGCTCTCCTCGCGTCGGGCACGCAATTCACGGCCGGCGCTTCTTCCAAGGGACTACTTTTTTTCGGTAAATTTTTTAAATAACGTATATTTATTACGTTTATTTAGCCTATGTCCATCTGCACACCCTGACGATTACAACGATGTATCGGGTGTGTGGATTGGCGCTGTGGTTCCCGAGTTTACCCGCCTCAAGGGTTCAAAGTTCTTCCTTTATAATAGTAGTATAGATATATATGTGATCAAGGCCTCCAGGGGTTGAAACGCGTCATGGCGGAATGCACAAAATGAAATAAAAAACTTGCACGGAGAGAAAACTGGTGTCCATTTGCGTTTCTGACTCTATGCAATATGGAGCAGTGAAGATACGGTTTGGCTGTATATATATATATATATATATATATCTAGTTCCAAGCAAAGATTGCACTGGCACTCCAGGAGTACTTAGTAACTGCTGTACTTTTATTATGGCACAATTAACAACATCACCAACGTGAAGAAAGAAATAGTCTTTCTCACGGTTCAACAGTTTCACCACATTGGTGATGGTGGTGGTGGTAATTGTGCCTTAATAATAGTACAGCAGTTACTAAGTACTCCTGGAGTGCAGTGCAATCTTTGCCTGGAAACGTATTGCGGGGACTGGTCCGACCTCGACATCAGGCACCTGTTGTGCGAAAGCGCGCACAGATTGTGCAGTGTTTGATGAGAGGATATATATATATATATCCACAACCAGTGAATATATTCACTGAAAAACGAAAGGTTACTGGGACATTATAGTTAGGCTCAGTTTTTATCATAGAATTTCAGCAGTTATAGTTACCTGAGCTAACTATAACTTATTTCTTTCGTTCCCCATTGATATATGGATGCACAGAGAAGCTGTACGAGAAGGATGTAAAACACAAGTTTCACATGGATTTCCACACAGTTCTATTCACTTTTTTGAAATTCACACAAGTCACAAAAGTCACCTTATCAATCATTTGAAAAGTTAGGTGTTCTTACTACTATTACGTACACAAACAGGTACCTGTTTATATATTCCCTTAGCCCTGAAGAAGTCGTGGGGTAATCCCCTGTAACAGTGATGAAACACGTGTTGGCTAAGAAGGCTTAAAGGTCTTGAATTAAAGACATCTGAAAATATAAAGCCCAGCATCATTGTGATATTTAACGTAACTAACTATAACTTACACCCCGCAATGCACTGTTTATGACCTCACATATTACATCACTCATGATATGATCAGTGACATCATTGATAACATTTAAAATAACATCACTGATGACATCATCCAGTGAGTGTGTTTCGTAAAAGTTTCTGGGAATTAGATATATACTAAGCTACTGCATAAATTTAAATTATTGCTCTTTTTGTTGGGCTAATGTGTGGAACTGTTTATAATATATGTCAACAAGGTGACACTGTGACTGTCTGTATCATTGTGGGAGTGGGTGTCTGAGTGGCTGTGTGGGTGTGTGAGTGAGTTTGTGAGGGGCTGTATGGGTGAATACGTAGGTGTATGGGTGGGTGAGTGAGTGGCTTTGTGACTGGCTATATGGGTGAGTGTGTGTGAGTGGCTGTATCAGTGACTGGTGGCTATGTGAGTGGCTGTATGGGTGACTGAGTGGCTGTGTGAATGGCTCAGTGGGTGAGTGACTGGGTGTGTAAGTGGATGTATGGGTAAGTAAAGGAATGTTTTCTTGGCTGTATGGGTAATTGGGTGGATGTGTCAGTGGCTGTTTTTCACAGTAAGTATTTGTGTGAGTGGCTGTATAGATGAGTGAGTGGGCACATGAGTGATTGTACTGATGTGTGAATGGGTATGTAAGCCATTTTCAACAAATCCTTCTGTTACCTCTAGTAAATCCAACACAGCGGAATTGCTGAGAGCTCATCCGAGGCCCGCCCCCTTGCTTCTCCACTCTGCAAACACGCCTCCTGATGCACTACTGGTTGGGGGATGAAGTTTCCTTTGATGCTGAGGGTCTTTTGGGGCCAGGAACCCCTCCTGTTACATCCAGTAAGTTCCACACAGCGGGATTCCTGAGAGCTCGTGGGAGGTCTGGCCCCCTTTCTCCACCATTCTGCAAACACACCTCTTGGTGCACTACTGGTTGGGGCCAACAATCCCTCCTGTTACCTCCAGGAAGTCCCACACAACGGGATTGCTGAGAGCACATCTGAGGCCCTGACCTCTTTCTCCACTACTCTGCAAATGCCCCTCATTGACATACTACTGGTTGGGGATGAAGTCCCCTTGAATGCTGATGGTCGTTGGGGGCCAAGAACCCCTCCTGTTACCTCCAGTAAGTCCTATTCAGCGGGATTGCTG
This sequence comes from Lissotriton vulgaris, assembly GCF_964263255.1. Classification (NCBI taxonomy): domain Eukaryota; kingdom Metazoa; phylum Chordata; class Amphibia; order Caudata; family Salamandridae; genus Lissotriton; species Lissotriton vulgaris. The sequence goes on from NC_141687.1 coordinate 1,031,231,903, forward strand.
AGAGTTTGTCAAAGGCTCCACCCCCTTTCTCCACTACTTAGGAAATTGATTTTTTTAAACCTAGAAATTCACTGAAAAAAAACAAAGGTTACAGGGATGTTATAGGTAGGAATTAACATTAAGAAAACTTAGAAATCTTCTGAAAAACCCTTATAAATTCACTGAAAAAAACAAAAGTTACAGGGACGTTGTAGTTGGGAAATAGCATAAAATACACATTAGCAAATAACAGAAAAAAACAAATGTTACAGGGATATTCTAGTTAGAATATATAATTTAAAAAGCCTTTGAAATTTACTAAAAAAAACAAAGGTTACAAAGACTTTGTAGTTAGAAAATAGAATTACAAAAAACTTACAAATTCACTGAAAAAACCCAAAGGTTATAGGGATGTAATAGTTCGGATCACATTTCACTTGTACAAAACAAAAGACACTCAACAGTAATAGTTAGATGAGCTAACTATAACTTACGAGCCCGCAATACACTGCTTATGACCTCACATATTACATCACTCATGACATGGTCAGTGACATCACTCATGACATCTGAAATGACATGCCCCATTAGAAAACAACTGGTAGCCCAGGTTTAAAGCTAAACAAAGGGGGCCAACGCAGTCCTTATGCATGCAAGCAAAGTTGTTTTTTTAGTTCATGAAGGCTCAAGTTGAAAAATCCAATGGTTGTAACATTATTAAAGGTGCTAATGTTAGGTGAAGTAGTGTGGCTCACTGGTTAGAGGCGGCAGACCCGAGAGCAGAGGACGGCCCGGGACCAGGGTTCGATTCCCGGCGCGGCAGGTTTCTGGACCAGGGTCAGCGGACTCGATAATTCTCTCGCCTCGGTGCCCACTCTGATCAGCGATCACACTCGGCAACTCTGGGCATTAGCTTGCCTCATCTTCACTAACGGCCCCACCAGACCGCCGGGGATGCCTGGTCTCACCCTGGAGATACCTAGTAAGGGACCATCTCTCAGGGAAGCCAGGAAGGGTTTCGCAGCGGTCTAAGCGCCAGGACGCCTACGGGTAGCAGTGCGCTATATAAATGCCTACACACTAATGTGCCGTGACATGTAATATGGAAATTTTGTCAACCAGATGTATGCACATGCACAAATTTATAAGTGACTTGTTTTCCGAACACTCATACCTCTGAACCTATATAAGGATGTTTCAGGGTTCATGCATATCTGGTGAAAGGAACATCCTATAGTCAAACACTTTCAATAATTCATTTAGGATAATTAATGTCTGTAAATCAATGTCCTGCAAGAGAGTAAAGGACAGTACCGCATATTGATCAATCCACATGCCTTTATATGCTCCCTTCAGAAACGCCTCAGACTGCCTTATTCTTAAGTGGTGCTATGACAGGTTAGCAGGCCTTTTTTTTAGGTAGGCATGTTTGTGTGCCGCATGCCCTGCTTGCTGGTATGGGGAAGTCACTGCAGTCATATTATAACTCTCAAAAAGCATAAGCGCAGCACTTGATACCATAAGTCTAGATGTCTCATTAGTTTGTCAAAGCTCCTGTCAAGATTTGTGTTTGAAAGCGAATAAGTCTGAGGATTACAATATCCTTTATAAGCGCCCAAAGTCACCTTTAGTTGTGCCCACATAACATTACCGAGAGCCCTGTGGTAGTATCAATGTACACAAAGGTAAAAATATGCTGCGTTTTGTGTACCTTCATCACATGTGTGGGCAATAGTTTTTTTATTTTTAAAGCTCCTGCCAAAGGTTTGTGTTTGTTAAAATAGGAATAGTCAGGTGGACACAAGTCTTAACAAAAAGGCCACAAGGTCCCTTTTTTTAATTCCTGTAATATTTGTAAGGGCCCCATAGCTGTATCAGCATAAAATCAAGGATTTGGTGCCGCTTGTATCACCTGTGCACGCCACTCTGACCTCCACCAAACAAACTTGTGTTCAGGACGGACTGATTTAAAGGGGAGGTAGCTATTACACAGGGTGCATGCACTGACCTATCCCTGCCTGCAACCATCAGGCTATTGGGAAGTGAAGTCTGATGGTTCGCGTGGCTACTCCAGTGAGGAAAATGATTTAAGCATGAAAAGTAGTGCTCGCTAATGTTAAATATCATTGTCAGTTGATTACAGAAGTTTTTTTGAGTTTGGTAAGATTTGGAATTCTGCTGACCACAAACAGATAACCAAAAATAAGATGATGCGGAGGAATAAATAACGCACAAATTTCAAGCAGGAAAAACACAAATTAGTTCCTACTTACAGGTACTCAGTCCTTCAGTATTATTCGTGCTTATTTCTATAATCACATACCAACTCCAAATCAAATATAGAGCCATTCTTTGTCATTTTTAACAACACAAAGCGGATCACAACCATATACACAAAACAAATAGGTCTATACAATCCCAATTCCTTCGTACCCATTCTTTCTAAAGAAAAGTTACTAAATATAGGCAAAGTTTTTTTAACCAATCCGAAAAAGAGGTAGTCCAATACATACTTGAGGAGGTAGATCTACCCTCAACACAGTCTAGGTAAGTGTGTTTCCAATTTCTTTATTTGATACTAATGTTCTGTTGGACTCCTCTTCTTTGTAGAGTCCATGTGTTTCGGCCTATTAATTCGGGCTTCATCAGGACATGGGTAAAAGGAACAAACAACCTACAAAGTATTATATATTGTGAGATTCATCTTTAAAATGTTGCCTATATCATTACATCATTCATTTATGTACATATCATACTGAATAATGCCAAGTAAATTCATAAACTCAATGAAGAGATGCACAGAACCACCGTATGTGTAAACAAAAACACACTAAGTTGTGAAATGTACCCTGGATAAAAAAAGGTACTCAAAACCCCTTTATCTACCAAGGAAAGAGAGAAACACCAAACCGTGCAATGTTTCGAAAAGAAGGTGCGTCAATGGATAATATCTACACTTGCACAAGAAATTCAATGAAGGAGGACTGCGTCTCCGATACCCAAAGAGAAGGAAGGATGTTCGTACTAACGCTGCAGGGTGGAACCAATTCAAACAATAGTATGGATAGCCACCAATTGACTTGAGGGATCAAAAGATCTCCTCTGTGGTAAGCGCGAGAGCACCTCCGCAGGATATGCATCTATGTTTTCCACTGAAAATCTGTTGAAGAGAAAGGAACTAAGAATAAACCAATATGTTCACTACAAGGTGCTGCACAGATGAAACCAAATGGACATTCCTAAATACCTGCCGGGACCAAGAAAGGGGCTCCATTGCAGGCAACAACTTTCAACAGGGGGAGGGGGTGCAAAAATGCAGAACTTGAAGCCCCGGGCTCCATCGGAGTGTTTGTAGGATCAATAAAGATTTCTGAAAGCAGAAGCAGAAAATGGTGAGTTGGAGACAACTACATCAGCTTACCAATGCTATCCGTCCAACTAAGGCAGAAGCAAGTTCCCCAACACACCTATGGGAGGTGGGCAGCTTCTTCCACCCGCGCCTTCTCTGCAAAGGACTGAATCGGAGTGCGGCTAGGCTGGCAGAATGGATAGGAAATACTGGAACAGCAGGCAAACTGAACGCTGCCCGACCCACTACGTGGGTCGGCTAATGATCACGTGGTGCAGCTCTAAAGTGCACGGGCACGTAATTTAAAGGGATAGTGTCCGCGTACAAAGTGTATCTCATAAAAAAAAAATAAAGACTATGAAGCGTCCGAGAAACATGGTTGGTGGCGGGGGAAAGAGAACCTACTTGACGCAAAAAGGGATTCAGTTAGAAAGGACCCACCACGAAGTAGACTAAAATTGCCCCCAGGGTGGGCTAACCTTGGCAAAACTACGTGGAAGAAAATGTAAAATAATCAGAGTTATTAAAATTTGGCCATATTTACATTCAATTCAGACACGGATCAATGTAGGTAGAGAATCACATATTGAACAAATAAAGCAATAAATGAAAAACATCATATGCTGATCATACAAATTCTGAGCAAGCATGGAACTAGATTCTAATCAATCAATCAATCAAGCATTTGTAAAGCGCACTATTTACCCGCGAGCGTCTCAAAGAGCTAAGAGCAGAGGGGGTGAAGCTGCTACTGTTCGAACAGCCTGGTCTTGAGAAGTCTCCTGGAGGTCAGCAGGTCCTGGGTCTGTCGCAGGAGGAGTGGGAGGGTGTTCCATTTCTTGGCGGTGAGGTGGAAGAAAGATCTCCCACCGAAGGTCGTTCGGTGGAAGCGCAGAACGGTGGCGAGGGCAAGGTCAGCGGAGTGAAGCCGGCGGTTGGGAGTGTAGAAGGTGAGCCATTTTTTAAGGTATGTTTGTACGGCGTTGTGGAGTGCTTTGTGAGCATGGGTGAGGAGCTTGAAGGTGATCCTTTTGTTGACGGGGAGTCAGTGCAGGTCTCTCAGGTGGGCAATGATGTGGCGTGGCATGGGATGTCGAGGACGAGGCATGCGGAGGCGTCCTGTATTCGTTTAAGTATTTTCTGGAGTTTGGCTGTGGTTCACGCAAAGAGGGCGTTGCCATAGTTCATTCTGTTGGTGACAAGGGCCTGGGTGACCATCCTTCTGGTTCCGGTGGGGATCCATTGGTAGATCTTGTGGAGCATGCAGAGGGTGTTGAAGCAGGAGGAGGAGACGGCGCTGACTTGCTGGGTCATTGACAGTGAGGAGTCGAGGATGAACCCCAAGTTGCGTGCGTTGTCGGTGGGTGTCGGCGCAGCTCCCAGCGAGGCCGGCCACCAGGAGTCGTCCCAGACCGAGGGGATGGAGCCGAGGATGAGGACCTCTGTCTTGTCCGTGTTCAGGTCCAGGTGACAGTTTTTCATCCATTCGGCGACGGCCTTCATTCCTTCATGGAAGTTGGTTTTGGCGGTGGCGGGGTCCTTGGTGAGGGAGAGGATCAGCTGTGTGTCGTCGGCGTATGAGATGATGTTGAGGTCGTGCGATCAGACGATGTTGGCGAGCGGTGTCATGTAGACGTTGAAAAGGGTCGGGCTGAGGGATGATCCTTGGGGTACTCCACAGGTGATCTTGGTGGCTTTGGATCGGAATTAAGGGAGGTGGACTCTCTGGGTTCTGTCAGTGAGGAAGGAGGTGATCCAGTCCAGGGCTTTGCCACGGATCCCTGCGTTGTGGAGGCGTGTGCATAGGGTGTGGAGGCAATCTAATCCTAGATGTCTACAAATCGCACATTGAATAATACACAAAATGTAGATTATTCAGTATAAACCGGGAACATCATAGCAGGAAAGATCAGAATAACAACTAACAGATTCATGTAACGACCTTTACCTTAGAAAACAGAGGCTTTATCGATACCTGAACCTCAAAAGGGTTCACACCTCTATATCAAACAGATGAGTTATATGAGAGTCCAGATTTAATTATGGTCAATAAGACCTTGTACTGCTATTCTATATTTTTCAATCATTCTCGTCCTCTCGTTTGTCAAGGGCCAACTGCAGGTTCGATTTGTTCATGTTTTGTAACACAATCAAATGGACCACTGAATCTTGTTCTCGCTGTGTTTATGCTGTTGATAATGTTGTACCAGTGGTGCACCCTGTGTAATACATCTCAGTCTAGATTTACGTTGTAAAATGAGTGTTTTAACAGAATGAGTAGTTTTTCCTAGGTAAAGCATCTCACATGGACATTTAAGACAATACATCACATTTTTTGTGCTACAATTGTTTTGATAATGTTTTTTGCCATTAATCATGCTACATTTGGAATCATTAGTCCTTTGGCGTGGCGCGCAGTTGTTGCATTTGAAATGCACAATCAAGGGGGAAAGCCCAAGCATTCTTCGTAAAAAAAAAATTGTGTCTGTAGGTTGTGCTGCCTTGACCATTTGTTGGCGTAAATTCCTTCCTTTGCGAAAGGAAAACATAGGTTTGGGATGCCAAGCAGGCTAACCATCCTCCAATTGTGTTAATTATCTTTTTAATTTTATTTGCCTTGGGATTGTATGTAAGGACACATGTCAAGGGATTGGACTCGGGTCTACTTCTTGGAGTCAGGAGTACTTCTCTTGGGGTAAACCATACTCATTTGAGGGCAGTTTTCACCAGTTTCTTTGGATACTCTCGATTTATGAGTTTGTTTTGCAGGATCTCTGCATTCATAAAATAATCTTCTCTATTGGACAGTTTCTACAGATCTTGAGAAATTGCCCATAGGGCAAGTTCTCTTTCAGACTTCGGGGGTGTCCACTTGTGAAAAGTAGAAATGTATTGCGATCAGTGGGTTTAGTATATAAACTCACTTCTAATCTTCCATTTTTGTTCAAGATACATATATGTAAGAAATTGATCTTTTTTTTTGTTAAAGATATTTTTATTGAGAGAATAGAAAGATAGAAACAACAGAAGAGAAAGGGGATGAAAGCACATGAATTGCAAATCAAAGAAGTGCCCACGCAGGGGCCAATGCAAAAGGCCGAGCAATAGTAACATATATGAAGGGCTAAGCAGCGTCATCACTCAGGGCAGGACATAAGAGTTAAAAAAAAAGGGTTCAAAAATCTGCCCGGGACAATGTCAAGCCCCCCGAGAAAATCCGGGGGGAAAGCCCACCTTGGTATCGGGCTAATCTATCCAAGTCAGAGGCTGAGCGATCAAGTCCATGTACGCCTCCAAGCAGTTCGGCTAAAAGAAAAATGACGTGGCAAGGAAGATCAGGGAAATCAAATCGGTCACATCCCCCTTCAGAAAAGAAAAACAAACCAAACCCCCCCCCCCCCCCCCCCCCAGAGGCTCCAACCTCCCCGGTGCACCCATCCCCCGATGGTGGCAGCCTGACAACAACCATTCACACAGGCACAGTTCACACCTGAAACAGATGTAAGGCATGTATAGTGGGCGGGCAAACCGCTGACGGCAACCCCCGAGAGAGAAAGCGGACCAGTGGGCCCCATCTGAAAGTAAAGTTCTTAAAGGTATTTCTGAAAATGTCCGCCATACGCTCCACACTCAGCAGCCTCCATAACCTAGCAAACCAAAGGGAAAGAGCTGGGGCCTCCCTCTTTTTCCATGCAGCAGCCAGAGTCACCTTGGCCGCTCCCAAACAGAGCCAAAGGATGTGCTTGTCAGCCCTGGTTTGGTGCTCCAGGAGCGGGTGCCGAAGGCCCAGGAGCACGAAGCCAATGGAATCTGGAATCGGGTAGCCCAGGACCTCCCTAATATGTGACAGAATTTCCTCCCAATAAGGGTGTATGATGGGACAATCCCACCAGATATGGCGAAAGTCCCCCAGGAGACCACAGCCCCGCCAACATCTGTCAGACGCTGAGGGAAAAATCTTTTTCAATCGGGTCGGATACAGGTACCAATCTAGCATGGTCTTCATATGTGCTTCTCTCAGATCGATCGAATGATTGAATGCATGTAGATCTCGCCAAAGATGGGACCACTCTTCGTCGGAAATGTCCCGCCCCAGGTGCTCCTCCCACAAACCCATGTATCTAGGGCGAGGTGAGATGGCCGTGGTTAACAGTAAATCATAGAGGAAGGAAATCACCCCCTTCATAGATGATGTGCGTGTAATGTAAGATTCGAAATCCGTGGGAGGCCTCGTCGCAGCGTCCCGCACCTCAGGAGACAGTGCCCAATGTAGCAGCTGGGCGTGCCGGTAGCACTCAGTAGGTGGCACACCATAGTCACGCATGCAATTTTGGAAGGTGAGCGGCTCATAGCCATGAAACAAATGTGTAAGTGCGTGGCAGCCCCCCGCCTTCCACCCATCAAAGGGCCCCTCAACAAGAGCTGGCGGAAACGCTGGATTAAAGTGAATCGGTGTGAAGGGGGAAGGAAAGGAGGTCCATCTTTCATCATGAGAGACCGAGTCCCAAACCTTCAGAGTGGTGATCGTAGGGGTGCTAATGTATGCGTTGCGAGGCCGATCCCCCTTCGCCTTCCAAACCAGGTCCCAAATAGAACGCCCCGCCACACTCCTGTCCATATGCAACCAATGCTTCTCTGACTCCATTTGGGTCCATTCAGCCAACACCCGGAGTTGTGCCGCCTTGTAGTAAAGAAGCATGTCTGGAAGGCCAGCCCCGCCCTTCCTCAAAGGCCGGCGAAGCGTAAGAAAGGAGAGTCTAGCAAGGCCCCCTTGCCAGATGTAACGCAGAACCATAGTCTTCAGACGGAGAAAAAAAACCCCGTCCAAGGGAATGGGGAGGGCTTGGAACAGATATAGAAGCTTGGGGAGCAGCGTCATCTTGACAGCATGCACGCGTCCCAGCCAAGAGATAAACATAGGCTTCCAGCGATTCAGCTCAGCCTGTATCTGAGTCAGCAGAGGAGGAAAGTTAGCTGCATACAAGGTGGCGATGGAGGAGGTCAGCTTGACCCCGAGATATTGAATGGAGGAGCCAGACCAGGCCAGGGGCGTGAGCGGACGAATGCGCTCTACCTCAGAAGGCGGAAGCGTGAGATTGAGTATGTATGATTTGCCGGGGTTCACTCGGAGTTCCGCCACCGCTTCGAACTGGGACAGCACGTCCTGCACCCGCGGAAGGGAAGTCCCGGGGTCCGCCAGCGACAGGAGGACGTCATCAGCAAACAAAGATATTTTGTGCTGTTCCCCCGAAAAGGGAAGGCCCACAATATCCGGGTCCTCTCGCACCCTAATGGCAAGAGGCTCAATGCTAAGCGCAAAAAGTAAGGGAGATAGGGGGCAGCCCTGCCTCGTGCCACGGGAATGAGCAAAAAATGGTGAGACATGACCATTCACCATAACTCTCGAACGCGGGCCATGATAATTGGCCCGAAGCATATCTATAAATTTGGGAGAAAAGCCAAAAGCATGAAGAGTACTAAAGAGAAAGTTCCAGTCCACCCGATCAAACGCCTTTTCAGCGTCAAGGCCTAGCAGAACAGCTGGAATCCTAAAGCGTTCGGCTTTCTCAATCAAATGAGTCAGCCGTCTGGTGTTATCATGGGTCTGACGACCCTTTATAAAGCCCGATTGATCCGCATGGATGAGAGCAGGCATAAGGTCCTTGAGCCGGGTGGCTAAGATAGAAGAATACAATTTGGCATCAACATTCAAGAGGGCTATGGGCTGGTACGATTCACATTTGGAGGGATCTTTCCCCGCCTTGGGAATAATCGAAATCATAGCCTCCGCCATTGTGCCCGAAGTGTGGCCCGCCTCCCTCATGCTGTTGAAAAGGAGCACCAAGTGGTCTCCCAACTCGGACGCGAACGTCTGATAAAAGGAGGCCGTATAGCCGCCCGGGCCCGGGGCCTTTTGCGGTTTGAGGGACCGAATAGCTGAAAGCACCTCCTCCCTAGTAAACGGGGCCTCCAAGAGCTCGTTCAATTCCTTGGAGACCTGCGGTAGCGAGAGGGCCTCCAAGTATGCTTGTTGAGCGGCCGGCACTAGGCGGTCCGCCGAGTATAGTGCGGCATAGAAGTCGCCGAAGAGCTCTGCCTTAACCACGTCCCTGTGTTCCACCACCCCGGAGGGGGTCCGAATGCCACCCACATATTCCCTCTCACGTTTATCACGGAGCTGCCGTGCTAAGTGCTTCCCCACTTTGTTGCCCTGAGCGTAGGAGAGGCGCCGTAGGCGCAGGAGGGTATATTCAGCTCGATTATTATAGTGCGCCCTGAGCTTCCCTGCTTATGCGCAGTATCCAACGTCGACAGCTCCGCCTCCAGTGCCTCCCTCTCCTCACGACGAAGCCTGTTCAGGGCGGAGTTCAATGCAATGCACGTGCCCCGTGTCGTCGCCTTGAAGGCGTCCCATTGGGTAAAGATCGAGGTGTCACCAATCTTATTCAGCTCAAAGAACTCACCAATTGCCGCCCTAAGCTTCTTACAGGATTCCTCATATCGCGTAAGGGATGCCGGGAAATACCATTTGCGATGAGGGGACGACTCTGGGGCCCAGATCAAGCACGTCGCCAAAAGGCTATGATCCGAAACTGAAAGTGGAAAGATTTTGCTATCGCGCAGGTCGCCCTGTAAAGATTGATGCACAAAAATATGGTCAAGACGGGAATATGTGTGGTGAACATGTGAATAGAACGTGTAGTCCCTAGTGCGGGGGTGGAGGGAGCGCCAGCTATCAATAAGGCCCAGACTTAACAAAGTATTGCGCAGCTCCGGGGAAAAGAGACCCGTCTCCGTCCTCTGTTGATGTGAACAGTCAAGAATCTTATCCCAAACCAAATTGAAATCCCTCATCACAATCAACGCTCCCTCCCCAAAGTCCCCAATCACACTCAGAAGATTCTCAAGGAACCCATGTTGCCCTGTATTTGGAGCATAAACCACCACCCAGGTGCATAGCTTACCCATGAGTATTCCCTTCACCATCAACCACCGCCCCTCCTTGTCCCCCCTCACCCCCACAGGCTGAAATTGAAGGGCAGATCGGAACAAAAGTGCAACCCCACGGTGCTTGGTAGTGGCTGAGGATTTATAAATCAGGGGATACTGCCTGTGCTTAAGCCTGGTTTCATCTTTGCGGGCCAAATGAGTCTCCTGCAGGCCCACCACATCTAGCTGATGATCTAAAATATATTTCCAAACTTTCTGGCGCTTTTGAGGAGAATTAAGGCCTTTAACGTTCCAGGATCCTATCGCAACAGGCAACATCGAGACCAACCTCCCCCCCAGCGCACCAAACAATGCAGCCCACCGCTAGACACAAACCAGACACACCACAGCCATACCAGGTCCCCGTCCACCACCACCGGGAGCCATCCCCATCTAGCCTACCTAAACCCACAGGAGCCTCAAAAACAAACCACAAAAAAGGGAAAGCAAAAAGTAGAAAGAGAACAATGAAAGCCGGACATGACCGTAAGGGTCGGGGGTAGAAGACCCTGGTAATGCCCCCCCCCGAAACCAGGGTCGGGGTAACCCTCCATCGGAGAACTGTCCCACAGAGTACCTGAGGTGGAAGAGCCCCCCGGCTCCCACGGGCCGCTGCTGAGGCGGCCTAAGCCGCAGAGGAGCTGTCCACTCGGCTTGATTCAGTCACCTGGGCCACCGAGGCCAAAGCATCTCCCCTTTCACTCTGGCTCGCCGCTGGGGATGGACCTTCTGCTACGCCATGTCAGCCCACTCTCTGCCAAGCCGGAGACCGGAAACGGCGACGTCTTCTTGTTGAGGCGCTGGCGTCCGCCGACGCAGATGTTTCCTCCATTCCGAGCAAATCCCTGGCGGCCGCCACTGTTCGCACTTGCACCAGTCTATTTTGCCACCGGAAGATAAGTCGAAAGGGGTGACCCCAGGAGTAGGACACCCCACGCTCCCTCAGGAAGGCCGTGATCAGGCTAAAGTCCCGTCGCTTTTGCAGGGTGGAGGCCGCCAGGTCTTGGAAAAGTTGAGGGCTGTGCCCACGAAAAAGCTAATTGTTAGTGTCTCTCGCCTTCCGCAGGATCGCCTCCTTCAGCTGAAAGTCGTGGACACAAACCAAGATGTCGGGAGGCGGCGAGCGCGCGCCACGCTTCAGGCCCACCCGGTGTACTCTGTCCATCTTGACTTCATTGCGATCGTCCTCCGCCAAAATGTGCAAAAAGAGAGCCTCCACATATTCCCGCAGGTTTCCACCGTCTCCATCCCAGGGCACCGCTCGTATTCGGATGTTATTGCGACGGGACCGGTTTTCCAAGTCCTCGCAGTGGGTCTGGAGGTCCAGATTCTGCTCGCGAAGTTGGAGCAAGTCTTGCTGTAGCTGATGGACATCCCCACTGAGGCCCAAGTCGTGGTCCTCCAAGGTCGCTACACGCTCGCCGATGCCGTCTACATCACGGCGGACCTCACGGAGGTCGGAGGCTAATTGTGCTTTCAGCTCTGTGATATCCTCCTTGATGGAGGAAAAAAGCTCAATCAGGAAGGCCTTCGTGACCGGGCCATCAGCGTCGTCTTTGGTCGGCGACTTGCTAGGACCGGGGGGCGATCCAGATGCCCCCTTACCGGAACCATCCTTCCCCGGTTTATTCAGGCGATTCCTCGTCGACATGATGCGACGCCTCAGCTCAGATGGTGAGAGGCAAGATGGCACCACCTTCTCCGCCCGTTCGCCGTCCGCGCTGTCCAACAAAGCTCCAGACAGGCCGGCGCCTCCTCGTCACCTCCGCTCGGCGACAACCGCCAGCTAGGACGGCGGAATCACAGGCGGGCTCGTCACAGGCCCAGTGGGTGGGACTCGCACAGAAGCGCTTCACTCGGCCACTTGCCAGAGTCCCGAGTCCCCTCTTGCGAAGAGTCGATGCCGACCAGACAAAGCCCCGTAGGCCTCTCCGAAGCTCATGCGTCACCAAAGTAACACCTCGGCTAAGTCCGCCGTCCCGTGTCGTAGCTCGACGGGAGAAGGAACAAACCAATGCAGGACGCCTCAGCGAACCCAGGAGAGACAAAAGCCGGGGCTGAAATCGCCCCAATGTCGCTAAACAAAGCTATGAAGGGCTCGGGGTGCCGGAGGAGCTCGCAGGCACGTCTTACTCCGTCGCCATCTTGGCCACGCCCCCCCAAAATTGATCTTTTTATTGCTACAAGATACTGTAAATGTAAGATTCGGGGTCCTAGCGTTCAACCAACTATGGAAGATCTCTAGGGTGGCATTATCTTGGTAGAGCATCGTGTTATTCTGAAAAATTGTAGGTGTGCATCATAATCGTTAATAGTCAGCACCCGCATATCTAAAGGAATGTATTAATGTGTAGTCATTAGAAATGTAGTATAAATGCAGCATATATTGGTACGAATAGAAATGTAACCATGTCATTCATGAAGACCTATCTAGTGTTTGTTTGAAATGTACTTTAGATGATGCATAATGAATTAGTTCACCCTTAAAGTGATGCATTCGATTTAAACGTGCACCAGATTAAAGTCTGCACATGTAGGTATGCTTATTCATTTAGAAAATGTAATGTCTTTGGTGTTTATGAATGTGACGTTATTAATGCACGATTTGGATGTGTAAAGGCCTAATTGCATATACGTTTAGGAGAAGGTCTGTTTGTGATTTCTTATGTTAGCTGAATTTATGTAGGCCTGAAATGTATTTTCCGTGGGAAGGCTCTCAGTCGAAGGTATCCAGCAGATTTGTATATGTGCAAGGCTATTCTGTTCACATGGTTCTTGTTGCAGATGCAAGGACACACATCTCGTTAGGCAGAATAACCCTTTGTTTTAGGAGTTAGGATGGTAAGAGAAACCGCCATGGGAGTGTACAGGAATGCAGATATGATACTTTCGGCGGAGAAGGTGCCTGGGACCCAAGGACATCCAAATGGTTGCTGAACGAAGTCAGAGTTTTGATGGAAAAGTATGAGAGGAGCGTATCAAGGGTGTGTTCTACGGTTTTGGGATTTTGTATTAGGGTCATTGCCCCGAAGTAGGAGAGGCAGAACTAGGGAGAGCTAGAGAAGGAAAGAACAGGAGAGGGAAGGTTAGCAGAAGGAGCATCTTAAAACGAGCTCAAGTGAGTGTACTTCTGAGGAAATCCTCACTACTGACACCTTTTCTTTTCGCTTGCCTGGGAATTATGCTATGAAGGGATGTCACTCTAGCGATAGTGTAGGGATAGACTAATCGATTTTCCTTTTAGTTTTATGAATACTCGAATCGAAGTTGGAGCAGTTATCGCATGCCTGATGCTCTTAGAGTTAACCCTCATTCTTATTCTGAGTCGGATGAGACTCCTGCGTAGGATTATGCTTGTATTAGTGCCAATTTACTTTCTTAACCTTGTGCTGAGGTGTCCAGTTATTTTCGGTTTCGTAATAAATCCCATAGATAACTTTTGATTCGGAGTCTGTAGTCCTCTGGATCTACATGATTGAACTGTTTAAATTATGTGGTAAATTGAGTTACTCCCCATTGCACTTTCATAGCAGATAAAAAGATCCAGTATACAGAGGATTCTTAAGATTGGAAAGGTAAGATAAAAGATTAGATAAGCATCCAGCGTTATCAGTCTCCTTCCCAAACCATCAAAATATCGTCAATATAATGAAACCATTGAAAAATATGTGATTTGAAAGGGTTATTAGAGTTATAGATCCACTGGTTTTCAAAACAATCCATGACAAGGTTCGCTATTTCTGGGGCGAAGCAACACCCCATACCTACTCCCTTCACTTGCAAGAACAGCATGTCTTTAAAATTTAAAAAGTTGTTCTTGAGACATAGAGTTGCTAATGATGTCACAAATTCTGTTGGATCCTGGTGGGTCGCTCTCTCTGGTCTAGGGTGTTTAAAAAAAAATTAAAAGACCACAAAAAGATAAGCCAGACTCGGCAGTTGGCTGTAGACAGGTAATAGTGTCCTAGGACATATCCATAGTGGAGAACAGTGCAGATATGGGGTGTAATCCAAGGTAAAATAAAATGCCACTACCAAGCAATTTTGAAGAGATGTATGAAAATGGATACAACAACTTCTTTCCATATCCCACCTTGAGGTATTTAGCATTTAATCTGTACTGCAAGGGAAGATGATGTATTCAAGAAAGACCTCAACCACCTCTGATGCATACTACTGAACACCCGCTTCGCACGCAAACATGCCGTCGAGCCCTGGGACCTGCTCAACACAACCTCCCCAGACATCGCCTTCCTGACAGAGACCTGGTTGAACAACTCCTCCGCACCCGACATCGCCATAGCCATCCCAGACGGCTACAAGATCACCCGCAGAGACCGCACCAACGGAGTCGGAGGAGTATTCGCCATCGTCCACAAGAACTGCATCAGGGTCTCGACTAGCACCGACGACGCGCTCGGCACCGCCGAACACATGCATTTCCAGACCACACAGACCCCAACTCCACCCTCAGAGGCACCCTCGTCTACCGACCCCCCGGACCCTGCCGCCAGTTCAGCGACTCCATCGCCGACTTCATCAGCACGCACGCCCTGACCTCCACCGTCTACATCCTCCTCGGAGACCTGAACTTTCACCTTGAGAACAACAACGACAACAACTCCACAACCCTGATCGATAACCTCGCCAACCTCGGACTGAGACAACTCGTCACAACAACCACCCACTCCGCCGGCCACACGCTCGACCCCGTCTTCTCCTCAATCCCGCACGTCTCCGTCAGCCACACCAACGAACTCCTCTGTACCGACCACCGCTTCATCCACTTCACCTTCTAGAAACCCACCACACACCACCACACCCAATAGATCCCCTGCCGCTGCTGGAGCAAAATCACCGAAGACCAATTACATGCAAACCTTGCTCTCAGCCCACCCACCAAACCCTCCAACACCGACATCGCTGCCCACAACCTCAGACGCTGGATCGAGGACTGTGCCAACACCCTCGCCCCGCTGAAGAAACGCCCCCACAGGACACAGCAAGAGGGCCAGCTGGTTCACCCCAGAACTCCTAGATTCCAAGCAAGCTTGCCGAAAACTAGAGAAGAAATGGCACAGTGAACAAACTCTGGACTGCCACGTAGCACACAAGGACTCCGTCCGCAACCACCATCACCTCATCAGGGCTGCCAAGAAGACCTCCTTCAAAGACCGCCTCGACAACAATGCACACAACAGCAATGAGCTCTTCAACATCGTGAAGGAACTCTCCAACCCCAGCTCCAACACCAACGGCATCCCGCCGTTGCAAGCCCTGTGAGACTCCCTCGCCACCTTTTTCCATCGCAAGATAGCAGACATCCACGACAGCTTCAACACCCAGACAGCCCCAACCGACAGCAACACAACAGACCCTCCGCACACCATCGACCACATCCCATTGCTAGCCTGGACCAGCGTGAGGGTTAATGACACCATTAAGACCATGAGCACAATCCACTCCGGCTCACCATCAGACCCATTCCCGCACCACGTCTTCAACAAAGCAAGCAGCTCCATCGCACCCCACCTACGCAACATCATCAATCCCTCCCTTGAGACCACAACCTTCCCAGAGAGCTGGAAACACGCCGAGATCAACGCCCTTCTCAAAAAACCCAAGGCAGACCCAAGAGACCTCAAGAACTTCTGACCCATTTCTCTGCTCCCCTTCCCGGCTAAGGTCATCAAGAAAATCGTTAACAGACAGCTTACCCGATACCTCGAAGAGAACAGAATCATGGACCCTTCCCAGTCAGGGTTCCGCAGCAACCACAGCACCGAGACCGCCCTCATCGCCGTCACTGACGACATCAGGACCCTGCTAGACAATGGGGAGACTGCAGCACTCATCCTCCTAGGCCTCTTCGCCGCCTTCGAGACCGGCTGCCACCGCACACTGCGCGCACGCCTCCACGCCACAGGGATCCGAGACAAGGCTCTGGAATGGACCACCTTCCTCTCCGGCAGAACCCAGAGCATCCGCCTCCCCCCGTTCCATTCCGAAGACTCCGAGATCATCTGCGGCGTACCTCAAGTATCCTCCCTCAGCCCGACACTGTTCAACATTTACATGGCCCCACTCGTACACGTCTCCCGACAGCACGACCTCAACATAATCTCCTACGCCGACGACACTCAACTGATCCTCTCCCTCACCAAGAACCCCATCACCGCCAAAGCCAAACTCCATGAAGGAATGAAGGCTGTTGCCGACTGGATGAAGATCAGCCGGCTAAAGCTGAACTCGGACAAGCGAGAGTCCTCATCCTCGGCTCCACCCGTCAGCCTGGGACGACTCCTGGTGGCCAACGGCACTGGGGGCAGCCCGACCCCCACCCAACATGCACGCAACCTGGGAATCATCCTCGACGCAACGCACTCAATGACCAAGCAAGTCAACGCCGTCTCCTCCTCCTGCTTCAAAACCCTCCGCATGCTCCGCAAGATCTACAGATGGATCCGGACACATACAAGAAAGACAGTCACCCAGGCCCTCGTCAGCAGCAGACTCGACTACAGAAACGCCCTCTATGCGGGAGCCCCGACCAAGCTCATCAATCGACTACAACGCATCCAAAACGCCTCGGCATGACTGATCCTCGATGTTACACGACACGACCACATCACCCCCCCACCTGAGAAACCTACACTGGCTCCCCATCAACAAGAGGATATCCTTCAAGCTCCTCATCCACGCACACAAGGCACTCCACAAGACCGGCCCAGCCTACCTCAACAGACGGCTCTTCTTCTATACCCCCAACCACCAGCTACGCTCCGCCGACCTCTCACTCGCCACCGTCCCGCGCATCCAAAGAACAACCTCCGGCGGGAGATCCTTCTCCCACCTCGCCGCCAAGACATGGAACACCCTCCCACTGAGCCTACGTCAGACCCAAGACCTGCTGACCTTCAGGAGGATACTAAAGACCTGGCTGTTCGATCAGTAGCGGCCCCCACTTACCCCCTCCCAGCGCCTTGAGACTATCGCGGGTATGTAGTGCGCTTAACAAATGACTGATTGGATTAAATTGGATTCATGCCAGAAGTCTATAAAGAATTTTAGGAATTTTTTTAAATTTCAAGTCTTGTATGGCTGTCAACTGCGTCCATGGAATCTCATTGTTGAGACTTAGGTTTGCACTGGAAAGCCTTTAAATCCATCTTTTCTCATATCTGAGCAGTTGTTTTTCTGTTACAGATCGAGGCAATTTCACAATGATATCCAAGTAAAGTAATTCTCCGAATGTCCAATGGACATAAACTGGCACATCAATTTAGTGCTTGCTTATTTTTTTTTTACACAAAAGGTGCTCCGGTTTTCATTGATGCAAATTCTTGCCTTTCTTGTGGTCATGCCCACATGTAAAGATCATAATGTACACCTCCTAAGTGCTGTCACAATTTGTATGTTTCTTCCACAACCATGGTGTCTGCAGGTCAAGGTCAAATTCCTTAGTTGCTCTTGCAAAGGGGCAGATATTGCAGTGTCCAAATAGATAATGACCGACCACTTGAGGTAAGATTCCACATAGTGTGGATGGTGGTTTAATTCTGTTCTGTCGTGGTCTTGTATGAGCCAAAAGATTTCTCGGCGATTTTCCTTTCTTAAAGACGAACATAGGTCTGTTAAATTCTAGTGAACCCAGACATCAGAATCCTCCAATGTTTCAAATTGTACTTCTTAATTTGATTAAAATGTGTGCCAAAAGTAGTAAAACTAACCAATCGATGATTCTCTCAGTTTCTGAAGGTCTGCAGTAATTAATCGTTACGGTTATTATGTGCCTTCTTCTTAGCTTTTTGTTTTGGATCAAATGATGAGGAAAGGATTTGGCCTCAAGTTTCTTAGACAATAATTCAGCATGTTCATCGTAGGTGCTTTTGTGTGTACAATTTTTATGTAGTCCAAGAAATTGGCCTACTGGTAGGTTGTCTTTTAATGATTTGGGAGGAACACTATCATACTTAAGTAAGTTGTTGACCTCAGTCGGTCTATAGTAGGTCTCAGTTTTCAGACAGTTATCTTCTGACCAGATTCTTATATAGAAAATATGATGGATTGCTTATGGGTTGTGACTGTGAACCTCAAAAGCTTGTCCCTGGAGTTAAGCAAATCAGCAAACTGATGGCCACCCATTTCACTGCAACGGCAGATGACAAGCTCGTCATTAATAAACTGCCTCCATAGTTTGATGTTAGTACTGAAAAGCTTGGTGTTTTTGTAGATATGTTTTTGTTAAAATTCGTGAACTTAGAGGCAGACTATACTTGGGGCGAATCTACTGCCCATAGAGGTTCCATGTGTCTGCAGGCAGTAGTCATTCTCAAATTGGAAACAATTCCTACTGCGCGCCATATGTGCACAGTCTAGGACAAACATTATAGGTGTGATAGAATCCCAATGTGTCTTACGTAATAAGGAATTTAGAACTTCAAGGCCTCCTGGGGAATGCTTGTATATAAAGCCTGAACAACCAGGGTTAGAAATAAATCAATCTCTGGCTCAAATGTAATGTCCTGTATTGTGGTGAGAATATCTTTTGTGTTCTTCGCATATTAGGGCATCTGGCTCATTAAGGATCTAAAAAAATGGGCAGTGCATTTTGACAAGGGTTCGAGGAGGAACCCTATGCCCAAGAAAATTGGCCTCCCTTAAGAGGCAGAACACCCTTCTGGATTTTTGAAATCTGTTCTTGAGTGGTTACCCAACCATTGTCTTTTGCCTCATTCACCATTAATTGTATGTCTTCCAAAATATAATTTGTAGGATCCCTCTCAAGTCTGTTGTAGTTCCTTTGGTCATGTAGAAGTCTTAAGCATTCTGCTCGGAACATCTCTTTCGGAAGGATCAGTGTGGCTCCGCCTTTATCAATCAGTTTTATGATAGACTCTATATCATAAATTCCCTTTACTGCCTAATGTTCAAGTTTGCTAAAGTTTTTAAATGTATGTGTGTTACAGACTCTGAGTTTATCCACAGCTTGTGAAGCCGCTTTATCAAAAGCTAGGACAGCTGGGGGATAGCACTAGCTTGTGAATTGAAATGAGATTTGTTTCACAAACTGGTATTTTTATCTTTATTCCTAGTGGATCTAGGTTGCTCTGTAAAAAAAAAACAATACACAGATCCGACAAAAACATTCTGCCAATTCTTGTCTCAAGTGGAAGAGGTCCGATCATGGGGTGTGTACAAAACCCAAACCTTTGCACAATACCTTTTATTTGGAGGTCAGAAAAAACCTGTTGCCTCAGGTTAACTATTCTCACAGGGGTCTAGTGGTCCTTGGTTGGGGATCGTAATCTTGTTCTTGTGGGGTTTGTGTTTGCCATTTTACTTTTTGTCCCCCTCTCTTTCCCCTCCTTTGCTTGTGACCTCTTGCTTAAAAGGAACAGGCATTTGTTGCCAAGGATAGCTACATTGAGAAAGTTGGAATGGTGACCGAGTATAAGGGTTTCACAGAAAAGATTGCAGGGGAAGTTGTCCCTGCCTATTTGTGAGCATTCTCCCATCTCCATGCTTGTTTGTGGTTGGAAATGCTCTTCAAATGATCATTAGAATATTTCCAGAACTGTCCGGGTCGGAGGTGTCTGAAATTTCTGAGATTTTAAGTTGGAAATCTGGTTTCGAATATGATAAAGTTCTGTCAAATGAAACCGTTTGCGGTCTTTTTGGAATTAGTTTATTTTTGTTTGTGTTAGATAGTCTTTGTATTTATCATCTTATTATTTTCGTCAAGTCTGTTCTTGAACATTGTTGCAGTGAGTTTTGTTTTTAAGTCACTTTCCTTGGTTTTTATTTGCACTAATAATGCATTTGAAAGCCTTTTCGCGGTTTGAATGATCCTGACTAGCTAGTCCCTTGTGCATTTCCATTCCATTTCAACAGCTTTATTCAACATTTACAGTCATAAAAGCAATGTACAATAAAACAAAATTGAATTAATTATACAAAATCATCAGTAATAAAAAAATACATACATAGATCATATAATAAAACTGCTTTGCATCCCCATGAGTAAAAGTACATGTGGTAAAATTATTAAAAACTTGTTAAAATGCAAGATAAAAACAATTAAGATATGTACAAGTCACAGCATTAAGTAGAAATAATTTTGTTTTTTGTTTTCACACACTCTGAGAAATTAAGCGAGCCCTCAAAATCCATACTCAACCTAAAAATGTTGCCATGTCTAATACAATAGGTAGTGATGTGTCGGTCCGGAGGATGCGTTCAGCTTCCACTACCCACCCTTGTGCCCAAGAGCCTACAGTTTGGTAACAACCAGGCCCTTTGCGGGGCTACATAAGCATCACAATCAAAGATGATATGGGCCGTGGATTCGATGCAAGATCTACTCCCTGTGCACCTAGTTGAAGATTGGGCTGACCATTTAGTCGTAAACGTTCTCACCGGGAGCGTTCCCACCCTGAACTGAAAGTACAACTTACGGTCCAGGAGTTTAATAATAGCATCCCAATAAGGTTCCAGCTTCGGGGCGACTTTATGGTCCAGAAAACGACTAGTGAGGGAAGTTGACACTTGTTGTCTTGCGTTTTTTTCCTGAAACCATTCCTAATACTTGGTCTTCAGCACCTCTTTTGATGGAAAATGCGACTTTACTGGGTCTACCCACAGCGAGATCAGGCCTAAATCATCTAGAAGGTTTTGAACTACCCATAGCCATTTAATACGATGTAATGTGTCAGCCCTGATTAGTTCTTGAAAACCTTGTGCATAGCCTGCACGTTCTGGTGTAATCCATAGTCTCCTCCAATACAGAAGGGGGCGCAATTTAGCTGCTGCTGCAATAGGTTTTTTATGTAGATCAATTAACAACGGACTCATAGGGATACTCTGGGGTAGTCTTGTAATATTCCTTAGGAACCTGATTTCAGAAATAGTTAGTGCTAGAAGGTTCTCACATCCCCAGACTACCGAGCCATATAATGCTGAACTAACAGCTTTCAGGTTATACATTTCTTGGGCTGGGCTGATGGGCTTAAAATGAGAAGATTGTGCTCCTGACAGAGATCCCCTGAAATCTGCCTAAGTTTAAGAGAAGCTTATTCAATTTGGCGATCCCATTTCATACTTCCTTGAAAGTTCACCCCTAGGTAAGTGCACTCTTTAACTGATTCTAGCAGTCCATCCTTCATACTAAATAAAGCCCCTCAGGTTTGCCTTACGAGCATTGAATGCCATTAGCTTTGTCTTGGAAACATTGACCTCCAAGCCCCTCTGACAACAAAAATCCTCAAAGATTTTTAAGACCTTCTGAAGCCTACTAGCGGTCTTAGAAAGGATCAATGTGTCGTCGGCAAACATCAATATTGGTACTTTTTTTCAGGCAAGTGTGTGGGCATCATTTGGTGTTGCACTCATACATCCAGCTATCCCGTTAATATATAACGAGAATAGCGTAAGGGCCATCACACATCCCTGTCTTCCCCTGCCCCCCCCCCCTATCTAATTTGGGCATTATTATCTTCAAGGAGCCTTCTAATCAAGGTCCAAAGATCCAAGGGGAGCCCAAGCTGTTTAGAACTAGCCACATTTTCCAACGGGGTACTAGATCAAATGCCGCTTAAAGATCTACGAAGGCGGCATAGAGGCTACCCTTGCCTATCGTCACAATCTTCCAGTAGATTAGGGTAAATCTGAATACCTGGTCCATGGTGCTTATGGAAGTTCGAAATCCAGCTTGCAATGGAGATAAGACTCCGAACTCCTCTATCCACCCCTGTAACCTATTTAACACCATTCTACCAATTATTTTCTGGAAGCAGTCTATTAGGCTGATAGGCCTATAGTTCACCGGGCATGCTTTGTCTCCTTTCTTGTAGACAGGGATGATTTCCGCACTTTTCCAAAGATGCGGAAATCGGGGCACCTTGTGCAATCGCATTGGATAGCAAGAGGATATATCAGCACCAGCTAGCTTTATCATGTAGGAAGATGTCTCTAGGGACGCCATCAGGCCCTGGTGCTTTTCCCGGTGAAATTGCTTTCAGTGCTGACTCAACTTCAGACTGTGAAATTTTCCCCCGAGTACAGCACACTTATGAGATCACATTCCCCCGATAAAGGGGTTAAAGCATGTTGAGGCTTAAAGTGATTTACCCAGGCGGATATGGATACATGATTTTGGGGACGCTCAGCCTGGCCCCCAGTAGACCATTTATAAATGTGGCAAAAATGCTTAGGATTTTTCGAGGCACATGCGTCCCTCAAATCCTGCCACCTTTTAGCATCCCAGGCTTTCTTGGCCTTTACTTGCATGAGCTTATAGAGTGTTCTCGTTTCGCGATCCTTCATTGGGTCACCCCCTCTTATGGCTTTCCCAAGGGCCAGGCGTGCCTCCCGGCATTCACCATTGTACCAGCGCCCCTCTTTCTGGGCAGATAATTTGGGCTTCTTTCCCTGCTTCACAAAGTATGAGCGCAAGAGATTAACACCTTCCATGCTATGGCTTTTCCCGTCCTGTGCTGGAAAAGCTTGAAAGGCATTATTTCATGACGAGCTCACCTTGTCATAAGTACAGCTCCAGTGTGCTTCATGACGAGCTGAGCTCGTCATGAGCATGGAAGGGGTTAAAAAAGGCAAAATGAGTGCTCACTATATTAGCATGATCTCCTTTCTGGTGTACGCAAGCCTCAAGTTCTTTAATAGCGAGATCCAAGCTCAGTGCTGTTATCTAACAGGTTTGGTGCCTCTTTTACCTGTACCCATTTAAGTCTCCTTTGATCGTTGGTGGGAACAACCTTGCCTAAGTGATACCTATCAACTAAGTGTGAGTCTGACATTTGACAATTCAGAAGCAAAGAACCACACAGCGGGTTATGATCACTTTCAAGCCTATCAGTGACCTTCATGCCATCCACCACATACCACAGGCTCAGGCTAACCAAAACATAGTCAATCCTACTTGCATGAAGACCATTATTGAAAGTATTTGCTCCATGCCTATCTGATTCAGTGCGCCCATTCAGAGCCCTTAGGCCCTGTTCCATGCAGATACTATTTAATTGGATAGCCACATTGATCCACTTTCTAATAGGCTGCAGCTCAAGCTGTGGAACACCCCATTTACTGTCATCTACCTCAATCCCCCATTATTATTACCTTGGAAGCGTCAGGTAATGTATCAAGGAGCTCTTCAAGAGCCACTATAACTCTTGATCTTTTGCCCCTTGTGCCCCTGACGTAGATGTTAAATAACACTATTGATAAATGGTCATGGGTGGTTAATCTAATCGCTTGAATATCCTTGTTGTGGGTTGAGAGAACCTGGATGTTGACTTTAAGCTCTTGTCGAACCCAAACCGTTAGCCCTCCCGAGGGCCTTTCCTTCACTCTCCTTTCAGCTCCTATGGAGAAATTTAAAAACCCATCAAAAAACAGGGGTGTTTCAGCCCAGTCTCTTGGAAGGTACATATGTCATATGTCTTTACAAATGTATTCCATTCGGGCGAGCATAGCTTTGAGGTAAGACCTGCGATATTCCAGCTCAAGCTGTTACATACTATTAGTAAATTCTCAGCAATCTGTGGCCTTCCTGGTTGGTATGTGCCCATATTGCTAAGAGGTTCTACAGGGACCCCACTCAGGACATTACTTACAGATAGGGTAGGATCTGGGGCACGGGTTGTTTCGTAGTTGGTAGGACAGCTAATCTCATCCCCCCATCAACTTCTAGTGTCGGAGCCTCATTAAAATAGCGGTCGATATCCTCTTCTTACATCCCACCCTAGGAGATGCAATGGAATCACCATTTTGAGCCCCGGGAAGATCTGTGAGATTTAGTCAATCGTTAATCTCAAGGCTAGAGCAACCTTGCTATCTGCTCAATCCCTGACAGACCTCGGCTTCATGGCCAGTAGGGGAGCGCCTAAATTGTATTCTAGAATTCTCCAGGCAACTAGTGCGGAACTCCAGTGTAAAGAGATTGTCCACTAGATCTACACTCTTCATAGTAAGTTCAATACTATCAAAAGGTTGATTGTGGAGAGAGATCCTTCGTGCAGCTATGATGACCTCCCTAATCACCAAATGACAACCTCTCACATGCCTAATCCAATGAATGGCGTTGTTCGTCAACGAATACCCATTCTCAATGCCACCATTTGGTGTTAGTTTTGGAACGTTAGCCATATAGATTCTAGGCAGCTTGTGTGTGTTCAGCTTATACCCTCTAGTTGGCCCCAAACCTGGTCCTGAGAGCCTTGAACCCTCTTGTGCATAAACCTTGTGCCTAAGGGGTAGGTGGATACTCCTATCCTGTTGTGTACCATACGATGGGCTAATTACAGGTGCAACTACGGTGGGGGCTGTGACCCTCACTGATTGAACATTCAAGCCATTGGGACATCTTTTATCTGGGTATAATGTTGCATTTAAACTTGACACTCCCAAATCTTTACTAACTGGGAGGCTTGAGTTTGATTGAGGACCCAAATAATTTTTAGATGATGATCCCAATGGGGGTTTCGCCTTCTTAGTGCCCTGTAAGCTGGACTGCCCTTGTGGGCCCGTCCCCGAAGTTAGAGATCTCACCAGTGTAAGTATCTCCTCTAGTGAGCCCTTCATCTCTCAATATGGAAACTTCTTGTGACAATTTTTCTAGAGTCTGCTCTTGCAGGCCAGGAATAGACTTTCGCTCGTAAGAGAGGTTATCAGTTTGAGTTTGAGCTTGCACTCTCCTTAAACCATTTTCCTCTACCCTATTTTGCATTTGTTCACCTCCAAGTAGTTGGAATCTATTGGTACAGATAACAATTGGATCAATGTGGGCTACATGATCTACATCCGAAGAAAGATCATCTCCCTCGGAATCAATAACAGTTTGAAAAAGATGCATTTTGAACCTGGGTCTCGATGGTTGTGGTGGGTAACTGGCTCTTTCTAGCTTTACAGAACATGTCTGGAATGGCCACCTGTGCTCGATTTACCTGGGTCTTCCCTTTCTGGTGGGGTTTGATGTTACTATTTACAGGTTTAAGAGGGTCTGATTCGAAGATGTCCTCCCACTCGCTAATCAGTGTGTCAATTCGATCCATGACACAATTATTAGCAATAACCTTCCGTGCCTTTTTGGCCTTTTTTCTGATGTTACGTTTTGTCCTCTCCCCTCACTTCCCTCCCCACTCTCTTCCAGTGCCTTCCACTTCCCCATTATCCTGTGTCTATCTCAGATACAATAGAACTAGGGCTGGCTACGCTAAAACAAGTAGTAGCCTCGCCTAACCCAAAACCCACTCTTCTCCCAGGGCCTTAACAATCTCAAAGATACAAATAATAGGCTAGCTTGATAGAATATACTAGTAGTCCAACAGGTCCAAGGCAAGAACCAATAAAGGGCCCACAATGTAACTTGTGACAGTACCTTAGTATGGACCAGCTTTTTTTGCAGAGAAGGGCCCGAGGAGAGGGGCCAATAGGGGGGGCCCAGCCCTTTCTCTTCCTGGCTGTGACGGGCGCGGACGGGCCCGCTCTTGGCCCGGGCTTCGCCCGCGCGCGTCCGTGCCGCAGGAGCCCTATTCCGATTTTAACATGCCTTCTGGCGCTGGGGAATGACGCTCACGTCAGGCGCCACTGTGGGACTCTGGGGAATGGAGTCCTCAACTCGGTAGCTGATCAGTGCAGCTCCCTCGGGCTGTTCTGGTGCGTGAAGATGTTGGTGCAGCCCAGCGGGCTGTTCTGGTTCATGGAGATCACAGGTGACGAGCGAGAGCAAGGCTGCTGTGTAATTCCATGCTAAAAGGGACCAGCTTTTACTGAATTCAGCATCATTCAAGAATATGCATGGTGCATTGGAGACACTCAGACCATTGGGGGCTATGTTGCCCCTTAAATATGTGGTCATGATAGCCCCGTGTAATAGTCCTCAGTTGTGACGGTTTCAGTTCAGTTAAAGATTCTCGATCACTGGAGTTCACATTTGTAAGTTTTAGGGTGGTGTCTGAACTGAGGGGCAGTGCAGATAGAATGGAGGAGATGACATCGTCATCAAAAGAAAGACCATCTGCCATTTCTATTTTTTAGATAAGTGATGTGTTAAATGAAATCACAACTTTGATGAGATGAGTTATTTTCAAAGCCTGAAAGCTCTCAGGGCTATTGAGGCCCCACAATACTTATTAACACATAGGTAAAGCAAGAGAAAGCAAACCTAGATGCGTTCTCCCAAATAGTAGCCCGTACTGTATTCAAGAAAGCCGGGCTGAAGACGGCTGAAATGCCAGAAACCGGTCCTCGGAAGCTTGTTTCCGGTCCAGGGAAGGCATGGCTTGGCAGTTCGGGCTTGACTGTTCCCATGAGGCACAGGGTCAGACTGATTTGCATATGGCCATGTCTGAACTGGGGTGGCAGAGTGGGCTAAAGAACGGTGATGGATTAAACCCAGATCTGTTGACTGGGTGGGAGTGTTTGATTGGTTCAGATGCTCCGTCCATCACCACCCCCTTTTGTACCGCAGGTACAATGTGAGGCATAAAGTAGCAGATATAGATTTATTCCCTAACTTTTACTTTTCCACTTACTGGCCAAGCACATTGGCTCTATTGTGTGGGGAGACCTTTGATTCTCTTGCAGGCCACCAGTAATTAACTTGGCCCAGTAGGGGTAACAGAGGCTTGAAATCAGATTTTGGCTGAACCAGGGGAATAAATAGTCCTGAAAGTGCCTTATGGAGGACAGTTACCATAAAATTGACAGTGGATCTGCACTTGAGGTACAAGTTTACCCTTAGACGCTTTCCCAACCAGTATTTCTTAGCTTAAGTATGGCAAAACTATGCTTTGGTGCAGAGTTTGCCCATAAGTTACAATGCAATGAGCACACAGCATTTCAGTAAGCACTGCAGATCTACACTATAAATGACATTTCATAATATAAAGCAAACACAAGGAGATGATGGACGTAGCACTGAATCTTTTCAGACCCTCACACCAGTCATAGATCTGGGTTGAATCCATCATCATTCTTTAGCTCACTTCGCCACCCCAGTTCAGACCCAGCCATATGCAAATCAGTCTTGACCCTGTTCCTCATGGGAACAGTCCAGCCCGAACTGCCAAGCCAGGTCTTTCCTGGACCGGAAACAAGCCTCCTGGGACCAGTTTCGGGGTAACACCCCTCATCAGCCAAGCTAGCTTGAATCCAGTGGCAAAGTGAGCAAGGGACCCATGTCTGGGCATACCCTGCCAATTTAGGACAAACAAAGCAAACACAAGGAGATGATGGACAGAGCGCTGAATCTTTTCAGACACTCACCCCCAGTCACAGATCTGGGTCAAATCCATCATGATTCTTTAGCTCACTTCACCAACTCATATTTGTCTTGACAATGAGAAGAGCAGAGGTCTTGTCTAATAATAAAGGTAATAAAGCTCGGGGAGCACTGTTTGTGGCTCCTTTACATGTATTTCAAGATGTAAGGCATCCATCATTTGAGGCCCATCTTGCAGCAGTAACACCAGACGGTCCATCTAGAGTGCAGAGGTACTTACTTACCTGTCTATTCTAATTTGTCAGCTTCAATACAGATTTCTTCAGTTCCAATGGAGGGACTATTCCTTTGAGATCACCCACTTTCCCTACAATTTCTCTTCAGCCCCTTGGTATTCCACCAAGGTCATGAAACCAGCAGCGGAAATTCTGAGAGCAAAGTGCATCCACATGTTATGTTACCTAGAAAACATTTTATTCATGTTGGAGGGCCCTGTGTCCCTCCTCGAGCCCCTGATGGAGTAAAAGAATTTGCAGATTTAAAAACTTTGTACGTTATTATCAATGGATCAAAGTCTAACCTGATTACTGAGCTTCAGGTTGGATTTCTTAAGAACCACTTTACGAATTTAATTTGTCACATAAAGTCAACCTGGTAGGCACTTTGCAAGGTATTGCAGGACAAGGTATCCATGAGGCAGTTAATGGACATGGTTGTGCCATTAACGTTTTCAATCCAAGCTGTCTTCCTGGCTCTAGTGAATTGCAAACAAAACAGGTGATGGACAGAATGTGGATCAATGTCACACATTCACCCCAGTCCAAAGATCTGGGCCCAAATCCATCGTTTTTTTGCACTCCACACCACCCTGGGTTACACAATGGCGATATGCAAATCAGCTCTGACCCTGTGCCCCATGGGAACAGTCCAGTCCGAACTACATAAGCCATGTCCTTCCCAGAACGGAATCAAGCATCCGAGGACCGGACCGGTTTCGAGGTAACACCTCTCATCAGCCCGGCTAGCTTGACTCCAGTGGTGTGGAGTGCCTGGGACCCACGTCTGAGCATCCCCAGCGCACTTATGGCGGCAATTGCAAACAAAACAGGTGATGGACAGAATGTGGATCAATGTCACACATTCACCCCAGTCCAAAGATCTGGGCCCAAATCCATCGTTTTTTTGCACTCCACACCACCCTGGGTTAGACAATGGCGATATGCAAATCAGCTCTGACCCTGTGCCCCATGGGAACAGTCCAGTCCGAACTACAAAAGCCATGTCCTTCTCAGAGCGGAATCAAGCATCCGAGGACCGGACCGGTTTCGAGGTAACACCTCTCATCAGCCCGGCTAGCTTGACTCCAGTGGTGTGGAGTGCCTGGGACCCACGTCTGAGCATCCCCAGCGCACTTACGGCGGCAATTGCAAACAAAACAGGTGATGGACAGAATGTGGATCAATGTCACACATTCACCCCAGTCCAAAGATCTGGGCCCAAATCCATCGTTTTTTTGCACTCCACACCACCCTGGGTTAGACAATGGCGATATGCAAATCAGCTCTGACCCTGTGCCCCATGGGAACAGTCCAGTCCGAACTACAAAAGCCATGTCCTTCCCAGAACGGAATCAAGCATCCGAGGGATGCTTGATTCTAGTGAATTGCGGCGCCCTTGTAGACCAAGCCTTTTACATCGAACGAAGTGACTTTACTATGTAGATTCGATAAGATAAGGGAGACCTGTAGGATATCGCAATGTGGTAAGACCATGGTTTACATGTTATTATCATTTGAATAAGCATTGAAAATGCAATAGGTCTTGCCTTTGATTAAGTTAAAACCATTTGCTTTGCTAATGGTATTGTATAGCAAAGCAAATGCCTTTAACTTAATGAAAGGCAAGATCTAGTGCATTTTTATTGCTTGTTAAGCAAATGTGGAGACTTGCGCTCGCCCAGCTCCTGGCCTGTCTTTTCTGTTCATCAATACAATCCGGTTTGGTGGGGAGGTTGGGGGTCAGCGGGGCCGGGCACTCGTGGGTTGGCACATATGGCCGGGCATGAGTGTCTTGCATTGCTGCCTAATGGAAATAAACTCGGTTTTCCTCTTGCCTCAGATCGGTATTTGCTTTTGATTTTCTTCTGTGAAAGTGCTGCTTCCTATTTGTACAAAATAAAAGCCAATTATCAGATGGAACTGTGGCGACAGCATGGGTAAGGCTCTCAAATTAAAGAGACGCACACATTAGGTGAAACAATCTGTTCATATTCAGTCCGTACCCGGAAAAGGAATGTTTAAGATCACGCCAGGGGAATTGAGGCACAGTCCTAATTTACTAATGTGTAAGATGTCCCTTGCGCACATTCTGTGTGAAGGGTATGTTGGATTTCTGCAGCGTAGGCTTGTACGTACGGGCTTTGCAATAGTGTGTCCTTGGGGTATGGCTGGATGTGTGCGGGCTGGGGACCTTGGGTATTGAGAGGGGGTGACTAAGAGGGGATACCAGTACAAAGTATAGGGGTACTGGTGACTCGTCGCGCTTGGGCATTGCGGCGTGACACCCTAGGAGAAGCGAGTGATGATCAACGGAGCAGAGCACCTAAAATATTTTCACTTCCCTCGGCATCCAAAGTTGTTTAAGTGCCAATAGGTCTCGCCTTTTGAACCTTAAAAGTTTATCCATATAGCAGATACGTCCAGTGAGTTTCGCAATGGCGACAGGGGCAGACTGGTTCCCTTCAGCTCTGAGGTGTATAGTGCAGAAAAAAGAAATGCGTGCGGCCTCCTCAAGCGGCCGCCATGCTGTGTGCTATGCAAAAGGCACACAATTGATGGACGGAATGTACAACAAATCAAAACATTGACCCCCAGTCAAGAGATCTGGGTTAAATCCATTATTCTTTTGCTCACCATGCCACCCCAGTTTAGACCTGGCCATATGCAAATCAGTTTTGACCCTGTGCCTCATGGGAACAGTCCAGCCCGAACTGCCAAGCCAGGTCCTCCCTGGACTAGAAACAAGCATCCTAGGACCGGTTTTGGGCTTTCAGCCCTCAACAGCCAGGATAGCTTGACTCCAGTGGCATGGAGAGCACAGGACCCACGTCTGGGCATACCTGTCCCACTCGGGGTGACAAATGCAAAAAGAACAATTGATGGACAGAATGCAGAACAATGTCAGACATTCACCCCAGTACAGAGATCTGGGCCTAAATCCATTGTTTGTGTGCAAAACCGGTCCTAGGATGCTTGTTTAACCTCATAGATGCTATTAAACATTCCTCCCCAGTGCTGCGCTGTCCATTGGAATTAGTGCTGAATGGACGTCCAATGGTCGGGCGCAGCACTTGGGAGGTAGTGCTGCCGTCGGCCAATGCACCGAGGCAGCACTTAAGGGGCTAAGGTCTGTGAATGTTTTGATTTGTTCTGCATTCCGTCCATCAATTTTGTGCCTTTGCTTTGCATGCTGTGTGCTAAAGCATGGCTGCTGCCCATAATAAAGCATGCACAATAAAGTGCATGAAACCAATGTGTAAAAAACAAAAGCACGGGAAAGGGAAGTAATGGGGTCTTCCTGATGAACTATGGATGTAAGTGAGAGCCATTTTAGGCAGCCTGCTCCTTTGTGCCCCCCTGCAGGGGGTTTCGCAGCACTAACGGAGACAGACATTCAGTTTTAAGATGCCCTGCAAAAAAAGAAATGTGCGCGGCCTCCCTTACAAACGCGATCCGGAAGCGCTAATATTATTGACAAATTACATCATTTAAATGAGCAACAACAGACGATGAACCTGATCTGAGGTTAATTCACGGATGTCCCGTGTAAGTAACTAAAACTGACAGTCGATTACCGTACCTGCTCCTCCGCAGTACTTTTAATCGGTACTCGTTTTAGCTGCACAAGTTTGCCTTCAGCGTTCTTATTTGTTATATTCTAAACGAAAGCCTGCTTTCATATGAATTTTACTTTGTGTGTAAATGACCCATTTAATTTACCAAGGTACGTAAATCCATATTCTATGATTGTATATATTTTTATGGCACAGTTGTTTTACCGCTTGTTGTATGTCTTTGTGATGTATATGGATATTTGTATGTGTGTGTTTACACTCGAAATAAACCTTCTTGGTGACAACCTATTGTCTAGCTATGGCAGTTGCTACAGCTCTTTCGAATTTAACAATTTTATCTCATAATTCGGTGAGTCCCAGTTGTGCTGAAAAAACATGGACACTGCCCCAAAGCTGCGTGCAGATTTTGGCATTGTACAGAAAGTTTTGAGTTTCTACAGGGGAAAAAACTCAGACCGGCTCATTTGTTTGAAACAAAATTCTTTAACATTGTTTACAGGTGCATCAGGACACACCCACACGGTATGCACAGTCCCCATCTTTCAAGTGCTGTATCCCACTTCCTGATTGAAAATGTCCCGTGCTCATCACACTGACGCTCTCACGTTGTTGTGATGCCTCAAGTTTTCACGACCTGGCAGCACCAATTTTTCGCCCCAGAGTGCTCCCACTGTCTACTTGTTCTGTAAACTTCTGCAGGCTTCCTTGTTCGCAACTGTATGTTGTGCGGTTGCACAATGTCTGCAGAGTCACACCCTCCGGTTGCTGTAGCACTCATTCCTTGGATACAATCCTCGTTTGCCAGCTGAGATAGCACTCTATCGCCTAGCTACACATCGACTCTGTCCTGAGAGCTCCTGCGGACTCTCGCCTTTCCCTCTGTAAATAAAAGCGCTCACCCATTTGAACAGGGGCCAGCGCGCTTGCGCACTAAACTTCACATTATTCCTAAAGGCATTGCATGAGACGCGTGGGTTATATGTGAAGCGTTCAGGTTTTGCAGCATGCAGCCGCTCGTATTGAGTGTGACTGACTGCTCGCTCTACTTGTGTTCCTTCAAGCCAAGCAAGATGGCCGGGAACCTGAGGGAAGATATGAAGAAGATGGTGACGCAGCCAAGGAGCCGTCACGCCGTCACGTCCCAGAGGAAACAAGCGCGGCCCGTCATGGGACGTGAACAGCTTTTTACAGGGTGGACAGAAGATTTACACACGGGGACTGGCTTTACTATCGTCGAAAAAAAAAAGTAGTATCACGCCTCCAGTAAAGCATCCAGTCCCTGCATTCACATCTTCTGTCCCACCGCGATGCACGCCTGGAATCCGTATCAATTCCAAAAGTCCTTCGCCATGGCAAGAGCAGCGCATGCGCGCTGCTGAAGCCAGGCGAGACCTAATAATGGAGGCACTGGATGGAATTGACTCTTGTAACACAGTTGTTGAAGGCTCAAGTGTTGTTTCCATTCTTGTGGAACATCCAGTGTGTCGCCAATCTTTCTTACAAATGTGCTCCCTTTGGAATAAATCCCAATGGACCTCTGCATTTGTTGGTGTTATCAGGGCAAATGTCTCTGAAGGATTGGGAAATTTCAGAAGGTGGTGGAAAGCTCCAGGCCTTTCAGAATGAGCTTCATTCTGCATAAGCCAGGCTTACCAAAAGAACCTATAGAATTTTGCATGGAAAATAATGTCATCTTGATGTCTGGAATAGAGTTCGTGTTTCGCAGGTATGAACGTGATAGTCTAAGTTTTCATTCTGAACTGCCTGAGAATTGTCTGATTTAAAATATAATACATTTGTTCAGGTCAGCATGTTGATCAGCCACTATTTGTCAACTGTCCTGTTTCAGAACATCCTTTAGTGTGTAGACTGCTCAGAAGCATTCAGTTCTCAGTTCCTTTACAGCCCTATTACTCCACATTATGAGGTGTCTAATCGGTATTAAAATTTCTAGCAAAGAAGCTGTTGTCCACTACATTGGCCTCATAATTCTGCCTAATTCCTTGTTGGCATGTTTCTTAAGTAAGGGCCTTAGATGTGGACTACAGGATGTTGAAGCAAAAGGTGTAACTTTCATTGTTGCTAGGAAAATTAAGTGTCAATATAGGGCAGTTGATATCCCATTTTTCCTTGGAATGACCATCTGTGTTTAGTGTGATTCATGAGTACAAAGTGAGAGATTTCGGACTTGCAGGTTCTTCGTGATTGCTAATATCTTTTCGGAAGTATATTGCTCATGTTTCACTCCTATTTTGGCTCAGTGGGTGACCTATGTCTTGTTAGTTGCTGGGATAGATACCAGCAGTTCAGGGCTCACTCTACAGATGAGCTACCAACTGTATGTTTTTAGGTTTACATTTTTTTAATTAAAATAACAGCAAAAGGGATGTAAATATTATTAAACCAGTTAAGTCACTTAATACACCAGCTTCCAACTATGTATTGAACACCAATATTTACCCGCCACTACAGTGTTATGGTTATTCTCCTTCCTAAAACTAATCATCATGAAACTACATGTAAGTGTTAACAACAAGAAAATGTATGTAAAAAGAGAGTGAAAGAGAAGATGTGGGGAAAGGAAAATGAGAAAAGCAGTGAAAGAGAAGAGATGGAAGTAAATGGGGTTGTGGGAGACCACTGAAAACCTGAAGGAAAAGATATCAATCACACTGTATAACGGTGTAAAAATATCTTCCTATTTAGCCCAGATTCACAAAGTTTTAGTGTTGGGTTAGAGTTACATTTGAAAAGCTAACCCAAAACGAAACCTATTTGGCTATTAACAAACCAACACTATTTGCT